>NC_080027.1:109322438-109947438 GCF_030020395.1 Manis pentadactyla | reverse complement strand
TCTTTCCCTCCCTCCCACCTTCTTTCTTGCGTTGAGGAGATGCTGAAGACTAAGATTAGGGAGGGAAACTGGATGTAGAGCTGAAGATCCTGAGAGGACCTAAGTTGGGTCACACTGTGCATCTCAACGGCTGGTGGCAGCCCCAGTTGCTTGGAGTTTCTCAAGATGCTGCCATCCTCTTTAATCCCAAGAGAAGCATGAGTCTGGAGGTCTAAAGGGGCCTCTCTTCAAGAGAAAGAGCAGAGGCAGAATGTGATACCTAGGAAGGGATGTCCTGGTCAGCTAGTAAGAGGGAAGGCTGGAGTTCATATTTAGTCAGAGGTGGAAAGAAACTGTTATAAGATGACTGTGATAATGAGTTCCGTGACTTAGCAGAAAATTATCTCATTTTCTGTACTTAATAGAAGGGTAATGCAGGTTAAAGGATAAGAAACCTGATTTCTGGGTCAGGGGACCACATGTGTGGTACTTCATACCACTTTATTCAGGACTCAAATAATTGTATGTGTGTTTAAGGAGTTCAGGTGTCCCGGAAGGTCTCCTAGCACAGTAAATTTGGTGTCTGTAATGTTTGCCAGCAAATTCCATTTTTGGTAGTTGCTCTGCCAGCCTAAGTTGCCCCTAGTGTTGAAATGGCATAGGCATCACTTCAGTTCCCTTAAAACTGTGCACTGGACTTGCTGGCTTGGAATGGGCATCCTGCTGTAGGCCTGTCCCTGGGAAAAACCGCACTTCCAAGGTAGAAGCAAGCAATTTGTGCGCACAAAGCAGCCCATAGTAGCACTTTGGCATGAAATGACACCGAGCAGAGGAAACCTTTAACAATACAAGGCCCAGCGTCTGAGTCTTATGTAACAATCATGCCTGTTAGGATCGGGGTGTCACACAGTCACGTTCACATTCCTAGCTACTCCCGAGCGCACAGGTGCTGAGCAGGAGAGGGAAACAGAAGAGGGTCTAAGAGTGGCAGACTTTTGTCTCTGCCTCATTGGGCTCCTGCCCTGGGATTACTTTGGTCTGGGGGCCGGCCGCCCAGGGGTCATGAAGCTCCACCAGTATCTAGGAGAGAAGGTGGGGCCATGACAAAAGGCCCCACAGCTGCGTGGTGGCATCTGGCATTTCAGGGCCGACGCAGCTTTGCCATCATTCTCTTACAACCAAAAAAACAAAAAAAACAAATGAAAATAAGAAAAAAACAGCCGCTGACTGCTCCTACCAAGAGGTAGAGCCTAACGGGGCTAGTGGAGTATAAAAAAAGTGTTTATCTACTGTGATCTCCACCCAGGGGTCTCTGAGTCTCCACATAAGAGGGCCTGCCTGGCAGCCTCTCCGGGGGATCCTTCCAGCTACTGAGACCATGCATTTCCCCAGGTGAGAACACGTGTCCCACCGATGGACAACCTGCGCTAAAGAAGACTGATCAGCCAGACACGGGCTCTCGTTTTCTCAATGCTTCTGTTTTGGGAGTTAGGAATGAGAGAGTGGCCTGAGGCTGCCTTCTGCCCAGCTCTTTTCTGGGGAGGGGTAAAGCCCAGTCCTGGCCTGGGGAAATGGGCAGGGCCACCGGGGCCTCAGGCTTGTCACGTTGTGTGGTGAGGCCCCATCAGAGTCACTTTGCTCGGAGCAGCAGCCCAGGTCTAAGCTGAGGTATATTTACTAGTCATCTTAAAGTATCCTGACAAACTGACCCTCAACCACAGACCAGCTGCAGAAGCTGCCAGACCAAGGGTCCCTCCTTCCCAGGAGGCCCTGGGTAAACTCAGACTGACTCTCACATTGAAGCTTCTCGTTTCAATCTATGGGCCTTCCCCATCTCCACAGAGGTCCCTACGGGGTGATGCGCAGCCCCTCTTGGATACGTGTGTGCTGCCCTCTCGGGGAGTGGCGGGGGGCCTGGGCCTCTGCCACTGGCCTCGCTGCTTTTGGCTCAGCACCAGCTTTGCTGCTTAGCAGAGAGGCCCACTGCCCCCAAGGCCAAGGCTGGGCTGCTACTCGGTCTGCATGTGCTGTTACAGCCGGAACACTGTTCTACCTACTCCTGTACTGGCTGGAAGGCACACTCTACCTTGAAGCCTCACGTGCCCTCTTCCACCCTTAACCCCCCTCAGGGTTCCCCCATGACCTGCATCTGGACGACTAAAGCTGGACTCCACCTCTCCTTAGCTGGGGCCTGGCCACACCGGTGGTTGAATACTTTTAGAATGCTATCCTTCCCAGAGTCTATGCCCTGCTGCTGCCCCTGGGGGACCTCCCTGGCCTCTCCCAGCACTCCCAGCACCCATGCACGGGGAACAGGCCTGCACCCACCCGGGCACCCTGTTTGCCGCCTCTGGCCCTCCCCTCGACGGTGCGGGCTGCTGGGCTATGGCTGTGTGCACCCAGACCAGCCCTGACTGCTGCCGCCTGGCACCCTCACTCCTTCCACGTCAGCTTCCTCCCCACTCCCTGTGTCCACCCCTTGGCATCCAGTGCTCCTGAACTCAGCCTGTGTGCTTTGGGGGAAACGAGCTGTAGGAAAATGCAGGAGGTGCTGCTGCAGTTGCTGCAGTGCTCCAGCGCCAGCAGTGCTGGCAGAGGAGCAAGAGCAGGTGGCGGAGCAGATTCCTCTCCTCCGGTGTCCAGGACTCCTCAGTTAAGAGCTTCAGGCTTTTTGGGGCAACGGGCGTGCCTCTGGGCCAGCTCGACCCCTCCACAGCTCAGAGAAGTGTGAGAAGGGGCAGGGGCAAGCAAAGCTGTCCTCGTGCCCCTCCTCCCGTGGGAGCAACCCTCCATGTTCTTGTATTTTCTTTCCCCAGCAAAGAGGCAGAACTATGGCAGTGCTCATCTTGCAAAGGGAAATGAAGCAGTTTGGTGGGTGTGACTGGTTTTCCTGTTGCCTTTCCTCCTCCTCTCTGATAATGCACCGTGTCCTTCCGTCTTCCTCTTTCCTCTTCCTCCCCCCCGGGCTACACTGGCTTCCCAATTCGGTCTTGTTTTCTCTATGTGAGAGAAGGGCATGCATCGGAGGGGGGAGCAGCCTCTAGCATTTGTCATCTTCTTCTGTGTCACTCAGGAGGTCGCTGACAGTGCCACACATCCCGCCCGGCCCTGGCCCCCCACGCCTCCGCCGCCGGTAGTGCCCGTTGGGCATCTGCCAGCTGTGCCGCAGGGGCGGGGCTGAGCCGATGGTGTTGGACCGGCCCAGGCTGGTGGCCACCGCAGCTTCGAAGGTGAGCGTCTCCTCCTCGCCACAGTCTGAGGCATGGGAGTCTTCGTGCAGGGACAGGTAGGGCTCGGAGATGTAACGCTGTGGGGAGGGGTGTTGGCTCTGCTGTGCCTGCCTGGAGTTGGAAAACTCGGCCAGGCCAGCGTCGTTGCTCTCCAGAGCTTGGGGAGCCAGCGGGGAGCTGCCCTCGCTCCCATCAGCGGGTGGAGAGATGCTCCCAGTGTGTCGTATCAGGGAGCTGTAGGAAAGAAGGGGCCGAGGCTTCGGAGGGACGGGTGGGAGCTGCCGGCGACTTCGTCGTGGGGTGCTGGTGTCAGAGATAGAGGGGATGGAGCTTTCACTCAGGGAGCCCGTGCCCTGTACAGCGGGAGAGACATGGCTTGTTAGACTGGGTCTGGCAGGATCCCTTGGGACCCTGTTACAGTCCCTAGCCCCTCTTATAGAGAGCCGCTGGAGGCCCCCCTGCTACAAGTCATGTCCACTCAAGGATGCAGGGACTAAAGGAGACTGAGGGGACTAAGATACATCAGTTTTAGCATGCAGGTCTTGTTAAATGCAGATGTGGGCCCACAGGTCTGGGATGAGGCCTGAGAGTCTGCATTTCTAAAGAGCTCCCAGGTGCTGCTGGTCCATGGAACAAACACCCTGAGTAGAAGGATGTGGACACTCCATGTATGTATACGAGTAGCACATGGATGGAAAGATGAACTACATGAAAGGTAAACAAAGGATCCAGAGTTTCTCTGGGAGAGCTTTCCTGGGAAGTGGTCTGAAGGAAATGGCAAACACCTTCCATCATCTTCCCTTTTTGTCTCTGTGCACTGCTAAGATTCACTTGGCTTCCACAGCCACACACTCACCTGCCAGTTCAGCCTCACTGGACCTGCTCACCTGTTTCCAGGTGTCAATAAATAGACCTCCAGGATGACGTGTCTCAGGGCATGTGTGACCTATGAGCCACCAGCTCAAAATCCCTGGGGGACGGCTCTTCCCAAAGGCAGACTGCTGGGTTTCACTTCCCAGGTGGTCTCACTACTCAAACAGGCTCCTTGAGGTACCAGGACAAGACACAGAAGCTTCTGTTCTACACTAAAACTTGCAAACCACTTCTCTAGAAGTGAACTTCTCAGCTGCCTCTGTTGCTGAACACCTGCTATAGCAGCCCCCACACTTCCCTGCTGCTCACTGTGGTTGAGCGGGTCTCCTGTCTGGGCTCTGATGGCCTTGCAGAAAGGTAGGGCTGGAGGGGAGGTAGTAGGGAGCAGGAAAGCAGGGCCAGAGAATGTCTTTACACAGCACTCCTAGTAATTTCTTAGGCACAGGCTGGTGTTTCAGCCACAGGCAGGAAGAAGAGATGGTTTTCCCAGGGATGGCTGGAAGCTAGGCAAATGAGGTTGAATCACCATTCCAACCGACACCAAGGATCGTGCGACTGGTCAAAGAGACTTTTCTGGCTGACACATTCGTGAACCTGTTTATTGGAGCTGTGGTTCTGAGTTCTGAGGACTGAGATGGGAGGACCCCTCAGAGGACTCTCAGGCTTGTGGGGAATTCGTATCAGTGCTGAGTACACAAGCATCAAGTAGCTAACTTCTCTGCATCATGGATGTAGATTCCTGTGAAACTGAGGCTGGTGTGGGTACTGCATGCCCCCATTTTGTGCCTACTGTTAACAGACCACCCTCCCCTGTCTTTGCAGAGGCCTGGCTTCCCCTCCATGCTCACCTGTCTGTCGGGGGTCTGTGACCTGCCCTCACTGGGAGACCTGGACTGGCGGCGCTCTGGGGACTCCCAGTCGGCCTGGGTCCCTCGCTCCTCGGAGTTGCAGCGGGAGACATCGGGAGAGAGAAGATGCTTCCGCTCTTTTGATCGGCCCCGCTCTCTGCCCCCGGAGCGGTGGGTGTCGGACTTGTGGCCTAGGGGATGACGAAAGCAACCGATCAATCATAACTCCGCCCATGCTGGCTACTGAACACAAAGAAAGATAAGTCCTGCAGCCTGGGACTGGGACACTGAAGAATTCTGGCATCTCCAGGCATGCCAACAGGGGATCTGCAAGGGATGCTGGAGAAAAAGACTGGAAAATTACCCTGTCATGAAGAGGTAAGGTACTTATGGCCACTGGAAAGACATGTATGTCAAAGGATGCGATCTGTTCTCTTCTCCTCCTGTTTATGCTAGATACGGTCTAATAGAAACTTTGCCAACAATCTGGCCCAGGTATTCTCTCTAAACGTGGGTGTGTGACATTTTTAGGGGAAAGATGGTTATCAGTAGAAGGGAATTAAGGAAGTTACTGTGAATTAAATAATGACACACAGCATGTAATGCCAGGGTGAGAACCCTGGGATTGAAGCCAAAGGATTTTAATTAGTCCCTTTTCTGCTACTTACTGGCCCTATGATATGGGGCATGTCATTGCTTTATTTCCTCATCTAGTAAAGAATTTGAACCAGACTAATGGTTTTCTATCAGAATGACCCATTTCCTTAAAAAGCAAAAAACTCAAATACAGAAAACAACTCCCATCAGGCTGTGTTGCTTTGTTCCACGGTGGGAGTCGGTCAGGGAACCCCCTCTGGTAAGGCGCGTCCTCCCTTCCTCCACTCTCCCCAGCCTCTATCTGGTTTGTTACAGTGATGTTTCAGTCCTTGCCAGAACAGGCCTGTTAGGGCAGGAGCTGGAAAAGAAGGGAACACGAAGCCCTCCTCACCTGAGTCAGAGTTCAGGCGATGGGCCGACAGCCTCAGAGAGGAGTGGTAACTCCGGCGACGAGACTTGTAGGTGTTTTCACTGCTTCTCTCCATGGAGAATTCCTCCAGCCACGAAGAATTTGGACGTTTATCCCGAATAGTGGAAAATGAACGTCGCATGGAGCCAGGATCCGTCATCACCTGCAAATACAAGCCCGCACAAGGTCAGCATTAGTTACTGAGAAGGTCTAAACGGAAGGAAGAAGGGGAGCTGAGACAGTTGAAAATTGCACCTTGTACCCTCCCTCGACTCCCTCTTGCTCAGATCTTAGCTGAAGAAGGCTGTTCCCCAAAGGCTCTATGTTAATACAGTCCCTGGTCTGGCCAGTACCTGCATTGTGTTAAAACGTCTACACCATGAAAGGGGCACATGGCTCAGCCATTGGGTTCTTTGCCCTTGCCAGAGAACTTGCCCCTCAGCGTCAATGCTCAGGAGAGCCTGGGACCCAACAGCTCCTAAGAAGACGCTGCTCTTCCTCCATCAGTCCTGTCCTGGCCTCACCTGAAGCTCTGGCACTTTGATTCACCACAGATGTCAAAACAGATTCACAAAAACTGCTTGTCTCTGTCAAAACTTGATGTAAGACAGACAGACAGAAAAAAGGAGCCAGGAGGAACAGACAAAGAAATGAGGTGTGGCCTGCACTGCTTAGGACAGACGGTCCCGACAGCTGTGTGGGTGACCTGCAGTGTGTGCTAGAGGGGCTGGGCAAGGAGACAAGGAAGGGGGAATACACAGGAAGACCCCTGGGAATTCCTGCATGGCTGGCTGAGTCTTTAGGGTGTTGAACCATCTTGCTGGCTAGCGTATTGTGGCTAGGGCTTCGCTGAAAACACACCATGGAGGAGCAGATGCTAGAGGAAGCCACTGAGCCAGGTTTTGCTTATAGGAAAGGGGTTGGGGAAGGTCAAGGGCTCATCTGAATATATCAGATGTTTTTTCAGAACCTGTCAGTTTAATACGGCCCAGGATACCACTGCATATGGTGGGTGGCAGCTGCTTTTTACCTGGGGATCCACAGTCAGGCGTGGCATGGAGGATGCCCTCCCAGATCCCGCATGCTCCCGGGTGTCCGAAGGAAGGTAGATGCCATGGTTAGAGGGCTGCACGCTTTTTAATTCACTAACCTCTGGCTCCTGGAAATAAACACACGGCCGAGCTTGTGGGACTTGGTTCCACCTCATTGCTTCTTACTTCCAGTGGATGATTCTACCTCCTTCATACCAAGAATGGCTTTTAGAAGAGTGACTTGCATCTTTAAGGTCTCTGTTGTACGTGGGTGTCCATATATAGACATATGTGGTGCATAAGGTGCCCCAAACAGCTCTAGCTGGGACTGAGAGGTAAAGATCACCTTTTTTTAGGTAAGTACCATCTTATTTATCACTAAGCAATGCTTCAGATTTTATAGCTTTGTAAAACATTGGTCACAATACTTTCTAGATAGGTGACATTTACTTTCCGAGAGTTGGTAGTGTTGGGTTTATTCTTTTAATCTGCAGAAATGATTTATCAGAGACCAGGATTCTAAGGAAAGTCACCAATTTCTGACGTCAAGTATATCTTCTCAAACTATCAAAAAATGTGGTAGTTGACTACTGCCAGGGAAGTTCTTGCCTAGTGCAGTACAATAGAAATATAATAGAAACTATTTACATAATATATATCAAAATATTCTGTCAACATGTAATCAATGCCAAAAAAATGGTATCCTTTACATTTTATAGTACCAAGTCTTTGACGCTGTTGTGTGTTTTAGAGCACATCTCAATTTGGACTGATCATATTTTAAGTACTCAATTACCACATCTGAGTAATGGCTCTTGTATTGGTCTATGCTACTCTAAAACATTAGAAAGTTGGATTGGAAATCTCTTTGGTCCTACCCAGCTCTTTTATTTATTTTCCTGGTTAAAGAAGTTTAGTCTGGCAAATGTACATGCTCTATGCAGGTAGCTAGTAGAGTTGCCTTAGAAATGTTTATATGGACCATTGAAGAGACCTAGGAATCTGGAGATTATACCAGAAAAAAGCTTTTTTTTTTACTTTTAGGAGCTGATACCCTGAAAACCTGGATGTAAGAGTAGGGCACTGCTAAAGGAAAGGGTACCCGAGATTGCCCCTAAGCCTCCATGGTTTCTGTTGTGATTAGAAAAACTGCCTTCTAGGACATATGCTATGTGCACGTGAGGAAGTTAGTGTTTGCAGTACATGCTTTATAGAGCACACAGGTCCAACTCAAAACAGACGTGGTAACAACTGCCATTTACAGGTGTCAGAGGTGGTGCAAGACGCATGCACACACACAGATCACAGCCACGCCTCAGGACGTGGAGCAGGGGTCCCCAAGGGATGGGCAGGAGCACACAGTGGTGAGTGTGTAGCATGGGCTGACACCTGACTTGAATTACAGACGCCGGTACTGACAATGAGATGAACACATATCCAGAAAGTCCTTGCACTATGGCTCAGCCCTGGGAAACCCAGGGAAATGAAGATGCAATAAAGATTTGCTCCCTGTGAAAGAAAGGACACATTATTGAGATATTTCCCAGCCAGAAACCTCACCAGGCAGGCCAGCTGTAAAATGCTGCGAGTTCCTTTGAACCAGCAAACTATCTGTACCAATTAATCCCTGGGCCTTGGTGCTAAACTCCTCAGGAAGGCAGGCAGTGAATTACTCCAAGGAGTCCCACCCGCCTTACTAAGAGCACACTCAGGCACTCACTCATACACTGGTCCAGCTATTTCCCTGTGTAACTACTTACATTTCCCTGTCTCAGCAGCCACTAGAGACAGAATCACCCATTTGTTTGAGCTACTGTTTTGTCCCCCTCTGGAAGGTAACCATTCCATGAGACATGCACTCCACAACCAGACCACACCCACACTCTACCCACATCATCAGTTCAGGATGGCTCTGGGGTGCACAGTAGCAGTGGGAGGACCAGGAGAGACAAACTCAGGTGAATTACAATCAAAGTGACATGGAAACCCCTTAGTATGAATGATCTATACTGACTTTTGGGTTTTGTCTTTTTCTTCCCAGGCCAATGAATACTTGGGCTTTAA
The DNA here is from genome assembly GCF_030020395.1 of Manis pentadactyla. Classification (NCBI taxonomy): domain Eukaryota; kingdom Metazoa; phylum Chordata; class Mammalia; order Pholidota; family Manidae; genus Manis; species Manis pentadactyla. The sequence continues at coordinate 109,938,407 of NC_080027.1, read as the reverse complement.
GTCTAAGCTCAGAAGGGAACTTAATCTCATGGTTCTTGGACTAAGAATAATGGTAAAGTCTATTACCTTTTGGAATCACATTTTAGCTTTGTATTAGAAAAACCTAAATTCACTCCATCCTCTCTTACCCAAGCTTAAACTTGATTTGCTGGGTTTCTTAGGAATTTTACCATTAATGCTAATGAAAAGCTTTCAGCTCAGGAGAGTGCTTTTAAGGACTTCCTAGAATGCCTATGACCTTGTAGAATTGTGACCAAAAAGGCCAGTTTGCCTAAACCCACCCAGAGCAGAGGTAAGAGATTATTCTGTATCTCCTGGTGGACAGTGAGTCACTGTTGCATATGCTACTCAAGTTCTCCAGGAGGTGGGCATTACTAAAGGCCGCCTAGGGCATCTCTGTGTTGCCAGAGGCAGTACCTTGCTACATTAAGCTGCCTGGTTTGTGCCACATTCATCCTAAGGCTCCACATCAAAGGCAAGATTTTATTTGCGACTTTAGCTTCTACACTGGATGCTCTGGGGCATCAATTCAGAGAGCTTGGCTTGAAGCAATTTAAGTTCCTGCAGCAGGTGAGGGGTCTCTGGGATTGTAAAACCTGAAGAGGGAACTCAGCTACGAGAGTGGGAGAGATCAGGAAATCAAGGAACTATTTTTGAGGTCATGTAACTCATTCATTCACCAGAGACCGCTGTTCCTGGAACTGTCCATCATCGGCTGGGTCCATACAAGCCAACTGGAATATTTCCTGGGGGGAGAGTGGACTCATCGAAGGGTATCCACCATGGCCACTCCTGAAAAACAATGCCGAAGTCAGAGGTAATATGATGCCTTAGCTGCCACTACGATTCCCACCCCAGACATGACGTCCTTCCCAGGAAGGACAACACCCTTTAGCCAGCTTATAACTTGGAACATATAGATGCCTGGCTCTAGAATGAAAAATTTAAAAGCAATGGAAAAGAGAAACTTCTGTTTTCAACCTACCTTTGAAACCATTCATCATTCTAATGGAGACTAGCCTATCTGTGTGACAAGTGACATTATTTGTCACACTCAGCCATGGAAGACCAACAGTAGATTGTAAACCTGTTTCCCCTCAATTTCTTCATTTGGTGGAATAGTGCCATAGTTTAAACTGTGTTTAAATATTAAGGAGTCATGGTCTTTAAAAGAGTTCCTCTGTTTTCAGTAAGAAGATGGCTTTATCAGGCCAGCATCTCTGGCTTAACTAAACAGTTCAATGCCATGAACATTTATGGAAGGGCTTCTCTGTTGGTTTTCGGACTGGGTGGAATGATTTCAGAGGTGGTGATGAGGAATGAGGACAGCGACCAACTGGCCAAGCATTCAGAGGGCTCTGAATAAAAGGCATGGAGCCCCATCATATGTCAGCATGCCTGGTATTAAACCACTGTTTGATACCCACAGACACGCTTAGACCGCTTAGCTGGGTGGGAGAACAAGAGCATTTGGCTGTTTCTGGAGCTAGGAGGGAGAGATGGGTCTCCCCCAGTGTCACGCCGAGGCTCCGGGAGAGCCATTTCTAGTTGAGTCTACAGCTGGGGATGCTGCCTCCACTGGAAAAGGTGAGGCATAAACAAGGGTTGCCAGTTGCTTAAAAACAACCCATAGGTACTTAGACTGGATCACAGACAGATTTGAATAGCAGAGAATCACCCAACCTGTCCCCTTGCTGCCAGGGAGGGCTTTCACTACATTTTCACAACTGCTACAGAGAGAGCTGATATTTAAAATGACTGCTTAACTGTCAGTCATCTTCCTCAGTGTGCCTATTCCTAAGAACTACCGGGGACAAGAAGAACATGCTGTATAAGAAATGGGTCCCTTTTTGTCTTACAAAAATGTAGACAGGACCCTTGGAATCACTGAATAACTCTTAAGAGTCAGGTAATTTGAACCAGAGTGATGTCCTGCCTTTAAAACCTTGTCTGCCTTCTTGTTGTTAGGATTAAGTCCGGAATCCTGAACCCGGCCTCTCTCATGATTTGGTTCCTACTGTGCCAGCCTCCTCTTGCTCCAGGAATTCCAGACAAACTGGACCCTGTTCTTGAATATGCCAGGCTTCTTTCTGCCTCAAGAAGCTATTATAGACTGTGTCCAGACAGCAGATTGCTTCTCTCCAGCTCCCCTGTCCAAACTTCTTTCATGTTCCTTTGAATTTATCCTTCAAAATTCTTACTAAAAGTGACTTGCTTCAGGAAGGGATCTGACGCCTCCCCCGCCATGCCCACCTGCTCAGATCTCCCTCTCATGCATGCACTCAGATCATGCTGCAGTTTTTCTTCTTGCCACTTAACAGCACTGTAATGAAACCACTGGAAATGATCACTTTTCTTCTTCCCAATAATTGTTTCTTATCTGGTTTTACACCTACGTAAGCTCAGTGAAGGAGGAGTTTTACCTGTTATGTTCACCCCTCTACTTCCAGGACATCTCCAATCTGTACTGGGCTCTAGAAACACAGATGGTCCTGGTGGGTCTCTCCCAGGGTCCCCGTTTTAGGAAATGCATTGGAAACCTGAGGGTCATCTTTGATTCTTCCTCCTTCTTTATTACATGTACCAAATCCTATCCATTCTTGCTACTAATTATCTCTCCCCATTTCTATCCTGTTAGCCCAGCCAATCATTAATAATTTATACAGCCGCAATCCCTGACCAAATGGTGTGCCAGCTCTCAAACTGCTCCCCTTCCATCCACTGAGGACAAACTGAATTCAAGACTTACCTTTGAAAAGCCCAAAACTGACCATGTTCCTCTGGTACATGCAACCTCGTTTTCCTGCTTGTAATGCTCCTAGAGGCTGGCCTCTGTGCAGCTCTCCAAACTCACCTCCACTGAGCTCTCTGTACTCCAACCATCCTGACAGTGTTTAGGATCCTTAAACTTCCCATTCTTTCAGCTTTCCTGAAGAGCTTGCCTTCAGGTCTCACTCAAATGGTACTTCCTCAGGGAGGCCTCCCCTAACCCTCCAATTAGGTGACGTGCTTCCTTTCCACAACATCTCAGAAGCCCAGCCTTTTGTATGTTGGCCAGCTTCTCAGCCATATTCGATTTCAATAAATACTGGTTAAGTCAATGACTAAATGAGTCAATAAACACATGGGAGAGAAGCTCCTATGATCCTATGATAAAGTTATTTTGTCTCACAAACTGTGGTAAGACAGGGATCTAGATGGAGGAGGGTGACCTCCATTTCTAAGCCAAGATGCCCTGAAAAGCACTTTACACCCTTCCAATGAGGAGCTTCTGCTGCTCCAACCATACCTCCTTCCTGAATAGACCAAAGATAAACATCTGCTTGTTTTCTGAAGACAGGAGAATCCATACCCTGATACCTCATCACATCAAAACTACTTGTAAAGAAAGATACAGGGCTCTAGAACAGAGCCTAGAAGCTGGTCCCTTTCTTTTCTTTCAAGAAAAGAAAATCCAATGTGTTGGCTTGTGACCTGTGAGAGCAATGCTTTTCAAAAACAGGTCTCCAACATGACAGGAGAAAAGAAAATAATGGTGTGTGAGATTCCAAATGGCATTCTGACAGGGCTCATTCCCAAGCCCTGAATTTCACTCCCCTGATAATTATTGAAGTTGTGATATTTAGTGACTGTTGGTTCCATGAGAACTTGAACTGGGTTCAACGCAACCACAAAAACTCATTTACACTGGATAGAAGGATTCCTGCCCTTGGGGTACTCACTACTTGCTTGCTGAGATAGCAGGATAGTGTTATAATGAGATACGTATGCTATCACATATGACTCGTGACCAAACTGGAGTGAAGGTTTGCAATGCCAAAGAATGGGCAGATTCCTTAATTAGGGTTTTATTTCCACTTCCAATATAAAAAAAATTGTTTTTTTTGCCTTATCTAAGGTTCCTTTTGTTCATTATAGTTAACAGTATAGAGGGAATGCTCTAGTTAGAAATGGGCTTAAATTCCAGTTCAGTTTCCTACTAGCCATGTGGCTTTGGGCAACTTATTTAACCTTACTGTCCAGCTTTTTCATTTGAAAGTGGTCATACTAATATAGACCCTTCTTCCTTTGTCCATTCACAGTGCTCGCTGTCTCCTGAGCTGGCCACCGTGCTGCGCAGGCTTAGTCTGCTTTGCTATTACCCTGCTGAATAACCTTTCTAAGATACAGAACATTGTCTTTTCAACCGCAGAGAAAGGATCATTCCGAGTTCATATTATTTCTCTGGCACTTCCGGGCCTACACAATGGCATGCGAGACCAAATGCAAGCAGGAGAGCCATGGACCCTTCAGTTATACTCACAGGCCTGAAACGGGGTCCTGCCGGAGGTAAGGCAGGGCTTTGGCATTAGCGATGATCTCCTGGGGCAGAGATGAGGGCTCCATGCGCTGGAACATGGGTGCATTTTTCTGTTAAAAGCGGGAAGGAGAGAAAAGGAACTCAGTCATGAGTATGGGGTCTGCTGGCATGTGGCGAGGGGGAACACGATGTACTTGGGTAAAACAGGAGTATGATGGATACTCTGAATAATTTAATCTTTGATCCACTGGGTTTTGAATTTCATAACTTCGAACCCACCAACCCTAGAAAGCTCCTGGGCCCTGTACCCCTTACCTCTGCTTTTAAGCCCCTGCAGGGCACCGTGCCCCAGGGATGCACTGGCCTGTTCCCACGGGGGCCCCCATGTGGCTCCTCAGGGCCCACCCACATACCCACTGTGCTGCCCTTGACCTTCACCTGCTCTTCCAGCTGCTGCCTCTGTTTCTTCACCTTACTCTGTTTATAGTAGTCCATGATCATCATTGCTGCATAGATTTTGCCCACGGTTAGGTCAGAGGCTAAAAGCACAAATGTGGCATGGAGGGGAGGAAGGGGAAGAGAGGTGGGAGAGAATGAGGACACCTCACAAGTTCTGGCCCCCAGTCTCTGAAGCAGGTGTGTCCTTTCAGCCACCCACCTGTCCCACTGAACTGAGGGCTCCGTGTACACCAGGTATGAAGGACACTAAATGAACAGGAAACCATATCCATCCCCAGGGAGCTTCCACAGCCACCCAGTGAGCGTGATGATCCTGGTAAGCATCCTCCCCACTGGTCTAAATTTCCGTCTCTGAATAACAATACCCTTCTTCCAACTGCATGAGCTCTGCTGAGCAGTATCACGTGCAGGGAGAGAGCAACGCAGCCAAGAAGTTTCACCCACAACCACAGTGACCTTATCCTGAAACATGTTTTCAACTGGTAATGACAAAAGGGACTTAAGAAGTGGGTAATTTTAGTTTTCTAAGGATAAAAGATGACCTTCTTTTATCTCCTTGATTACTCTGTGTACCCCCAAAAGATGTGGCCTTGTCATACTAAACCACAATGGCAAGGTCGTCAGGAGGAGACCTCACACCTTTGGGCATGGGCACAAGCAGATCTAGCATCTTCTGGGACAGGTGAGGCCAGATGGCCAGGGTCTCCTTTTGTAGCTCCGAGTCTAGCTGCTGCCTGTCTGCACCGCCTAGAATAAGATACATTATTAATAAATAAAACAGACACTGAAATACCAAGGACTGAGGGAGTAGGTGGGGGGTAGGGGCTGAATCAGCATGGCACCTCATATTCTCAGAGGAAGTTCTGGCACTTAGTGACAGTGGATCTTGCAATCCTGGGTCTTTCTGCTGAAGAAGCAGAAACACATCTTGACTCCCATTTTTGGTGACTCAGGGATATCCTGCCACAGAGAATTGAGCCCTGAGACCAAGATCAGCTTCCTCATTCATTCAGAAAACCTCCTAGGTGCTCAATACATCCAGGGGAAATGAAAACTGCCACAGGAAGCCTCCCCTATCTTGTTATATATTCGTCAGTTCTTCCAGGGACTCTGACTCCATAGTCTGAGTGACCTGTTTTTAAAAAGGATTTGGATCAGGCAGGAGCAGGGAGGCTGGAAGTCCACCTGGAAGTAGTGAGTCTTCTCTCCTAAATCACTGAATTGGAAGTCAAGAGGAGCAAAGTACTGCCATGGTAGCACCTGCCACAGAAGTCTCTCAAGACATTAAGGATACTGCACAAGGGAGGGAGAAATTAAACTCATCTGTTCAACACATATTCCTGAAATGCCTACTCTGTGTCAGACACTGAACATCAATCATATACTGTTAAAGCTGCAATGAGCCCTCAAGATGATCAAACCATTCGTTTTACCAGGAAGAAACAGCAAATATTATAGTTATTGAATCAGAGGTGCAACTAGGACCCTAATTTGATTGCCAGGTCCCTGTACTGTCGGATGGAAGAAAGTTCAAATATCCTGTCCCGCACCACCCGCTGCGAGCTGCTCTGGAATCTCTCCTTCTTAAGCTTACCTTTGGCAATTTTGATGTCCAGAGCCGTCCGGATCAGAGCCATAAGGGTGGAGGTGAAGTGGACAGTCATGTCCTCAGCTACTGGCATATTCATTAGGACCAACCTCTGTGTGAAAGAGAGAAAAGACACAGCAGGAGAAAAAAAATAATCGAAAGAAACCTTGGTGAGAAGGGGAGAAAAGTGCAGAGGTCAAATGCAGAGACAAAAAAGAAGGGCAAGGATTCCCCATCCCCTGTCCCAGCCCTACTCTCCCTGCTTCTCACTTATTGCTACTGTTTTGTTTTTGCCTAGGGAATGATGCCAAATTCCAAGGGAAGGGGGCCTAATCATTCTGTAGGACACCTCCCTGGTCCTAAGAATGCCTTTAAATAGGCATGGGAAGTGATTTCTAAAAGAAGTGGCTCAGGGAAAGGAGTCAGCTCTGGCAGGCGGCTCCATTCCCTATTTCAAGGCTCACTGTGTTTGCGCTTGTCCCATGAATACCCCTGAAACGCAAATGCAAAGAGAGTGATGGGGGAGATTTTGCTTTGCTTATCTGACTTGGAAGACATATCCTGATGCCCCCTTTTTGAGTCTTTAAAAGGTGAAATTTGCCAGGATATGATTGAGCATGCAGAAATCCAACTTATCCAAAGGATGAGGTGGAGCAGGATAGAAAAAACGGGGAGAGTGCAAACAGGGTCTCAGGGAAAAGGGCTGGGGAGAGCAGAGAGAGGATGAGAGAAGGGCGACCAAGGCAGGAGAAGAGTGGGCAGGCCTTGTTCCCCTCGCCCAAGGGAAGGGAATCAAACTGAAATGGCCAAATCCACTTTCCAGAGAGTATCTTGCTTTTGGAATCCTTTAACTTTTCCTCCAGTCCCCATGCCCCTTCTCCCACCAAGCTTCATCCAGAAATTCAAAGAACTCAGGGCCACATTCCACCACCTGGTACTTTTGGATGTGGCCACAATGAGCGAAAAGGATGGCAGCCCCTAAACTGTGCATGAGGAGCCATGTACGCGGCCCCAGTGGGCCCGTGCCAGTGAGATGCTCTCTGGAGCTTTATGGAACTTGGAGGCAGCAGCAGGAGTAGGTCCTCTGGCAGAACCACCAGCCTAGCAGGGACGTGTCTCTTCCCAAGGCAGAGTCTCTAATACTCTATTGGAACATCTTGTCTGCCATGATGCCACAGACATGGTATCAGAGTGTAAAGCCAGTTTCTTGTTTGTGTCTGAGTTCCATCTCTCTCCCACTTCTTTGAGCTTCTAGAAAAGCGGCAACATTGCTATGGTGTATTCCTAGGTGAATGAAAGAGCTCTGGAGTTCTGGGCCAGTGTAAACATCAAACAGTAACTATTACTAATGTGTGGAGAAGAAATCTGGACCCTAAAGCGCTGCGTATCCTAACAGCAAGTGACTCCCAAAGTATAATGCCCTAAGAAGCCATGGGGATTCCTCCCAACACTCCAGGCCCAGGCCCCATAATCAGTCACATCAATCAGGCAGATCTAGTGATGGATGCAACTGGTGCTCTTTGTCAGCCTTCTCCCTTGTACTGCCAAGAGAAGTGGGTAGCTGGGCTGAGGGGGAGGGGGTCGCCCCCTTCATCATGTGTCGTGGGATAGAAGTCATGTTCTTTTGTTCTGATACCTAGAAGGAACCACGGCAGAGCTCCTTCCTATGACAGGGAGGAAGAAATTTGTTAAGAGGTTTCCTTTATTTAAGGACATTAAATAAAGTGTTTTTTTTTTTTTTTTGCAAATGACCTTAGCGATAAGGTCAACAATTCCTTAAATTATCAAGAGGTTAACAATTTCTTGTTCAACCATGTTTAGAGGAATTTCTGCATTCTTTACTTAGCTTATATGAACAAAGATGTTCTGTCTCTCTAAGCTCTGATGGCTGTTTTGCTGCGGGCTGCCTTGCCCACATGCGCCATCCCATAGGCTACCACTGTGCCTCCCCTACTCACCCCTTCCTTTCTAGTGACCCCTTCATGAGAAGAAACACAGAATAACACATAAACACCCCACCGTGGGCAGTACTGCCAACCACTTCTTGCTTCGTTCCGGGACCTCATCCTTGCTTCCTGCTCCTTTCCTTGGTTCTCTCCGCCGCCTCCCCAGCCCAGCTCCCTCCCCGCGCTCTGGCCTCCCCACAGCTGGTCTCTAGCCCAGAGCAAAGGAAGGGGTGGTCTACCTTATATGCCACTTTGGAGGGACATCTCTTGCCGAGGCCTAGCGGTGGTGACATGAGAGTCAGCATTTCATACATCTCAGTGTAATGGATGCGGCCACTGCTCATGGAGGGGGGGTCAGCAGGGAGGGAGACGGGTTGGCAGGGAGGGCAGCAGGGTGAGGAAAAGGAAGTGGGGAGAAGGATGCAGACAGGTGGGGGAGAACAGGCATTCCCAGACAGCCAAAACAGAACAAAAGAATACAGAAAACGGGAAGAACAAAACAAAATGGACAAACAGGAGAAGAATAGGAAACCTGTTAATCAAGGCAAGTTGTATTTGTGACTCCATCCTGGTGTGGATTTATAGCGCACCCACACAGACCCGGGAACACCCGTGGCGACCTCTGGTCCCTCTGCTTCCTCTGGGCACTGTCCTGGAGACTTGGTTTCTCCTCCTGGGTCAGCATCAGCCCACTGCCTGTTCACGCTATCTGACCCCCATACATGAGCTTGTTCTCAATTCCCAGGGCTGTGTGCAAGCGGTATAAACCGGATAGACGACACTCTGGCCATGGGTTAGAACTGCTGGCCCCAGCGGGGACAGTGGCAGCCTGGAAGTGAGGCCTCTGTCCTCTGCGTAACCCATGGGCGGGCGCCGTGTATCCCCCTGCGTGGTGTGCGCGCAGCAGGTGGCGGCGGCGGCTTGCACCCAAAGTGCTGGGCTGCTGGGCAGAGTCGCCCCATTGCTTCCACCTGGCTCCCTGGGGAAGAGTGCTCTCTATTCCCCAGCATGCCTCAGGGCGACGGCATGCTGGGGACAGAAGAAACAAAACCAGGAGGAGGAAGAGCGTCTCGCATGCCATGCGGCCCTCCCCAGCTCTCCCACATGCGGCTGCAGGTGTCACCAGGGTGGAGTTTAAAGAGTTTCAGCAGAGGCAGCTGTTCGGCCTCCCATGTATGAGAGTCACTGTGTCACCACCCCAAGCCAGCTCCTTCCCGTTGCCCGGGCTGGCCTCTTCCGGGGCCTGTCTTCTTCCAGCTGCCAACCGTACTGCACCCCAGGGGGCCTGCCCTTCTCTCCTGCTGCACCAGGACCGGGGGCCCTATCTAGGGGGTGTGGCCTTGGATGGCACCTTGGCGGAGTCACTCGTGTTAGAGTTGCCAGGGCCTGGGAGAGTTAGAGAGGGGGTCCTATATGCCCCTGGTCAGTGTTCGTGGTCTCACACGCAGTGACCCGGCAGTTCTAACAGACCTCAGTCCCCTCAACAATATAAGGCTGGATCACCCTAAGGCTAGAAACCTGCTAGGGGCCCTCCATCATCCCCTGAGACCTTCCCAGACCCTCTGACCCAATTTACCCTCCTTTACCTGCTCTCACCTCTTCCTAATTCTTCATTGTTTCTCACCTCATTCCATCCTACAGCTTTTATAATCACTTCTGGCCCAACAGTCCGGGAGTTGGAGGGTGGGCAGGAGCAGGGAATGACCAGAATCACACTTTGCTACTTTATATACAGGATGATGACACTAGTTTGCTAAAAGGAAGCTCTCTGTCCCCAGTGTAGAGAAACCAGACCCTCTGGGGGATGGTAAGGTTTCTGCACTCTCTGGAGGACAGAGAACCCCTTTGGTTACATCAGTAAGTTAAGGTGGAGCGGAGAGAGACAGAGTGTGTGCATGTGAAGAAACGTGAAAGCAGTCAAATCGGCCTTCATCAAGTTCTCAACTTTTTTTTCTGCCTTCCCCCCAAAACGTGCCCTTCATCCTTATGTAACAGCTGCTGGTTCTGGGAGGGTTTGGACCTCTTTAAACTCAAAGAAAAGCAACATGAAGGTTCCCTCATGTGGTGCGGTGGTGGTGAAGCAGAACAGAGAGGAGGGATTTGGAGTTGTGCCCCATTGCCGGTCATGGCTGGGGACTGGGAGCAAACCTTGCAGGCCACCCTGTAGGGGCAGTTCTCTCCCAGGCCCAGAGGCGGCGAGATCACCCGCACTAATTTGTACATATCCTTATACGGAATCCTGCCGCTGTAAAGGAAGCACAGGTGGGTTAATAGGGCACTTGGAGAAGGGTGGGAAAGAAATGACAGCTTAGCCAATGAAGGGGTGGCTGGAAGGAAGAACAGCTTTTTTCCTTGGGCCTGGCAAAGCCAGACCAGGAGATAAGGAGAGCAACAAGCATCAGAGAACCATCACCTTGCTGGACTGAATCCCCCTGTCTTCTAAGTAAATCAGAGCCAGTCCATGCCCCAGGGGACTGCCTAATGATCAAGATCGGAGCCAGTGATACCTATCTGGCCCATAGCTGGCCAGATGCACAACATGGACCCTGGCTCAAGCCAGGCCTCTAAAAACAAATCCTGGCAATTCACAAATGCCTCTGACTGGTCTCAAGGGCAGATGCCAGGCTGAAGTGGACTGCAGAACTGTTTGCTTTTCACAGGCACTGATTACAGTCAGTTATTCAGACCCGCTTGTCAGGGGCAGTGGGAAGTCAGCATCTTTCTGTAGCCTGCGAGAGACAAATTTCCCATTAGGCTAATTAGCAAGGAGCAGTTGGCAGGAGGGAATCTGCAAAGGGCTTTGCTCCTCTTTGTGGCAGATTGTTCCCGAGTTCAGCTTGGAAAAGCTCTGCTGTATATAGTGGAAGCCTGCCTTGGTCTGCACTCAGAGAGTGGCCCAGGAGGGGACTACAGACATCCTCCCCCAGCTCTGCTCTGCCAGCCAGCCAACAGGCAGCTTGCTGGGATCCAGTCAGACTTCCAGGGACAATGTGACCTATCTTACCAGCCCCCTGTCACATCAACCTGCTACAGAGTTCTGGCTTTCAGTGGAAAGGACAGAATCAACAATTGATTCATTTTCATGGGTTAAAGCATCTGCTCTGTCAGGAGTCCAGAATAAACAAGCAATGGCCAGGGATCTGAAGGTCTGGACATATCCTGCTACAGACCATGGCTCCCACCAGAAATTACAAAGACGCACGTCCACCTCTGAGCATCCAGTTGTTGCCAGCCACTACGTTGAGACTAGAGCTATTCCCCAGTGTCAGTCCTTCTAGCCTTTTCTTAATTTTGGTGTTGATTCCTTTTCCTCTTCCAAATAGCAGCTCATCGGTACTTCCAAGTCTCTTGATTCTTGAGAGGAAGTTAATTTAACTATTTGTTCTTTTGTATCTGATTGAGAGGGACGTGGGTGGGTTGGTACTATCTGAAGGCTGATGTCCTCTGCAGTGTGTGTCAATCTTCTTTTAAAAGACTCAGGCTCACTGTTAGTTTTTAACCCCCTCACCCCGTAGAGAAGGCCAGTGCAACTCTCGCCAGAACAAGTTAGACCGTGAGTCACAGAGCAGGCAGAAGAGGCTCTCCTTTTCCTCTTTGTTCCCTCACAGCTCATGTAGCTAAGTTTCATGATTTTTTTAGTCCTCATGGAATCCTGTCTTCCCAACAGCAGGAGTGAGTCGGGCAGGGAGGGACATGTTTAATGTACATGGCATTTGGGTCCTAAGAAATGTGAAACCACAGGAAGCTGGGGTTTCTGAGAGCCAAGGACACCTGAATGAGGCTCAGCAAATGGTGGACACTTGGCTAGCAGCTCATTTCTCCTCTCCCAGGTGAGTGCAGACATCCCCTCTTTGCTTCCCAATCCCACGGCCAACCAAGGTTTTACAGACCGATTTTCCATACTTTCCAGTTACTTTCCCATAAGGTTATTATCTATTATTACTAACAGTTATATACACGATGTAATCCTCGCAACCGCCATTCATTACCACGTTTGCAGACGAGGAAGCTTAGACTGGTTAAGCAAATTCCCCAAGGCCACAGAGCAGATAAGGTGCATTCCCCTGAGCACACTGCCCCCTGCTTTCTCAGCAGCCTATCTACTAGGAAGCAGGCCCAGAAGGTAAAAGCCATTGCTCAGCTATTGTAATAGGATTAGATTTAGAGAACTCTGTGCCTTAGGTCATTAATAATTACTGAGAGGAAGAGAATTCTGATTCACAATTCCAACCCCTGAGACAGGACCTACGTTCAACAGTTTCACAGGAGGACAGATTTGCGGAAGAGTTTCACATTATGCAGGGGTTCCAGGTGGAAGCAATGAGGTCTGTTCCTGTAAAGGATAGCATTTCTTGTGTTTGCAGAAGGGGACCAGAATGGATAGATTGGTGAGACAGGATCCAAAAGCTAAGATGGCGCAGGACAGAAAAGTTCCTGCCCAGCAATTCTCACCGTGTCCTCAACAGTGAGGGACAAAATGCCGCCTTTGTACTTTAAAGCAGGAATCAGCAAACTTTTTCTGTAAAGGGCCAGAGAGTAAATTTTTTCAAATTTGAGGGCCATTCTGTCTTTGTTGCAACTATGCACTTCTGCCTTATAGTGTGAAAGCAACCATAGAAAACATACAGGAGTGGGTGTGGCTCCATTCCAATAAAACTGTATTTGGGCCGCATTTAGCCCACAGGCTATGGTTTGCTAGCTCCTGCTCTAAAGCCCAGAAGGCACATCACTTGAGACCTACTGGCTAATGAGGGGAGGTTACCCCTGCAAATTCCTGTCATTTACTTCAGTTGCATGCAATATAAGTCTGCAAATGCAAAGGTTAAAGGGATCAGTTGGAACAAAAACTTGCTTGTTGTTTTACATAATTTCAGGGTAATCTCAAATTGTACCTTTTGAGAGGGATGAGACAGATAAAATGCTAATGTCACTGACCACAGTGGCCAGATGTCTAGCTGGCCCAGGAAACCTTTTCAACCCTTCCCACACGGCTCCCCACTGTGACTCAAGGGAGTTCCCTAACCATTGGCAAGAAAAGAAGAAGAAAGAGATTACTGGAAGCTCCTCTGAGCGTTGAACCCAAACACTCTGAGGTGTGGACTATGTGATGAGTTTGGCAAAGAGAGGGAGGTGCCTGTCACAGAAGGAAAGAGGGGGAAGGAAGACAAAGAAGGTTTGTCTTTGACAACTGGCTTGATGCCAGAGCCAGTCTGAGGACCTGGTCTCTTCTCGGGCCATAACCAAGAGGAATCTCCTCTCCTTCTGTAACAGGCAAGCATTTGGGTGGGTCCAATTCCAACCTCATTCTTGAGAGCTCCAGAGCCCTCGATATGGGTGGCCTCTTGACAGGGTGGCCGAGAGAACTACGCACCATGCAGCTCTGTCATATTCTGCCCAGACACGGACAAACTCATCCAAGTGGTGAGGCCCCAGGATGGAGGAGTCCCGCGTCAGGTATTCAAAGTTGTCCATGATGACAGCCACAAACAGGTTGAGCATCTGGAGGTCAAGGGGGGAGAAGAAGAGTTAGGGGAAACCTAGAGCAGAAAGACAGACTTCCAGGCATACACAGAACTCAAATGTTTGTGAGGCTAAAGTTCCCAAAAAGCACTGTTGATCTTGCTGAATGACATCCATTTTCACTATCTGTTCCGCACATTTCATTGTGTGAGCATTATTATTTTACTTTTCTATGCCACTTTATACTTGCAAAATACTCCACAAAAAGAGTTGCTTTTATCTGTTCGATTTATTTGTTATTGTTTGGCAGCAGAGGGAGCAGCGGTGACAACATTCTCAAAGGCTAGCGGCAGTCAAGGCCTGACCTCCACCCTCCCTCCCAACCTCCCTCCCACCCTTTCTGCACAAAAGGAGCCAATGGGAGAGCTGGTGAGCTGTCTTAGAACTGACTGCACGGCTCACTGCGTGGACAGGTGAAGCTGTGCACGCTCTAACGTGGCTTCCAAGACACTATTCTCCTGCTTATTTAATGCTTACTGTGCACCCACTGTGTTCCAAACAGAGATCCCGAGGCTGGAGATGGAAAATAAGAAAGTTCCTGTCCAGAGATATACTCCCATGCCTAGCATACTGCTTTGGCCCATGGCTACAGTTTGGTGACCTCCGATCTAGATTATACAATGGGCAACAGAAACCACTAAAGGGGTTTAAATTAGGAGAGAGACCAAGGGATATTTGCATTCAGAAAGGACTCTTGGTAGCAGGGTGGGAGTTAGGTGGGAGACCAGGAGTGAGGGTTTTGTGGTGCTCCTGAACCAAGCCAGTGGTGGATAACAGTAGAGAATAAAGGAGGTGGAATCGGCAGGACTTGATCCCAGTGAATGGCCTGTTCTGTTGTGTCCTGGCTGCCCAGCATCCATTTACTGTACTTCCCGTCTCTTGGGGACCCCACCTCTTACCTACTCCCAGTTAATATGGTTCAGAGAGGAACCATGTGTGGCTCAGGCCTCAACTAGTCATTGAATCCCATTCCCCTTGGGTCACCATGATTGGATCACCCATCACGGCCAAGAAAATGGTACTGAGCCTTCTGGGCAAAAGACTTGTCCTTCCCCATCAGTCTTGAGAGCGTGAGGATTGAGGCCTAGAGCTGCTGCTCCACTGCCTTGAAGCCACAGGCTGTGGCTGTTAGAGAAAAGAGCTCACATGGAAGAGCGTGAAGGAGGAGATCTGTAAATAGAAAAATTAACTGGTCCTGGTGATGTCACCTGAGCCCCAGATCAAGCTTGCTTAAGCCCGTCCTGCCCAGGAGTCTTCATTTGCATGTGCCTATCAAACCCTTTCCGCTCAGGCCAGATTTAGCTGGGCTTTTGGTCACTTGCAAGTGAAAGAGTCCTGCCTGACAGAGACCAACTGGCTGTGGGGTGAGGGATCAGGCGTCCCTGATGCTTCCCACGTAAAGTGGTTGGGTGGCTGGAGGGGCCACATACTCAGAAGGCTGTTCAGGACAGGGAGAGTCTAGAGGAAGACACGGGTACAATCTCTCTGAAATGCAGAGACTGCTGGCTGCATTCTGGCAACTGTTCTCCTTTCCTCCCCCCATCCTGCTGCCTAGAATATAAGTGGATGTCTGGAGGTCTAGCCTCATGAGGATGAAGGCCACTCCCGGGAGGTGATGTCTGGGACACGGACTGCTCTGTGGAGCCACCATAACAAGCCTGTACTGCCTTTCTCCAGGCTTCCCTGGTGTGTGAGGGAAATGAACATCCCTTTTGGCTGTGCTCCCTTGTTATCTGGGGAGGACTGTCTCATGCAGATGAACCTAATCCTAGCATGGGCCTTTCTTTTGTTGCTGAGATTGAATCTACATTGCATATATTCAATCACTGCTTGGGTTATAAAGGGTTTTCCATGCATCCACACATTTGTTTTACATGCCTTTCAAGGTACCTATCATAAATGTTAGCAAAAACTATTAGTATCACTACTGTTTTACATCTACACAGTCTTTCATAATGTGCTGTGTGCATTCACACCTATTATTTGCTTTAATGCTGCTCTGAGGCAGATTTAATTACTACCAGTCTTTCAAGGATAAAAGTGCTTAGTACACAGGTCTGTATGCTCAGCCCCAAGCACAGGGCCTGGCACATCCCAGTGCATCAGTAGATGTTTCTAGAGTGGTTGGTTTGAGTTGAAAAGCTGTGTGACTTGCCCAAGGTCACAAAGTCAATCTCATGTGGGGCTGAGAGCTGAAAGCAGATCATCTCATACTGAATATAGCCTCTTTAAAAATAACATTAATGTGAATTATGCAGCACACTCCATCTCAAAATTCTAAAAGTAACTTTATAGTCTCTAATTAATTTTCCAGTTATATCTTTGGTTTCTTTTAAATATTTATTATTAAACACCTAAGCCATGTAGGATAAAATTGAGATGTCTACATGCCCTTCTAAATGCTCCATTTCACCCCTATCAAAAAGCGCTGATACGCCTGTGTCCCTTTCACCCTTCAACTCTAGATGACAGAGGGACTGTAACGTGCTGACCCATTCCTCACAGTGCCTAGGTCAGGGCGAGCCGTTCCACAGACACTCAATAAAAATGTGCTGAATATGTGAATGAATAAACTTCAAATTCCGACTAATATCATCATTCTAAGCTTCCTTTCAGTTATTTTCATTACACATTATATTTCCATATTATAATAGGATACTGTTTTGTGTTCTTTTTTCATTGAAAAACCATTCACAATCATGAGAAGGAAGTGTATTAAGATACATGTATGAGCTCACCATGCAAATACTACTCTTATTATCAAGTTGGTTTTCCTCTCATTTTACAGAAGCTACAAAGGGCAGGTGTCTTGGCCATGGCTAGAATAACAACAAAGTCAAGACCACAGTGTGGGTACCCAGGTCTCCAGGAGGTTTCTTCTCTGCTGGATTAACCTGCCGGCCATCCTTAGCAGTCTGTCTGCAGCCACTTGCCCACACTGGGTCCAGAGCACTGGACATGTGGCAAGTCCCCTTGGGATCACTCTAAAGAGTCAGAAATGCCTGGACATGAGACAAGTCATTCACTTTTTGAGGAACAGCAATGAAATTGAGCACTTTTTAGTGGCATCAGCGGAGAAGCTGAGCTGAAGGATGTCATGATGGCCAGAAATGCCCAACTGACCTTTTATTGATTTGGTAGCTGTTCTGTTTATCACACTTGTCTGACTGTGTAGGACAGACATTTCTGGATGCCTGCATGCTGATTCACAGTTTCACCCGAAGAAAGAAATAAGGCACCTAGGGCTTCTCATCACTTTATATAAGTGGGTGTGCTTCCCATATACTACTTGACATTTACTAATGTCCAAAACAATCATAGTCTTTCATGTCTATCAAGCTGGCCAACTGTCATCAGACAATGATGTAAGTCAAGAGAGACCACATGCATCATATTATATATTGTCATTATACTCTTAAAAATGCTGTCACCTTTTGTCACCAAACTGGCATGTAAGTCAAGAGAGACCACATCCATCACATTGTATATTGTCATCATTTTACTCTTAAAAATGCTGTCATCTTATATTTTCAAGGTACTTTCTCTCAACAGTTCAAAAGTGTCCAAAAGAGAGAGAAGATATTCCTAGCCCTACCTGTTAGATAAAATACCTGAGGTACAGAAGAGAAAGATTTGCTCTGGGTCACAACAGATTCAACCTGAAGCTCCACACTCTGTTCACTGAACTCTACTCCCCTCTTCATCCCTTCTCACAACAGTCCCTCCCTAAAAGCAGCAAAGACTTTTCACTGTGGGACAGCAAAAATCACCCGCAAGGAGTCTGATACACATCCCGGCGTCCAGGAGACCCTCTTGAGGAGGATCATGTTTTTCACACATGGAGCGCCGGTGTGAATATGAGCTGAGGGAAATGTCTCAGTCCATCAGAGGGCTGAGTGTGGGGTGGGCGGGCCGCATTACGGGCCAGGAGCCCAGTGTTGCTCACCAGGAAGGAGCAGAAGAAGATGAAGGAGACAAAGTAAACGTAGGCCAGGTCGGTGCCACAGCGGTCGCTCTCGTGCTGCCCCGCCGGGGCGGTGGTGTCCCGCTCACAGCCTTTCTCCCCAAGGCACGAAAGCATTATCTCCTGCCAGGCCTCCCCGGTGGCACTCCTGCACCCGAGACATTTGGGTTAGTAGCAGTGGGTCTATGTATCCTGCCCTCTCCCTGGCCCTCTTCCCTGATGTACCCATCACTTTCTCTTGCTCTGAGCCTAACAGGTTAGTTTGGGGACAGCCAGCCTCCCTCTAGGGCTTTCCATCCAGACATGGAGTGCCAGTCAGGTCTCTCTTGTTATGCTACCTCACTTGTTGCTTCTCTGTCTTTTGAGGAGTCTCTGCTGATAGTGGTGGGACTCTCTCGGATCCCACATGAAGCTGGCCATCCAAGGTGTCAGCCATCACATGCAATTTGGTCTGCAAGAACCTGTCCTTGCCCTCCCCCTCTGGGAGCCCTAGAGGACATGTTGACATTGCAATTTGCAAATTACTGAGCCAAAAATGTTGCAGCAACATTCTAAAGTCATTGGAGCAGTTGCCCCTCCCCACCACCCCTGCCCCACTCCACTCTATGTCCTGACAGGAGCAGGCAAGCAGGATAAAGGGACAGTGGGAGGCAGAGGCAGACCTCTTCCTGTTTGCCTTGACAGGCGAGCTCCAGCTACAACAGTTATGGTCCAGGTACCTGAAGAGTAACATGAGGGACCCGAAGAAACTGCGGAAGTTGTTGTGCCGGTTGATGTGACTCTCCTCATCTAATTTTATGTTGCCAAATACCTGGAGGAGAAAAACAACAGAATGCAAAGAGCATGACTGAGCAGTGTGCTGTGTCCAGCGAGTGGATATCAGCGCCCCCCGCAGGGCTGACAAATCCATGTGCATGGCTCCTGATGGCTTAACCCTGCAGCACACAATAAACCGAGAGAGGCTGTGGACCCCATGCTCTGAGCTTGGTTTGCAGGAGTAATTACACTCCCCAGTGCAGCAAAGAGGATGAATGCCGGCCAGGAGCACAGAAGGCAGGATCTTATGAAGTCATTCTGTTCTCCCTATATCTGAGTTGGTCTTTTTATTTCCATGGTACCTGCAACTGTGGTACTGGTCACAGTCCTCACGCAGTCTGTCAAAGACATTACCCCATAACAGGAGTGTAGGGAAGGACCTACTTCTTTCCTCCCATCTCAGGTAGGACTGATGGGACCATGAGCACCTGCAGAAGTTGGGATTTATGGCTTGGGCCGATGCTGCCCTGGAATGTGCAAGCAGTTTAGGTCAAAAAGGGGCATCTCTATCTCCCTTGGATATGTTCCTAACCAGAGAGCCAAATTTCAGAAGTTCAATATGTCTGCAACCTGGAATTCAAAAGAACGAATGTACCCAAAACAAAGTCCAGGCCAATAGGATGAAGAAGGACAACTGGCTACTTGGAAATGCAAAAAGTAAATGGATTTAGGGTCGCTAAGTTTAGAACGGGATCACTGTGCAAATTCATGTGGGGGGAAAAAAAGAGGGAGAACTCAGAGATCTTTACCCACTGAGAGTGAATATTGATGAACTCTCACACATGTGCTGTCTGGAGCCAACTTCAACCCTAAGTCTCTTCAGATGAGAAGGGCACCCTTACACATGTTCTTTCATTCCCAGCCATGTCTCAGATACCAGGGTCTATTCTTAGGAGTCAATGCTTGTACAACTGAAGGCTTACCGGTCACTTTTCCAGCAACTGGAGACAATTTTCAGCCTATATTTAATATGCTTCCGTTTATCTAATATATGCTAAATGGAACACATTTTCCCCCTAACAGTTTTTAGAATGTGCAACTGAGGAACAATCTCTGCTCCCAGCTATTTTGCTCAAATAACTCCCACTGACACCTGCTTTGGGAATTTGTTCTTAAAGCTGTTTTTCAAAACCCAAACACTACTTGTCTCTCAGAGAAAATGGAGGTGGCAAGCTAGGCAGGATTGGGGTTGGAGGGAAGAAGGCAGAGTGCCCCAAACAAACAGTAGCATGGAAAAAATTCCAAGCAATCCAATCTAGTTCTGGGAACCGTGGGAGGGAACAGTCCTGTATCTTTGCCCTCTTTATATCTCCTCCTCTCTTTTTACCCTCTTGGTACAAAATCCATTTGTCCCCAGTTCCCCAGATCCACACAACTTACAGTGTTTTCCTCTCCCTCTGACATTCCTGAAGCCGTCATAAGTTTTCCTCATTATGACCGTCTCAAACATCTGCAGTCCCGAACTAGTTGGAGGGTGTGCTGAGATTTTGCATAAAGTATATGTGTAATATTCAAAGAAATCAAAGCTATTCTGAATCTACTCTAAGACACTTTTACACTTTTCAAGTCAAAAATGTCTATTTATAGTGAAGGTGGTCTTTAAATTTTTACTTTTAATTTTTATATTAAAAAAGATTTTTTTCGCCAGTTCTCATCACTAACCCAAATCTCCTACATCAAAAGGATATGGAAGAGTAAGGGATACTAAGATCCATCAGAAACCTTAATAGAACTATAGGCTTCAATCCATTTTCACTTGGAATCATAGAACTTTAGAACTAGAAAGATCTGCAAAGCTCTCTATGCAACTCCTCTATTGTACCGGTGAGAGTGGTAAGGCCCAGAGAGGTTCAGTGACAGGACCAAGTTTGCAGAGCTGGTCAGTGGCAGAGCGGAGGCTGAAAGCCTCATCTTCAAATAACCTGTGGCCCAGGGTTGTTCCCATACCCAGCAAGTTACTCCTTCCTTCCTGCTTTAGATTCCTCTGCAAAGCACTCTTCTTCCAAGAAGCCTTTGAAAATTCAGAATAACAGTTCTTCTAATAGATACATGCTATTCTATTTCTAGCTTTCCAACACTGGCCTTCTGACTTTTTGTCTTCCTGTTTGTATGGATCCCCCTGCTTTGTTACGACTGTACTAGAGACAGTCTCTCTAGTTACAGGCTAGGTGTCTGGTGTGTGCACAGTCAGGGTCTCTGTCAGGGATCAGGAAGAGGGTAGACAACTAAGGGTTAGTCATTGTGGGAACACCATTTACATCTCATAGAATGGAAACAGCGCTCTTAGTTTTCTGAAAGAAGACTAAGGGCAATAAAATATTAGACATTACAGTTATTGTAAAGATCACAATTTCATGACTGAACATCTTCCACCTCCAATTAAAGGGTCAAAGAAACACTTGCATTTGCTTGTTGGTAGAAGGAAAGACAGTACAGAATACAGGTAGTTGAGTAAGAACATGGGCTGTGCAGCAGACAAAGCTGAGTCTGAATTTCAGCTCTCCCACTTAGTGAGACCTTTAGCTTGTTGTAAGTTACTTAGCCATGATAAGCATCCATGGAGACAATCAGTGCTGAATATATTAGACACATATCTTGTGTGTGTGTGTGCATGAGTGTGTGGCATGCACTTAATGTGTTCTGCACTGTCTTTCCTTCCACCAACAAGCAAATGCAAGTGTTTCTTTGACCCTTTAATTGGAGGTGGAAGATGTTCAGTCATGAAATTGTGATCTTTACAATAACTGTAATGTCTAATATTTTATTGCCCTCATAAGTGCAGGCATTACCACCAGTATTAGTAACAGGTTAGTACTGGAGATGATGTTAAGTGCATAAGAACTAGCTTAAGCATGGGCACAAATAATTTAATCAAGTTTCATTGGGCTGTTCAAGAACATTTTAATCCTGAAATCAAAGATTTGAGAATCAGAAGGGACTTCATGGAAGTGATGAGGTCAACCTTAAAGTTGAGCAAGAATCCCGTTCACACCCCTGACTGGATTGTGAGATCTACTAAGATATCCTCAGTGAAGGAAAACACACCAGGTCTCAACCAGGCCTCACATTTTTTGACACTTGAATTCTATTGTATTTTTGGAAAACAAAACTCTCCAGGAATGGGTCTGGAAGATGAACAATATTAAGAAGTGCAGGCAAGAGAGAGGAGCAAGCAGGAGAGACACTTCTGGGACAGCCTGCTGATGCAGCAAGCCTGGGAGGCACGCGCACTGCTCCAGAGGGCAGGCACTATCAAGAAGGCAGCTGGCAGTCCACAGGTGGCCAGACCGCCTGACAGTGGGAGACTGCACTTGGTCCAAGTTCTATGCCGAGGTTTATTCTCAGTATCTCCAAGTCAGAAAGTTGGGCTCCCTGAGACAAGCAGAAAGCCTGGGTGTCCAACTGGACAGGTTCCCAGGATGCGTCGCTGGTTGTTGCAGAAAGAATCCACCCCCCACCAATAACAGCAGCCACTGAAAGATCTTCTGGCATCTTCTGCTCAGTGGGCTACCTGCATAAATATATATCCAGGGTGGGAACCTGAACCACTTCTCAATTCTAAAACTGAGAAGGATGTGGTACTCCGAGAGAACCGTTCAGCAAGCCGCATGGCCCTTTGAGAGGAATTATCTGGAATGTGACTCTTGGGTCTCTCTAGCATTGGTCAGGCTGCCAGGAACTCTACAAGGTGTGCTCAGTAGTGAGTTCTAGGGCATCAGTCTTAGCTATTCAAGACTTAACTCAGACACATTTTGTGCGCTGTATACAAGAGAACAACCATCTGACCTTGTTTTAGGTCTAGCTCCAATATCTTGAGAAATGGCTCATTATGATCCTCACCCCTTCTTAGTCTCATGGGACCCCAGCTAAGAACAATGGCAACATCTTTACTTTAGTTCTGTTGTTGCGCCCACGGAAGTCCAGCTGCTTGTAAGTCAGTGCCATGATCTGACCACAGATGAAACCCTATACCAGACCATCCTGAGTACCTGGGTACCCTGAGTGGAAACCTTGCACATGTGGAAATTCCAAGGTCACAATGCAACAAGATCTTGGAAGTGTGACTCTGGGCAAGAAGGGGCTCGAAGCACCCTTCATCCTGTATCCTCAGGCTGGTAAACCACAGACAATCTGGGCCACCATTGTCTCCCACCAGGCTCCTGATGCACCAGCTCACCTGCATCCCGATGATGGCATAGATGAAGAAAAGCATGGCAATCAAAAGGCAGACATAGGGGAGGGCCTGGAAGGAAAACAGAGATAGGACCATGAATTCCTAAAAGGGCGGCTCTCGGGCTCAGCAACCCCAGTCAGTGCAGCACAATGGCTCTTTCCTGAGCCTGACTTACTCAGGGAGCCGAGACTCTCTATCCCCCAAAGCCACTCTGCTTTAGGGTGCCACACTTTGCAGATGACCATGTCCTCTGATAAATGTAAGCTGGTGGCCAAAGAGAGGCTTGCAATTTACCTTCTGTCAATATTCACTCACCCAGCTGTGTGGCCCACATCTCCAAGGGGAGCTGGGTAAACTTCCTGGACTTGGGATTCATCCCATTTTGTATGCAGAATATTAATCACCTGGGCAATTGTGATGCAAATTGCACAGCCAGCATCTAGCTTTGGCTCTCAAATCCCCTTATTACCCCTTCTCATTCCCTCACGCAGTGTGAAGCCCATAATGGAGAATCTGGAAGTAAAGTGAGATGGCTGGGTTTCAGTTGTTTGCCAGTTCCTAGAAGACGCCTTCATCCTTTGAGGAAACACCTTTTTCTAACGTTTAAGCTGCCTGATGTTTCCTTATATGTCATGCAAAATCCCAAAAAACCATTTAAGTGTTAGCCACTACGAAACCCTGCCATGAAGCCATGTGGCACCAAATTCCACACTGTGCAAGCTAACTACCACTTTGGGATGATAATAGTTCAGTTATGGGGGTAGAGGAGCCAGTGAAGGGATGGAAGGCAGGGAACTGCCCCTGGCAGTTGGTGGGAGGTTGGCGACACAGGACAATCTGGTTTGTGGGCCAGGGTGGACACTAAATCTGGGGTTATCTTGGGCAATCTCAGTGTAGACATGGAAGTCTCTCCTCTTCACCATCCAGTAAACTCCCTGGAAGACAAGGCAACTAGGAGTGCCCATTCTATCAATCCTCAGTGTGTAGAGCAGGAATCCCAGGAGGTCAACGGGGGCTTTTGGACTGCATGAGCTGGGCACAGCTTATCAATAGAACTAACTAAATAAAGAGCCAGGGAGACTTTTACAATGTGAATAAAGGGTAAAATTAAAATGCAACTGCAAGTTGGTGGGAGAATCCCCTGCAATGAGGTGTTGATTCCCAAGATCTATGCAGTGGAATGGCTCCGTTTTGAGGGGCCATGTGAAGAGTCCCTGTGTGGACAGAAGAGACACGGGGTGGGGGCAGCTTTCTTGCCAGCAGGACTGCCTCTACCTTCTGTCACCTTCTCGCTAGCTCCCTGCCTTTCTTCTATGTCCTCCACTCCAATGTCTCTTGTCTATCTCTCCCTACCCCAGCTTTTGGGAGAGAACCAACAATTCATTCTGCTCTTTCTTATCATATGAAAAATTCTAGCTGAAAATAAGTGAAAAGAGGGAAGAACTGAGTAAGGGGCCAGTGGTAGAGACCTGGGTGATGCTCGTGCTGGGCGGGGAAGGGAGTGGGCAGTGGCAATGCTGTTTGTATTGTGTGGCTCTCTGCTGTGGATCTGCAGAGGCAGCCTTTGTAAAGCCATTTTAAGAAAACAACTTCTAGACTGTGTGCCAGGACTGTTCTAAGAAGGAAACACCTATCTATCAGAGTGACACCAGGAGGCCATTCACCCATCTTCACTATTCTGTATTCACTGGAATAATCCAACCATTTGGCCATCAATTTTTGACATCCTTTTCTTTGCACTCAATAGTATACGGTTTTACCGAGAACTGGGGATCTTGATAATGTAACAGGCTGACACATGTACCTTAAGAGACTCACTAACAACCATTAACTTGTTGGGCAGGTCTCTGAAAAAAAAGGGTTTTCAAGAGCATCTTGTATTTCAAATGCTAAATCCGACTCAGATGGTAAATTCTTGCTAAGATTTTAGATGTCCCTTCTGTCATTTAGTTTTGGAAAAAATACTTTGAGTTGAGTGATCACACTAAAATATCTCACTCTGGATATGATAAAAAAAGTCAAGGTTGCTCATAGGAGTCTGAGAATCCTTACAACTGGTCTCACATTTCAGATCCCCAGGTCCTTGATGGAGAAGTAGATCAGTAATGATGGTGTGGGCTGAATTCCCTTTCTGAGTGATGGGAAACCATGAATTCACTGGCTTGTCTTTTTTAGTTCAATTTGTAATTAAAATACATAAATGATTAAGATATAGAAGGCAATTCAATGAATTCATTTCTCATCTTTGGATCAATTTCAAATTTATTTTTAAAACACATTCATTGGAAACCCTTTTTTTTTTTGGTGAGAGGAAAATAGCAGGCCCCTGAATAGGCATTTGAACAGCATGTAGACCCCCAAAACCTTAAAAACAAACTAAGTCTGGTATTTGCTAGAGCCTAAAGATATTTAAATATGTTTGGAAAATTTCTTTTACTGGGAACCTCTGCCATTAAAGTGGGTCTCAGGGACCAATTTTTAACTTGTTTTTATTGCACATACACTTCTACATTGGCCCCATGAAACTATTCAGAAGCAGCTCACCATGTTAACCTTGCCCAGACATCCTGTTTGTAGGGCAGAGGTGACCATTAGCATGCCATATATTCAGTGGTCAGGAAACACACACTGATCAAGACATGGGTGGGAATGGTATGAATTATCTTGCTAGAAAATATAACTCAAGGAGTCCCTTGTAAAAAAAAACTGTTACATGAAATAAAGACACTGTCAATTCCCTGAAAATGCAGAGGACTTATAAATTTAGGTGGCTGGCTCTAGACATGGACGGAATGGTTCAGGGCATTTTGAAATAGGGAGAGAGGATGCACACCTCATAAAATAAGCCCCCGGCCTCAGTGGACAGAGAAGATAACTGAGTTACAAAGTTGAGGTGTTTTTCTAGAATGAGATTCTATCCAGTTAGACATAAGTTGACCTCTTCCCAGCTGAGCTGTGCTGTGGCTAAGAACTGCTGTATTTATCTAATGCTTCTGACAAACCCTCATTCCCAGAGGTGAGGGGACTTAATGTAATGATGCTGTGTGGCTTGGCTGTGCTGTCTGACATAGAAGGGCCACCTCCACCATCAGAGGAGGAGACAGTGCCTCTTACCTTAAAGGACTGCACGAAGGTCCAAAGTAAAATACGGATGGTATAGCCCTGACGCAGGAGCTTGATGAGGCGGGCAGCTCGGAACAGCTTCAGAAAGCTCATATTGAAGCCACTGGTGTTCACCAGCTGGTTGACCAAAAGGAAACATATAATTAGTAATGTTACAGTCATTTAGAAGATCTAAGCACTAGTATTTTCGCATTTATCCCTCATTCAGATCATAAAACTGGACACGGATTTGGTCTGTCATTTTAAACCCATCTCCAGCTGATGGGCCAGGGAGGACCATCTCTCTAAGCCTTCCTAGGCCTGCTTTCTGTTCCCAAGTAGAAAGGTGCCCTGAACACATTAGACAAAACCGGCCTCCCTCGTCTCCTACTTAGTGGTCCTAGCTCTGCATTTAGATGCCAAAGAACAGACCTAATAATCCCTCTAGCACAGAGGATGGTCCTCCAGTATTTGGGCTCTCCAAATTTCCTTTAGGATGGGCAATTTTAGGGAAACAACTCAGGTCTAACAACTTTGAAGGCAGAGATACTATGTCTCTTTCATGTGTCCCAAAGACTCTAGCAGAACATGGCATGCTGGGCCTCTCCTGGCACCCTCTATTCCACTTACCCCATTAGATAGCTGTTATTTGAGTCATGCAAATGAAATAAAGCCTCCATGAGATCCAGTGCCACTCCAAGGCTTGCATTTTTCTAGCTAAAAAGCTTGGGAGTGAGGAAGTAAACTCCCAAAACTCAGAGGGCTCTACATTTGGTTTGATGAGTTAAAATGGACTGAATGTGCAGAGGGATTTTTTAATGCTACTCCAGGGTCAAGCTGAGAGACAAGCCATTCACCTTGCTGTCTGTCAGAATAATTTCTGTGATACTGCCGATCACGGTGATGAAGTCAAAGATATTCCAGGTGTCTCGGAAATAGTTCTGCCAAGTGAATTCAGTCATGAGAGCATCAGCAAAAAGAGGAAAAGGAAACAAAGAAAAAAATGGAGAGAAGACATCTTTCAATACATAACTTTGTTGTTCAGAATTAAAACTTGTCAGTTCACATATAAGTTCATGCTAACTTTGGCTTCAGTTTCCTATTTCTAATCAGAAAGGCTATTTCTCCTTTACTAATTTGGGAATTTCTCATTCGGGAAGCAGTTTCATCGCTATTTGAAGACCTTGTTTTTGAAGCGGCCAGTAAAAAGCTACATAAAAAATGTAAGATTTTTTAATGTCATATTACATAAAAAATACACAAGATATTTGTGGCCAAGAATACTGGTAAATCTGAAAAAGAAAGATCATCATTGTCACCTATAAGACAGTAAAATTAATTACAATATTACTGTTTTTCTACAATTATAACCTGTAAAGTATCTATATCATATCATGTGACCTTATAAAATACAGGTCTGACTTTAAACTATCAGTAAAAAGTCACAGAGATGTCCTAAGTGACTAGAAACCAAAGATGTGCCAAAAATCTCCTAATTCTACTGAGCCTTTTCAAACCCACTGCCAATTGGCAATAGGATGAATAGACACCATTTCCCCCCATTTTTTTGGCTCTGTTTCACCTTTCAAGGAGATGTTACTGAGTAAAATACAATGAAGCAGTAATAAAATGAGTGGGTTGAAGGAGATGGGGGAAAATGAAGGTCCTGGAAACGCACCAACCAATTAACAGAGAGTGGCCTCTGCTCCCATCTTTGGGGCTTAGGTAGTGCAGATCTTGGGTTCGATTCCTTAAAAGAAATAGGACATTTGGGTCTCCAAGTTGTCTGCATTCCATGGGCAGCACCCCCCACAACAGACTTTCAGGGCACAGCAGAAGGGTGGCTCCTTCCATCCTCACAAGTAGCATTAGTGAACCCCTACTGCATGTACAGATACCAGGCTGGTTCTTTCAACCCATTTACCCTCCCATGGATCTTATGGGTAGGTAATGATAAATGTTCTATGTTCCTAAGATACTGAGTGGTAGGGTTGGTGAGAAGTATGGGGAGAGAGATGCAATAGAGAGAGAAGGCAGTGTGCAGAGAGAGAAGCTACATTAGTGAGAACCTACTCAGGACCAGAGGCTTAAAGATGCCTTGGGTACACTGTTGAATTGGACGTGACAACAAAGTATCTCAAGGCTGTAAGACAGCTGTTGTTGTCATCATTTTATGAATGAGAAAACTGAGGCTAAGAGAGACTTCTCTGATTCCAGAGCCACAGGCACCTGTCAGGTAAGTAAAGAAACTGAGGTACACAGTCTCATAAACTCATTTTCTGGTAAGAATACTTACTCCTCTGGGAGTATAGGCAAGTTGAGTCTCTGAGTTCAATTCTCAGGGCTCTCCTATTGCCAAACTGGGGGGAACTGCCTAATTCTTGGGTAGGCCCCCATCTAGCAGAGAGGACATGAATCTAGCTCTTAGAGGACAGAAGCACTGGGTTCCAGTTGGGGATGCTTTATAACCCAGTATGGCAGAGAACAGCACAGTATAGCAGATGAGATCGTGGTGGACAGGGCATGGGCATTTAAGCCAGAGCGACCAGGATCGAAATGCAGATTCTGCCTTTTAGTAAC
The DNA here is from genome assembly GCF_030020395.1 of Manis pentadactyla. Taxonomy (NCBI): domain Eukaryota; kingdom Metazoa; phylum Chordata; class Mammalia; order Pholidota; family Manidae; genus Manis; species Manis pentadactyla. The sequence continues at coordinate 109,909,958 of NC_080027.1, read as the reverse complement.
CTTGTGCACAGTATTGAATCTTCCTGAGCCCTAGTTCATCCATAAAAGAAGAAAACAATAGCTCCTGTCTAACGGAGCTGTGATGAAACTGAGGAACAGTATGCAAAGCATCTGGCACTTCACTGACAATGTCAGTGCTAATTCTCTCCCTTTTTCCTTCTTCCTTCCTTTTTAATTTCCATTCCACTTTCCAAGTCTACTGCCATTCCTTGTGTAATCTTAAAAATGCTGTACAATATTTCTGAATTTCAACTCTCTCACTTAAGTGAACAATAATGACATCTGCCATGCCTGTTTCAGAAGTGACAATAGAGTATATATCAGGGTATTCTGAGAACCTAAAGTCCTATATAAATGTAAAGATTTACTTGGGACTAATGGTGCCCTGCATCACATAAAAATGCCTTTAAACCTTGAATGAAAATAGGGGCATGAAGGTGGGAAGGAGGCAGGTTTTGAGGCTGAATCATCTAGTTAAGCTTCGAAGTACGTATTCAGCATTCACCATAATTAGACATATAATTGGAGACTTAAGTTAACACACCACAGCAATACCCCATGCAAGTAATCAGGATGCATAGAAAAGTTCCTTGTTGGGCTGGTTTCTCCCTCACCCCACTCACCCCGCCCAGGGCTAGACTGTATTATAAAGGCATCTCTGTTGGTGAGCTTTTTTTTTTTTTACTTTTTATTTCCCCAAGTCTCAAAACACTCAAAAGGGAGTGAGGCAAACAACAGCAGAGCCGCCTGCAATGGTTCCCTTCAACTCTCCTCCCAAGCCATCAAATTAATGACTTCTCAAAGACTGTTAGGAAACCAAAATCAACGGTCACAATTACCAAGCCCAGCCCAGAGTCCCTGTTCAAGCTGCTACCAGACAAGCCCTTATTTAGATCGCAAGCAAAGTTACCCTTCTTGCAGGGAAAGCCATATATACATATAATTTGAAATGGCAGCTCACACACTCAATAAGTGTGAAACAGCTGTCAAGTGTGTTCCTCGGCATCCCACTGATCTCTCTGTAAATGCCGAAGCCAGAGGGGAGGGTGGCAGGGAAGATTATTTTGTTTATAGGACACTGAGGCAAAGGGAAAGGTTTGCTAACACGCTGGAGAGGAGACTAAGATCTGCCAAACAATTATAATTAGCAGTTGAGGATTCATGCCAGAAACTCCCTGACTCAATTCCCCACCCTTTCTCGCCCTCCCTCCCTGTCTGTCTCTCACACATACACTTTTAATGGTCATTAGCCTCTGTAAGCTTAAATAATAAACATTTATGTTTCTTGGCAGAATTTACTCTTCATGTAACTAACAGGAGGAAGATAATTAGGTAAAATCCATAATCTGATATGTTTGAAGCTAAAAGCGACAGATACTTTCTCACTTGAGTTATAAAATTGTACACTTTTACCAGTAAATAAGCACTCTAGGTTCATTAGTTCATCTTTACTTTGCTCCTTATCAATGTGTAAACCGAGTTCTAGCAAGACCCAGCAACTGTGACCGCGTCCACCTCAGACAGAATCCGGCAGGACCAGAGCAGGTAGGTGGCCAGGCAAGCATGGAGCTGGGGAGCCAGCTTCCTTTACCCCATCTCCTGACACCCTCCCACGTCAGCTTGTCTCTACACCAGTTTGTTGAGCAGTTGAAACGAGCCTACATTAGGGGGGCAGGTGTGTGAGCCATTTCTGGAATAATAACAGTAACAATCCCACATTCAACAAAGGCTGGAAATACATCCAAGAGGAAGGGAAGACAAGTGTGATGCCTGATTGATCCCATGACCTACCAGGAAGCCAAACGCAATGATCTTGAGGACACACTCCAGGGAGAACACCATAGTGAAGGCGATGTTCAGGTACTTCAGAGCCAGTTCATAGGTGCAGGGAGCTGAGTAGTACTGCCGGGAGAGAAGACGAGAGACAAACCCAAGCCCTAAGGTGAGAGGGGTTATTCCGTATCACCCAGGCCAGCCATCTCTCATCCCTGTCCTTGGGGACACACTCTGGCACATGGTACAGGAAGAGAAACGGACATCAGGAGCCCATATCCTATGTGGCAGAACAAAACCAAACAGTGGAATAAAAAAGACCCCTCTGAGGCTGCTGACTAGCAAACCAGTCAGTCTTCTTGGAAATGAAGGTGGGCAGAGCAGAAACATTTTCTAGAGTTAATTGCTTCATTATTTAGTATTAACTAAGAGCAAACCTCTTCCGGCCTCCTGTAAACCCCAGGGCCACCTGTCTCCCGGCACAGCAGCCTTGTCTGAATCTGACAGCCATCACCACCTTTGGTCTTGGAAGCTATGGAGTTGTGACTGTTTGTTTTACTGCATTTTGTCCCAGAGACTCAGAGGTTGGGCTGTTGAATGAAGACAAGGCCAAAAGGAGGCCCCGAGGCAGACAAGGAGGTAAGGAGGCAATGGATCAGTAAATGGGTGTTTCCAGCATTCGGGCGTGCACATGATTGCTCTGGGAGGGAGCAGACCCCGGGGCTCCGTCCACCTGCGTGCCTCCCAGCCACCTCCCCTCACCTTCATCATCAGCACGACGGTGTTCAAGGCGATCATGGCCATGATGGTGTACTCAAAGGAGGCAGACACCACGAAGTGCCACACGCGGTACTGGAAGGTGTGCCTGTTCTGCGGCATGTAGCGGGTGAGGGGCTTGGCACTGATGGCAAAGTCGATGCACGCCCTCTGAAGGAAAGTCATGGCTATTAGCCCAAGTTCAAAGCCCCTAAGCCTTGCCCATCGGTGGGCTGTGTGATGGCCAGAAGAGGACAACAGTATGTGAAAACGAGCATTGGGCTGGACAAGTGGAAGTTACAATGGCAAGAGATTATCTGGACAAAACCACAGGTGAATGTCACTTTAGATGGACAGAACAGAGAGGTTCTGTCACACGGGGAAGGACTTAATGGCCACTGACAATGTCCTTTTACAAAGCCTGTGGCTGAGAGGTTTAGGCAGGAAGCCTTAGCTGATGCCTTTAGTCAGAAGCAGAAATCTATCTCCCTATGCATTCTCAGAGCACCAGATTTGCATTTCTCTTACCGTTACTAAGAGTTTCTAGTTCAGCTCCATTCTAAATAATGAACCCTATGAGTGCCAAAACTATGCTTGTTACTAGAAAAGCAGGAATAGCAAGCCATATTCCCTTCCAGCAAACACATGACACGGAGACGGAGATGGAGCCAGGTAGGCAGATGGCTTAATGTTATGACTGGGGCACACTTATTTTGCCCCCTACTTCTCAACTGTGCACTGAGTAATGGTAGGGACTGCATCTTAACCACCTTTTCTACCTTCCAGTTCTCTGTGCCTCGTGCCTGGGCCTTAAACAGCAGATGCTGAAAAAATGTTTATTTAATGACTGAATAATTTTGAATAATTTTTCTCATCTTCTTTCCATAGTTCTTAATAAAGGTAAGAAAATTAAGTCTTCCTTCCTAATGTGGCTGAAAGCATTAACAAGAGCCTGCCTCGGACTCAAGATAACTTGTCGTTACCTCGTTCTTCTCCAGGCTGCACTCCTCCATCATCTTGTCCCCTTGCTCCTGGAACGTGATGATGATGAGAGCCACGAAGATATTGACGAAGAAGAAAGGGAAGACCACAAAGTAGACCACGTAAAAGATGGACATCTCCATGCGGTTGCTGCGGCTCGGACCTCGGTCTTCCTCGGTCACATCAACAGAATGCTGCAAGACTCTGCGGGCAGAATGAGGGGGTGTGGATGGTGAATGGCAATCTTGGCACCTGCTCTGATTCAAGGCTTCATCAGGAGGTAAGCTGCCTAGTGTATTTTCCTATATGACTTCCTTGGCTTTGCAGATTCTCCATTAGTTTTGGAGGTCCATTGCCAAGTTAGTGAAGATCCAGGGACATCAGATCCAATACTCTTGCTAGCCCCTGTCCCATCACGTATCCAACTTTTAATCAACAGAGTGACATTGTTTTATACTTTAGGTTGTTGCATTCAATGCCAAGAGACTCCTGGATTTCCATTTGGCAGTTTACTGCCAACTAGAGTATGCTGCCACTAGAAAGCAGTATCTTAGGAATTGCCAAGACTCTGAGAAGTCAGTCATCAGCTATGGCAGCCTAAGAAACTGCATGGTTTGGTCTTCTTCCTAAGAAGTATGATCACAGAAAGGGTCTCTGGGTTCTGCCAGCCCATTCTTAACCTGCAATCCTCAGGTACAGGACCAACTTGGATGATAAATTGGTCTAAAACAGTTCCCAAGGACTTTCCTAATGGGTGAAGAGCTGTTCGAAACTTATCTGTTCTATAGGAATCAGACAGCTCTACTCAACTCTTCAATAATTGGCTAAAGCATTAAGAGTTTCAAATATTTCCCTGACTTCTTCTTCTCGATTTTTCGTCTTAAGGGTTTTCATTCTTCCTTTGCTGCCTGTCTCACCCACTCATAACCACTTACTTTCCCTGGTACAATAACAAAGTTCATCTTGAATTAGCTTCTCAAGGCACCCACGTGGTCCTGTCTCAGCTCACAACCATGCCAACTCAAGCTCATCACTCACTGAGGCCATCCTTCCCCTGTGGAGACGGTGAAGAGGGTCAGCAGGGCCCAGATAATGTTGTCGTAGTGGAACTCATGGCGCTTCCATTCCCGGCCTTTCACCTCCATCTTATTTTTCTCGTGATCTACATAGTTGCCTCTAAAACCAGAGTAGAAATGAAATAGGGCCTGTTCACTATAGGTCATGGAAGAATGATGAAATTCTACCGACTTCAGCAGCATAGCAATGATCAGCATTCAAATGCAACAAAGAAGGAATTTTATTAAAGGCAGTGTATTATTGTGGAGCAAAAGTGGGCTTTGGTGCCCAAAAGGCATGGGTGGTTAAATCCTTTCACTAATTCCTGCATAACCCTGAGCAACTTAAGCTTTGAGCCTCTGCATCCACGTCTATAATATGTAAATGAAACCTATCTCGAAAGGTCATTATAAAGACTTAAAATGAAAAACTGCATGTAAAATGCCACGTATCACATCTGACACTAAAGAGGTACTCGTTGAAAGTCTAGTGGTTTCCTATTTTGCCTTTTTCCTAAAAGAGGAAAGAGTACGGAGATGGTAAGAGAGAAAGAACAGTTTCAACTGTGGAGGGTTAAGCGGGCACCACGGAACACGCTTTAGAGAGTGAGCGGCATGTGCTGGGGGCACTTACATGCACTCCTTCTCTGTGTCCTTGGAGCTGTCTGTGCAGTAGAAGAACTTCCCCTTGAAAAGCTGCACTGCGATGACGGCAAAGATGAACATGAAGAGCTTGTAGACAATGAGTATGTTGAAGACATTCTTCAAGGAGGTGACCACACAGTCAAACACAGCCTGTGGGGAGGAGTAAAGAGCCACCAGGTGTGAGCCCCTGGAATGGCCTGTGTGTTTTCCTGGACACGGACTGGGGCCACACCACCACCAGCCAGCCCCTCTGAGACAGCCCCAGGAGATACTGCCCTACGAAGGAGGAAGGATGCCCATGGGATTTGGAGCTGGCTTCCCAGATGGTCATGACTCCAAGGACCTACCACCTGGGCAGGGCACACATGCTCCAAGTCTGAAAGTAAACCCAAAGCAGTGGAGACTGGGTGGCACCAGGCAGTGGGCAGAGTCCTCTGTGGGACTCCAACAGGAGTATGCCATTCAGGGGGAAGCATGCAAATATACTGCAGGAAGGGATCTTTGAGATCATTTAGCCCATCTTAACCATTAAATAGCTTGACTCTAAGCTCACATCTGTTTGGTGATATTCTTAAATTTGACTGACACACTGAATATGTATTGTTTTCTCTTTACCTTTCTAAATGGAAGAGAAAGGATAAAAAAACGATCCCTTTTGTTAATTTTAATAATGTTTTGTAATAAATTCATACATTTGCCCCAATTATGTCCAAAACTTCAGGTTCTCTAGTTCAAAGCTGGTTGTTCTGGGAATGTGATTCGGTAGGTGATGTGGGAGGGGCCCCTAGCTACCTTTCCGTAGAGATGGGAAGATGAGGTGGACAGAAGCAGGGACTTGCATTTGAGCTCAAAGTGATGGAGCGCCCTCAGAAGAACCCATTCTAGGCCCTATGCCATGAGAAGTTACGTGGGAATTCGACCCTTTTAGGTTATATTCTCAGTTTTCAGGTTTTGCTCACTGGAGAGTCTGGCCTCACGGTGGCACTGCATTTGTGCAGTTGCTCTTTTGCAGTGCTGGGCAAAGTCCAGCTGGTTTAATTAGTCCAGCGCTGCGGGGAATGTGAGAGCCACGCAGACCTGTGGAATCTTCAGAGCCACCTACACGTCCCTCAGGTTAGGGAGCTGCAGAGAGCCCGGAGCCACACTCCCTACGTGGCATCAGCAAAGGCTGGGACGGCCTTTTCCAGCCTGCCAATGAATCTCATCAGGCCGTCTGCACCTCCAGAGGACCCCACCATGCTCAGAGGAGAGGAGGCCCCCGGAGCCTGGGACTCAGACCTCCCACCATATCTTGTTGGAGGCAGTGAGCAGTGAATATACAGGGCCCCACCCCAGGCCAGGTGCTGCGGGGGGGCCCCTCACAAGGGGGCATCTGAGGAAGTGTGTGAAGGCCTCTGCCTGGGGCTGGGGGAGGCACTTCCTCTCCAGAAGGCAGAGCAGTGCAGGAGCAATGGGCAGCGAGTGAGCGCACTTGTGGGAGCCTGAGCCCTCCCCAAGGGATCCACGCAGAAGGCGAGCCTGCCTCGGGTGGGAAGCCATGCCTCAGCCATGCCTCAGCCAGTTCGGGGTCCTTCAGAAGTGACTTCCTTTCAGTCCCCAGCCTTTGGTAAACCTAGTTGGCTCTGCCAACTCTCTGCAAGGCCAGAGGGCAGAAAGGGAAGCAGTATCCTGAGGCCGGTGTGAGGCAGCGAGGGAGGGTTTGGGGGGAATCGTCAGGGGTTACAGGAACCCAATTCGTGGGGTAGGGGAGCAGGCAGGCTTGTAAGATGCCCCCCACCACCCTGCCCTGCCCTCTGTTGAGCAGGCCCAGGCACACTGGAGGGTCTGCTGGGTTTTCTCACACACCCGATTCACATCAGCCACTTTTGTCCGCATCACAAATGTGTGAGTTACCAACTATCTCCATCTTCAAAGAAAATGAGTAAGTAATTTGCCTTGAATCATGTAGTTTCCAAGTCCCAGTGCTGCCTGGCACTCAAATGGGCTCTTTTCAATGCGGACCGGAGGTCTCAAACTGTGCTATAGGAAGAAGCACCTGGGGTGTGTGAGTAAAAGACGTGTTCCAAGCCGAAACTCCAAAGGGTCTGGCTCTGCGGCCCTGGGGTAGGCCCAGGAATCTGAATATTAAAAAGCATCAGGTTATCCCGATTCAGGTGGCCTGTGAAGAACACTGCACTGGTCCACGTGGTTCCGCAGGTAGGGAATTCAAGCTGCCTCCTGGGACACATCCCCAAGAGCAGACGCAGGCCTGGGGCTGGGGCTCGCCAGGCGGGCTGTGTAGCACAGGCAGCAATGGCCACACATGTGATGGTGACCTGTGAGCTCTCTCTCCTCCCTGGCAGTGGCTGGATCTCATTCACAGGAGTTCAGGAAGGAAGAACTTTTCTCCCATGAGGCTTCAGCTTCTGTTAACAGCAATGTATTTATGCGGGCAAGGTGGGTTCAACCTGCCAGCAAACAAGCCTTGAATGGCAGAGCACCCTGAGGGCAGGAAGCATCAGGGAAGGAGCCCCAAGGGGACTGAGAAGGGAGGGCACCATTCAGAAGGAGAACCAAGATAATATACCTAGGAAAGTGCAGTTTCTGGCAAAAGGAAGACCTTGATTCATGTGAACTTATTCTCCATTTCTTCTCTGCTTCTGCCAAAAATGTCTCAGGGTTCTTAGGCAAGTTGCTGACCTCTCTGTGACTCAAAAATATAGAGGGTCAGGGCTCCAAGATCCTGCCCTGGAGCTACGAGGGAAGAAACCACCCCAGGTTACATGGCTTGGCCTCGTGTGCAGACCACAGCATGGAAGGCTCCTCCTGCTCCCGTTCTGGTGTTCCGGGTCCTCCTTGCTGGTACGCCAGGCTCCAGGACAAAGCCACACAGGGTTCTCTAGGGATGACAAGCTGCAGCCAGAGCGTATAAACTACCATCTGAGGTGGCCAAAGCCTGCTTACAGATTTCTTGGGATGTTGGTAATTTTCCTTTGAAAAGAAGACCCTTAGCTCAGGCAGATGAAAAGGACCTCAGGCCCTGTGTGAGCCAAAGGAATATTCCCAGAAATAATTCTGAAAAGCAGCCAACCCTGGCTAAAGAAGAGAAGGTGGGAGAAGGGGGCTTGCTGGGAAGGCACTCGGAAACAATTACCTTCAGCTTGGGCAGACGCTTGATGGTCTTCAGCGGCCTCAGAACTCGGAGCACCCGGAGGGATTTGATGGTCTTGATGTCCCGGCCCTTGTTGGTTCTGCAGGGAGAGGCCCCCAGGGAATCATGGGGGAGGGGGATAAAAGCGACTTTCAGGTGACTGCATTAACACCACAGCGGAGGGGGGAGAGGCAAGAGGCCAGGATTGGGTCAGAGCAGCCAGGGAAAATCTTCAAACCATCCCCCCGTGTGCACATACTGATATATCCCCCCACATATATCCACACAGAGGACACCTAGGCATGCGTGCAAGGCATCCATGCACACATGTCAACAAACTCTTCCTCTCCCTAACAGCCAGAGTGAAGCTGCTCGCTACCACACTGGCAAAATGAAAACAGAAGACAAAGCAGCTACGCAACGTGGTCAGCAGTCTGCTGTGGATCCCTATGGCGCCTAGTCTAATGCTGCTGCAGTGGAAGGCTCTCGAACGATATTTGCTGACTAGAAAGCCACAGTTCAGAGCAAGTTTCATCAGGGGCCTTGACCTAGCCCTTTCTTCAGTTTTAGATTTGCCCCCTCTGCAGAGTTCACAGGTTCAGGGGAGAGCAGGGTGTGGAAGGGTCGTGGGGACATGACACCCTTGCTGGGCTGGGCTCCCTCTTTTACAGAAAGCATGTCATGAAGGCTTCTTGCCAGGAGCTTGGCTCACACCCCAATTATCTGTGGGTAGCTGGCTCTTGGTGCAGTCCCTGCCCCCTTCAGGCTCTGTGCACCAGGCACTAGCTCAGAGAGCCACACAGCTGGAGCAGGTCCAAACTGCAGGCCTGGCCCACCTTTATCCTTGCCCTATGGCTAATGAGATTCCCTGCTCAGCCTCTTGGAAATGTTTGCTCTTAATAGATAAAATACATTTCGCTTTTTATTTTGAGGGATGAAATGAATAAATCAACCTGCATTTCTCTCTCCACTCTGCTCATCCCCTGAGATCTTTGCATTCAATTCAAACAACTGCAATTTGTAAAACACGCAGATGGTAGGAAATGAGACTCCAAATAGTGAGCTCGGGCTCTGGTTCTTTCCTCATTTTGGCCCAGATTGCCATTACACCAACAATTCGAGGAAATGGGATGCAGAACATCAGACAGGCAGTCGAAGGGCTTCCGCCTGCTTTTCACCCTGTCCTTCCTGCCCCCTGGACATGGAGATAAAAGTCCAGCTGTTCTTCCACAGAAAGCAAAGTAGGAAGATTTTTAATATAATTCAAGGAATGCTGGCTTTGGCCAAATGTGAATTTAGAGATCCTCTTCATGGTTACAAGTCATGACCTACAAGTCACTTTTCTTTAACCCTAGATCTGAATATAGATAATCTGGAAGTACTGCACTGATAAGGTCTTTTGCATCCTGGGGCTTTGTATACTTTATAAACTCTTTTGCTGTGTTAGGTTCATCAGCCTACTCATCTAAAAAAGATCACCAAAAGCCAAATACGTAACTAAACCCAAGAAGGCTTAGTGACTCCTAATCTTTAGTCTCTTGGATGTCAATGAAAACTTAGCGTTCACATCAATCCACCACTCCTGTCCCTATGAGCCTGCTCCTTCCCTCCCGACCGTACTTCCTCCCTCCTCCAACCCACTGTAGGTATTTTTTAATTCAAAGAAAACGGAGGAAAGAAAATATTTACCCCAAAGTGTTCCTATGGAGGATCCAAGCAGAAAGCAGTTTAAAAAAAAAAAAAGAGGAGCGGGGGTAGAGAAAAGAAAGACAGTCAGAAAACTTCAGGGAGAAAAGAAAGCTTCCAAGCACAGGCAACTGGAGAAGTGCAGGCCTGAGAGATGCCACTTACAGCCTTGGCACTTGGAGGGTCCACACGCATTGCTGAAAAGAAGGGTCAGCACACTAGGTGCCCCATTCCTACTACTGCAACTAGCAAAGCCTTCCCCATGGGGTACTTTGTTCCATGGCACCTAGTATAATTGAAAGTTTCCAACTGTAGGCTTTTACTTCCATTCCCTTAGTCATCTTAGACAAACTGTTTCCAGTGCATTGGTAAGAAACCGGGCTAGAGGAATACGTCTGCTCTGGGCCAGAAGCAATCTTGTGGGAAGGGTGTTTCAAGTCACAGTGGCACATGAATGCTTAGGAAGGATTTCATTTGAAGAGGGGCCCACAGCCACTGTGAGAGGGAGACTGACATCTCTCAAAAGCGCAGATGAGCAACACCATAAGACCGCTGTGAAAGGTGGGGGAGGCGCTGTCTGTCGAGGTCCTGACACTATACAAAGGGATGCCCCCTGACAAATTAAATGACCTGTTGTCCATTGCGAGCTATTGATTGTGCAGCCTGAACAAAAATCTTCCCAGCTCTCTTGGTGAGGCTCCACCACAACAAAAAGGGTGAGAGCATGAATATAAACTACCTGAGAGAAATAATGAGAGCTGGTTCTTGGCTAGACTCGGGGTTAATCACTTTTAGTGCAACTCCTTATCTAGACTCCTAAAAACTTCAAGATGTAGGTATTACCATCCCCATTCTGCAGGGAAGACTCCGAGAGGTTCAGAAGTGCCCAGCTCTAGCAGGGTGAGTTGGGACTCGAACCCAAGTCTGCATGATGCTCAGGGCCCTTGCTCTGAACCACCAGGCCTCTGTAGCAGCAGCAGGTTTTGGTTCCAGGCTCTGTAAAGCAGCTCACCAAATTCTAGACATGGAAAAGATCCCTGAAATCCACTTAACTGCACAGGAAACCGGATTCCTGGGAAGATGTGCCTTGTGTAAGATCACTCAGTGAGTGGGTCACAGTGGCGTAAGTGCACTGGCCTTCTGCTATGAACAAGTGTCTGGATTTAGGCTCTTAGTTGCCTATTGCTCTGCAGGTTACTTTTTCTCCCTTCCTTAATTTTTCTTTAATGTATGACAAGCCTATGTTATGCCACTATGTGCCACATGCAAAGATTTCTAATGACCGTTTTACTCAGTAAATGATTCTATATTCAAAATTACATGAAGTCTCACTGTAAATGTTAAATGAATGCTGATTTTGGAATTAAACCAAGGTTTTATAAACTTAAATTGCTCGTGGGATCTCTTTTCAATGTTCAGAGGGCAGAGATAATATCTTCCCTTGAATAGTAAACAGTTTGGTGAGCCAAATGTGTATACCTTTGTCCATTCATATAACAGCACTAATGGAGTCCTTAATATATGCAAGCACTCTTCTAGATGTTGGATACACACTGTTGTGAACCAAACAAATGAGGTTCCTAACTTCTAGAAACTTACCTTGTCTAGTAGGGAAGGCAGAGCTCAAGGAAACAAGCAAAATGAACAAAAAAGTATAATTGTAAGCTAAATGCCAAGTGAAAACAGAATCATGTGATTGAAAATTTCACCAGAACTACTACATAGGTCACCTTCCTTTCCCCAGGCTACATTTGTCTTGAGGAAGAACATGGGGGAATTTTCCATATCTCTAAAGTGAGAGAACAGAGTGGGATGCATGGATGGGCAGGGGGCCTTTGGTCACTCACTATAGGCTTTCAGCTTTTGCTTAGCACAGGCCCTCAACTCTATGTCCAGTGGCATCTGAACGGATTCTTGGAGATTTATATTCACAGATGCCCATCTTATGAAGAAAGCCCCAAATTTCTTGCTCTTTCCATACACCTAGATAGAGAACCGAATCTGCTCTTTATCAGGAAATTTGCCCCAGGAAACTAGTAAAATATGCTATGGAACAAAGAGGAACTCTGATCATTGTGGGTAGGCATATGTCTGTCCCTTGTTTTGGAAAATGGGGCTCCTTGATGGCACACTCTGATCTTAACATTTGACTGCAGCTGCCAACAGTGGACGATGGGGGCACAGAGGCTCTTTATCCCATTCTGACTCCCATAAATTTGGGCCACAGACAGTAATCAGACATAGGCCGAAAGTAAAATGAAGGTTAGTCATTGCTCTGTACATCTTTCAAGGAGGTCTCGCACAGCAGAGGAGCCACTGAAAAGCTATGATTTGCCTGGTTACAGAAAAAGCACGCATTCTCAGTTTTGTTAACATATGTTCAGCACTGATTTGAAAGTTGCCATTTGAAATGAAAGGAGTGCCGGATATCAGAGTCACAGAGTCAGAAAAAGCCTACTATTTAGCCCCCATTAATTAAAAAAAGATCATAATTTATACGTGGGCTACATCAAACTGTGTCCCAAAACCAAGAATGCAAGAGTTATTTAAGCCATTATCAAAGTTAACAAGAGTGCTAGAGATGTTTTATCAAACTAAGAGGACAGATTCTTCAAGCATTTTAATTGAGGCTTGTTTTAGAAATAATTCATGTGCTTTTTCCAAATCATTTAAATACAATCATTTGATAACACTTTGCTACTCTTTGCTGCTAAATGTATAACCAGAAGTTTTTTTTTTTACACTGCCTATGCTTAGTTAATTAGCGAAATTTTATCAGGTTTAAAAATTGACTCTAATGTCAAAATTTGAGGATAATTTTGCATGCTAGGAAACACTGGTCCCACTTTAACTGGGACTTAATTGGGCCACCCATTTTTCCCATTTATTTCATACTTATTTGGTAAGTTCTTGGCGGCTCTCCAGGGGGAAAAAAATGCCACTTTTCTCTTATGTCTCATCAGTAAAAGATGAGAATTTTCCAGCTCAACTGTCAAAATGCCCTCCAGATCTTTCATGTGTAATCACGCATCATGCATTGTAATCTTGTTCTTCAGCTTTTAGGTCTCCTTATTCTCAAAGGACTTGCTCTCAAGTTGGTTTCTGCTAAGAACCGACTCTTTCCATGGGGGGCAGAACAGTGACAGTAGGTCTGGAGTCCTTCCTCCTTTAAGTGGAATGGCCTTCCACCCTCTCCCATGAACCCAGAAGGGAACAGGCCAGGGATTGAAAAAATTTCTTGCATTAGAGGAATGGACAGGCTATCTGGAGTGTAAGTAGAGGAACAGAGGTTATGCTCTGAGGAATCTCAAGTCTTGCTAAAAAGTCAGGACTATTATTTCATTGGCAGTAACAACTACCATTTAGTATGCACTTCCTAAGTGCACTATACTAGACATGGAATATATTTTGCCTTATTTAATGCTCATAAGACCAAAATACAGTTATTTAAAATTTCTACTTAAGATGAAGAAGTAGCAATTCAGAGAGGTCAGGCAACTAATAATTAATAATGCTGGGATTCATAGACTCCAAGAAGGGGCCAGAGGTTACCAAAGGGAAGAGGGTCAGGAGGGAGGGAGAAGGGGATTAAGGGGCATTATGTTTAGCACACATAATGTAGGTGGCTCACGGGGAAGGCAGTATAGCACGGATTGGACAGGTAGTGACTCTATAGCATCTCACCACGTTGATGGACAGTGAATGAGGTATGTGTGGGGGGGACTTGATAATATGGGTGAATGTTGTAAAAACTTTCATAAGATTGTATATCAATGATACCTTAATTAAAAAGAAAACAGCAGGAAAAAAATGCTGGGATTCAGACCTAAGTTTGCCTGACTTTGATAATCCATGCTCTTATTTATGTTATAATGTACCTTTTCAGGTGGGAACCACTAGAGGGTTTTAAACAAAGAAGGAAGCAGCAAAAGAAGCCAGCAGTTCCTGAGCTCAAATACTGAGCTATCTATCCTAGTACATCCTTCATCCGTCTAGGGTTTGTGAGGGTTCACAGGAAGAAAAAAGTGTGGATGAACACTGTGGACAAACTCAGGGATGCCTTCTCCATCTGGCCCATAGTCTTTCTGTCTGCAGGCAGAGACAGCAGGATCTGTAGGCTGAGGAGAGGCCCATACCAAGCCACCAGTTTGAGTTTACAGGGGTTAATGACTTGGAACCAGCTAGACCATCAGAGAGAGAAGGGAGCTTCATGTAATACAGAAAGCCCTGAACTTGAAAAAAAAAAATCAATTTAAGGACTGGCTTTACCACTAGTCCAATGAGTCAAACTAGTCAAACCTCAGGCAATTCATTTCTCGACTGTGAAACAGGACTGTCAAGTGATAAGTGAAATAAACTAAGAGTGTGAACGAACGCACTTTAAACATTCTAAAGACCCATAGGAATGAAGCAGAAGTTTCCCCTTTTGCATTGGCAATGCTTGTCTCTGGAGAGAGGACTCTCTGGGACCAGTTGGCAAGGCTAGGAAGAATCTAAATTTAACACTTGGACCTTGTCCTTGTTTAAGCTGCTGCCATTTGGGGTTATTTTTCCTCCTGGCCCATAACTCGGCATCTCTTGGGAGTCACTCATGAGCCCTAAATCTTTGGTGACTCTGCCAGCCCCCTTTACGAGAGCACTAGCCCAATGCTGAGTGGTTAGCACAAAATCCTTTCCTACCTGCACATGAACTTCAGTGAGCTCCCTGTACCTTACGTCATTGCCTTTGCGAAACACAGCACGACACTCTTCACTAGAAGGTATTCTTGTCCAAGCACTGAGAAGTGGGAGACCGCAAAACATCTGTCTCCCAGCAGTTTGTTACTCGATCTGGCCAACAGTGACCTGATTTGTCTGGCTTCTTAACCTTCATATTCTAAACATACCCAAAGGTCCCACATCTGCTGATTTTTCTAAGGCCTTGGTGCAGGCTGAAGTCCTCCCAACATCCTCCCCCAGCTGGAGGCTAATTCGTAATGCTAGGCTGTGCCTCTGTGAGTGCAGATTACGCAGCTGGCTGGCAAGTCATATGATCTGAGTTGATACTTCTCAAATCCCATCATGAAATCTTCTGCCTTGAGGTACTGAAAACCTACTTTTAAATCTCGAGGGCACTGTGATGGACTTCAGCTAATCCTGCGGGCCTGGGCTCTTCCGACAGCCAGGTCTCCCCTCCTGTGCAGGGTGCCTTTTGCATCTGAGCCTGGTTAGCCCACTTGTCGGTTACCACGCAGAAGCGGCTGTGTTCTCTGACTGGGCCATTTCATTTTGCTTGGTTGTGGGGTCACAGGCTGAGATCCCATTTACCACCAATCATCTCCCAAGTTTGTGCTTGTTGACAAAGAGAAGTACTTTGGCCTTCACACCCATTGCCTCCTTATGATAAAGGCCTCGGGGTGCACATTCTACAGAATGTACACATTCCCTCCCAGGTAGCACCAATGGTGCAAGTAACAGACAACACATTTTCCAGTGTTCCTCAAAAACCATGCATGCTGGGGCTCACTGCCAAGAGCAGGTCGACCGGGAACTTCTCTTTCTCTCAGACACTCCCCCTGTGTGGCTCCCACTCTCTGTCTTTCCTTATTTCCTCCCAAAACCCATTTTCAAGGCAGCTAGGCTCTAACAGAGCAGTGGCACCCCAGAAGTCCATGGCTGTCAATCATCTTTAGTGTTCCTGCCTATGCACAAAGTCAGGGAAAGCCGCTCTTGAGGTGACTCTCAAAGCTAGAGTCTTGAGCACCAACATCCTTCTATCTGCTCACAATGGAAACTGCCAATTCCTGCTCAGATGGCATACTAAACCCACAGTCACGGGCTACCTGATGGCTAAACTTACCTGTAATCCTTCATTCTCTTCCACAGAGCAGTGGAACTGGACGGCCTAGCTGGCTCAGTGGTAAGTGGGTCTTCTTTGCAGGAGGCAGGAATTTATCTACTCCGTTTTCCCCCCTGAAAGACTGATGTGGAGCCATGGCTTTCTTTGCGAGACTCCCCTTTGCAGTTCTAGAATGGGGGTTGTCAAGAAAGAAGCCCCAGCGCAAAGCTTGAGGATTGAGGGGTCTGCCTCAGACACAGCAGGCAGAGAAGAACAGGAGGAAGGGGCAGCCGGGTGTAGGGTGGATATCTGTCCTCCTGTTACTCTGCCCTACTGAGCGTGAACACGCACTGGTATTTGAGTTCTGGGTGGTACTTCTTTCTCAGTGAGCACATCCACACCATCACAAACACAAAGTCCCAAATGCAGAACCAGAACTGGAGGACCATATTCTGTGACTCCTTAGGATCCTTCCAAATCTAAAGTTGTCTGCACCCATGTATTTCACTGAACTCAGAATCAGCTCTGACGCTGTGGCTGGTTCTGAACATGTTCAAAAGACCTACCCACCTAGAGACTAGGGCAGAGTGTCAAGTGTGAGGAAAGCCACCCACTTCAATGAAAAGAACGTAATGAAAGTTAATGTGAGAATTCTGGTTCATTCTCGCATCAAGATGCAGACTGACTCATGTTTTTCCTTTCTGGCTAAGGGCAGAATAATGAAAGGCCAAGGGTGGTTCTGATTCAGATCCTCCCATTCTGGGAGTCCTGGCCTTACCTCATGCCCTGCTATGATGGCAAAGAGCAATGGGAGGCTCTGGCACCAGCTACCAGAAAGCCTGTAGGACTCTGACTGATGCAAAGGCCCCATCTTGGGGAAGACGTGGGAGCCGAATTGCTAGGTTTTTTTCTTTTTAACTGTTTCTGTTGACAAACCATAACAAGTTGTGAGTTTACTATTTGGAATCCAACCTGGGATAGCTCATCTGGCGACTTGACTTGAGCTAGTCAAGTAATATGTAGAACAATGGAAATGAAGGGGACCAAGGGTCTGGGTAGGAGCACAGGATCACATACTCACACCCCAGACAATGTGTACATGTAACAGAAAACACATTTGCCAGTGTTCCTCAAAAAACAGGCATGCTGGGGCTTACTGCCAAGAGCAGGTCGACCGGGAACTGTCTGCCTCCTGGAGGCTGTCCTGCCAAGTTCCTTCACTAAGCACTGGAGACACAAAACCCAAGGGCCAGACAGCTTTGCCATCTCTGTGCAGAATCCCCTAAGGTTGATGAACTCAATAGGGCAGAGTGGTCATATGGCTTCCCGCCGAGTCAGCTGACTACAGGGGCTGGTGCCCTAAAGCAAGGGAATGTGCCTGACACTCAGAGACCCAGAATTGCCAAGGCAGGAACCATCCGTGCTTTCCCACCCAGGGGGCTGGGATGCAGAAGTGATGGCACCAGGGTAGGAGGAAACCTGGAAAAGTAGTTTCTGGTCCTTCAGCATAAAATCATTACTCCCTTTGACAGAAGAATCTCTTTGTCAGACAGAAAAAAAAATAAAAGAAAAAGGTTTCATAGACCCAGTCACTCACCAGACTTTTCAGGAAAAGTCTGAGAAGGCACAGGTAGGACATTTATAGTTGGCAAACACTCTGTGTCTCCATATGGCCCAGAAAGTGGGGTGTTGGGAGGGCAGTGGGATGTGGGGGGACAAGCCCAGTTGCTGCCCAATCTGTGCCCATTTCCTCACAAGGCACCAGGCTTCAGGAAGGAGGCTGAGCATTCTCCTAAACATTTTATACTGTAAAAGGATTGGGAGGAACAGGAAAGGGGCGATATGGGTCGCTTTTAGTTTATTTTATGATCCCCGGGTATGCCCACACTTATAAAATAAAGTCCCCAAACATAAAAAACCCCTTCACCTGATACACAGCAATAGAGAGAGATTGCTCTTCAGTTGCTGCATTAACATATGTGCTTGCAGAAAACATACATGAATGTAGGGGCAGACCTCTGCAGGAGAAGGGCTCAGAGGACCTGGCAGCTTGCTTTGAGAATTCAGCTAGAGGCCATTCCCTCCCCTTGGTTAGGGGTGTTGCTCTTGGGACTTGGGCTGGGCTCTAAGAAGGCAGTGGTAGAAGGGATGCCAAGTCACGTCTGACGTCTGAGGAGCCACAGAAGTGTTACCGTGGTGAGCTCCATCAGGTCTGCTCAAACTCAGCAACAGCCTTTGCAGACACCTCAGGAGGGCAAGGTTCAATTTCGAGAAGAGATAGGGCAGGAGTAAGGTTATCGGAATGGTGGACATTCCCAGGGGCACGTAGATGGGATAGAACAATGCAAGTTGTAACCACAGGGAAGGCATTCCTTAAAAAGCCTGCAGGAAAACCCACATTTGGCTTCCTGTTGGCTTGAACCCCTGACCACAGCCCCATAGTGGGACATGGGCTTCACTCTGCTTTCAGCCCCTGGCTCCGTGGCAGGTGGCACCCTGGCTAACCCTCCCCAAGTGATGGGAAAGCTGAACTCTCTGGTGCCCTTGCTGAAGAAAGGGAGAAAACAGAGCTGGGCAGCATGGGCACAGGAGCAAGAGAAGGCATTACGTGACCTCAGTAAGTGTGACGAGAGCCAGAGGAGAGGGGAAGTGAGCTGTTCCGTGAGCCGGAGGGGAGGGGAGAGGAAAAGTGCATGGCAAGCTTGGAAGGATGTTAACAGGAGCGAGAGGAGATGGAGGAGGATGAGCAAGTAGCATTTCCATTTTGAAAGCGATGAAGAACAAGTTCAAGGAGTGACATTGCTAAAAGCAAGTGATGGATCATAATTCTCAATCTATCACATAAGAATGGACCCCAGAACCAGGGATTCTTGGGGTTCCCTGTACCTGGTCTGAGGACCCACAGAGAGGCTTCCGCTCCAGGGCTGCCACCAGCACCAAGGCCAGCACCGCCATGTTTCAGGGCCACAAAGGAAGAAAAGACAGATGACAACCCTCTAGTCCACCGTCACGGCTCTGGACCTGAGGAGGGGCGGCTGGACTGTGACACGGGGCAGTCACACAGTGGCTTTCTCTAAAATGCTCCTCCTCTCTACAGACACCAGCGCACCTGCCTGGGTACCAGGCACACGGGCACAGGCGGGATGTGTGTGGAGGGGAGGGGCTGTGCATATGTGTGTAAAATAACCAAGTCTTAGAAACCAGCTTCAATTCATCTTCAGCTACTTGCACAAGTTATGTGTCAACACATACTTTGTTCCATTATTTGGACTTCATGATGTGATGGTACAATGGTCGGATAAGGAAGAGAATTAATATTTATTGATCACTCACACCATGTCAGGTCCTATGCTACATGCTTTGTGCACAGCATTTTGTCTATTTCACAGGTGAGGAACTGAGGTTAAGAGGGTTAATATCGTGCAAGATAATATCTTGTAGGGCATGACATTGGTAGTAGAGGGGAAGGGATTCACAACTAGGCTGCCTAACTTCACACCCATCCTCCCACGCCACACCCCAGTGAGCTCGGTTCTTTCTAAAGATGGGGTGGGTTCTTTCCTATATGCTTCTTTCTCCTTGTCCCTTATTTCTTCAAAGAGAGACACATTACTTTACTGAGATCAAAATAAAGGAAAGAAAACAATATGGTGAACACCATATGCAAATGAATTGATAAAATGAGAAAGGAATGTGACCTTTTAAAATTCAAGTGTGATATTTACCTCTAACAAAATAGATGGGCCTCCTTAGGACACAGGCAGACTAACGTTTCTTCCCAAGGAGGAGGAAGAAGAGGAGCTGGAGTTTCCCTGGTGGAGTCAGAGTTGCTTTTATTTTTACGTTGCTGTGAGAATCCATACAGGGTCCAGATGCTTAGGAAAATATCAGGCTTTTGTGAAATTTCCTTGGGAACAGCTCCGCCACATCTAACAGGAAGCTTGTTGTGAAAGGTGCAGGTAATTCCACATGACTCTTAATGGGCTAATGCACTGGGACACATGGGGACAAGGACACCGCAATGGTCCTGACTGCCAGCCTAGCACAGGGTCACAAGCCACTGCCAACCTGGCTCTCCCTTGGAGGGTCACCACAGCTGGGACAGCAATGGACACAGTCAACTTCCAGGTTCTGGGGAATCTTAACTTCTTAGCACAGCTGGGAGCCTTTCATCTCTCCTATAGACAGAGTGTCCGGCCCTTGGCCACTTGAGGAACATTCCTTCTTCACTCTCACCCTACCTCTTTCTCTGCCAGAATGGACAGGGGTGGGAGGCAACCGTGTCTGGGACAGATGATCCCTGACCACTTGGACCTGGGTGGGGGCAAACCTATGGAGTTGTTTTGTTCCTTCGCTTTTGTAATGACATCAATGACAGCAGCTCCCGAATGCTATCTTCCTCCCTGTCACACAGGGCAGCCAGCCTTGTTGAGGAGACTTGGCCCCCACTTGTACTCAGAGAGGCTGGAGAGAGCTGTACTGTGCCACCCGCGAGAGGGTGAAGCTGTGCTGGCAGTGGGACAAGGTCAGACAGGGCCCCAAATGCTGTCATTCACCGGGGGCACTCGATACATTGGCTCAGGGAAAAGGCCCTGACACCATGCGTATTTCCTAGCCACACCCTGGGGGGACTAGGAGAGCGCTTTCCTTGGCTGGTTTCCACAGGAAATGACAGAATGTGGTTGAAAACCTGCTACAGCTGGATCAATGTCTGAAAAAAATTCCCCAAATGTAATGCACGTGGTGTAGTCATCTGAATGGTTTAAGACTGTTGTCCTAAGTGTGTTATCAATGGAAGCTAAGAAAGTCTTTCTTTCTGGAATTAAACCTATGAACATGGTTCTTATGCCCTGGAAAAGCTCTGGGTACCCCTGCTCATGAGCAGAGAGCCTCTCCATGCCCAGGACTCTGTGGCCCCCGGCTCCGCTGCACCCCGTGCATTTATCTTTCGAGCTGATCCTTTGACAGAATCAGTGAGCCCATGGAGGCCCTGCCCACACAGGTGGGCCTGCGCATGCTTTGCATCTCTAGGAAAGGAGCTCGGGGGCCTTGGGCTTCTCCCTAGTGCCACCTCATTTCTTCTTCACCAGTCCTGCCATGGAGGGCATG
Organism: Manis pentadactyla; assembly: GCF_030020395.1. NCBI lineage: Eukaryota > Metazoa > Chordata > Mammalia > Pholidota > Manidae > Manis > Manis pentadactyla. The sequence goes on along the minus strand of NC_080027.1, from coordinate 109,889,005 downwards.
TGAGTGGAAGTTGTAAGGAGCTCTGCTGGGACGAATGGGGAGCACATTTCCAGGGAAACACTCTTTGACACCACTCCGAGCCAACTGTTTCTCAGGCGGGGGGGGCGGGTCGAAAGAGAAAAGAATTACTTACGCCAAAGCGAAGGCCACCAACGCACCGACCACCACCACAAAGTCCAGGATGTTCCACAGGTCTCGGAAGTAGGAGCCATCCTGCAGGATCAAGCCCTGGTCTATCATCTGCAGGGGAAGGACAGGCACCGGTGAGCCTGGGCGGGCCAGCAACGCACCCTGAGCTCTGGGATCCCTATGGCACCGCCTTCCCTGCCATCATCTCCACCACCAGCCCTGTAGGGAGCCTGAAGAACAGGCAGCAGGTCCTGCAGGCCTTCTCCGCTAACTAAGAAGCCAAGGACCCTTCTCACAGCCACTGGATTCAGTCGGACTCTTTGGCTCCCACAGAGCATTGCCACATACCATGTTTCATTAGTGGCTCAAAGTGCCAGACTTGGCCACAAAGGCACAGATGGGCGAGATCCCAGGTGGGTGCAGCTGGGAGCAGGACTGGAATGTGGGCAGGAAGAGCAGCCTGGAGGGCAGCACGTGTGGCTGGGACTAGGTGGAGTCCAGAGAGATTCACCCCTACCTCACCCACTGCCTTGGCACAGACCCAGACCCCACACCTCCCTGCACTCCCACTGCCCCACTGCCTGCCTGGACACAGGCCTGGCTCCTCCTCGGGCTGCGTCCACAGGTCCACAGCAGTCTGAAGAGACGCATGCCGTTATGTTGTCTCATGACAGGCTTCCTCAGGATTCTGAGGCCAGAGGAGGGGCCGGCAGGGCCCCTGCTGAGGTTCTGCCACTAGCCATCAGGTGACAGCCCTGGGGAAGGGCTCTGTACTAGAGGAGCCGTCTCAGGGGACCCGTCCAAACCCTGCAGCCCACCTTCTCTCCAGAGGTGTTTACCTTTATCACCATCTCAAAGGTGAACACGCCAGTGAAAACATAGTCGAAGTACCTCAGGACCTGTAAGACACATGTGGTGGAGGGGAAGAGGGTCACGTGCGGCCCCCAGGCTACACACACACGCCTGCCTACGTGCACAGTCCTGCATGCCCACCCAACCCAACACATTTCTGCCTGGAACTAAATGGGTCGTAGCTGCTAGATGCACACAGGGAGAAGAGCCGCCGTGGGCACTGACTGGGGGCCAGGCCTTGGCCCTTCCCCCCTCCTTGGCCTGAACTTCCCTTCTTGGCTCTGAATTGACTCACAGACGTCTCCCTCAGGACCTGTAGTCCATGTCAGGCCCCGATCCTCCCATCTCCCGACCCACACCCACGAGACCTCCAGGTGTCTCAACTGCCTATGGCAGAGTCCCAGCTTCACACATCACCCATGACCCCTTTGGACTCCACATCCGAGTCCCTGGGTGACTGCAGTCTCCCTTAGAAGCCCTGCCAACTCTGGGGATAAGGCCTCGGCTGGAATAGGAAGGCATGCGGGGGGCTGGAGCCTGGGGGTCTGGAAGGGGAGCCAGGTCTTGAAATGGCTTATACTTTGCCCTGAGGATCACAGATGGGCACGTTCTCAGTCCTTCCTCACCCCCCATGAACCTTCCTTGGTTCAGCTTTAATGCTGGGATAGGGCAGGGCTGGGCTGGGGTTGGTCCAGGGCACTAAGGAGGCTGGCCAACAGCCCTGTGCACCCACTTTGTTGCGCTCCGAGTTGGTCAGGACGGGGTCCTCGGCCGCCAGGGCAATGCTGCTGGCTGCAATCACCAGGAGAATGCACATCTCAAAGTAGCGCAGGTTCACGATGTAGTGGCAGGCCCGGCGGATCCTGCGGGGTGGGTGGGCGTGAGCCCACTAAGCTGGCTCTGCTTCCCCCTCACCCCATCCCCGTCCCCACTCCCCCGCCCCCCCACATCAGCCTCTTCCAGACAGCCAGGCCCTGGCCAGAGGAAGCTGTGGGGAGAACAATTTAATTTCTCAGGCACCGCCCTAGCTTTAAAGCCCCAGTGGGGGAGGTAATCAGATTGGCTCGAGGCTGCACTGCAGTATGCAAGCCAAGATGCATTCTTTGTGAGCACGTCTGAGCCATGGGAGGCAGCCAGCATCAGACCACATATACTCAGGGGGCTTCAGGGTGTCCTCCACTGTACCTCAGGTCTGCTCCCCCACTGTACAGAAAGTGGGGCACAAAAAGGAAATCATAAGAACCAAGAAACATAAAAATAGACCTTGATTCTAAGAAGTCCTGATTTCCATGAGCCTCAGGTATTCCGATGAAGGTGACTTCTCTACAGACTGCATTCTGGCCCCAGGTAGTCTGACATACCCTAGTTCTGGATCCTTCCTTCCCAGAGCCCTGCCTGGATACTGCCCCAGGGCCACTGAAAGCCTTCTTGTCTCCCTAGTCTCACATGCCGTCCTATGTGTTCATCTTGCTCATTTCCAGGGTGGGTGGCAGCTTCTCTTTCAAAATTCTACTTTTCCTGAATCTAACCTTCCAGACTCTTCTCTGCCACCTGCACTTCATGCCCCTACCTCTGCTCTGATGAACGCACCCATTTAAAAATCTCCACGTAGGGCAGTGGCCCCAATACATTGAAACTCCCATGGATGATGTAGTTCTTTGAGGCTCCATCTTCTCTGCTCTGCCCACTTATGAAATATTTGGTAACATATCCCAAGTAGATTTCATTCTTTCCAATCCCACCCATCTCACTTACTGACCAAAGAACAGGTGAAGAGTTCTTTCTTCAAGACATTTCTCAGGCTTTCCCTGTCTTAAAGGACTCTTCAGATAGGGGCACCCCAAATGCTTCAGATATCTGGCTGCATGCCCCCAAGAAGGATCAGGAAGGTGACTAGACCTTCATCCTTCCTTCCCCTCGACACCTGCCCTGGCTCAAACGCGGGTTGTTCCCAGGCACTGAAGGGGGAGCGATGCGGGGGTGTCTTACGGGTTTGTGGTGCTGAAGATGAACATCGAGCTGTGGGGCACCATGGCTTTGCCCGTCTCACGTTTCTCCTTCTTCTGCTGCAGCTTCTCTACCTCCTCCTCATCCTCTTTGATCTCTGCCTCCTTCAAGGGACTGGCTTCTCCATCGGTCTTGTTGCTAACTGCAAGAGGAACATGTTGCAATCTTCAGAGCCCCCGCTACATGTGAGAGTGGTGCCCTTCACTGGCCACTGGGGATGGGATAAAAAAGACAGGAAAGGGTGACAGGACTGTGCCTAGCAAGGTGCCCTGCCAATATGAGGGGCCCTGGTTAGATTACACTGAGTTAAGTCCTTGTTCTTTTCCCAGCCCTACCCTTGCCCTAATTTTATGTGGTACTGCCTTTTTTGCCATATAAATAACAATGATCATGTTTCCTTGGGTAGGAGGATGGTTGTTTCTGTTAGTTGGCAAAGGTTATTCATATCTAAAATCTGGATTCTTTGCATATAGTCAGTTACTGAATTTTCAAATCAATAGACTCTAAGCGGCATGTATTATTCCCATTACACAGATGGGAAAACAGAAGTTCAGGGAATTCAGGTACCTATCCCAAGGTCAGATAGCCTGTATAGATTCCTAATTCAAAATCCTACATCCTTTCCAGTGAAATCACACTGCAATGGAAGATTTTAAGAAATCATTACTCTGTTTGCGGCTGCCTTTCTGGCTGTCCTTTTTCTAGTCATGATTAACATAGAAACAAGAATGCAATATTCATGCGAATGTGGGTCCATGGCAGCCTTCCAGGATTGAGAGGGAGAAGGAGTCAGCAAGTGAGCAGAGTACTCTCGGGTCCCACGTGCAAGCCCCAGTGTGGGTGAAGCGGCAGAGAGGCCCAGGCTGTCGGAGTGGGGCAGGACCCCCAGGGAACCTCTCCCGCCGATCCCATTCAGTGAATGACTCTGCTCTGGAACCATGTGCAGGCAGCGAACTCTGAGGTTCTGGCCCCTTCCAGGTCCTTCCAAAAGCCCTCTGACAGCAGATTCTTACCTCCTACCAAGGCCATGACTAGCTCCAGAATGGGAACAGAGGGAGGACCAAATTTTCTTAATGTTGTTTCTCACAAAAGAGGGTCCCAAATACTTATTTATTAGAGTATAAAATTAAACAGACACTGAGAGACGATCCTGAGACATGCCCAGGAGTGCCAGACAGGGGAGATGTCACTTTTTAGACTAGTATTGGCATGTTGAGTTTAGAGAAGGTAGAGGAATGGAGATGGGAAAGTGGAACAAAGAAAAATAGAGAGGACTGACCTGTGAAAAGAGAAAGGTATGGAAAGTCAGGGAGGAACAAAGGCAAGGGTGGGAGCCTGGGGTCACAGTTCAGTGACCAGGAGCAGCAGGATTAATGCAGGGAGGGGTGGAGTTAGGGGAGGAAGACGGGGATGGGAACAGGACAAGGATGGGTGGGATGGGCAGGGAGGGGTGGGGACAGGACAGGACAGGGTAGCTCATAGGATAAGTGCTTTTTGTGCGGTGTTTCTGTTTAAGGTCTGGTAGGTGAACATCCGTTGCCTGAGGGCCTGTGAGAGAATGCTTATGAGAGGATGCGTGACTAAAAGCTCCTAGGAGACACAGACTAGGTAAGAGTAATAGATTCATAAAATGTTAGTACAGGGAAAGGCCTCAGAAGTCACCCAGTTCAATGCTGTCATATAGCAGAAGTCAAACTGAGGCCTCTAGAGACCCAGGTTCTCAGAGGCCTGGCACTGAGCAGAGCCAGGTCATCCACTCCGTGAGGTTCCCTATTCGTTAGAGGCAGAGTGCCTGAGAGGCCCTAGAGAACGCCGTCAGATATTCACCCACAAATCAAATAGCTGAATACATAATTGGCCACCGAATCACATGTGATCTCTTGGAGGATTCTAAGGTGGTCACAGAGGCCAAAGGCTTAGGGAAATTTTAGAGGCAGAACTTAAGATTAAAAATCCAGACTGATTTTTCCTGGGTTAAAATTGTGGCTATTTTTGTGTGTTGAAGAATGAATTTATCCTGCTTGTGGGATTCTCCATGCAGCTTCACTGGGATGACCCCAGAGCCACGACTCTTCCCAGCCCAGGTGGGATGGGCAGCGTAGGGGAGAGGATAGGACTGTGTTCTCACTGTGCACCACGGTCGAGTCCACCAACGGGCCCATGTCAGGGATGGTGACGGTGACGCTGGTGCTCTCAGTGGTGGCCTTGTCCGTATTGGCCGTGACGCAGGAGAGGTCGGGCTCACTCTGGCTGATGGCCCTGCCCATGTCAAGCTGCACATCCCCCAGCAGGGCTTGCTCGCTGCTGCCCTCCGGCTCCTGCTCCAACAGCGCTGCATCCTTCCCCACTTCCAGCTCTGGTTCAGGCAGGACGAGGGGTGTATGGGCCTCATCGAGGGCCCCTGCCAGCCCGGAGCCTCTGGGCACCATCAGACTGTTGGTCCTGCAAAGAGAGGGGACAGGTGGTACTCAGATCTAAAGAAGCTGTTGCAAGATAGCTGGTGCGCCTGGCAAGAGGGACAGGTGAGGGCAGCCCAAGCCATCCTGCTGGGGAGCACGTGGCATCTGCGGCCTCCCAGCTCCACCAGCCAGGCAGAGGAGCTAAGACCCATGGGCAGTGTCCATGGTCCTATGTCTGTCCATCCACCCATGACCCACTCCCAACAAGAGGTGCCCCAGAACAGAACCTGGTTTTCAGGGAGACAGATTCCACCGCCTGTCACATGTACACATACCTTACAGAGAGTGCATTTGCAACCTCTCCATTTTACAAACGGGGAACTGAGGCTCAGAAAATCTTATTTTGAAGAGTATCTAACACCAGCTATGTTACGTGCCTCTGGTGAGCTAATTTACCTCCTCAGGCCCTGGGCTCTCTCTTCTTCCTGGATGGTGGGCTCCTTGCCCCTGGGCTCATGGTCCTTTTCCCCCTCAGTGGGCACACCTTCATCCAGACTCCGCTCCTGGCTGGCAGACCTGCTCCGGGAGGTGGAGGAGGGCTCCTTGCCTTCCGTCCTGACCCGGCGGTGCCGGCTGCGCCGCTGGCTCTGCCTGTGCCTGGCCCGGTCCTCGAAGGTCACCACGGTCTCCCCGCCCCCAGCCTCCGGCTGGGTCGGGTCACAGTTCCCGTGGCAGGGCCTGGCCAGCCACGGTGGCTCCCGTTTGCCAAGCGACAAGGGGCTCCTCTGGTTGTCCAGGTCCCCTCCAGGCCCCTTGAGGGACCCCCCGCGGCTGACACGCTCCTCCTCGCATCTCTCAAGGCCCAGGCCCAGGCCCAGGCCCTCAATGGGCCTGGGTCTCCGGTAGAGGCTGGGGTGGGCATTGAGTGGGTTGAGGGGGCTCAAGGGGTTGAGGGGATTGAGGGGGTTCATGGGCGGGGCCTCCTCTTTGTTGAGGGCCTCCTGGCTGGACATCTGCATGTGCCTCCTCAGCTGGCTGGTGCGCTGCTCCCACACTGACATGTGGTGTCGGCGCCTCCGCTCCCGCCTGGCAAAGGGGAAAGGGCGGGGCTAGGTCAGAGCCTGGCCACCGAAGGCCAGTGGGGGCAGCCACAGGGCATCAGCCAGCCCTCAGCGGCCATGGGAAAGGGCGGGACACATGGTGGGGCAGCAAATGCGAGAGCCCGGGACCTGCAGACAGGAAGCACAGAGAGACGCAGGAGCGGAGTGTGCCACGCGTGGGCAGGGGCTCGGACTAGTGCCTCCCAGGCCGTGGGGTTTTGCACTCCAATCCCTGCTCGGCAGTCGTGGAGAGGTAGAGTGGGGATCAGCCAGGACTGAGTTCCCTGTGCCCTGGGCTGGGGGGGCAGCAATACAAAGGCTCACTGGGGCTTCACTCCCCTGCTCCCCTTTGCTTTCAGGGCACGAACCTTACCCACTCTGTGCCCATCATTGCCCTTAATTCAGGCCAGAGACCTTCCTTCCTCCGGTTCTCCCTCTCCCTCTCCCTTCCCTCTCAGAGTACAGCCTGGGACAGCAGGGGCTGAGAATTACAATGGTCAGATACCATCAAAGGGTGACTGATAACGGGAGCAGGCAGCCCATGTTACAGGAAGCCCAACATCACCCTCAAAAGTGCTGTGGGCTCTTTTTCACAGCAGCTGCCCACAGACTGGCTGTGCAGTCATACTCCAAACCACTGTTGAACATTTCAGCTTAGGGGCCTAGATGAGCATTCACAAGGCAGTAGGAACACACAAATGTGACACACACAGGAGAGCACGCAGGAGGGGGTTCACATGGGCAGCAGGCAGAGGGCAGTCACCTACTCCTTCACCTGCATGTGTCTGTGGGCGCACACCCATGAACTGTTAAGGGAACACTCACATGTGCCACACGCACCCTCACTGAGGCCCACATGTGGCTGTACACACCACCTATGTGAAAGGTACACCCACCAACGTGAGCTACCCACACAGACACATGCACACTCACAGGCCCACAGAAGAGCAAACAACGCAAATGGTCACATACCTTAGACGCACACTGATATAAGCACAGGCTGAAAGGTACAGAGGGGCGTGTCCACAAACCATGTGCACGGAACATGTGCGCACACACCACAGCACACGCTGACATGCACACCCTGCACCACTTTGTCCACGAGAAGGACAAAGACACAGTGTCCCCACACCCACACGTAACCACTCACAAACACGCAAACCGGTACACACATACAGGTGGCTGCTGCGTGGCTCCCACATCGACATGTGGTGTCTTCTCCTTCTGTCTCTTCTGGGAAAGAAAAACGAACAGGTTCAGTTCACCCCAACCTCTCAGAACCGCAAGCCCCATAGCCACCAGCCAATTTCCAGGGAAAGGACAGAGTCCCCTACGTGCCCATACATTCTCCACATGCCTGCTCCCCTCTTTGGACTCCTGACCTGCAATTCTTCAAGGGGGTGGCTTTTGATTCCTTGCTATATGCAAACACACGCATGTATTTTTTGAAGCACACATGCAGAGACACAGAGGATATATCATTTCAGAGAGTATCCAGCTTCAGAAGCTTAATCGTCATGCTCCACTGGCACTCACGCTTTCACCTAAACATCCTTTAGAGACCTATTTTGGAAACCCTGTGAACTTGGACGAAGAGCTGTATCTCTCCCAATCATTTCTAGGATATTCACATGGGTGTGATTCCTAAGCTCATCACTCCAATCTCACAGAGCATGCAGGGAACAAATGCTCTGCCATGCACACCATCAAGCCACTAAGTAGCCCATGACCAAAGGCATGGCCAGCCCTCCATGGGCCATCATCCGTGTAGTTCAGGAGGTGAGTGGTGTCCCCTGTATTTGTGGAGTGCAGTGGCCCTGGCTAGAGGTCTTGAAGACTCAATCTGTTCAGCTGGGTACAGCACAGTACTCATATTCTTAGCCTTGCACAGGGAAAAATATCTTCTATGGACACATACATGCTGTGTCCTTTCAAAACAAGGTCCATGGAATGTCAGAGTGGCAAGGTATAGGTATCACCCACACAGGCAAACAAACTCCAGGAAATATGAAGCTGTCAGCCAAGGTCAGTGCTCAGTTCTTGGGCCAATGGATCCAGCCTGGCCTGAAGGGCCCTGACTGGACCCAGGAGGGTAGCAAATACTGCTTCTTCCCTGGTAAAACTGACACCTACCAATGGAGAACATGCTGGGAGGTACAACAGCACTGCTCGATTGCCGTGTCCCTCGTCCCAGAGGAGCCTGATACATGGCTGGGCTGAGGGAGCAGAGGCGGGCAGGCTGAGCCTCACTTGGTGTCTGGAAGAGGCACAGTGCACACAAGCACCCACGGAGCGGATATGGGCACCACTATGGGGGTGTCTGTACCCACGGAGCGGATATGGGCACCACTATGGGGGTGTCTGTGAGCTCCTCAACTGAATGCACCCTCGGCATGGGCAGCTGCGACACAACGAGGTGCACGTGCGGTGGTCGTGCCAAGAAGCTTGGGTAGCAAGTAGAAATAGAAGCACAGTCTAGACGGGCAGCAGGCACACCCACAAGGAAAGGCACATTCTACCATCTACTTGTAAATTCTCCAATATTCATATACCAGCCATGCAGAGTGCATGTGTTATGAGTGTAAGAATATGGAAGAAGTCTCTGTCTCTTGCACACACACACAGGCCAAGCAAACGAGAGACCCAACTGCTAATTCCCACACAAATCAGACGCACACTTCAAACTCCTCTGCGTTTCTCCACTCAAAGATCCAAGTTCACAGCACATTGGAATCATTAACGTACCTTCATACCTAAAATCACCAGCAGAGCATCCACGTATCTCCAACTCATGCATACATGACGTCACACACACCCCGAGTCATCCTTGGGTGAGGAAGGGCAGTTGGTATTCTTCCCATTCCGAAGATGGGAACAGGGATACTGAGGTCCTAAGTGGTTCTCTCTCCAAGGTCAGAGGGCACATGAGGGACAGGACGAGGATGGGCACTTGGACCTCAGGGCTTGAGGTGGTGCTCTTTCCATGTTTCTCTATAGACAGCCACACTTTGACTCAGTCTCAGATTAGTTGGCTAGTGTGCTCTCCGAGCAGTGCACACACACACACGCTGATGTGGTTCCAGCTAGTGGCACCCACCTGGCACACGGGCACCACAAACAAAGCCTGGGGCTCTGCTCCTCTGGGATGGTTACTGGCACCTTCTTCCACTCACTGTGCCCAGACACACACACACACACTCGATGCCCACAGCCCTACGCCTCCCCATGTCTCATTCACTCTTTAGTTCCGTGAACAGGGTGTTTTTGCTCTGGGCCAAGCATCTTCCAACCCACATCTCCAAACCCACTCCCCTCCCTGACTTCCTCGTCTTCATACATAGAGCTACCCCCTCCTAAGTGGCAGCCAGCTCCACCCATCCATATGTTTGCATACCTGTGCGTGTGTATTTCTAACCTACAATCATGGGTGTAGGGAAGGTTGGGTACAAACTACTCAAGCCCTGGAAAATATTCTAGAGATGAAAAGTTGTTCTGTCTCTATCAAACTTTAATGAATTTGGGGGTGAGTTGTATTTCTTGCTCATGGGGAAGGGGCCCAGAGGCTTCAATTTTGAAAGGCAGGAGCAAAATGATGACCTCATAGGGGGGGCCCCCATCAGCCCTGGAATGTCCAGGCAGAGGACACTCAGGGCCTTTCATATGAGCTTTGGGTAAAAAGGGCTCCTTCCTTACCAGCTTCAAGTAACGGATGATGTGGTCTGGTGCCAGGACAGAGCTCCACGTCCTGGGGGGGTCTCAGGTCCTCCCCATCAATACCTCAGGGCTGTTCACCTCACACAGGCCCAGGAGCAACAACAGGAATTTTGTGGTTCTGCAGTCACTTCTCAGCCTCTAACACTTTCCTTGAGTCCCACACAGAAGTCAGGCTGGCAAGTTCTACCAGCAATTAGAGGTCCAGGAAGGATCCTTAAAGAGTTTACACTAGCTGCTCATTGTCACCTCCCATCTCTCTCCCTAATACACTCTAAGTGGCCTCTGCTCCCTCCGGGTCACTGAAACTGCTCTGGTAAGGTTACAAATAGCTTTTGCTTTGCCAAAAACGAAGGTCCCCTTTCTGTCATCCTACGTGATCTCTCACCAGAATTTGTCCGCTCCTGTCTGCCTCAGGAGTTTTCTTCTCCAGGTCTCAGGACCCCTTGCTTCCTTGTTCTCTCCCACCTCCCGGCCGCCTCCCGTCAGTCCCCTCTGCAGGCTTCTTGTCCACAAGACCTCAAGGCCTCTATCCTCAGCCCCCCTCTTCTCCACCCCAGCTCTCCCTGGTCAGCTCACCCATGCTGACAGCTTAAATGCCACCCACATGCAAATGGCCCCCCAATCTTTATTTCTAACCCTAACTTTTCTTCTAAGCTTCAGACTCATGTGATCAATGGCCCATTCAGCATCTTCACTTGGATGTCTTATAGGCATCTCATATTTAATAGAGCCAAAACAAACCTTGGATTTCCACCATTCTCCAGGCTCTCTCTAAATACCCACCATCTGCCCAGGTGCTTAGGCTTCAGATTTTAAAACTGGGAGGAATGGGTGTTCCCTCTGCTTTCCATTCCCGCTCCCAGAACACTGAGTACATTAGTTCATGTCATTGGTTCTCCCTCCAAAGTACAGACTGAATGGGACGACTTCTCATCGCCTCCAGTGCTACCATGATCCAAATTACCATCATCTTTCATCTGCTTTAAAAGCTGCTTCCCTCCCTCTACCTTGGCCCCTACAGTCCATTCTTCATGGAGCACAGTGACCTTTTGAAAATGTAAATCATGTCACACTCATCCTTCTACTTTGGATCCTCCCATGATTGCAATCACAAAAGCTAAAATCCTTCACCTGGGCCTTCATGACCTCCCTGGCCTCGGCCGCTTCCATTCCTGCTTGCTCACTGCACACTGCCCATAGTGGACCTTGCTGGGGAATGTTCTTCCTTCACAATGTCACATGACCGCCTTCTACATATTTAGGTCTTCACTTAAATTTATCACCTCCTCAGAGAACCCCTCCTGGATTGCCTGAAGGTATTCTATCCAATGTTGCTACCTCTGCCTTATTATCTTATTTATTTGATAGCAATTATCACCATCTAACATTATTTGTGTGTGCAAATTATTTATCTCGCTCACTGAAATAAAAGCTCTATGAGACAGAGATTCTGTCTTGCTCACTGCTGTAGTCGCAGGACATTTCCTGGCATGAAGCACATGCCCTTCAATAAGAACCAGTTTTTGAGTTGATGAATTGGCTAGCAGTACAGGCGCCCAGGGGTCAGTGAAGTGGGGACAGCCGACTCACTCGATGGAAGGCATGTTGGGTGCGGACATCGGGCTGACCTCCTTGGCCTTCTGCAGCGCATGTTTCTGGTTGAAGGCCTCCTCTTCCTCCTGCTCATCCTAAACACAAAGTAGAGATGGCTTTGTCTGGGACCACCGTGAAGGAGTTCAGTGTTCTTGGCTCTCCCCAGAAGTTCTGGAGGCCAGGTGAAGTGACGAAAGCCGGGGAAGATGTTAAACAAGACAGAATGAGGTGAGATTGGCTCCGGCACCTCCGATGGCCAGGGCCAGACCCCTTGAGAGAGAGCAGCCTTCTCTACTCTGGCATGGCCGCCAGTTCTGTCTCTACCCTGCCCCACAGTTCCTCAGGAGGGCCGTGGAAATCAGCCCCAATCCGCAGCTGAGTTGGTCATGGCTCTGGGGGTCGGAGACCAGGGCCTACACTTCTCACATATTCTGCAGTCTGGAAGGGGTGTAACAGCGCCCTTCCAGGCAGCACCCCCTGCAGTAAAGTGCTAAGGCTGTACTCCATCATGTACAGCCTGGGTGTTCAGGCAGAAACCTCCCCTCACCCACATTCCGACTTGTAAGTGTCCCTGCTATGGGATGATACCGAGGAGAGCAGGTTCAGGTAAAATTACTAGAACCACTAAGAACGTACACATCTTCATAGCCCGCTCTGGTTTTCACATGCACTATTTTATAAGACCCTTGCAGTTATCCTGTGAGGTATAGAAGGCAGATCATTCCTATTTTACAGATGAAGAAACTGAAGATAATGGAGACTGGGGCTCTAGCACAAAATCACAGAGCCAGTAAGTAGCAGACGTAAAACTCCCACTCAGCTTTTAGGTACTAAAGTTGGCATCTTTCCCTACCATATCATGCAGACGGAAGAGCCCAGGGATGGAGGAAGGAGCAGGCAGCACGTTGCAGAACACACAGAAGAGGCTCAGGAACATCACTAGGATGCTGCGTGCCTCTGCCCCAAACTGAAACTATGTGGGGAGGAGTTTTCACTCATCGCCCTAGGCCATCCCACTGCATTTAGCATTGCCTCTGCTGCTGCAGAGATGACTCCAAGAAATGAAAAACAGTTCTTCAAGAAATGTAGTGTCTGGCTTCACTGACACTTCCCCAGGATAATCCTGGGCACTGAATACCCAGCAGCCTTGGTTTCGGAACTGTGGTGTTCCTGGCCTTTCTCACCCCCAAGTCCAGAAAAGGAAAGGCATAGATGGGAGGCCACACAGCCATAGGTCACTGCAGCAGAGATGGGGCTTCTCAGGGGGTTTTTGTTTGCTGTTTGTTTTTCCAGGTCAGAATTCTGCCAAGGATGGCTTGGAAGGCTTGCAGTGATTAACTGATTACCTCCTGTATCTTACGAGAGATCCAGGCTGCTCTAAGGCTCCCCAGACTCAGTGAAGGTGAACTTGGCTTCCCTCATGGGAGTGTGGCGGGAGCTCCCACAGGTAACGCAGACTTTTGGAGAGCCCCGGAGGCCAGAGGGCACCCAAGGGCACAAGGGAACCACCGGTCCCCCCAGAACAGTGCTTACCTTGGTCAGCTCTTGGGCATTGGCCAGATTGTCCACAGCAATGGCCAAGAACACATTCAGCAGTGTGTCTGGAGTGATGAGTTAAGGGTGGGCAAGTAAGAAAACCTAAAGGATTCAGCAAGACTGGGAGGGGCATCGCCATGTCTTTCCCACAGGGACGTGAGCAGGAACAGAAGACTGAGGGGCAGTGGGAGAAGGGAAGGAGATACCACGCAGCTCTGTTTGAAGGAGAATGTCTCCCTTCTTCCACATAAATCATGTGTCTGCACAGGACAAAGAAATACCTCAATCAAATGACCTCAGAGGCCAAGATGGAGTGAGGAGGCTTTTAGACACTAAAGCCTCTTCTCACAGCAGTATTGAATAGACCATCACTGAACAAGATGAGTGTGGGGGTACAATGTAGGAGCTCATCTCTCCTTTCTGGGCAGCTGGGATTGAAGCCCGTTTAGACCAATCACACTATCCTGCCCTGAAAGATGAAAAGAAATGAGATTCCACAGCCACATCAGTGGCCATCTCTCAAAGCTGGAATGCTAACTTACTTCTCTCATTCTTTTCCTGGAAGGCTTCCATATTTCACGAACAAAAGGTCACAGAGCATACAAGATCATTATGGAACCCATTTCTATTCTGTGCTCTAACCACTGATGTCCCAATTTTCCAACTGTTTTTGAGGCCCGTGTGTTGCGGAACATGGAACCAGCTCTAGCATAAAAGGCCAGGTCTGACTACCCCAGGGTAACAGGACAAAGTGCCGTTGTGCCAAACTGGTCTTCTATTTCTGTGCCTCACTGCCTAGCGTTCTTTCCATGGGTTTCTCATGTTTATGTTATTGTCTTCTCTGGTCCCTAGAAGATCTGGGGGAAGAAAACCTAAACGGACACATCTTCTCTGTAAGACTATAGAAAAAGCAAAAATACGTTATCACATGGCTCTCCTTTTTTACTTACCAATCCCTTTAAGGCAAATCCCCCTCCTCCTGGGCATCTAATGATGGTGTGGAAGTTTGCAATTTGTAAGGTACATTCAAATAATGCTAACTCATTTACTATTCACCACTAACCAAGGAGGTAAATATTGTTATTCTTCTTTCAAATGTGAAAACTTGAAGCTCAGAGAGACTGAGTGACTTTCCCAGGATCACAGAGCTGGTAAGCAGAGCTGCTGGGATTAAAACCTAAATCTTCCTGGTCTAGAGCTTGTGAGCAGGCATGGGTTTTGGAATTAAATGTACTTGGTTTCTAGTCTCCCTTTTTAAAATTTAAAAATCTGACTCTGATCAAATTATTTCTTCTCAGTTGTATAAGGTAAGTATTAGATGAAATAGTGTGTAAAGCTTTGCGTACAGGGTCTCATGAATAACACAAACACAGTAAGTGTTAGCTCTGCTTAGTAGTATTGGGGTTAATCATAATCCTGACATTTTTGAGATCTTACTATGTGACCGGCTCTGTTCTATATTAATATGTAGTTTTTATTAGTATTATAATCTGGCCACGGTTTCAGCTGACAGTGATCTCTGCCCTCTCCCATTTTCCTGAGCTCACAGTGTCTCCAACCAGTCTATATAAGAGCTCATACATTTTTAGTTGTGTATGCTACAAATGTGAATGCTATTCTACCTTGTTTATAATTGTCTCTTTACCCAACTAGTGTACAAGGTCCTCAAGACCAGGACCCTTGTTTCTCTTAGTACACTGAGCAATGTCCACCCCAATGCTACCCCCATCTCTCCCACTCTCTCCCACGTTTCTCCCCTTCCTTCTCCTCAAATGCTGGTCCAGGCAGGCAGGCAGCACAAAGAGGAGCATCTTATAAAGGATACAGTTTCCAAACAAGGTGAGCACAATGAAATAGATAGCCGACCACATGCCTGAGCTGACCCCACCCTGGGAGCGGATCCCATTGTACATCACCTCATTCCAGTCTTCTCCTGTCAGGATCTAAACAAAGCAAATGACAGGCAAGTCAGAGACCTGGGGTGGTCAAGAAAATGAGGCCAATGTAAAGGGGAAAATGCTGGGTTTGGGTCTTTTCCATCAATGCCCTTGCTTGCCCATCCTGCCAGGGAGGAAACAGAAGTCACGCCCATTGAATGATCCTAAACTTTCTTCTAATACAGAAGAGAATTTTAGGCACTGAAATGGAAGGAGAGCCTCAAAAGGAAAGTTTCTCTTCTCAAATTACAGAGTCCCACCCACTTTCATCTTTGCCAGGCCTGTGGGGGTCATGCAGATCAGGTGGTCTGGTCACTGTCCGTATCCCTCAGAGCTGTCAAAGTTCAGTTCCTGAGCCATCAGCATTATTGGAAAGAGGCTCGTGGGCTCTAGTTCTGGAAACCCTGGTTCTGGTTTAGCCTCAGATTCTGGCTAAACAGTGCTTTTCTTTAGCTCTAAGACATTACTGATTTTGAGTTTTCCCCAATGATTTAAAAGTGCTACTTGAAGGGTGAAGGGGTGGAAAAGTTGCTTCATTAAATGGACACATGGGTTAGAAGATGCTTCAATTTCAGCAAACCATATGCTACTAAACATCTTTGACTTAATACCTCTTACAAACACACAAGTGTACAGAGAAGACAAGTGAGGTCATCACAATAGAGCTCTTCTATTATTGGTAAAAACAGATGTACAGAAATCCTAGGAATTAATGTGGTGATGATTATTCAATTAGTAAGAGTACCAGTTGCTTGCAAGGAGCCCAGAGAGGAAAACAGGATCCTCCTAACACATCATCATCTTGCATGTTCACTCCAAGGGTCCTCCAGAACATTTTTTAACTGCCAGTTGGCCTCATACCTGGAATACAGTCATGATGGCTGCAGGGAAGGTGTCAAAGTTTGCCGAAGGCGTCCCATCATTGAAGTTAAACCTGAGAAGGAAATTCAGAGAGAAGAATAAAATGAAAATTTCACACACCAAGTTTCCGCCTCCCAAGATTATGCCATTTGCTTCACTTCTTTTCTACTTTCCCACATCCCCCTCTTTCCATGTAACTTATGAAGATGGTACCAGTGACTACTATTGATGGATTGTGCCCTTTGAAGGGCATGGGTAATGAGATGGGGTTTGGGCTGATCCAGGTTACAAGGCTCCACGCTGTACATTTCAGCAACAGCAGAAACCTGTAACCATGCAGAAAGATTAAAAGAGAGACATTTGTTCCATGCATACACTCAGTGGTTGCTTTGGGCCATGAACTAGAGCAAACAAGGTGGTAACATGGTGATCAAATTAGTGACCAGGCTGAGGCAGGGTTTTAAGGCTCCTTTGGATGGAAAGCTCACTGGCGCTTACCTGCCTCCAAATAGCTGCATTCCTAGGAGAGCAAAGACAACGATGAAGAGGAAGAGGAGGAACAGCAAACTGATGATAGACTTCATGGAACTCATCAAGGAGACCACCAAGTTCCGTAGGGATGCCCAATACCTACGAAACCCAGACAACATTAAAACAGTGAACAAATCCCCCTCCAGGCCAGCCAGGAATCTGCCTGGTGGTCTGTGAAATAAGCCGCATTTGTATATTCCAAGGACAGGTGGCAGCAACAATGTGGCTCTGTGTGGGGACATGGTATGGGGTCTGGCATCATGGACATTTTTCTAATTTGATCTTTGGAGAAGGAGGGGGAGCTGAAGAATGGAGTTGGGGTGGGGACATGTGATCTAGGGGGAGATGGGATGGAAGGAAATACAATAAGGTAGAGATAAATTTCCACTTTCAAAGGTGGTTCGGAAAAGTCCAGATTCTGATTACTTACTTGGTTATTTTAAATATCCTTAGAAGCCGGAGAGCTCTCAAGACACTGATTCCAAAAGAGGTGCCAGGTCTGAAGATGGCCCAGACCACCTCAAAGATACTTCCCACCGTGACCTAAAGAGCCAGATCCAGCCACAGTGAGAGGAGCCTGGTGGAGTACTGACGGTGACATCAGAACTGTCTCTCCCCTCCCAGCCCACCGCCAATAGGGCTACCCATTTGTGAAGGCTGCCCCCCGAAAGGAAGATCACCACCTCCCTCCCCACTGCTCTCCATGCCCCTTGTTAACTTTACTCCTTCAACCTGCAGATTGATTTCCTGACTGCTATTCTGTCCTTGGGGAAAACTACAAGAGCCAGCCGCTGTTTCTGCACAAATCGGATAGCCCTAACTTTTCTTACAGTACGACACCTTCGATAAACAAAGGAATGGTACTCAAAGCAAGGAAACATCCGAACTCATACAAACTGCATTCCAATATAAAAATCTCAGAGAAGGTCCGCATCCCTCATTGTCCTAGAATTCAGAGCTCACAAGTATGTTTCAATCTCCTACAGATTTAGCATCTCTCAGTCCCTAAGGTCCCATATACCCCATGTGATGGTACTACTTGTGAGCACAGGATCTGATTGCTACACGAAGTAGCAAGGTCAAATTAATAATTCAATTTGTTTTCTGTTTTCATCAGATATTTATTGAATGCCTACTATAGTCTACATACTGCAGTAAGAGAAGTAACAAAAATCATTCCTCACAGCAATACTGAGAAGGATGAATATGAGGAAGCTAAGGTTAAAATGGTCTTTCCCTGGTTGTTATGCCTGAAAATTGCCTGCACCCAGAAGCATATGTTCCAAGTTAAAATGCACACTGGCAAGTGCTCAAAGTCGTTCGCACCTAACTGAAGATTTGGCAGAAAAAGAAGTGGGTTTGGTGGAAAGAAAAGAGGTTCAGGAACCAAAGTTTTGTGACCTAGTTCTGCTGCTAGTAGCTCTGTGGACTTGCACACAAAATTTACTCATGTGGAAAAGGGACCACTAGCTCCTGACTCATAGTAGAGTGGCTGGGCCTCCTGAAAGGAGTGGAGTTCAAACATGAGGGCACCCCGCAACCCGTTAGCAATGCACACGCCTATGTATCAATATTATTTAGGAGGTGGACACTGGATGAAACAATGTGGGGACTTGCTAATTGACGTGTGTGTGCATATGCACGCATGTGTTTATATGACAGTATACCTAGGTAATTTTCCCAATTTTAACCTGAACTGAAAAAAAAAACCCCAAATATATAAGCTTCTCTTTTGTAGTGAACCACCTTCTGGAATCAAGTGCTTTGTCCTTCTCTCCTAGGCTTCCTCCGAGATAATAAGTGGTTCAAAACTTTGGCTATGGGTAGTTTTGTAAAATTAATTAAGCTATACACCTAAGTAGGCACTCTATGGTGTATGTGTTATATTTCAATAAAACACTTAAAAATAAAGCAGCTTTTTAAAAAACCCAAACAAACCCTAGTATGGCAAGGATTCCCTCATTCCGGACCTCCCTGAACTAATCATGGCCAGCCCCCTTTTATAAATTCTGATTTCAGGGCTCCATGCTGAGCAGTGGAGCAAGCTGCTTGTCTCAAACTGCCCACCAGAAGGACAGGCGGGCTCCCCAGCACTTACCCCAAAATCAAAGCAGTTGAATGAGGAGTGAAAATAAAGGCGAGGCCCCATGCCGTACATCTTCAGGGACATCTCCAAGAGGAAGAGTCCCAGGAACAAAAATTCTGCATAGTCTGAAAGCATCAAAAGCATTTGTTCCACAGGCAGTGTGGGCTCCTGCACACCCAAGCCCACCCAGCACCCCAACCCTACAGAGGAGCCCTCAGCACATGCAAGGGTGCTCCAGGACCCCATAGGTCAGTGCCAGGCAAAAGTAAGGACGTCTGAATATGCTCTGACCCACAAGGAGTCCCAGGCATGCTTCACAGATCAGCTCTGCTCTTTCAATGGGGGATTGCCACTGCTCTTTAAGCAGTAGATGGCTCTCGGGAGAGAAAGAAGGGGCTTCACTGTGGCTCTGACAGAAGAGCTGGATTAGCCCAACACACAGCTTCCCGCAGCCTCACTCACACCCAGTCACAGCCTTACCCAGAGCTGACCTGAAAGTCCCTTTTATGGTCTAGCAGAGGCCTCCACTGCCCTAAGAACTTTCTTCCCTGGACTTTGGCAACCCGAACCCCCACACCACTGAGCCTCCTTAGAGCACCCGAGGTAGGACACATCTTGTTGCTCATCGGCAAAGATTCATTTATCTGATTCAATACTGAACACCATCTGCAAGTGGTCATGTGGCAATCCCACTCTCTGCAGGACTATTCTGGCCTCCCTTACAGTGCACAGAGGCGGAACTCTGGGTGGACCGAACTGCCGCCAGGTGCAGCAAGACGCCTGGCTCTCTCACGTTCACACGCCAGGCGAGCTCCCCTCTGAGAGCCAGCAGTCTCCATTCACTTACAGAGGAGGTGCGTGAGCCACGGGGGCTGGTTGTGATGGACGATGGCCACACAGGCAGTGTTGAGGGCCACAAGGCTCAGCACAATCCAGTAAAACACCTGGGATTTAACCATGTGGCGGATGGAGATGCGCAGAAGCCTTTCCTTGTGCCGGAAGTAGGAGGCCCCGTCTACTTTTGCACTTTTGATGCTGGCTCGGGCAAGAGGTGTGCCTACGTGGAGAGAAGCAAGGAGGGAGGTTGAGGCTGCAAAACAGAACACCCTCCATGGCAAGGGGGCATCAAAGGGCAAGGTGGGCAGCTTCTGTCCCAGGGCTGGATGACCACCACGTCGCAGGCCCGGGGAATCCCCATCTTACGGGCTAAGTAAGTAGTTTCCACACCAGGGATCCCTGTTTTCCTCGCTGGGAACTCTCAGTCTTAGGAAATTGAAAGATCCCCTGGGCAGAACATGGGGCATACACCCAGTGTCTTGAATCCTAATAGGACTGTGTTTATGATGGTAACAGGTTGGCCGTTCCTTTTAAATATGTTTCAGGCACTGGAATTGTTCTGCACACTTGTGATGTTTCTACTACTGGCAGCCTGAAGTAGCAGTGACCTCTGTACACCTCTTTTGCTTTTAAGGATGAAGAGAGACCCTTCCAGGTTGCTAAGGAAGAAAGATCCACCATCAGTCAGAATCTCTAAAAGAAAACCTGGATTTGAACACCAGTCATTTTAAAGGGCTGTCAGTAGGAATTTGCTTAAACAGCACATGGAAGTAGGTGATGGAAACAGGTGGGTGCTACTATGGTTAAGCAGTTGACTGCAGGTTCTCCAACGGGGGTCACTAGAAGCAAGAGGTCCTCAGGAGCCTTTGACAATATCCCAGAGTGGGTTCTCATGATCACATCCTGGCGAGATGGATATATATGCAAATGGGATCTCTCTGCCACACTTGAAGAATCTGGGTTGGACTCTTAGCCTGAACCCCATGTTGCATGGTAAGGTATCTGCAAGTCCGTTTCTTTCTGTAAGTCATTGTCATCTAGATTAGATTCCCATGCCTTTCCCTAATGACAGTTCCTAAGTTCTGGATTCTCTGGATTCTCTTCCTCTTTGTGATGCTCCTCAAAAAACAGCACTTTCCTTTTTATGGGGGATTCAGAGAAGAAAAAGCAGATCTCACTGGTTCCACTCACCCACAGAGGAGATATCAACACAGTGCTCATCACTGGAGTCTCGAGTCATGGCCTCTGTCCGGCTCCTTTTGATGGTTGCCCTTCGAAGCACTGCACCAGGGAAAGGGGAGGCCAGTAAGAGAACACAAGGACAACTGGATCATTCTGGTCAAAACCGAGGACTGTGGGCAAGAGGACTCTGTGACACAGGTGACTGCCTTTAAATGCCCAAGCCAGGGTCATGGAAGTCTCGAATGTCTACAGACACGTGACTTCTGTGCTCAGCAGCACCTGTGAAATGCAAGGACTCCGGGATCCTTGCTGGAGCTTAGCTAAATGCAGGAGGTGAACAGGCACACCATATGGATTTGTTCCAGCTCTCCATAAACGATGACATTTCCTGGTAACAAAAGTAGTCCAAGATGATCCCCACAAATTTTCCAAGAAGATCCCTTTATGTGCTATTGGCTGTATGATGGTCTTTTCATTGCATGGTATCAATCACACGCCCCAGAACAAAGCAACTCTTGGATTTCATTTTCATCAATTTAAAAAGCATTTAAATCTGTGACTCAATTCCCTTCATTTTAAAGCATGAGGGATTTTATGACAGAGACACTTTCCTTTCAAATCCCAGAGCACCCCTCTTTTATTTCTCTCTCCTCTTTTGATCAAGAGAGATTGCCGGTGCATTAAAGGAGGCAAATGCAAACGGAGCGAGGTGTTGGAGCACTTCCTTACCTTCTAAGGCTGATGTTCCAGCATTTTTATTTTCTTCAGCAAGCATGACTTCCTCTATATGGAAATAAATGGTGTAGTAAATTATCTGCAAATGCCAAATTATTTTGCAAAATGAAAATCCCTCAGGAATGGCTCTGGCTCTGGGGCAACAGAGAAAGAGGAAAGAGTTCATAGCTCATGGCAGGCAACAGCATCAGAAAGACACCGAGGGTCATGGAGGGAGCTTTCGTGGACAAATCAGAACAGAATGAAGTTCTTTAGAGAGTGGAGGCTGGGAGATGATTGGTTAGATTCAGCTCTGTGTCTGATACTCTTTTTCATGAGGATACTCTTCCATGAGAGGAAGAGCTGATCTTTTTAACTAAAATCTCCTAAAGTGATAGGAATGCGAAATGCTCATTTCTATTTTTTTCTTCTATCAAGTTTCCTTCGACTTTTCTAGCATTAGGAGTTTCCTTAGTTTTTGTTGTCTGCAGCCCCTGGGTCATAATATATTCCTCCTCATTCAGGAGTTAAGACCATGTTTTGGCTCTAACTTGTCTCCTTTGAGGAAAGGGCAGAGGAAGTTGCTACCAGGCCTCAGAGAGACAAGCAGACCCTGCAGACCTGCTCTCTCTGACCCCTCCACATCTATCCTGCCTTGAACAGGGCCTGAGCTGAGGAGGTTTGGGCCCATCAAGAATTTGTTCCTGTGGTGCAACAAAAAGTAAAAATTTGGCTTATGTCTACCTTCCAGGCCCAGAGCTCCTAAAACCCTTGGAATTCACTGTCTTTTGTATGCTCATGAGATGACTCATTGTGAGGGTGGGCTAGATAGCTTAAGGATTGGGGCTGGAGACCAGAACATAAACCACATGATTAGAGGGCTATGCTTGCAGCCCTGCCCTCCTGCACCTCCCAGGAGAGAAGAGGGGCTTGAGATTGTTCAATCACCAATGGCCAGTGATTTAATCAATCACATCTATATGATGGACCCTCCATAAAAGTCCTATACAAATGGGGCTCAGCTTTTGGGCTGGGGAACACATCAAAGCTGGGAGGGTCCTGTGTGTGGAGAGGGCAGGGAGGCCCTGTGGCCACACCCACTCCAGCCCTAGACCCTGCCCTCTGCAGCTCCTCCGTTTGGCTGTTCCTGAGTTACATCCTTTATAATAAACTGGTGATTGTAAGCATGGTTTTTCCTAAGTTCTGTAAGTCATTCTAGTGAATGACCAAATTTGGAAATCCCTGGATCTGTAGCCAGCTGTGCAGAAATGCAAGTCACCTGGGGACCCCAGTTGTTGCTGGTGTGTGAAATGGGGGCAGGCTGGTGGGATTGAACTCTTAACCTGTGGGGTCTGCACTCAACCTTAGGTGATATTCAGTGTCAGAATTGAATTGCTGGACACCCGATTGGTGTCAGGGAAGTGAAGTCCTAGTTGGTCATAGAATGACATATCTGGTTACTGGTGTTTGGAAGAGAACCACACAGCCGCATGGACTGTCCTCTTGGCCTTCCCAGGGGCCATCCTGGGCTGTACAGAGCATAGGATACTGTTTCCCAGTGAGGCTCATGAAAGTAAACCTCACTAGCATCTCTCCAATCCTAACAACAAGACAGTCCTTCTGTCCTACGTCTATTGGAACTCCGAGTCCCTGTTAGGAGTGGCGTGGATGAGTTTTGATCCCTGCCCCCACCTCACCATTGGGGAGTGAGATGAAGGCCGAAGCAATCACTTCCTAAGACCCCAGCTGCTGGGGAAAGCTTGCAGCAGACCCTATTAAACAAGGGTGTAAGCACTTGCAACAGGTAAAAGGAAAAGCTGAAGAGGGGAAAGCCATTGCCATAATTCCACCTGCATATAAAACTGAAGAGGATATAATGCATTTCCCAGGAGGGGAACGTTTTGAGGCTGGAAGGGTACCATGCAGGATAGCCATTATACCAAGTTATAAACGTTCAGCTTTCTTTTTTAAGTATGGCCTCCGGCAAAAATCTAAATTAACAGGTTAAGTGTTATTGGTGGGATGCTCCTTTACACAGACATAGAGGGTTTTAAAGTCATTTACAGCATATGTTGTGTAGAGGGAACCTTTTAAAATTAGGCACCTGTTAAAATGCCTCCCAGCAACATGAATGGCCTCAGTTAGAGAGTCACTCTCAGTGTGTATAGGGACTGGGCTTAGGGTGGGTAGATGGGAGAACCCCAAGGCAGACGGAGGGTGGTGGTGCTGCTGAGCATCTCTGGGACGTGCTTGAGAGCTCTGGATATGCTGAAGCTGCCTCCCCACCCCCCAGTGCCATTTGCCAAGTTCTCTTTCGAACTTGAGAGCGTCTTTCCAGGGAAATGTAACCCATATGTCTCTGATTCACTCACACTCTATTTGTAAAGGGAAGGGCCAGGAAGCACAATTTGACGTCGCAGTGCGTCTTTTTTCTTAGAAGGAGGAGAGGGCTGTCTGCCAAATGGAAGAAAGTGGAGCTTTGGATTTCTGCATGTATTTGAGAAGCCCAGTCACAAAGAACAGCATCCTGTGCCGCCTGAACCTGAATGGGGTCCTGGGAAGGGAAGGGATGGTTGTTTTCTGGCTCTGCTGCCAGCCCGCTCCCAGGGTGGTCTGTCAGATGGCTCCTCCACCCCAGAATCCAAGGACAGTTGGGAACTTCAAGCTCCCTGCCAGGTCTGGAAGCAAATCTGCTCAGGAAGGCTGAGTTACCCTTCTGGGCAGAGGGAGGGAATGTTCACATTCACCCCACCTAAGAGCCTCACAGGAGAAAGGGTGAAATAGAAAAGCTGTCAACACGCATGGCTCATGTTTCCAGAGGCACCACAGACAGGCAGATAGTCTCAAGTGGGACTTTTATCTGGCTTTGAAATGGCACTTTTAATCACACACGGTCTCAGCCCTGACAGATCATCGAAGTTGACTCCAGAGCGGAGAGAGGGCTTTTGTGCATTGGCAATAGAGTAAGAATGTCATATTCCAAAGCTCCTACAGAAGAACAGGCTCAGGCAACTAAGCACCAAATCATATTCCACATTGTTTCTGAAAGATTTCACATTTGTGCTCTGCTTGCTAATGGGAATAGAGAAAAGATACTGAGGGTCATGTGTATTTTGTTTATTAAAAAAATTACTCTTGCTCAGGAAGAAAATGAAGATATATAACATCAATGCAATGCAACCTTTAAAATAATAAGAAAGCAAATGCATCCTTTTTACTGACAGATACGGGATGATTGATGTCCCTCGTAAGCAGCTGAGCCATAGTCAGACTTGAATCTCATGGCTCTGTGGGGTGATGAAATCGTGATAGGCTGATCCTCCGGGCTGGTGACAGCTCCGGGAATAGGAGAACCGAGTCTTCACCATCTTCTACTGCCTGGCTTACTGTAACGGCCCCACGACTATTCTCCCCTGCTTCTGGCCTTGTCTTCCCACTGCCTTTTCTCAACAGTCACCAAATGGCCCTCTGAAATCTCCAATCAGAGCATGTCCCCCCTCTGCTCGAAACCCTCCAACGGTCCCTGCCTAACTCACAGCAAAGTCCCAGACCCTTACAGCGGCCCATAAGGTCGTGCATGACCTGCCCCCCACTCCCCGTGACTGCTCTCGTCTTGCCTCCTGCCACTCCCCCTGCTCGCACCCCACCCTGCTCCTGGCACATTCCTGGCCCGCTCCCACATTACAGCCGTGGCGATGGAATATTCCTCCCTCAGATCTTCCCGTGGCTCACCCCCTCATCTCCTTCAAGTCTCTCCCCAGATGAAACTCCTTGACCCCCCTATTTAAAACTGCAACTCATGCTACACCCTATAACTCTACCTTGATCTGCTTTCTACTGTACTTACCACCTTCGAACAAGTTACTTATTGTTTATTCCTGCCCTTTTCCAACTAGAGCTGCCCAGGAGTGGGGCTTTGGTGAGCTGGCAGTCTGTCTGGCTCACTGCTGTATCCCGAGCACCTAGAATGCAACCTGGCACAAAGTAAGCACTCAGTGAATGTTTGTGGAATGATGGGTTGTTATTACGATTACTGCTGGTGGCATAAAATGTCATAGTGAGGAGTGGATTATGTCGCCTTTTACTCAGTTCACCTTCCTAAACGCCTGCCTCAGGAAAGGTGTTTGGTAGAAGAACAAGGGACTGTTAGACCCCCAGAGGAAGAAAGTGGGTCCAGCGGGGATCCCGCAAAGCTAGTGAGGCCTCTAAAGCTTCTCTCTGCTCCAGTCCAGGCTGCCCCTTTGAAGGAAGCACTGGGAGTGAGGAGGGGTGGGCTCCTGGCATCTGTGCGGCTGCCGGCCGACCTCTTCTGGCACCAGGCCTTACCTGCTTTGTCTATCCAGGCGCGGTACCCGTTCAGCTCACGTTCAATCTGCTGCTGCCGCCGCAGTTTCATGAAAGCCCTCCGGTTCTCCACTCGCTCTCTCTCTTTGGCAAATTCCCTGTGGACAAGGACAGGATTCACTAGGTCAGGCTACTGCTGTGACTAAGAGAAGGGGTGAAGCCAGTGGGTGAGAGAGTTTTTGAGAAGGCCCTTCTGTGGACCTCATGAGCCCTTTTCTTCATCCCAGACTGCAGCTGAGATCCCCTTAAAATGTGACCCAGAGATGCACTTCATTCAGCCTCATGCAGGAAGACTTCCCAGAGCAGTTTCATTCCACGAGCACTCTCTGCTTGCTCTATTTTGAAAGGTATTTTATTAGTTGTGCAACAAACTAGGTTTCAAAATGCTATGCTTTATTTCTCCAGCTACAACCGAAGCTCTTAACCCTCTGAGGGGCACAGGTACACCTTAAGCTTTTCATAACAGTGACTAATAGATACAGACCAATTGTTCTGTGCCAGCCTGTGGGAAGCTTTCCATCCCCATCAACTCATTTCCGCTATGAAGTAGGCACTACTAAAATCCCTATTTAACATATGGGGCAACCAAGGCTTAGTGGAGGGAAGTAACTTGCTGGGATATGAACTCTACCCATGATGCCATGCTTCCCCTGGTGTCCTGTATCCTGTGGTGCACAGTAGGGCTGCATTGAAGCCCAGTTCCCTGCTGCCTTGAAGGGCTGGGATTCTTTCTGAAGAAGGCTGGTGCAGGTTAAGTCAGAAGTACATACACAGGGAGAGCATCTGGCTCCGGTAGAAAGACAGTGGGAAGATGTGCTGGGCCAGAGGGGAGATAACAGGGCAGAGAGAAAGCCAAGGTGAGGGGCAGAGAGAAGACTGGCAGGTACAGGTCCCTGATGAAAAGGGTATGCCCCACTGGAAAAAGAAAAGAGGAGAAGAATAGGAGCTAACTGGCAGAAAGGAAGATGGTCAAATGCAATGGGCAGGCAAGCAAATAGGGATAAAGAAGTATTCACTTGCTAATAGGCTCCTTCAGAAACCACCTCCACCAATGCCCATCTTTCTCATTGCCAAACACATCTCTTTGCTAGCATAATGCCTCCCAGCCATGGCTCGGGCACTCTCCTACCATCCTGGAAACTGTGCCACTTATTTAAGCATTCCCCATAAATGAAGAGGTACAGCCCAAAGATGAGGGAGCCCCAGCATCTACTGTGGGTGCCACCAGCTGCTCCCTCATGTCCATAGAGGCAGAAAGGAGCTGGGGCTGAGGGTTGTGCCCCAATGCAGCCCCAAGGCAGGGGAAGGGGTGGTACCTCCTCCAGCCCCACCTGCTGAGGTAGAGATGGATGCCTTGGTACAGGCACCTTACAATGGTTACAGTCAGGCTGAGGGTGCAGGAATAAGGCACACGGAAGGCGAAGTTCTCCTGGGCATGGCTGCAGGTTCAGGGGGTTCTACTAAATGTGTTGTAGGGGGATGGAGAGGCAGAGGTTCAAAAGAAGAGTGCCAGGGCCAGGGAGGGTCAGGATAACAGAATTCAAGATCTGGTGCACCTCCTTTCCTCACCTTCTTTCTTGGATTTCAGTAATTAGAAAGCAACACAGGGCTGGGCATCCATCTACCCAAGTTTTTACCCTTGGCTGTCTTTGTTCTATCCCTCCTGCCCAATGAGTGCCATTGTTCTGCTGGTTCTTCCAAAGGGCACTTGGATCCACCCTCCCTCTTCATACTCACTGCCCTGATTCAGGACCTCATCCTTTCCTGCTCGGACTGTTGCAGTAGAACCCACCTGTCTCTCTTCCCTCATTTCATCTGTCTCACAGCTATTAGATCTGTCTTTCTAAAACATGCACTTCCAAACCTAAAATAAGAACCACAGCAAGTAACATTTGTGGAGCATTTTCTCATTTCCAAGCACCTTCACACATTTTGCTCATTAATCTTTACAACCATTCTGAGAAGAAGGTAGAGCAGGTTATTTTCACCCTCAATTGAAAAGTTAAACTTGTTCAAGCTTAAGTAAGAAACAGAGCCAGAATTGGAGCCCAGGCCTGTCTGCTCTAAGGTCCAAGCTCTTCATGCCCCCGTACTTGCCTAGCCCAGTGGGATATTTAAATGCTGCTTTCTTGATCATTTCATATGTATGTATCTTGATTTTTCAACTACACTCTTGGGGAATCCAGGAAGGTTTAACAAAGACATAATATTTTGAGCAAGATCTCAAAAAAAAGGAAAATTAAAACAAGTTTTGAGGAGCAGAACACAATAATCCTTTAGCATCTAGGAGGAGCATTACTACCAACATCTTCATTTTCCAGCTCAGAACACTGAATCTAAGTGGCCTTTTGAGAGGCAAGTGTCCAAGGACACATAGACACTAAGGAACCATGACCCTCAGACCTTCTAAATTTCATCTTTCTCTTCTCCTGCCCCAGCCCTCAAACCTCTGCTACATGAAGTGCAAACACCTAACGTAGTCATCAAGGTCTTTCACAGCCTGACCCTTTCCTTTCCCTCATACCTCACCTCCTATAATTCCCATCCACCCCTGGCCTGCCTGGAGCTCACCACAGGCAGGCTCCAGCCACACACACCTCTCATCTGAAACTGAACTGCAGGTGCTTAAGACCTGGTTCACACTGCTTTTCCACCTAAAATCCCTTCTTATCTGCCAGAATGTGCAAACATCCTTCTACAAGGCCAGGTTGAAATGTCACATCTTCTGTTTAGCATCCCCTCCTCTCTCTCCCTCTCCCCTAGTCTTCTAGTCTGCATTCTACCTTTCTTTTATCTCTTTACAGCCCATCTTACAGCCAGGCCTTTATTGTGGTGATACTGTCCCTCCATGTGAGCTTTTTGTGAAAGCATTTTGTGCCTTACTCAACTGTGTATCCTCCTGAACTCGACTATGCCTGGCACATGGTATTTGTTCAATAGATTTTTTTTTTAATTAAAAATATCCAGGCTGACCTGGGGAGCACACTGATAGCTCTGCCCAGGTTTCCAAGGGCTTAAATGCCCAGGTTTCCAAAGGTCATCTCCACCCTGACCCTCCATCCAGGAGGAGTGGGAATACAGTCGTTGCCGGAAAACTCCAGGACACTGTCAGCACTCTTTCTCTTTGGTTCTACTAAAATCTCCATAGAAGTGGTGTATGAAACAAGCAGTGTGGCACCTGTGTCTGGCCCCCAGAGTGACCATGTACTGATCTCTGGTGGGACAGGCCAACAAACTCCAGACTAATTTCCCTGTGTATCTGGAAGATTCCTGGCTCTGGCTCTTACCAGCTGGCTTCCCTGCTGTCCTCTGCCATCTCCAGCCCCCCGTTTCCTCCCACCCTCCTATCTGGCCCCTTAGTTGGGCTCACAGGCCAGAGCCCCCCAAAATGGCCTCATCTTTTTAAGAATACTCTTGGCCAAACAAAGTAAAAACAAAAAAAGAATGGGCACCAGTGGGGATACTTCCTAAGCAGCCCCCATGTCAGTGGAGGAAGAAGGGCTGTGTGTGCGTGTGCGTGCGTGTGTGTGTGTGTGCGTGTGCCCTTCTGTATTACGTTCACCAAGTGGCATCTTCTGTTTGGTTTTGGTTTTGTACTGGGTGCCTAGGGCAGAAAGTTGGCACCATATCATTCATGACACTTCCTCCCTCCCTCCCTTGCTGTCATAATTGTGCCCATGACTTACCTTCCTCCCTGGTTTACAGGCTCCATGAGGCCAAGCAGAGCCTACATTGTACCATATTCCCATGTCCCCACAAGGACCTAAGAAGTTTAATCTAAGGCCTAGTATTGCAGTGGATTCCATAGATTATGGCCATAAAATATTAAGAACAGCTAGTATTCATGTAACACACTTATGAAATTTTTAGTTTACACTTTCCTGTAAATTATTTCATTTGTACTTGCAAAAACCATGGGAGATTCAGGAAGGTTCTTGACCCAGTTAGCAGGAGGGAGAACCAGAAACCAAAGTACTATCTTCTGATTCCAGGGTAAGTGCTAGTCCACCATGCCTCAGCTGTCTTCAGTGGTATCTAGAAGTCAACATTTAAGATCTACAGAAGGGATTTCATTTCAGCTCAAGGTCGAGGAAAACACAGATGTAAAAACAAGAGTTCTTGTGGGGTTTTTTTTGTCAGAGGACTATTTTCTTAATTGCAAGAGCAGCATAAAAATCCACTGTTCCATGCTGGGCTAACAACGACCTGGCATTAGATTCACTGCATTGGTTAAGCTAGTGAACCACTGCTTGATTTTGTGTCCACATCAAACACCATTTATTTATAGGCTTACTGCATTCTGGAGGGAACAGGGAGTCAGCTCCATTACCTAGCAAAAATACTATTCCAACCTTGGATTCAACATGCCTACCAGTCTTGTCAGTAAATCCATGGCCGGACCCAGGAAAGGGAATCATGAGGATCTGAGTACTTGCTCCTGTTCAGAGAGCATCCTGCCAGTATTCAGAGGATGATGGTTTTGCAAAGATAAAAAAAGCATGTGACCATTACCTTACTTAGTCGCAGGTGACCTCGGCCAAACTTCCTATTGGAAGGTATCTCAAAGAATGGCCCTCTGAGGATCTCAGTTTACCTAGTTCCCTTGGGTCAAGGAATTTTAAGGGGAGGAAATCTGGCTTACAGTAGAAGAGTGTTCATGTTCCAGAGGCCCTCTCAGCATTGGCCTGTGACTTAAGGTAAGAGGATGGCTCATCAGCTCTGTTTCATTGGCTGCACCTAGTGTCTCTACATCCAAGATAGAACAGGACTTAAGATGAGATGCATCAAGACTTCAGAATCCCAAACAAAGGGAACAGAACTAAATCCCGGTGCAATGTAGCACATACAACTGGGTCTATCCTCAGAGCTAGGTATCCAGGGAATCTCTGCTGCTAATTAACTGGGCAATAACCTCTCTGTTTCCTCATTAGTCAGGGTTGGCATTAGAAGAACACACCCTCTGCTCATAACCAGAGGCAGGAGTAAATCTGGTTTATTCTAGGAGTCCTGATTGAGACCTGTAGGAGACCATGCCATGACAAAAATCCAAACTGTTTCATTACAGATATTCTTACCTAATTCTGTTATCCATAATTTTTGCCTTTTTTGTCCTGGAAGGATAACCTGCAGTTCCCTTAATGACAGAAGTAGCACATAGATGAAAGTAAAGTGAGTTGGAATTGAGCACGGGACGAGCCTCTATTTTGATTACTCTGTGTGTAGGCAAGGTTGCGTTTCTAAATGTCAGTTATGAGAACTAAAAAGGAGAATTCACCCTAGTTAGTGACTAACTAGAATTCATCCTAGTTAGTGAATTTATTTTTGTGACTGCTTTTGTTTTCAAGCAGTTTACATGAGAGGCATAATTTGTAAATGCAACTATTCATATGTCACCAATTCTATATTATTCACAGTCACATGAAGTGGAAGCATTACATAGATCATCTCAGATGAGGGGTAACACCCTAAACACTTAACCCATGTGACTCGGGGAGGTGTGTGAGGAGAAGGCAGAGTCGTCTTTCAAATAATATTTACAATACTGATTTATATTTTATGAACTTCGGTTGAGCCATTGTCACAGAAAATGTGCAAAGTGGCTGCTCTGTGTACTAACAAATTAAAGTGGTTTTATTCCCTAGAGTGATGAGAGGGGCTTTCGTCATTCACATAGCTGGAACTTACCAGGAGTTGACTAACTCCTGGGGACTGGCAGTAAGGTTCCCAGAAGCCTTGCCCCAGCCTGAAATTCCTGCCCATGTTCCAAAACCTCAGCGCCACGGGGCACTTGGGCAGGTAATTCCTGCATTTCTCTAGTGAGACGCTCTGGTAGGTGCACTGTGACAGGAAACGTGCTGTCAGAGGACAATGTGGCTCCTGTTCTATGCCATTGGCTCCAGACCCCTCCCCCTGATTCAGCACACATGGGGAGCTCTGTTTACTGATGCGGAGGCCCCCGCTGCTGTCATGGCAACTAAAGGAAGATAAAGCCAGCCAGGATGGGCAGGCCTGTGTGACTCAAAGATCTGTTTACCCACACTCCTGTACACACTTGTATGCTTCATCACACACACATTGGCACAGAAACACACATGCTCACACTGGTACATAGCAGCATATGTAGACAGACACTGCCAAGCACACAAATGGCCACATGGTCATATTCCTATTAATCTTCAGAGCCCGTATTTCCAATGTGCTTCACTGCCCCTAAGGGAACATTGCCAGTCTTCCTGTAAGATGATTGCCTCAGGAAGGAAGAATTTGGGTTAGACATCAAGAGAAGCCTCTTAGACCCTAAATATTCTGAAACTAACAGAGAAATTGAGGATAATCAGATAGGCAATTTTGTGTTGGCAGTGGTTTAAATTTCAGTCTCATTGGAAAATGGCTGGGAGATGGGGTACAACAGTTTTTCAGTTTTTCTTATGAACCTAGGGAAGCTTTTCTTCCATTTTTCAGAGGAGCAAACACAGCCCAGAGAAGGTAAATATCTTACTGAAGGTCACACAGTACAGCCGTATTATGATTATTCATGCCTTATCCCTTGCCTTGTTCCAGAAAGGATTTAAGGAGACTTAGGTTGTCAATAATAAAGGCCAGCACAGCACCCTGTCCTCTAAATGCCATTCAGTGTTGACTCTAATAAGCACGAGGATGTGCGTCCGGGAGGATGAGGGCTGCATTAAGGCAGGCACACTACATCACTCTTCCTTACAGACCAGGGGCTTTGAGAGGGCTCCTCTGAGAAGCAGAAGTCCTTCCCTAAAGTAGTTAAGGAAAATAACATGGTCTTACACACAGTGCCGGATCCCATCCCCACTCCCCCACCCCCCTCCCACAGCAATGAAAGAAGGCCATGGGTCTCACAGACCAGAGTATCAGGTGGAGAGGCCCTGACAAATCACTTCTTCAAGCCTTGCTTTTACCTACAAGGAAACCAAGGCCCAGAGAGGTGAGGCGGCTTGCTGGTCCACAGCCCACCACATCAGGTGGCTGGTCCACGGCCCGCTGCGTCAGGTGGCTGACCTGGAGCATCACTTTGATCTCTTGAGTTCCAAACCCAGCGCCATTCCACATCTTCATGACATTTCAGCCATGAGAACACAAAGAGGCAGATTCTTTTAGGATCTTGGGGAACGCATGGTCTTTTATACCCTCTTCTCAACATTGAGATCTCATTTATTTGTTTGAATAGATGCAGGGGAAGGCCTGGCAATTAACAGAAAGGGGATGATAAAGGAGCTTGAATATGTTTCCTATTTTGCTTTTTAACCTTGATGCTGGTGTAATCCAAACTGTTAGAGCATAATGATTAAAAGCCCTGAAACTGGAAACCTGAACTGCGTTTGAATACCGGCTCCACCAGGGTATGATGTGGAACAAGTTCTTACGCTCTTTGAGTCTCATTTTCCTCATTTGTGAAGTAGAAATAAACACCACATCTGTCTCAAAGCATAATGAGGATTAAATAAAATAATAAACGGAAAGTGCAAAGTATAGTACCTAGCAGAGTGGGTGTTTCAAGTATCTATTTTAAGTATTACTGACACCCCTGAAAATGTATAACACACATAACCTTTTGTCAAGGTCTTCACCTTTCTCTATGTGAACATGTATATTCATTCTGCCCCCAAAGTACAATTTATTAAGTCCCTACTATGTGGTTAGCATTATTTAAGGTGACACAGCAGCAAACAAACATAAAGGTGAACATCTTTGCTCCCATGGAGCTACTTTCTAATGGAGGAGACAGAAAATAAACCAGATATATAAGTGCAAATATAAAGTGTGTTACATACCGACAGGTGCTAAGGGGAAAGTAAAGCACAGAAGAGGAATAGTATGTATGGGGAGGAGACCTAGAATTTGGGGTAGAGAAGCTAGGGAAGGCCTGGCTGAGCAGACTTGAGAATTGACATGAGATGGGAGGCAGTGAGCCATGCAGATATCTGAGAGAGAGCATTCCAGAAGAGGCAAGAGCCAGGGCCCAGCTGTGGGTTGGGCAGGAGGTGCACTCCAATAGCTGAAAGGCCAATATGGCTGGAGTGGACTGGATACAGGGAAAATGAATGAGAGGAGGTCAGAGTGAGAAACGGCCCACGGAGGTGGAAGGCTAGATCACACAGGGCTTTAGAGACCCTGTGACGATTTACTTGTGCTTGGTGTGATCTGGAAACCATCGGCAGGGCTGCAGCAGGGCACTCAGTGACCTGACTCAAGTTTCCAAAGAATGTCTCTCCATCACCCTTCCTTCCTGGCCCCTGCTGGCAGGTGCCAGAAAGATGTTACATTGATTGTCGAGCAAAATATAATCAAGGAAGTTTTGTGACTGCTGCAAATAAAATTCAAAACAGAACAACAATCCCGCAAATACGCTGCATTACTTCATTCTGACTGCTGCACCATTTCCTTCCATGCGCAGGGGCAATCACATGTCCTATGGACATGGGAAAGTTATAAGTTCTCACGTGCTTAACCTTGCAACAAGGGACCATACCTTTATCCCTATTTTGCAGACCAGAAAACTAAGGGCCTAAAGGATTAATGTGACTTGTTGAAAGATACAGAGCTACAAAGTGGATCTCAGCTCTCCCTCCTCTGGGTAACTACCCACCGGTCTATGCCACCTCGCTCTGGCACATAGATACCATCAAGGCAGGGACTCAGGGGCACACGTGTCACCTTCTCTCTCTCTGCACGTAACAGTACATGTTTCAGTCACAGTATTTCAGTGGGTTCAAAGCCCTGTGGTGAAGGGAGAATGAGCCTCGAGAAAGGAAGAGGATTTCATATTCCCTCTCCCATCTTTCTACCCCCTACCGCACGCTAATTACAGTATGAAAGAGGCATCTTGTCAGAGAATAAAATGCTATGTTCTTATTTTAAGAGACACTTTTGTGCTCCTCTGAGAAGCTGCAGCAATTGCTGCCCTCCCCAAAGGGCTGCAGGCACCTGAGGTGTGGGTGCGGCTCTGTTCAAGGGAGTGACTGAGAGTTTATCACCAAGCTGAGCCATTAGAACTTAACACTGTATGGGTACTTTTTTTTTCTCCCTTTGTAAAGAGCTTTGAATGTCCCAGAATCCTTTGTTTGACAGCCCCAGATAAGTTAAACATGAAAGATTCCTCTCAGGAAGGTAAAATTCTGGTTCAGCATCAAAAGAGTCTTCCCTGTTAAAACAGGCCCTTTCTTCTGCTTTGGAATGGACAAGTGCAACCACCAAGAAGGCCCAATGTTGACAGAAAGGGAATTGTGGATAGTGAGAAGCACAGTGGAAATGGAAGGACAAATGGGGCCATTTAGAATCCAACAGGGAGGGAGTCCTAACGGGAAAGGAAGTAAAGTTTGGAGCTTGGTATAAGCTACTGCACCCAATGCGAGCTCACCACAGAGGCCGGCAAGGCCTGTCCACTCACCACCCCTGCAAACGTCTCCATGATGGGCCATGCAGGAGTTTTCATTCATGCCTCTGCTAATCCACCACTTCAGGGTAGAGTAGATAGCTCCTCAAACTTAGTTCCATTTTTCAGACAGAAAATCAAGGTCAAAAACAGCAACTAGACTTGCCCAAATCATGCAGCCTGTACTAGCAGCAGCTGACCTCAAACCTTTCTGTTCCTTGTATGGCTCACTTTCTCATTGGGGACCCTAAGAAGCTACAAACTGAGGGCAGGGACTGTGCCGCATTGCTCTTGTTCAGTATCACACCCACCGTTCCAGCACTGAATGGCTGCTCAGCAGATGTTTGCCAAGCGAACAGACTACCACACCAGAAGCAGCCACCAGACAAAGAGCAGTTTCCATTTTCGGAACAGGAGAAGAGAAGAGTCCAGAGGTATGTGCCCTGTGCCTCAGACCTGAAGATGTGTGGGTGCAGATGTGCAGAGGGAGCAGGAGGTGAGGGGGTGCTTGTGGACATTTTGGTTCCAGCTTATACTTCCAGGATAGGCTTCTTCTCAATTGCCCTCCCTTCCCTATGCAGCAAAGTGCCCCCAGGTCCAGGCCTAGGTCTTCTTCTCTGGGTGATCTCAGGCCCATGGAGTCAACACCATCTCTATTCTAAAGATGACCAAACTCCTATCTCCAGCTCCAATTCACAATGAACTCCAAATCCATTTACACAACTGTCTACTCAGTATCAGCTACTTGGATGTCAAACAGGCATCTCAAATGCAACACAGCCAAAACAGATTTTTTTTTAAATTTCTTTCCCAAACCACCCTCTCCTGGTCTCTCCCACCTCAGTAAGTAATAACCACTCAGGCCAGGAGTCACCTTTGATTGTCTCCTTTTTCTTACCACAACCCCAGTCCAGTCTGTGAGCCATTCCTGGCAGTTCTACCTTCCCTTCCAACTGCCTTCTCTCCAATTCCTCTGCTATCACCTGAGTCCAAGCCACTCTGGTCCGTGCCTAGATGCTTCCTACCTTCAATAACCCTCATTAACCACCCTGACTTCTTGTTCCCATCCTTGTCTGCATCTATTTTCCTTACAGGACAAAAACTGGGGGTGACTTTTAAATACAAAATAGTTACGTTACCCCTCCCACCCATCTGGCATCCCACTGTTAAAATCCAAACTCCTTACTGCAGTCTACAAGACGCTTCATGGGTCTGACCCTTGTCTATCTCCCTGATTTCAGGGGGCGTTCCCTGATCACAGGATCAGAATTAATAATCCCACCCCACTGGCTGTCATACTCTACTACATCAACCTGTTTTATTTCATCAATAACATTTGTCACTAAAAGATTATCTTGTTCACCTTTCTGGTCTTTTGACTTTGCACAAAAATGTAAACCACATGAGGAAAGGGTCTCATCTTTAATGCTCACCACTGTATCCTCAGTGCCCAGAACAGTGCCTGGTGCTTAGAAGGAGCTCAACAAATACTCACTGAATGAATGAATAAAGGTAATGGAACATTCAGAATTAAATTTTTTTTTTTCTGGAGGTAAGTTACCTTTATGAGTTATGACCACTGCAGACCCTTCTTTCTGATTGTGTAGTTAATTCAAAGAATTCATTCTCAACGAAGCCAATCTGAAAACATGCTGGGTACTGCTAATTAGACACTTCACGTGGACTTGCAAAACCACCCCAAAGCTGGAAGGCCAGCCTCACTGCAGGAAATTCTTGAGTATATTCAGCTTCAATATTTTCTGCTGCAATTGAGACCTTATCCCCCTGTAGTCACACTTAATGATTCTCTCTTACTTTGAAGTCTTTCTTAAATTGAGTGTATTTAATAAATCACCAACTTCTTGAACTTTTCTTAGTTCTTTGTTAAAATGTAATTATTACCTCATTGAAACTTTCAATGTCTATTAGAGACAAATGCTGCGAAAGCAGGTGATGGGCAAAGTTGTTCTCCCCCTGAAAGGCTGACATATGGTGGACATGAGTGCCCAGGA
Source organism: Manis pentadactyla (assembly GCF_030020395.1). NCBI lineage: Eukaryota > Metazoa > Chordata > Mammalia > Pholidota > Manidae > Manis > Manis pentadactyla. The sequence goes on along the minus strand of NC_080027.1, from coordinate 109,851,768 downwards.
CTATTATTGGCCTTGTACTCTCCACTGAGGCTGCTGTAACAATAAGTAAGTAACTAATGTAACAAGATGTCATGAGAGATAATTAAACATGTAGTTAAAAAAAAAAAAAAGGAACTGTATTTGGACTCAGTGCACCCAGCTTTGAATCAGACCATGGGCAAGGCATTCAGCCTCTCTGAGGCTCAATTTCCTAATAAATGTCATTGATGAAAATACCAACCGCACTGAGCTCTGTGTCAATGGGCTCACAAGAACAATGATGCTGCTCATGGTGCCCAGCATGGTAAATCTTAAATATATATGAGCTGAATCTGAATCTGAAGCCATAAAATAACTGGTTCTCTTAAAGTCCAAAGCACTGTGAGCGGAGGACTCTAACTATTTTATCACTTTGGGAAATTAACTCAAAACAAACATTTGGGTCAAACATAATACAAATCAACACCAGAAAGGAAGGAATACTGAGAGGAGAAAAAGGCATCTTTTGGCAGAGTCTATGTTCCCGATCATTTGTAGACTATTTGACTACTTCTCAACTCCAACTGATCACCTCATAGGTTTCTGAATGACTCTGCCACCTTCAGAAGAAGCCATGTTTGCTAGGGCTTTTTTTAATGATGATTTCCTTCAGAGAAGACTTTCCAGAGCTTGGAACAATCGGGGACATGCATGTAAATGGATGCATTAGGGAGGGAGCTTCCAGCCTGGACTATATAACTCCCATCCTAGCATAGATTTCTAAGAACTTCCAAGGCCCTTCCCTTACCAATGTGCACCCTGATGCATTTACAGCCATCAGTAGATCTGTTTCTCATAGAGCAGTGGTACTCAAAGTATGTCCATGGATTGATACCCATCTGTACACTGTTACAAGTTCATGATAAAGTAAATTCAGAAATTGGAAGTGCTTAGTAACTTCTGTAATGAATTTGATAGATATGTCTATGAATATAAGAATAAAAATTGAGGCTTATATTTTATATTTCTTTGAATTTTTTATTTTATTTTTATGTTCATCCATTTTTGTTACAGTCAGATTTCACAGAAGTATCAGTACATATTAGACTGGGAATGTTAAAAAGTGATTCTTCACAAGGATAGTTAGAGAAGCAATATCTGGAGCAAAACCATTTCCTTGTGGCTAGAAGATGTGGTACTGAGATCATACTAATTACCATTTATTTTATGTTTATGATGTACCAGAAACTCGGCTAAATGTTTTTAAGGCATGATCTCATTTAATTTTCACAAAACTACAAAATACATGATATCATCTCATTTTTAAAAAGAGGTCAAAGGAGGTTTAAAAACCTGCTCAAAGTCATAAAATGAAGCAATGACAGAACCAATGTTCTGACCACAAACAGGTCTAGAGAGGCAAATCAGAAGCCAGGAGACCCGTGCCACCAGCCGTCTTTAAGATTCTATCGGCAGCATTTTGCTGCCTCTTTTCAATGTGTCTTTCTCTTTCTTTTTGCATGCCCCTCTCCTCTGCTTTTTGTTATTCTTCTTTTTCATCCTTTTCTTTTCTGTCTTCTGTCTCTCATCCCCAGGGATGGGCTCAGCGAAAAGGACAGTTCCTGAGGTCACAAAAGCCCCTGAGCTCTCTGCTGGAGGAAGTCTCTGCCCTGCCCTGCGCTGTGCAGTTGAGGGGATGAAGCCATGAGGACGCATTACGTCCACATTCTCATCATGTGCAGGAAGTAGGAAATTCACATTGCCCTTTTATTTTGATTATAGTAGTTAAGAGAAATGAATTCTCCTCAAAAACAGCAATTTTCAATAGCGTACATAACCGCCATATTCTTTTGCAAGTAAATATGCTAATAAACCTTGATCACTTTTTTTTTTAACTATCCTGCATCCAGGTATAGCAATGGATTTCAAGTTGAAGTTAAAATATTGCTTCTTTCCAAATCTTCATTCCTACCTAAAAATATATCTTATCTGAAGACACTTTCTGTGCATACACATGGCTATATCCACAGTCATGAAAAGGTACCTGCACACATATGAATATACACATACAAACATGTACAGCCAGAGCTCCATTTACAGGAAGGCTGACACCTGAGAAGATGTATAATGGCAACATTTTCTCCAGAGGTTTACCTCCTCCTTTGCAGTGATGACCCCTACTGGGAAACTAGGAAGTACAGGCTTCACTTCTGAAGGGGGTGACTAGATAGGACTGGCTAAATAATTCTGCCTAAGTGTGAAATAAGGTACTCACTGCAATAATGTAAGTGTATTTCCACCTAATGTTGCTCAGAAAACGGTTGTATTTTACAGAGAATCTGAAAAGTCAAAAAACTGACTTCTACTTCTGGTAGAATGAGGCACTACTGTTCTGAAGCACCTTTTCCACAAAACTTCCAAATGCTGGATAAATGGCAGCAAGCATGCTAATGAATGCAGTCTTAAACTGACAAGGAAGTAACAGATATCTCCATGGGCAAGAAAACAAAACTGATACGTGTTATATAAATATTTTCTTCTAGTCTTTGGCTTGTCTACATTCATTTTCTGAATGGCATCTTTTGATTAACAGAAATATTTTATTTGACAAAGTCCAACTTATCAATTTTTTTATTGTTTGTGCTTTTTGTATTCTGTCCAAGAAATATTTGTCTATGCCAAGTTCTCATATTTTTGGAATATTTATCTACAGAGAGAGGAGTCTGACTCACTTTTTTTTTTTTTGCCCAATACAAATATCCAATAGATCTAGCTTCATTTATTAAAAAGACTTAACTTTCCCCATTAAACTGACTTTGTACCTTCATCAAAAATCAACCAACCACATATATGAAGGGCTCTCATTTTCTGTCCATTGATCTATTTGTCTATTCTTGCATCAATACCATAGTGTCTTGGTTATAGTAATCTTGAAATCAAGTAGGATAACTCCTACAACTTTGTTCTCTGTTTCAAAATTGTTCTGGCTTCTCCAAAGTCTTTGCCTGTCCATTTCAATTTTCAAATCATCTTGAAATAAAAGATGGAGAAGATGAAAGGGAGATTAAGAGAAATGTTGGGGAGGATGAAGGTCTTAAGAGTTCCATAAGAAAGAGAGGAGACAGAATCAGAAGATTAAATTTTTGAAAATATAATATCTGAATTTCCCAGAATTGAGGAAATATTCAAATACATAAATATAATAAGCACAATACCTATAAGGATAAAAGAAATCTCTAACTAGAACCATTAGAGTAAAACTATACAACACTAAAAACAAAGTCTTTAAAGGAACCTAAGAAAATAAGAAAGATAAACACAAATAAAACTTTAATCTTCTCTTCATAGTTTGGACATCATAGAACAAAATGAGGGCATGCTATAAACTTCAAGGACTTACTTCAAGACAAACAATTAACAACAAAAAAAATCTAATGTTTATCTAGAATATATAAAGAACTCCTAGAAATCAACAAGGAAAAGATGAAGAATCCAAAAGACATATGGACAAAAGATGGAAACAGGTATTTCACAGTAGAGGAGATATAAATGGGCAATGAACACTTGAAAATATGCTCAATCTCAGTAATCAAGAAAGTGCAAATTAAAACTACAAGATGCAGTTTATACACGCAGAACTGACAAAGATTCAAAAGCCAAAAAGTTTGTGTTGACAAGAATGTGGAACAACAGGATCTCTTATAAACTGCTGGTGAGATTTTAAATTGGTACAGTACTTTAAAAAGTGACTTCTAAAATGCAACAGGGCATCAGCTTGTAGAGTTGAATATGCATATGCCCTATAACCTTAAAACCTACTTTTAGAATCTTCATGATAGCATATTTGCATCAGCAAAAACTAGAAGTATCCACCAAGTGGAAAAACAGGTAACTTGTAGTACATTTATACAGTGGAATTTTCTACAGCAATGAAAGGGAGTGAATCAAAATGCACAGAAATGTACACAGTATGTTACCATTAGATAACATTCAGTGATTTGTTGTGTAAGGAAACATACATAGGTAGTAAAACTACTGAAAAACGAAGAGATAATAAGCATTACCCTTGAGGGGAACAGGGCGAGATACAGCAAGGTAAAGGCCACAGGACTCCACTGCTATTGGTAATGCTCTCTCTTTAGCTTCATTGGGAGTACCCAGATATTTTATTTATGTTTGTACCACATAATATGGTGCATATATATTTATATTGCTTTTGTATGTATGAAATACTTCAAACAGGTGTTTTGCTAAGTCAGAACCATGAGTCATGAAAACACACTACTTCATGGTTATGAGGGAGTTGAATTATCTTGAATAATTAAGAAAAAAAGGACTGGATTGGAAGAAGAGGTGGTTTCTAGTCTCAACTCTGTTGTTTTCTAGCTATGTGATTCTGGGCAAGTCACCAGTCAGCCTTACAAAATGAGGATGATAATTTCTCTTGAAGTTATGGTAAGGATCCAAGAATAAAATACATGCCAAGGTGTTCTGGAAACTGTAAGAAACCATACACCATCATAGATACATACACAGACCCTAAAAACACAAACAGGATATAATTTTTCTCCCAGTTCAAGTAATTGTGTCTGTCAGCTGCTCTCTTTGATAGTTACTCCAATGTCTCTTCTTTCAAAAATTTATAAGAGCAGTCAGAAGCCATTCAGTTTTTACCCTCACCAGGTGCAGGGGTGAGCCTCAGGGGCTCTCAGACCCGGCTGCCTTGTAGTCACTTAAACAGAACCTGAGGCACATCTTCCTTCCTCCACAACCATGCACTTAACCATCTTCTCAAAGGGCCAAGCTCCAGCCAGCTCCAGAGGGGTGGGCTTGGCAAGCCAGAAGAAATGTGGTGAGGAAGCCCCCAGGCCAGCTAGGCCAGTGAGTAGATGAACTTGACTCACCTGGCTGACTCACCCACCCTGACTGAATCTCCAGAGCATGAAGAGTCAAGATTCTAGGAAACACAGACGAAGGGGACACTGAACAGAAAGACAGAAAATAGGAAAATCCCAAGAGGAGACTGAAGGTGGGCGGGCAGGGGCCATCTGCTCTCACCCCCAGCCCGTCCCAGCACCTACTGCCCTAGTAACACCTGGGTCCCGGCTCTCATCTGGCTACTGGAAGTAGGTGGTACACTTCTCCTTTCAATGGGAGCCCCTCTTCACCCTCACCAACCACCTCTCTTGAAATCTGTGAATTAAGGTGAGCTTGTTAAGCTTCCTTCTCTGTCTCCTGTTCTCAATCAAGCCAATCACATTTCTCCTGCCAAGGAGACAACAAAATACACCTATAGCATAAGCAGGCATAGCTGTTAGCATCCCAAGTCACCAGGATCTCTATCTCGGTGAGATAAGCTAAACACAGTCCAATGGAGAGTCTTTTTAGATTCCCTTTGGCCCTCCTCTATAAGCCTGCTTCCCCAACACCTCCATATGGAGGAACTCTCGCCACTGTACGGACAGGATGCTGGCATCCCCACCCTGGCCTGTCCTCAGTGGATTCCCAGGGCCTTATAATTCCTACTAGCAGCTGTACTAACATGCTGTACTATCCGGACAGCAATAAGGAGGGAAAGAGACTCATAACCTTGCTGTCAACAAAGCACATCAGCCTGAAAGGCCAACACTCAGGGGACATGAAGCCACGCTCGGAACCTGAGTGCTTCTCAGCCTCTAAGGCTCCATAATCTATAAGGACGGAGACCATGGTTTTGGCATCAAATTGGGAGAAAGGGGTAACAAAAATTAAAGTCAAATATCAAAGGTTCATCACCTGGCAAGAATAGGTAGACAAACAGCACTGAAGATGGGGCAGGGGACCTAGATTTCAGTCCTACTCTGCCACTTACCTCCTCTGGGTCTTAGTGCAATCTGTGGGATTTGGGCGGAGGGCGGTGTTACCTCAGCAGTGAAATGTCCTCCAAGGGCCTTGTTAGCCTGAGCACGCTGTGCTTACAACCCAAATGAAGCCCAATGTTGGTCACATCTGATTGCTCCCAGGAAGCGGAATTTAGAGAAAAAAGATACAGGGCATGAAGACTAAGAAGGGAAAGGCAATGTTATATAAAATGCAAAACAACCAGGGTACAAAATGCGAAAGCTCTGGGAAACCAAAGGTAATAAAGTATTGGAAATAGGTGAATGATTTCTAGAGTCTTCTAGACACTCTTAAAAGTTGGTACACTCATGCTTTTCCTGCTGAACTTCACATAGCATCTGGTTCACAGTAGGAACTATGTATAATTACTGAGCAAATGAAAGCAGGGACTGAATATCTGTGAGAGAGGGGTTTGCTGATATGGTTTTTACAAGAAACACCTGTCCTAAATATGGCAATTTGGAACGTTATGAAGACCTAGGACCCTCCCAGAAGTAAAAAGGAGGCATTGCTAGGGGGTCCGAGTCAGTGGGGGTAAGGTGACTGACCTCCAAGAAGGAAGATGGTGCAATGGACCTGCTCTTGGTGGAAATTAGACCCGAGATTGTTAGTCGTGCTCAGTGTTCGCTTGGTTCCCTGGAGCCCTGTGCAAGGCCGTCAGCACACAGCCCTAACTGACTTGAGGGACATAGTCTGTGGCTGCAAAATAGCTGATCATGAGGACAACATGAAAAATCAGATGTAAAAATAATTTGAAAAGATAAGTGGGCCAAATGCTACCCTGCTAGGCAAAGAAACATTTTCTTTATAAGCACACACCTGGGGGGAAAGTCTTCACTTATTCATCAAATTCTTATTCAGCATCTTTATGCACCAGGCATGATGCTGGATGTTACGTATAATACAAAATTATAATGTTAAATATAATAGTTGTAATGTTATATTACTTTACAATCTATAAAACACTTTCATAGAGTAATTTAGTCTTTATAATACATTAAGCCCCCAAAACCATATAGAGCCCTTTAATTCAAAGTCTGTCAAACTGCAAATTAGAATTTACCTGTTTACTTTCTATAGCATTATAGTACAAAGGAAAAACAAAACTCTTTTGTTTAGAGAGAACACCCATCTTAAATGGGAATGCGGTATTCTCACCAAACAAAAAAATTAGGCAAATTAGCAAACCTAATGAAGAGTAGAGGGAAACAATTTTATAGAAGCAGTCTCTCAAACTCAAGCATAAAAGTATGGGACACAATTCTGTAAGAAGCTGAAAAATAATGGCTGAATAAAATTCAGTAGGAAGTGATTGGGAACAAGAATCAGGAGTCCATGGTTTTAGGACCACCTCTTGGACCACCTGTTTATGTTGCTGTTGGGGAATAAGGTTTTTTTCCAGTCATTCAGACATAGAATCTTATCCAAGGCCACTGGATAAAGTGCCATGTACTAGACTGGAAAATATGAAGCTGTATAAGATACCATTCCTGTATTGAAGTAAATCCAATCTTCCCAGGAGATGGACTAGTAAATGAATAAAAAAAGACACATGCTATAAATGCGGCATGGAAGAAAGAGGGAAGAGAGAGGCTCCAATTCCACAGGAGAAACTAGGGAAGGTATTCAGGGAAGAAGACACTGTATTTTGAAGGATAAGTAGAGAATAAAGGGTAACACCAATCACTGAGAAAATATAGGCTGGATGGTGGGATTTGCTGGAAGGAATAATGAGGTTTCAGAGTTGGACGTGCTGAGTCTAAGAACCAGGGGGCACTAGGTGGGGAGGTCTCACCCTTCTTGGTCCTTCAGTTGCCTCATTTGTGATGAGTTGAAGTGAATGAAAGATGGTTTACATCTCATCTAGTTAGAGCAACTTTGAGGGTCAGTTCTTATCTTGACGTCCTTGATGTAGTTAAAGCTATTGTGTGTCCCACCCTCTTTTGAAGGCTAAGAAAAACATGACAAGGCTTACTAACTGATGGACACATGGAGTCCCTGTGCCAGAGCTTGATGAAGCCAGGAGGCAATCCAAAGGACAAGGGTCTGAGGTAACCACCATGGGCAAATGGGGTAGCCATTAAGGCAACTCACGCATGTTTGGCTCTCTGCCCTTTCAGCCCCTGAGGTTGGATACAGCCACACAACCAATTCTGGAAGACATGTTTGAGGTCAAATACTTTGTGGTCAGGGGAGGAATCTCCAGAGCTCTCTTTTCTCCCTGCCACAGTGTAAGAAAGTGGCTGAAGTATATATAGTATGCAAGGCAAGAGTAAGTGATGATGAGGTCAGAGAGCGGCTGCTCCATCAGCCCAGGTCCCAGAGGAAGAACAACGACTTGGCACAGAGCCTCCAGCCAACTGGACGATGGCTGTGCAATATGAGCAAAATCTAAAGCAACCCTGAGAGAGAAGTATTATTATCTTCTTTTTTATAGATTGGAAAATTGAGAATCAATGAGATTAAATAACTTACTCACAGCTAGTAGGCAACAGATCAGGATTCAAATCCTTGTCTGACTCCCTTCAAACACAATCCCATTTCCCCAACAACTTGATGTGATTTACTTTTTTCTGCAGGTCATAGGAAATTCTCAAAAGTTTTTTTACACTTGGAAGCAATGTGATTGAATCTATTTTTAGGAAAATAGTTATGTTTGTGCCAATGACTAATGAGGAGGAGGGGACACTATTTGGTAGGTTGTGGCAGAAACCTGGGTCTGACATGACCAAGGGCATTGAAAATGGGAACGATTATGAATAAATCAACAGACATCTCACAGAATGAAAAGGAACCTGAAAACAAGAGCCAGAAATTCCAAAGGCCCCCAGGGTGGCTAAAGTGGGTGTGTTAATAGAGAGAGGAGGTGGGGATTTTGGTATAGGAAGTTAATTTGGTTTATAGTGTGATGATCTTGAAGTAATTCATTCAGATCTATTGCACAGTTGAAAATACGGCTTTGCAATGCAGAGAAGAGGCAAAAGTCAGGGATATAGATATGGAAGAAGATCCATGTGGATATGGATGGAAAACATGGAAAGCTTACAGCTATGGAAGTAAATGAGATGTCCCAGAAAGAGCAGGGCAATATGGCTCAAAACAGCTCCCTGTGGGGAACCAGTGTATCACCAGCACCCAGAGAAAAAGAAATAAGCAAAGAAGGCAACATAGACATTACTGAAATTCACTCATACCCAGTTCCCCTGGACTTCGGCACATGGAGGAGTGCTCTTCTTCCTCCTGGATGATTGCAAGGCCACATGACTAACTCTGACCAATGAAATGGGAGACTGTTAGGTGGCACTTTCATGACAAAGAGTTCTGTGTCAGCCTGGGTCAATGAGCAGCAGCTGTCATATGGTACTTTTGACCTTGAAGCTTGAGCAAAATAAAAGTTCTATTGTTTTCAGTAATTGAGATTCAGGGAATGTTTGTTTCAGCAACACAGCCTAATCCATACTGACTAATACTGAGAGGGAGTGGTCAGAAATGTAAGAAGTGAAAAAGAGAAACTTAAGGAGAAAGGGAGGGTCCTGATGAAGTAATCAAGGCTTTCAGATGCTTCCAGGAATTGAAAGAGCTTCATGACTGAAAGAAACTATTGATTTGGCAATGTGGATTCCCTGGGGATAACTGGGGACAGGTACAAGGGTGTGGCGACGTTTGCCTTGAGTTGACCTATGGCTGGAAAAGTGTAGAAACCACTCCCAGGAGGTTTTCCTTTCTTGGCTCTTCATTTCTGGAGGCAGGGAGCCTGCAAAGCAGGGTGAGGTGGGCTGGGGCTGGTTTGCATGTGGCTGAAATGCACTGGTGGAACACACAGTTCCTGCACTCTCTTTGGCCCTGTTGGTTAACAGCCTACATGTTTCTCATTGGGGCAGTTTTCATGCACTCAAGCCCATTTGATTGTCACATTCTTGGCTTATACTTTCACCCCAAATCACATCCTCACCCTGATGGCTGCAGATTCATGCATCACAGCACATCAGACATGGCTCCTTGAAAAGTGGCCAGCTGCCTTCACAAGGAGGACATATGAACCCCATTAAAAGCCCACTCCCTGCCCATGGAATATGCCCAGGGCCATGTCCCAGTGCCCATGTTGATTCTCCTCATTCACTGTCCCCTACTAACCTTTGGGTCCTCCAGCCTATATCCTGACTCCTGGTCTCTGCCTAGCTCCAGAGTTTGGGGACCCAGCTTTAGAAAATCAGCCTGACTGATTTGACTTGACTTTGGTCCCCTTGTGGACTTGGATTTGCCAGTTCTGCACACTGCTATGGCAAATAGCAGGTGGCCTGCCTATCCTAAGCCCCCCTGGCCACTGCCCAGTATGGCCTACTCTTTGCCCAGCCACTGATGGGGCCGGGAGAGAGTAGAGCCCCTCAGAACCCCAGGCCCTGCAGCCCTGTCTGGTATATCACATGCCTTGCAGTGTGATCATGGGCTCTGTCTGTCTCCCCCAGACCAAGCCAGCACTAAGGGACACTGGAAGTAGAAACTGGAAGTATACCTTTCCTCTACTCTTGCCCCATTTTCCGTTAGCATGTTCACCTCTTTCACATGTTTATATGTGGTTTTCCTGGCACTATGTCCTTAGCCTCCCCTGGCTTCTTCAGGACCCTTGGCCCCCTGAGTTTGTGCTCCTCTAACAGGCAACATTGTTCTGTGCATTTCCAGAGAGCCAGTAGAATACAGGGCAAAGCACACAGAAGTTGAATTAAGAGAGACCTGAGTTCAAATTCTGGTCCCCCTGCTTACTAGCTGGGGATCCTTGGGCAAATTACTTAATCTCCCAGGGTCTACAGTTCCCCATCTGTACTAGGAGGAGAACACAGCCTATCTTACCGAGTTATTATGAGAAGTAAATAGATAATATATGAAAATTTTCCTATCATACTGTGGTTATTCAACCCATTTTGTTAGCTTTCCTCTTTTTTTTTTCAGATTCCACCACTTTATTTCCTAGTTATTAAAATGATTCTTTCCACCTGGGTACCTCTTTCCTGGGGTTCTGTTATTCTAAAGTGCTAGTAAATGAATTGTGCCAAGGTGTTAAAGGACCATGAGAGAGAAAATGGGTAACTTTCACCATATGTGATATTTTTAGTTATCTAGAGGCTCTTATGAAGCCTCAACTCAAATACATACTGGATGATAGAAAAATCATGATTCATGGGAGGCTAGGCAAGGAGGTCTTCAATGATAATAGCTCTACACTGTTGAACATTTACTAAGTGTCAGTCACTGTCTAAATTTATTGCATTATTTATCTCATTTAATCAACACCAAAAATAAAACCCCTCTATGTAAGTATTCTGATTCCCATTTTGCAGGTTGGGAAACCAATGCTTCTAGAGGTTGGGAAATTTGCCCATGGTCATACAGCTAGTTAAATGAAGAGATAGGATTCAAGTGTGAGCCCCCTAATTCCCAAAGCCCCACGGTGGGCTGCCTCCCACCTTTGGCAAGGAGCCCTTCCAAAACCTTCACATTGGGGTTACCTGCTTTGTCTACATTTACCCCCGGCACTTTAAAATCCTAATGCCTATTCAGGATGTCCTTGTTAGAGACATGCGTGTGAGAGATGCAGCAAAACACAGTAAGAAAAGCCTTCACATGCAATAAACACTTATAAACAGTAGCTGTTATCGTCACTATAACTGTTATTACAATACAGCCCTTTGCTAAGGCTCTCAGACAGTGGTGTGTTGTCAGGTGAATGGTGACTATTATTTCTAATCTTTCATCTAAAAAAAAGGTCTTTTTTCAAAACAATATGTGTCCTGACAACCATTCCCAAATATCAAAGCCATGGCCCAGGTGAAATAAATGCTCTCAGCTCTCAGTTCTTTTAGAAGCAGCTTAAACTAACTCCTCTGCCGTGCTTATCCACAGTTCAGAGTGACTGACAGAGGGACGCATCCATGGTCCTCAGCTCAGCAGGGCAGCGCAGAGCTCCTAGGAGACTAAAGAGATGAGGAGGTGGCAAAGAACTAGATGATAGACAAGCAGGTGTCCTCGCCCACGAGGCAGGTCTGCACGTTACCTTCCGAAAATACTGTCCTGGTCATCCTGCATCCTCCACTCGGTACCCTGCCTGCAGGATCAAACCTAAGCTCCCTCTTTTGTGAGACTCTCCATAATCTTGCCAGACCCAACCGAGCCAGCCTTGGCTGTACCACTCTCACATGCAATGTCCTCTTATCCCATAAATAAATTAGGGCCTGCTTCAAAGCTGATGCTCATCTGGTTCCTTCCCCCACCCCTAACTCTACTCCACACCTTCCCTGGCTTATCTAAATTTTGGCCGCCCTTCAAAGCCCAGCTCAAGCCCACCTTTGCCACAAAGCTGCTCTTAGAGTAGAAGCCACAGTGGTGTCCCCACTCACCAAGTGCCTACTGCAGTGATGGCCGATAGGAAAGACTGGCAGGGTTTAGCTTCTTGCGCAGGACATGAGAGCCCCCAGTTCTCCTACTCCCTTTCATTCTCCTATCATGGGTGACCCAAGGTCATATACTACTCAAGTGCGCTATAGAGATAGTTTCTGCTCTGTGACTCCTCATTCCCAACTCACCTTCATCATAAATATCTAAGGTATGAGCACTGGAGTTTCTAGATTCCTTGGATGTGATGAAAGTCCCATCTGAGACTGTGTTGTATCATTTAAAATGGTACATTTAGAGGAAAAAAGTGCCTTTCCAATCAAACAAAACAGTTCTGCGGGGATCCATATATTCATTCTCCTCTTGATATGGAACCGACTGAAACAGGACATACAGGAGTCAGAGAAATGAAGATGCTATCAGCTTTACTTCTGAGAAAGTCCACTGAGAATGTGGCATTTGCTCTTCCTCTAATGTTTACCATCATTGTCAGCCAGCCAGTCATAGGCATGGCCTCAAGAGCCCAGGCCTGTCCTGGTGACTGTCCCTGTGAGAGGGTCCACGCACCTGAAGGGCAGGTGGTTCTTAAAAAGAGAAAGAGGCAGAGAGAAGCATATCCAAATCTTCCAAGTCCACCAATTACAAGGGGGGAGAAATGAGTGAAGGCTGGAGAGAGAAGCTGAGAGTTTTCTGGAGGAAGTTCCTCCACATGGAAACATGAAACCAGGGAAAAGAAGGTCCCCTCCCCCCATATATGTTTTGAAATACAGGAACTATTATGCAAATAACAATAACTTAATTGAATAGCATCTGAAAAGAGCCAGGAAATTAACAGATTAGTCTTTGCTGACTGAAAGAACCCACTCAGTGACCGGCTTATGTCAGGAGATTGCTGTCTGCCTTAGGGTTATTTGTTCAACTATATATACCTATATGTCATCTGTTGGGTTTGATACTGATCATTGCCAAACAGCCATTTGTTGGAGCCTAGCCAGAGTGCACGTAAGGAGGGCCTGATACTTCAACCAGAATCAAGCACACATCCATTCATTCAACAAATGTAAACAGTGAGTGCCAGCTACTGCGCTTGGCGGTAGATGCATGTGTGCAATGTATGTGTGCAAGGTACATTATCAAGCAAGCACGAGGGGGCAGCAGGATCCCCAAAGGCGTCCAGTTCTAAGAATGAGTGGTTCAAAATACTGTGCGACAGACATTGATTTTAGGAGAGAAGAGTATGTATTGCAATGCCCATAGCTATTCTAATCCAGAAAAAAAAGAACATTTGAACCAGGCAAAGGGAGTGTAAAGGGATTCCTCTAATACAGTATCTTCTTTAAGAGCAATCAATTCTAAGATGCTTTGAGTGCTTTTCCAATATGAGGACGGTAAACAAACCAGTCCTTCTCAACCCTCCCATTTTGATAGGTCTAAATGCTGCCTTCTTTGGTCTAAACCCCACACAGCTCTGGGGCACCTGGCGGGGGAGAAGAGCCCCATTGTTACAAGGAATGCCCTTGTAATGGGAAACGTTTATGTTGTTCTAAACGGTTGTAGTGAGGGATACAGCGCGCAGTGTCCCTTGGGACACAGTGACACCTCCTGAAGGAGGAAGCCGGGCTGTCAGGGAGGGTGGGTGGGAGTGAGGAAACGAGGAGAAGCAAAGCAGGAGGAGAGCCCAGCTTTCAAAGCATTCTCCACACCATGTGATGCACACACAATACAGAATTTCTTTTGTCAGATCTCTTAGCTGCACATTGTCCAGAGCCCAGGAGGTTGCAAAAAGCATTCTTGTCCCGAATGGCAATCCTGCAGTCTCCGCCACGGTCAAGGTCAAGCAGCTTCCATGTCCAGGTCCCCAGAGAGGGGCAAGAAGTGCTAACAGCCTCTTCAGAGGTGTCTTGCTTCCCGATTGCATTTTCATTATCTGTATTATTTTAATTCTTTCCTTCTGGGCTCCCCTGCCTTCCCATGCAAAACTAGTTCAGAGATGCCACTTTTGGAGCTCATCATGTTGTCATGGCAACTAGAATTTTCAAAGTTGATGTCTCCTCCTCTTCTCCCCTCTGTGAACTCCCTTTCCCTATTCCCATAGCCTGCCACATATGTGTCTTGCACAAGAAATGAAACATGGAAGAAAACAAGACCAAATGACCGCTAGGTACATTTTTCTCACACACGCTCTAATTGGGCACAGCGCATCCCTACTGGCTGTTTGAAATCGGCCCTGCCCTTGCTGTAGTCAATTAATATTCCCAGACTCCAAATCCCTGGGATGTTTAAGAGCAAGGCCTTGGGTATCAGCTATCAGCTTGCCTCTCTCCTCCTCCTCTTTCCCTGCAGAGAGAAGCATACATATTCCTTCCTACTTACATAAACCATCAACAGGCTGTGTCTTATTTACCATTCATGAGGCCTGGAGAAGAGCATTAAAAATCCCCACCGCTGTAGATGAGGGAAAGTGAAAACGCCTCAGGTACACTTCACAGGGGATCTCTGGAGCTCAGAGCAGCTACAGTTGCCAAAGGAAAGGAAAGGAAATCCCCAGAGAAAATTTGCTACAATGTTTGTTTAATTATAACATTAACCTGGCCATCAAAAACCGGACAGAGACAGGGAAGGAAAAGAATGCAAGACAGGGCAGAGTGAGCCTGAACCTCATACCGAACACAAACCATCAGAGCAAGGCTGGCGTGGCCTCCCACCAGCTTTGCCCACCCACAGGGAGGGTGCCCCTGTGCTCTGGCAGGCTGAGGGGCTAGCCGCCAGTGAAACGGAAACAGCTATTTGGTCCACACAGCTGCTAGGGGGTTGGCACCGGAAGGTCCCCTGCTCTGGCTCTCTGGGCTGGGGGCCAGCTGCTCCAAGTGGTCAGGACAAGTGCATTCACGTAGGACTCAGGGTCCCATCCTCCTCCGGACAGCCCCATACCTCTGCCGTTCTTGCCACCAGGGATGTGGAGATAACTGGGGCCAGAAAACATAGGAATTCTGGACTGAGGAGGGTGTGAAACTTACCCAAATTAGGGGACAGTGTCCTGAGGCTCTAAGATAGAAATGTCCCTGTGGCTACTGAGACCCAATTTTTTGTAATTTACAGACCTACTGAGTTTGAGATTAGACTCCTGTGACATGAAACATGATGGATGAGTATTTTAATAAAGATTCTGCTTACTTACTATATCATCCATCATTGGTAACATAAGGAGATCCCGGATTGCTTAAGTCATAAAAGCTCCAGACTCTAGCATTGCTCAGACTGGCTCTTAGCAGGATTAGCTGTAGATGGGGAGCTAAACAATGATAAAGGGAAAGCTGTGCTTCACAGTGAGCAGTGGAGTGAAGGCAGGAAGGCTCAGCAGCACAAGCACACACTAGGATAAAAGTGCACACTGGGTGCAGTGGGGAGCGGAGAAGGCAGAAGAGAGGGGTGATGACTTGGAGCCCGCAAGGCAGGTTCAGGGTATGGACTGCGGATGGGGGCTGGGAGGAGGAAGGCAGGCTGCAGGCAAGGGGGAGGGGCACGCTGACCTCAACTTTCAGGGCTCCGGCTGACCTTGCGGGATGTGTCCTGGCCACGCGCCTAGTCTCTGAGCACTATCTCCTGACTCTTCGAGGGATATCCCCATTCCAGGCAGGGGGACCACCTGCTCTCCCTGACCACTCTATATCTCAGTTCTGTTCTCACACAGCTTCTTTTAATTTCCTGGGACACTAACTTCAGAAAAACTGCTCATGGCACATGGTAGGCACCCAACAAGCGTCCAATGAATGAAATATTCCTTGAATGAGCAGCAAGCAGCATATGCCCCACCGTATAACCCCTCAGACCACCTGAGTTGTCCTAAAGCTGCCATGGACGGGGCCTGTGCCCCTGGACAGCATCATCCCGCAGTGCCTCATCTACCTGTTCCTCTGCCAGAGGGATTTCTCCAGCCCCCAAGGAGCCTGAAGCCCGTAAGCGAGGTGACTCAAGGAGGGACAGGAATTAATGGAGATTATGTATAAATATACAATCACAATTTCCCAGGCCTCCATGGAGCAATTCTGTGGCACTTTCTGTATGGCCCCTTAGAAGGCTCTCAGATTAAGCCTCAAGAGGATTAAGCCTCAGCAGTCCAAACTAGTAATCCCCTGAACACATATTCCTTGGCATTTACCCTTCTCTGTCTCAGTTTCCCCACTCTCTCCCTTGGCAGGTAAGGAGCACACCCCCAACAAACTACCTGCGCCCATCCTCTTCTCAGCATCTTCTCTCTGGGAAACCCCAGACCAGAACACTTGTACGTGAATTAGTTAAGCCATCAAATCATTTTCCTCCCTGACAAAAGGATGACGCTGAATGGTGACATTAAACTGGGGAGAGCAAAGAGACGTGATCCCAGTGCCACCTACTTTTTGATTTTATGCAGGAGCAAATTTTGACCAGGATTGAAAGGCTATATGGACAAGAAATTCCTAGAAAGAAGCAATAATTTTTGCTAGACTAGACTTGCCTGTAGAAATGACCAGTGTAGCCCAACCTAGAGAATAAATTGCTACTGCTTCTGAGGATAAAGCTGAGAAAAGGGGCCAGAAACGAGCAGCTGAATGAATAACACACCTCCTCTCTCGGGGATCAATGATCTGGGACATAACTTGGCCTTGAGGTTTCTTCTGACCGTTTTAGCCTTTTTTTTTTTCCTATTCAGAGGTATATGCTGAGGGACTGTAAAAGGCGGAGACATGGATAAAAGCGTAGTCCCAGATTCTGGCTAATTATCTCTGGAAGGAATGTTAAGTTGCTTAATCCACTAGGGCATCTTCCACCACTGGTGAACACAGAAGCATCCTCTATAACATCACTGATTGAAGAACAGGGATGCCCCACATGGCTTAATTAATGCCTTCAGTAAGTTGCTTAGGCAGTTTTCATAGCTCAGTTGGATGGGAAATGACACATTCATGGTAACTGACACTGTCCAGCAGAGAAAAACACACAGCATTTCTCCTGGGGGAACAGTAAGGAGGCAGCCATGCTAACTGAGGAAAGCATATCCACAAATTGGACACTGAGGTCAGACCCAGACAGACCACCAGGGTCTGGAGAAATGTCTGATTTTTTCCCATCCTAAGATGGGAATAAGAGCTGCTCCGCAAAGTCTGTTCATTTTCTTCATAGAATTTACCGTTACTGTTGTGTGATGTGAATGTTTTCTCACATGTCTTCTGTCTTCACCATTAGAATATGAAGCTCATGAGGGCGAGGGACTATATCTTCTTGCTCATTATCAAACTCATAGTGCCCAATGCATGGGTGCTGAATTAAATGTTTGCTGGAAAAATATTTTCATAAATGATCATAGGAGGGTTTCTTCTCCTTACCTTCCTGTACAAATTAACTCATGTCTTCTTCACCCAGTTCTTGGACTCAAACACCTGCTGGCTGAGGTAGTAATGTCTGCTAAGAAGATCATGCCTCCCTAGTGCTATATTTGATGATCAGGTACCTTGATCTAAAGGAACAGCATCCTGTGAAAAGGTGCTGGCAAGGTGCTGGAGGAGATACTGTGCACGCTCAGTGAAGAAGGATGTAGGAGGCATGGGGAAGGAAGAACACATCCATCTGATTGTCATTTCAGTTGAACTCTCCTGAGGGTTAGGGGCCTCCGCTGGTCTGGTGACTTGAGCTTATGGGTTTGTCAGCAGGTAAACAGATTAGTTACCAAGTTTAGTTTAATATGGGGAAGAACAGTAGGATCCCTCTAACAGGCTCTGGGGGTTCTCCTGTTCTCCCACATGCTTTCAGCTGCTGTTCATTTTCTGCATCCTCTGTGGAACACAGCATCTCAGTACCCACTCAGTTTGCTTCTTCTATGGGAAAGAGTAATTTTAATATTTTTGCTAAGTGAGGAATATTTGGGGATGCAATGATAATTAAGTGTTGAGAATGTAGTGATGCACTTGACACCAAGGGGAAAATAAAGAACTTTTAATTCAACTACACCTCTAATAGCACCTGAATTTAACAGTTAGAAATGCCAAGCACCCAGTATATAACCAAGTTGTAAGGACTGTGATTATCAGCTGGGGAAATTGGGAGGTATTATTTCAGCCACCTTGGTGTGCACATGTCTGTAAGTGCACAGAAAACAAGTCTAATTATAGGAGCTTGACTATGGGCTATAAGCTCAAAATGAAGTAAGGCTCTAACACTATTACACATTACTATGGGGTGAAAGCAATTACTATATGATTCCACAGACCAGACAAAAAGACACAGGTTCAAGCAAAAGATGTTTTTCTAATCTTGAAAAGCCTGAGATTTGGGCATTAAAAGCTACAGTGAAATGAGCACATGATAAATTACGACAGCAAAAAAAAGCCATTAAAAAGCCCCTCAAATTGCAACGATTTGATTATACTGGGTCATGTCTCCCA
This sequence comes from Manis pentadactyla, assembly GCF_030020395.1. Taxonomy (NCBI): domain Eukaryota; kingdom Metazoa; phylum Chordata; class Mammalia; order Pholidota; family Manidae; genus Manis; species Manis pentadactyla. The sequence goes on along the minus strand of NC_080027.1, from coordinate 109,833,124 downwards.
TACTGATAATGACAAATGTTCCCTCTGTCTCCCTGTAATGGGGAAGGTCTAACCACAGTTCTTAGAATTGTCCCTTGACACCAGCAAAATAATGGAGTTCTACTATAATAATCTGTGCTCAGCTCTTCAACTAATATTAAACTCAGGTTTCAGGGGAATTATATCCATTGAAAACAATGCCCAAGATCTCAGGAAAATTTCTGACGAGTACAGACATCTCATGTCAAAGGACCTTTGATTCACTCACTAGAGGGCATTATGGGAGCCTACCACCTATTAATTATGCTTGCTGAGTGCAGGGCAAAGGAAGCTTAATTCACCAACGAGCCTGGCTTCATAATCCTATGAACAGGGCAAAGACCTCCACACCTAAGTGTAAATAAGACAAGTGCTCTAATAAAGGATTATCCAGAGCCCAGTGAGAACACAGATGAGGAAACTTAAGGGGAATTTGGCCTTGAAAGTTGAGTCAGAATTCCCCAGTCAAATAAAGCAGGTGGGTAGAGAGGGTTCCGGGATTGGTTATTTCTAGGCAAAGGGTAAGAAGAAATGGAAGTGTGAGTACCTGGGAAATCCAGGAACAGTGAGTGTGTGGCAGGTCTAAAGGAACAGGAACATAGGATGGAGTCTGGAAAAGCAGGTTGGGCTAAGCTTTGAGAGGTCATGCAAGCCAAGGAACATTAACTTGGACTCTTTAATAAACTGGTAAGAGAAGCTAGTGGTTGAAGCTGTGTTTGTGATAATTATATTTCTTATAAAGCATTAGTTGTTAAAATTAAAAGTTATTCATCTTTCCTACCCACCCAATTTGTTTTTGTTTAATCTCCCTTTCTGAGAATTTACTGGTCTATAATATTTTTTAAATGTGTTCAATTTAATCATCATTGGTCTGCGTTACTTACATTGTCTTAGATTTCAACATAAATTTGTGATGTTAACTAATGTTCAATAATTGTTCAATAATGTTAAAACTTTATGTTTAAACTTTATAAATGTTCAAATTTTTTAAAAAATAAGTTTTTTTTAAAGCCAGCTAGTGAGGACATGGGAAAACCAGAACTTGCAGATATTATTGCTGGCAGGCATGTAAAATGGTATAGCTACTCTGGAAAATAGATTGGATGTTTCTTATAAAGCTTAACATGCACACGACCTAGCAACTGTAGCCTTGGGCATTTATCCCAGAGGAAAAAAACTTATGTTCAAACAAAAATCTGTACACAAATGTTCATAGCAGCTTTATCTGTAAAAGCTCAAAACTGAAAATAACCCCATGATTAAACAAACTGTGGTACATCCATACAATGCAATACTCTTCAGAAATAGAAAGGAATGAAATATTGATACATGCAACAATCGGGATGGATGTCAAGGAAAATATGCTGAGTGAGAAAAACAATTTCAAAAAGTTACACACTGCATGATTCTATTTATATAACATTCTTAAAATGACAAAATTAGAGAAATGTAGAACAGATTACTGGTCACAAGGGTTGTGGGGAGTGGCAGGGACAATGGGTGTGGCAATAAAGGGATAGAATGAGGAAGTCTTGTGGTGATAGAACAGTTCTGTATCTTGACTGTGGTGGTAGTTCCACCAGTCTCCACTAGATAAAACTGTATGGGGCCACCATCCAAAAGACAAACAACAACAAATGTTGGCGAGGTTGTGGAGAAAGGGGAACCCTCCTACACTGTTGGTGGGAATGTAAATTAGTTCAACCATTGTGGAAAGCAGTATGGAGGTTCCTCAAAAAGCTCAAAATATAAATACCATTTGACCCGGAATTCCACTTCTAAGAATTTACCCTAAGAATGCAGCAGCCCAATTTGAAAAAGACAGATGCACCCCTATGTTTATCACAGCACTGTTTACAATAGCCAAGAAATGGAAGCAACCTAAGTGTCCATCAGTAGATGAATGGATAAAGAAGGTGTGGTACATGTACACAATGGAATATTTTTCAGCCATAAGAAGAAAACAAATCCTACCATTTGCAACAGCATGGATGGAGCTAGAGGGTATTATGCTCAGTGAAATAAGCCAGGTGGAGAAAGACAAGTACCAAATGATTTCACTCATATGTGGAGTATAAGAACAGAAAAAAAAAGGAGCAAAACAGCAGCAGACTCACAGAACCCAAGAATGGACTAACAGTTACCAAAGGGGAAAGGGACTGGGAAGGATGGGTGGGAAGGGAGGGAGAAGGGTGGGAAAAAGAAAGGGGGCATTATGATTAGCATGTATAATGTGGGGGGAGGCACAGGGAGGGCTGTGCAACACAGAGAAGACAAGTAGTGATTCTATAGCATCTTACTACGCTGATGGACAGTGACTGTAATGGGGTTTGTAGGGGGGACTTGGTGAAGGGAGGAACCTAGTAAACAATGTTCTTCATGTAATTGTAGATTAATGATACCAAAATTAAAAAAAAAACTGCATGGGACTAATACACACACACGTGCATATAAGACTGGTGAAATCTGAATAAACTCTAAGGATTGTGTACCAACGTCCATTTCCTGGTGTTAGCTCTATACTACACTTAGGCGAGATGTTGTCATTGGATAGAAACAAGGTGAAGGGTAGTGAGACATCCCTGAACTTAATTTTTTTTGCAACTTTCTGCGACTCTATTGTTATTTCAAAACAAAATTTTTTCAGGCCAGCTAGGTCCTCCACATTGCCAACTTCAACAACTACTTTTTAGTCATCTTTGTACTGGATCTCTATGACTCATTTAGCAAAATAATGGGGTTTTCTCATTCCTTTTTGAAACCCTGTACTTCTGTGTCTTCTAGGATGTGAAGCTTTCGTGACAGCCTTTTGACCAATATTGGTATTCTAACTCTTTAATGGTTAGTGTTTCTAGTAATCTCTATCCCTTGCTCTGCTCTTTTTTTTCTTTTCTACATGCCCTCCACGAATCACCTTATCTATTTTTACCATTTTCTCTATCATGTTCTGAGAGTGTGTGATGTCGTTTCTCCCTTTGCTCTTAAAACAAAGTTATTGGCTGATCCCCTATGTGTTTGGCCCTTCTGAATCTCAAACTGTCTGAAAGGAACACTTCTACCTCCCAGAACAAGAGCTTTTTTCCCCCCTTCACTGTTGATAAATGGAACTGATGTTCTACGAGACACTCACAACTAATGTTCCCAGAAGACCTTCCCTCACCCATCCCAGCCAATCATTTACCATGCCCTTATTATTTCACACCTAAAATCTTTACCATTTTCTCTTGACATTCCAGGCATCAATGTTTGAGATTCTCATTTCTATCCACAGCTAGAGTTTTTTAGTCTTTACTTGATCACTTTTTTAACCTCCTTCCCTAAACCTCTGCAGACTCAATCTAAAATTCAAAATGAATTCATTTTATCTTTTGATTTTATTAATGAATTATAGTAGTCAGTGTATTTTTGTTTTTAAAAATTCAAATTTAGCAATTGTTTCCTTAATGGCTTCTTGATTGGGATCATACTTAGAAAAGTCTCCCCCTTGAGGATTTTTAAATTGTCCATAATCTTTTTGGATATTTTTATGGTTTAATGTAAAAATACATATGTATTTACTCCACTTACAATTTATTTTGTTATAAGCTATGAGAGATAGATATCCAATTCAATTTTTTTCTTTCCAACTGCTGGCCAGTTACCAACACCATTCATTGAATAATTCATCTTTACTAATTTGAAATGATATATATACCCACACATATACATATGCAAATATAAATTCCCATACATATATTTTAGTCTCCTTTTTGGTCTTCTATGCCTGCATCATACCACATTGTTTTAATTATTGCAGTTTTAGGATGTAATTTACTACTTGTAGAAAAGTCCCTATTCCTCATTAGCTAAGAAATGCCCACCCCAGCTACTCTAATACATAAAGTTTTCAAGAAAATTTCAATTTATTAAATTAAAAATCTTATTTGTGTTTATTAATACTACATTAAAGTTAAAGACTAAAGCAGGTAAAATAGATATCTTTGTAATTTGAAGCATTCCTTTTCAAGAACAGGGTTTGTCTTTTCCTTTACCTAAGTGGGAATATAAAACCTTTGGAATCTCCCCATATTAGAATTCAAACTCCATGAGGGCAAGACTTCTTTTTTCTCTGCTATGGAGCCAGCATCTAGAACACTGGCTGGCACATAGAAGTTCATTATCTATTTGTTGAAAAACTGAACAGATGGATACATAAATGATTCTATTATTTAGGCAATAGGAAGCCATTATAAATAATTACAGTATACAAATTGTGTAATTAAATGTCTAATTTAGAAAGACTGCTTTGGTGATGGAGAGCAGGCTGGGTTAGAGTAGGGAGGGCACTTAAAGAGGCAATGGCTTTTGTTCAGGGTACAGTTCATGAAACTCTTCAAGGGTAGAATCAGGAGGTCTTGATGAGCGATTAGATGCAGAGACAAAGTGCAAAGTATTAGGTTTAACTAAGGTTACTATCTTGGATAATGAATGTGATAAAAGATAAAAGAGGGAGAATATGGAGGAGTAGTGGGTGTGTTCTGGGGTGGGGTAAGAATGAGACAAAGAATTCAACTTAGAGCTTCCTGAGCTTGCAACACCAAAGGGATAGAGACCTAGGCGAAGATTACCCTTTGGAGCTTAGTAGCAGATAGGGAAATTAAATCCAGCTCTGTTTGTTAGCAAGACCATCTATTTAAACATTACATTTTATTATTCCAGTAAGTAAAGAGTAGCTCCTCCTCTGAAAAACAGATAAGCAATATGGGATTTTAAGATAGAAACATTCTTGAAATAGGTTTAAAGTGTGCAATATAGCATACACTGCAAGGCAGATTCAGAGAATGGTACAGTCCTCTACTGGGTAACTTACATACTTCCTGGAGGGACAAAGGCTGCAGACAGGGCACACATACATTAGAGTTTGAGCATGAACACAAAGAGTCATGTAAACATGTGAAAATAGGTGTGTCTGCATATAAATATGAGTGTTCCTATGCATGCACGTGGAGAGGTGCATGTCTGTACACACACACACACACACACACACACACACACACACAAATAGAAGTATCAGAGTGTTGGTGAATGAGTCTATACTATGTTAGGTTATGGCAGAGGAGATAACAGGCTTGTTTCAGCACCTAGGAACTTGGACAACTAGAAATTCCATGTGCAAAATCTCCTGCAACAGAGAATGGAGGCATTTTTACATTTGGCTGCTGTCTTAACATCCCCAAAAGGCATGCAATCAAGTCCCAATGTAACTGCTTGAATTTCTCTATAGAAAGGGTGACTCCTTGTAAAACAGTATATTCTTTTGATTATTTATCTTGTCTGTACTACTCCCTGATTTCTCTATTCTTTTTCTTCACACTTGGACCCTGCCTCTCAGAGCTGACTTTTCATGTGGCTGTAAGTTTCTCCCAGCCCCGACTTCTCTCCATCCCTACTGTGCATCTTCAGCAATGGTGCTCCAGTCTCGGCCCAGGCTCCCAGAGGACCCAGCCTGGAACAGCCCCTGCTCCCGCAGACAGATGAGAGAGTACACTGGAGTCTGATTCTTGAAACATAATTTTAAACAATAAAATAAAATAAATCAGAGCCTTTTTCCCCCTAAAGCAGCTGCATTCCATTTCACACTCACAGGCTCAGCCTATAAAGTTATCCACACAAGGCAATTTGGGGATATTGGTACTGATTTTACATCTTCCTAAGGTACTAAACCTTGAAAGGGTGGTGGGGGAGGTGATATTCCACAAAACAGAGATCATATATGCAACACAAGAATATAAATAAGATATAAGCTCCACGAGGGCAGGAATTTTTCAGTTCCAGCATCTGGACCACAATTTGGCATACAGTGGGTGCCCAATAAGTATTTGTTGACTTAATAAATTCAAAACAGAACTTCCTTGACATGCACGTAAATCACGGCTCTGCTTTGACTAGAACCCAAGCTGCAAAGGTTCCCCTGGAAACCCAGCTCTGTGATGTGAAGCCGTCTTTGTGTGACAAGAAGCACTGGCCCGCGGTCAGGCCTCCACACTCAGTGATGCCTCTCACTTGCTCACTGAGTGTCGGCGTCCTTACGTGTAACCTGCTCAGAACACACTCCCCAGGATCAAACAAAGGAATACACATGCAATGCTTTTTTCTAAATGAAGCCCTCTGAAGTAGAAACGAAGGACCATTTCATCTATTTTTCTGCTTCCAACAGACTTAGTTACCCACAGTTCCCCAAAGGATGACAGCTTTAACTATCCCTTAGATGTGATTGTTCCCTAAATATTGTCACATATGACATAAAGAGGTCAATAACCTCGCTATACAAATAGATTTTAAAAGTTCGTATGAAAAAGATAAATAGGCCAATAGGAAAATGGGCAAAGGTCATAGGCACTTAACTGGAAGAAAAAAATCAATAGCCATGTGGGGAGACAGTGAAAATTCCTATGGCCAGGGTTACCTGACCCTGGTTGCCTGGCCTACTGCACACGTGTGGGCCATATGTTGTTATTGACTCTATATAAAGAGCTCCACCCAGGGGCTGCAAGGCTGCAGGAGAGCAGAGGCTGGAGGGGTAGAGCGCTGAGGACAGAGACTTAGATGGCTGCGGGGAGGACGGAGAGGCCCTGAGGCAGAGACTGGCTTGCTTGCCCTGAGGCAGACATGCCCTGGGGCAGACGGGATTCTAGCACTTGACCTGCCACCATGGGAATGAAGTTGGGTATAAACCCTTTCACCCCAAGAACGTTCCATTGTCATTCCTCGGTACCAATGAATCCATAGTGAACTTGCCCAGGGCTGAAACCCATCGGCAAGACACCATGTGAAAAAATGTCCAACATGTGACAATTACTTACCTGTAACACCTATAAGATGCAAGCAGGGACTGTCACTCTGTACCGGAAACAGGCTCTCAGGAGTTTTTACCGGGATCTCCAATGCCAGTGATTATACCTCTGACTTTCAGGAAACCAGCCTCTTCCTCAGTCCCCTGAAATACTATTTATTCTCCAGGAGGTCACAGAGGGCATGGAGGTCCCAAAGGGGGGCCTGGTGTTACTGGGTTGCCCTTCAAGTCAGCAATGACTTATCAAGCACTAGTACAAGGCACTAAGATAGGAGAGATCCAACTGTGTGGAAAACCACCCTCAGCGTAAGAACAGAACCTAACAGGGGACAGGGACATTCATAACTCCAATGCAAGGAAGACAGGGCCTCCGATTTCTCATGTATAAAATGGGATTGACAATAGCATCTTATTCATGAGACTGTTATAAAAATTAATGGAAATAATGTATATAAAGTATTTAGCACAGTAGTGGGCAGAGCCTTCAATAAATGTTAGCTCTTGTCTTTAGTATTATTATTAAGTTCTATAACAAAATTGCATGATGTTATTAAGACAAGTTCTATAATTGACAGGCACATAGTGCTATGGGAACATGGGGGGAAGATTTTAATCTTAACGGCAGAATGTGAGTGGGGGGTATGGATCTGGAAAGATCTCATGAAGGAGGTCAAAGCTGAAATAGGCTATGAGGGATGAGCAGGAAAACTGTGGAGGTGGGGGCTTAACTCCAGACCACATAGGAGCAGAGGGAAGAAAGGCCAGGGCATTTCTAAGAAACCACAAGAGGTGGTACCTAAGGTGATGGCCACATGTGGGGCCCAGGGGTATGGTCCAAAGGTCCATCATTACTATTCCCTGTAGGGTGCTATGAATGGTCAGCCCTACTAGGGGAATCTAAAGACATCCAAGCTCATGCTAATTGATGGACGCAACATGGATACTTGGTAGATAAGAAAATAACTCTTTCCCAACCCCATCTACTGAGGTATAAACCAGGTTGTACTACAAACATCTAACACTGATTAAATATTTACTATCTCCGAAGTACTAAATACTTAACATGCATGATCTGATTTAGTTTCCCCAACAACCCTGTATGATGGATACTAGTATCCTTTATTTGCAACTGGGTACAATAAATGTGAAGTGACTTGCATAAAGGTCATCCAGATGACAAGCAATGGAAATGCCAACCCAGCTGCACAGTGGAGAGAGTCTGCATTTTACTATTAAGCTATCTGATTGTGAAGAAAAAAGTGTCCTGGACAGAGAGCCGGAGAACCAAGTTTCTAGTCAAGAGCTGCCCCTAAATAGCTGCATATAACTTAAGCAAGTCATTTCACTCTCTATTTGGGTTTCAGTTGTAACATGGAGGCCCGGAGTGACCTACATTCATTTACAGTCCCTTCTATCTCAAATAATTTTATCACACTCTAAGATTTCATCATATGACTTTGACAACTGGCATACAAAATGGTTTGTATTCAGGAACTGCAAACTCCTTCCACTAATTCCTATAGCTTTGCATGTGATACCCACGGTCATGCAGCTCATCCAGGAAAACGTCCTGCTCATCAAGGTGGAAACTAAAACACTTTACTCTGTGTTTGGTCACGAAGGTGTTTGACGTGAGATCTCTGTCTGCAGCCTGGGAAAGCTCTACTGCCTTGTCAGCCACTAAGGGCCCCTTCATTTCCATCAAGCTCTGCTGTACTAGATGCCAGATAATTTCCTTCCAAAATGGACTTTCAACTATATGCAAGATGTGTTGAAGACATAGGTGTTTGGGCCTGGCACACCTTAGTCCAAATTCTGAACTTGCTGCTTAATACCTTTGTGAGCTTCAGCAAATTACCAAACCTCCTTGTCACAGTTACCCTATTTATAAAAGTAAGACCTTACAAGGTCACTGAGGGGTTTAAATGAAACAGTGGATGTCGGGGCATTGGCACAAAGTTTGGTGCAAGTACAGTTTCAATAAAGGACAGATTATAAAAAAAAACAACCTTAAGCAAACCCTACATTATTGCTGTGAACCAGTCAGAAGGAGTAATGTGTGTTAGCCTTCTCAAACCCAATAGGTGCAAAATGTAAACTCTTTCCCTTAAAACCTCTGTGCCCTGTGTTCCCCATCTACCTAGAGGCTCAACTGAGCCTAGAAGCAAGACACTTCCCTGTGATTTCCACCCCAGTACTCAGCCATACCGAGTCGCCACGTCAGGCAGTTCCCATCCCGCCAACACCTCTTGGAATGGGGGGCATCCTCCCCCCCCCCCCCACTCTGCTGGCCTCCTTCAGGTGCCACCACTTCTCTCTGCACTCTGCATCTGTCTCCCTGCCTCCAGTCCTGCTGCTCTTCATGTTTTCTCCAGAGTGATCATCTTCAAATGCAGACTTCAGGTCTTCAGGTCGTCTTCCCTGCTTACAATTTGAGAACCTACCACGAGCTGCTGGCTTGAGGTTTCAGCTCATTAGCTCCCCTTGTCCAATGAGCCCTTCAGAGCCTCTGCCTATGCCTCTAGTTTTATCTCCTCTACCTCCCCCGATGTGACTCACTCAAGCCCCTTGGAACGGCCTTTACACTTTCTTGACTCCCAACCTGCCAGAACGTCCCCCGCCTTCTTCTAGTTGGCTTTTACTCATTCTTCAAAATGATTCACCAATTTGTGTGGCCTTGCCTGATTCTCACCCCCTTCTAATTTAAATGCCCACCCTATGCTGTCTTTCTACCTAGACGACAAGCTCCTTGGGTAGCAGCTTTCTGACCTTATTTGATCTGCTATCCCCAACTCCCAGCGGTGGGTGACATACAGCAAGTCTCAGTAACTGTCAGCTGAGTGAATGACTCAATTTCTACCAATTGATTCCAAGGTCAGAATCCTGGCAGGAGAATTATTGTGCAGTTTAGCAACACACTTATGTTAGCCAGTCACCTTCTATGTCAGCCTGCCTTGGGTAGCTCAGACACATGTCGAACAAATACCCACCAACCCCTCAGAGAGCTCATCTGGACCACTGAGGTGGGCAGAAATAGTTTCCTTCCTATGCCCACCAGACACTTTTGCAAGTCAGGCCTGGGAAATACTCAGGTGCCACCTCCTAATATCCTGAGGGAAGCAATGGCAGATGACTTAGGATCCCCACAGTTTAATACTGAAGGAACACTTTTTAGTTTCTTGTGGACAGGACCTAGGTCCGAGTCAACAATCTATTTGTATTCTCAACAATGCCTTACAAGATAGTAGGTGCCCAAAATGTACAACACATATGAACATCCGTTTTGGACAGAGCTAAAATTCTGGACCTGTTTGAACTTAAACTCCATTACATGTATTTTGAATGATTTCCTTAATTAGTCTACAATCCCCTTATTTTATTCATCTTTGTAATCTCAGAGTCTAGCAAGGTGTCTTATGCATAGGAGACACTCAAATATTTGCTGAGCTGCACTGAATTGTCAAACCTACCCAGTAAATGAGTTGGTGGCTAGAAAGACAGCTGCTGTCTTGGTTATTATGGAAGCCACTCCACTCGTTCAAGAGATGCAACCAGAGGAATTCCCTCCCTCATCCAGACAGTTCACCACTCCCCATCAGTCCTCAGGGCAAGAGCGCTGGGCAGTGGGTCTTAGAGTTTCCTACCCTGCATGTGCCAGGTCGCATTATGTATGTGAAGACCAGTGTTTGGGAGTAAGTGTGGGCATCAGTGCATGTACAGATTAAAACTGGCACCAAAATCTGTATGGTCAGGATGATACTCTAGGTTAACCCTTTGCCATCCTTTTTCTAGTGCCACCTCAGGGGCCAGTACCCTTAGATGGAGGACACCTGGTATATTAAAATAAGTACTTAACCAGAAGGTTAGAATGATAACCTCTGACCCCACCTCTGTCAGTAACGACTAGATTAGCCCCTCTAAACCTCACCCTTCCCATCTGTAAATAAAGATAGTGTCTACTTACTGTAGGTTGTTACAAGGAACAAATAAGATCATGGAGGCAAAGGTGCTTTGAAAACTGGTCTGCTTTTCATACATGAGGTTTCGTGCTGCTTCCTGTGTGCATCTTAAGCAGCCCCTGGCCCGGCTGCCCCAGCCTGGGTTTGGCGACAGCACTACTGCTCCCCTAGCCTCCCTCCCTCTCTTGGAAGCTCTGGGAGCTGGGAGTAGAAGCGGTGGGATGGCTCCGGGTCATTTTCTGTTTGTGTGAGCCTCCTGCCCTATGGCCCCCGTGGCACTTCAGGACCTGCTTACGCAGCCCTGGCTTGTTTCCAAGGAGGCAGGAAGCTCTGCTTCTCCTCAAGCCTAAGCTAATGATTTGCATCAAATCCTATTTCCTCTGAGACAAGTAAAAAGGTTACAATGCTCCTTCCACACTTCCTGTTTAAATACCCTGGGCAAACATACCTCATAGCCCTCCTCTCACCAAGGCTCATGCCCCTGGGAGGGGTGCCTCAGTCATTTCCACACTTGGTGTCCAGCGGGCCATGGGTACCACTGAAGCCTGCCTGCCTGCCTGCCCTTACCTGGGCCCCTCTCATCATTTGTCCAGCACAGGGACCCCTTCTTCTATTGCCTTCTCTCTCTGTTTTAGGAAGGCCTTCATACTGAGCATTCAAACTGCCTGCAGGTAACTGAAAACATGGTCCCTGGTGATAAACCTGCAGAGATTTTCCCTGGCTTTCACGCACAACACCTGACCAAACCCTTAGCCCAGGGAGAAAGCCTCTGTCCCTTCCAGAGGCATGTGAGAGCCAGGGGAAGCAGAAGGGAGAGCCTATGGATCCCCGTACAGAACCGGCTGCTGCTGAGCCCTCTGCAGACACCAGCGAAATCCCATACATGTTGAGCATCAGAACATGAAAAAGAAACCGGTACAGAAATATGTCCGTCCCAGCCTGTAAGGCCCCTATTGGTGACACTCCTTTGAATGTCAGCATTGATTCACACCGGCTGTTTCCAGCTGTTGTTGTCACTTCTAGGCTTTTCCAGAAGTGCTAAGGAGGCATATGCCATTCCAGTTCTGTTTCATCTCCCCACCTGAGGAGGCCATCTCCCCGTTAGAGGGAGGAAGTGATGGCCTCACAGCTGGTTCAAGCCAGACATCACAGGCTGCTACTCAGATGAGAGCCAGTTGTACCTAACAGGTGGAGAAAATGAACCTCAATATTCTCAAAGAGTATAAGAACTAATGGCTACTCCTTACCAGACCCTGGGCTAAGCCTGAGAGAGAGACAGAAATGGAGACAGACAGACAGAGACAGAGAGATCGCTATCCCACTTCACAGAAGAGGAAGCAGGCTTAGAGTAACTTGTCCAAATGCACAACGCTAACAAGCAGCAGGGTTAGGTTCTCACCAATGAGTGTCAGATGCCAAAAGTCATGCTTCTCCCAGCATGCCACTCTTTCCCATCTGGAGAAGGAGGTAGGGGAATTAAAAGATACAATTCTAAACCAGAGATGGTCCATTGGGGTGGATATGGTCAGACACAAGCAATGGTCCTGTAGGGACAGAGCAGCTCTGTTTCCAGCTCTGTTCCAATACATCTTGACCTCATGTGGAGTCTAATCTGGAAACCAGTGACTTCATGGCACAACTTTTCTTCTTCTTCAAATAGGAAGAATTTGACTTGAATTTCTAAACTAAAACATAGGACACACTTAGGAAATCAGTAAGGCTAGGAACTTCAGATAAGATTACATAAACAAAAGATTATCCCCTCTGCAGAAATATCTGAAGAAAGAAGTCTGTAAATCAGGCCCCTCCCACAGGCAATCACTGAGGAAAGAGCATTGAGAGGTAAGTATAGGCTTTGTAGAGAGAATTAATTACCTAGAGCAGGGCTGGGACATAAAGGATGTCAATAAATGTTCACTGAATGAATAACTGTATAAGAAATCCTGTGAAGTCTTATGACTGTCCACTCAAGATGTGCACTATTTAGAACACCTTCACAATGTCTCCTGTTTTCTTTCATAACCATTTCACAAATTGCTGCAGGCTCTTAGTACCATATAGTTGGACGAATATGGTTGTTTCTTCCTTAATCCTACTGAACCTGGTCTCTCCCCATAACAGTCTTCCCCCACTGATGCCAGATGAATGGTCATATATACTTCTTTCATCCTACACTTTTTTGTGTAATGTTTTTACTTCAAAATTTAATCACTATCTTTCTCAAAGTAATGCATGTTGAGTTTTAAAGTCAAGTATTTTTAAAAGGCCTATAATGAAAAAATAACAGCCCACTGCCTCACTCCTCCCTGCCCCTGAATCTTAAATCCTGAGGACACACCACTTGTAACTCTTTCACCTGTTTTTCTGTAGTACTCATTTTCCATTTTTGAAATATTGTACTTACTGAACTACTATTTCTTTATCTTTGAATTTTAAATATTGCTTAAAGACTCTCTTCCTGTGGAACCTAAGATTTTAGTCTTTGACATTCCCTTCCCCTCCCCCATTCTCTCAAAGCAATTACAACACCATCAGAGTCTATCTCAAAATCCAGTGTCAACAGTGTAAATCTGGTTGGCAGTTGAGCTGTATGAAGGATTTACTATGCTTGTATTCCTTTAGTAATAAGACTTTTGTATTTTTTGGACTTAATTGCTTAGATAGGGTTTGTGTGTACAGATACAGGTATTCATATACTAATATTTATATATACATATTCATATACATACATAAATTTGACAAAACCATTAAACTCTTCTGAATACAGTAATATACATCAGGGAGTAAATTAGTTGCATTTTTTTTCCCTTAAAGATAGCATTTCTAAAGCCCTGTGTCATTCTCCTCAAATCTGAACTTGCTGCTCTCTAGGCCTTCTGACAGCTGTCATCCTATCCTGGAAATCCCTTTTACCTCTCTCCTCTTTGTTTCCATGAGTATCATGTCCTTTCTTCAGTTAATTCCTTATTTTTAGTGATATTCTTCACTAACTTCTTCAGAATGAGAGTCTTAAAATATTGTTATTCCATCCTCACAAATAATTGCTACTGTGGCTGGGTATAGAATTCTATCCTGGATTTTTTTTTTTACCTTCAGAAGGTTCTCGGAACATCTCTATTTCTAATTTTCACTAACACTGAGATGCCCAAGGCATCTCAATTTGAAATTTCATGATGGCTTATCTTGGTGCAATGTCTTTTCATTACTTGTGCTTTGCTTCATGCTCAGTGGGCATTTTCATTCTTAATTAATTGAAATCCATTGTTCCTTGTTATCTCCACACCCATCTCCCATCTCCATGCCATACAAACTACCATCACAATATACAGGTTTCCGCTACTATCAGAAAGTTCACCATATACAACTTCACTTTTACAAAAGACTGACATTAGTACCTGTTTTTGCTAATTGAAAGAAATTCAAAGAGGATTTTTGATTCTGCAAAATGGTAACTACTTCTTCACTCTTCACTATTTTGGCTTAAGAAGGTTTCACAAGAACAATCTACTTTCAGATATTGGGGGAAACCTGTACTCAACGTGTAATTTTTATTCAAATCCATATTTACACACTGTTATTACATATGTATTTTTTATTTATGTAAATGGTACCATATCATACTGTTCCCTTTTGTTTTCACCAAGCTATGTTTTTAAGGTACTCTATGTTGCCATGTGTGCACTACATTTATTACTCCTAATTGCTGCATAGTATGTCCTGGTATGCAACCAACAGTTTATCTATCTACCCTCTCAATTATGGATACCCAGGTTTTTCCAACTCTCCACCACCAGAAAACAACACTGGAAAGAACATCCTTGCACATGTCTCAATAGACCTCTTACTCTGGCATTGTGAGTTTTAATTCTGGGAACACTTTTGGTATTTTTCTTTGATAATTTCTTTACTCCATTTCCTTGTTCTCTTTATGGAAATCTTATTAGTTGAATGTTGAGCCACTTCTCTGATTTTCTTATTTTTGTTCTACTTTCTAGGTGATTTCATCAACTTTTATATTCCAACCATTTATTATCTTTTTGTATTACATTTTATATTTTTTACATTACTTCATTTTACATTAATGGATATTTTACCATTAATTGTTTTACATTAATTTCCAAGAGCTCTTAACCACTAAATGTTCTCTTTTTAAATAGCAATTCGGTATTTCATGGATAAAATTACTTCTCATATCTCAGCAGATATCAATTACACTTTTTGAAAGTTATCTTCTGTTCCCTGCATTGTTCATAGTCCCTGAAGTTCCTTTTATCTATTTATTATTTTGGTTTTTTTCTACGTGTTGTATAATTTCTTCAAGTACTGATGATCCCTAGCAGTGTTTTCATATTTAAAAGCAAGGCACAAAAGGCTTATAGGAAACTCTGTGTGCATGGTGGGGGCTTGTAGAAAGGTGAGTGTAATGGGATGAATGGTGGGTCTACCTCCCCCAAAAAAAGCTATGCCCATATCCTAGTTCCTGTAATCTGTGAAAGTTACCTTATTTGGAAAAAATGTCTTTGTAGATGTAATCAAGTTAAGGACTTTGAAATGAAGAGGGTATCCTGTATTATCCAGGTGACCTACATCCAATGACAAGTGTCTTCCAAAGAGAGGCAGAGGAAGACGACAGAGGAGAAGGAGGCAATGCGACCAGGAAGGCAGAGATTAGCGTGACACAAACACAAGCCAAGAAATGTCTGGAGCCACCAGAGGCTGGAAGGAGGAAATAAATCCTCTCCCCGAGTTCTGTGAGGGAGCATGGCCCTGCCAGATTTGGGATCTCTGGCCTCCAGAGTGATCAGCGAATTAATTGCTCTCATGGTGCTAAGCCACCGAGTTCATGGTAATTCATCACAGAAGCCGCAGGAAAGAAGAACCATACACCTCACTGAGGGCAGTAGGTGGTAACTATTCCTCTGGTCAATCTCAATATCAGAATATGTAGGTCTTTTCTCTTAACACAAATAGTTTCCTCACAGAGGAATACAAATAACCCCTGCCAGATTGCTACATTCCTCCGAACTGGGCAGTAAAAATGGGCTGGGAGAATGACATTCAGTTTGTGGACCTGGATTTAACTTTGCTGCTTTCACTCCAACATATCAGCCGCCCTCAGAGGCACCTGTTGTTATCATCCCAAGCTTCTCTGATTCAGCCTCTAGAGAGAGTAATCTCCTAACTTCAGCTAGGGTGGAGTTGGGTGGTGTAGATACTTGTCAGCATTGTCTCGGGGTAGAGATCTAAGGTACCAGAAAGAGCACATGTAAGTGTTTCTTGGAAGGACTTCTGACCAATCCTGTTGTTTTTAGTGCCACCCATATTCCTTCTCTCAGACATACCTGGTGCCTCAAATTCCCAAGCTTGGGCTGTGGAGGGTTCGGAAGGGTGATTACTTTGCTTTTTATTGGGATACCTCATGCTAGGTAGTTAAACCTTAGCTTTCCACCACTAGGTCAGCTACCATTTACTTTCTGCTTCAAAAATGTTGTTGAAACCTCTCATCTGTTGTCATTCCTCTCCTGGTCTCTATTGTCATGCCCTTCTCAAAGCTTATTTTCTGTGTTAATGGATTACAAGTGACAACCAGCTTGGCTCAGTCTTTCCATGTTTTAAACAGAGGCACCACCTTATAATTTCTATTTGAAAAACTTATGCCACTCAGAGAAGAAATTAAATTAAGTTTTGCTTAGAAAAATCTTAAGACCTTCTAAAAGTTATCCCAGTTATGGCCCTCCTATTTTCTACCTCTCATTTCCCAAAGTGAAATGTCTGCTCTAGATAAGTCAGGTTGCAATTCAATCTCTTCCCACTCCACGACATGTCTCATGTCTTCAACTTTGTTTATGGGGTGGTCCTCCCCTTCATGGATTGTTCACTCCAATATCTTCTATTTTATCTTACTTCATATTTTACATTTTAAGCAAACTTCCAATCCTTCATGAAACTATTCCTGATATGTTCAGACTAATAGATTTATCACTTCACCAAAACAAATGATCTTCACAATGTTAATTAGTAAAAGAAACTCCCATTCTCTTTTTCAAGTGTTTTGTGTTATCCTCTCTGCAAAACATAATTTTCATAAGGGCAGGAGCCATGCCTTAGACTTGGTGTGCCCTCTGCAATGCTTACCATGGCTTCGGACATCAAGTACTTGCTGACTGACGGGCAAAATTCAAGCTACAAAATGGGGACTTGATGTTTAATATACAACAGAGAAAGAATCTTTGAGGGTAAAGCCTGTATCTTATTCAACTTTATATCCCTAACAACCAGCACAGTGTTTGACAAAGAAAGTCTATGACAGCTGACTGAATGAAAAGATGGGTGCAGACATGAATTCTCACTAGATACTGTGTTCAGCATTGTGCCTGACTTAAAGATTGAATTCCTAAGAATAAAGGGCATTAGAGTGATGGTTCACTACTGCACTCCCAGCACCTAGAACAACACAGGGCACTCAGGGGCTGCTCATTTAATGTCTCCAAAATGAAGGTTAAATGTATGAATCTGCCAGGAGTCAGGAGTATTAGTTTACAGTTAGAAAGAATCTGAGAGACACATCTGGCTTACCCGGAAAGCACTCCCAGGACTAGGTTGAGAACAAAGAAGGATCCAATGATGATGAGGGGGATGAAGTACAGCCAGTTCCAGGTGGCTCCTAAGGCATCATTGGTCTGAAAGAAAGAGAAACGTTTCCTTAATACTTCATCAATTCTGTCTCCCAGAAGGCCTCCACTTCTACAGCTGCACATGCAGGGCGATGGGACAAGCACAGTGCCTTACAGTAAAACATTGCCTTGCTTCGCTCCCCACTTGGCGTGACTGTGGGCTAACCCACATTCTCCCATGCACACTGTAAAGGACACTGCATCGGCCTCACGTAACATCCTGAGTTGGAGTACTCTAACACCCTCAATTCAAATAATGGGACCCAGAGGGGTCAACACTTTCCCAAGATCATGCAAACCATCAATGGTTTTAGAGTAGGTGGTATTGTATTTGATGTGGGTTTAAGCCTTTGCATTCTCAAGTGGACAAATTCTCAAAAAAGAGAGAAGTGGGCTGTGCCCATCACTTTATTCCATGGATGCTGGCAGAGGCCTTGACAGGGCTGCTTGGAGAAAGTAGTGTCATCCTCATCCTGCTTAGCCCTTGACCCTGGACTCTGGCTTTGCATCATAGTCCAACAGTACAGAGCTAGGCCAGACCTGGCCCCAGTAAGGCTCAGCGCAGAACAAGGGATAACCCTAGATTGGAAGAGCAATCCATTGCTAGCTAATTCACACACAAGGAATGGAAAAAAGTGTGGAAATCCATATGCTGGGTTTGTATCACAAGTGATATGCAAGGGCCTTGCATGGCTGGGGGTTGAGAGAGGATTGTATTACAAGGCTTAACCCAAGGCAGTGATTCTTGGTAGATGTCTTATTAGGAGAGACCTTGAAACAGTTTGGGAACATTTTGAAAAGTCCTAACACTTGAGCTTCTCAACTAAATTCTGCCTTGACTTTCTCTCTCCACGATATCAACGCCAAATCTTTCTAAATAGTCTCCCTAACTGCATTTTACATCCCCCACAGCCCCACAACCCCACCACCCCTTCACATGCAAACTTCAAGACCTTTTGTAAACTCAGCAGTTTCTGGAAAGAAAGAAATCTTATTCCCAATTCACTGAAGAAACAAGGCTATCAAAGTCAAATGTCATGCCTACAATTCACATGCTAAATTACTAAAATAAAGATCTGAACTCTGTGACTTCTATAAATTCTCCACAATTTCTGTGGCAAAATGTGTCTTATCCCTGGATTTTCTTTTTTCTTCCTATCACTACTCAACTTTGCAAACATAGCTTGATCCATGCTTCCTCATGCTTCCTGTGGGCTTTTATGACATTCTATCTTGTTTTTCTCCCAAATTATCTCATTTTCTTTCTGCCTTTCACTCAAATATACCAGCCCATAGAAAATAGCTTCCTACTGATCATGGCTGCTATCACTGTAGATTTTTTCATTAAAAACAGTTTCTAAGGCAGCCTCTTTCACCAAAGTTGTGTCTCTTGTCTTGCCCCTACACTGTTCGGAGATGTATGATTGCAAATGAAGCAGAATAAAAGTTAAAAACAAGCAAACACACACCTGAACTGGATGGGACAAAGGCAGGGACTGCCACCTTCAGAGTGTAAGATCTAGCTCTTTGGACTCCCAGGTCTGGTCAGTTAAACACAAGCAGGAGGATGTGGGCCAGACCTCACTGAGAACTGCTTCTGATTGTCAGAAGGAAGATACAGAAAAACTAGATGGTTGCAAAATGTGGGTTAGCAGGACTCCTCTCGCTGGCCAAGAGTCTGGAAATGTGCCTTCCAGATGTTTATAGTTCTGTAAAATCCCAATGATGAACAGTATCTTTTTACTGAGTGTGTTGTAGACGTTTTGGTTTTGCTCGACCCTTCGCTAAGAAGCTTAACTGCTCATTTTTGTACCTGGCATTGAAGTGTTTGTGGCACACTCAGATGCTCAACCAGTCAGTATATGACCACAATTTGAATGAGTCTCGTGTTAAAAACATACCAAAAAATATTTGTTCTGATATTCATTCCCCTCTCTGTGGAGCTTTGGCTGAATGGCTTAAAAAAGAAAAGAAAGAAAAGAAAAGAGAAGAGAGAAGAGGAGAGGAGAGGAGAGGAGAGGGGAGGGGAGGGGAGGGGAGGGGAGGGGAGGGGAGGGGAGGGGAGGGGAGAAGAGAAGAGAAGAGAAGAGAAGAGAAGAGAAGAGAAGAGAAGAGAAGAGAAGAGAAGAGAAGAGAAGAGAAGAGAAGAGAAGAGAAGAGAAGAGAAGAGAAGAGAAGAGAAGAGAAAAAGTCATCCACTCCAGCATTGGGGCCTGTTGATGAAAAAAGAGGATGAAGGGGAAGAGAAGAGAATGTCTGGGAGGACAGGAGCCCAGGAGCACTACGCCCTGGGGGGCTATGAAGGATGACTGACAGCTTTTTTAAATTTTTTAAATTTTTAAATTTTGGAATCATTAATCTACAATTACATGAGGAACATTATGTTTACTAGACTCCCCCCATCACCAAGTCCCCCCCACAAACCCCATTACACTTCATCAGCGTAATAAGATGCTATAGAGTCACTACTTGTCTTTGTGTTGCACATCCCTCCCTATGCCTCCACCCACATTATATATGCTAATCGTAATGCCCCCTTTGTTCCCCACCACCACCCCTTGTCCCTCCCCTCCCACCCATCCTCCCCAGTCCCTTTCCCTTTGGTAACTGTTAGTCCATTCTTGGGTTCTGTGAGTCTGCTGCTGTTTTGCTCCTTTTTTTTTTGTTCTTATACTCCACATATGAGTGAAATCATTTGGTACTTGTCTTTCTCCGCCTGGCTTATTTCACTGAGCATAATACCCTCTAGCTCCATCCATGTTGTTGCAAATGATAGGATTTGTTTACTTCTTATGGCTGAATAATACACCATTGTGTATATGTACCACCTCTTCTTTATCCATTCATCTACTGATGGACACTTGGGTTGCTTCCATTTCTTGGCTATGGTGAATAGTGCTGTGATAAACATAGGGGTGCATATGTCTTTTTCAAACTGGGCTGCTGCATTCTTGGGGTAAATTCCTAGGAGTGGAATTCCTGAGTCAAATGGTATTTCTATTTTGAATTTTTTGAGGAACCTCCATGCTGCTTTCCACAATGGTTGAACTAATTTACATTCCCACCAGCAGTGTAGGAGGGTTCCCCTTTCTCCACAACCTCACCAACATTTGTTGTTGTTTGTCTTTGGATGGTGGCGATCCTTACTGGTGTGAGATGATATCTCATTGTGGTTTTAATTTGCATTTCTCTGATGACTAGCTATGTGGAGCATCTTTTCAAGTGTCTGTTGGCCCTCTGAATTTCTTCTTTGGAGAAGTGTCTGTTCAGCTCCTCTGCCCATTTTTTGACTGGATTATTTGCTTTTTTTGTTGAGGTGCATGACAGACAGCTTTAAAGGTCCTTCTGGAGAAAGCAACCTGACAGCTCCTGGAGATAATTCACAAACCCTTTGATAGACTTGCCCACAGCCTCGTCACACCTTTCTCCCCTCCGGCTTCCTCTCAGGTCTTCCCCTCGCATACGTCCTTGCCAGGTGGCCCCATCCTCACCTCCCCAGTCTGTCAGTGGACCAGTGGCACATCCAGTAGGACGAGGGGACAGAGCTCAGCGGCAAATGTGCAAAGGACAGCACGCTTCCCTCCTCCCACATGGCAAGATTCTTTCTGATGCTAATTAGAGCTTCCATCTCCTTCTGATTCATCATTATTAAACTTAAACTTGTCCAGTGTAGGAGAGACAACTACTAAAGTGCCTTTGGAGATTAAAAAAGAGGAAAGTAATTGGCAACTCTTAGGTAAGCAAATGCCGATTCTGTGTGAAGCGGAGGTCGGGAATGCTGGGCACAAAGTTGCCGTTCAACTCGAGTTGTGGCTGTGCTCTCTCCTGGGGTGCACGTGTGCTCACACGTGTGTGCCCCAGCAGAAAGTGGAAGAGAGGAAGGCCGTGTGTGTGAGGGAGCATGACCCCCTCTCCTCCCTTCTCCACCGTGCCCTCTGCTCGGACTCTGATAACCTGCTTGCCTGTAGGATCATCACACTTCACCCTCCCCTAGTGACCCCTCCTTCAGGACTAGGAGGTGCTGCCTGAGCAAGACCCTGGAGGAGACCCGCAGCTTTCCACACCTGGTCCCGGGAGTCTCAGGGAGCCTTCCCTGCCCAGACAGCAACCGTGGAGCACCAAAGTATAAACCCTGCAGAGAAGGCTGTACCGAGAGTGTGAGCCTCTTCACGCTGCACCATTCATGGAACACCTACGCTGTGTCAAGCTTTACAGGGGAGTTCTCTTCTTTGGGGCATTGTCCGCTTATTTAAGGCACCGACTCTCCTCCCACATGACCCAGCCAAGCCCCCAGACTGGCAGGCTGGCTGCGCTGGGTTTTTCTCACCTGCTGATTCCCTTAGTGACACACTCATGCACACGTGTGCCTGACGGGGGTGATGACAGACAGAGAAAGCGGCCGGAGGCGGCAGCCCACCTGCACAGGGAGCGCTCAGCGGGGACCAGTCCTGGCACCGCAAGAATGTGCTCCTCTGGGAACCTGCCTGACTGGGGGTGGTGAGTGCACCCACTCCCTGCGTAAACAGGCACACAAGGCAATTATCACATTAATCTCTGGGGGCCTGGGGGAGCCAGGCGAAGGTGGGGGTGGAGGAGCAGGGCTGGAGATAACGATGGGGATGAAGACGGCAAGAGGAAGGGCATCCCATGGTTCTCCTGGCCTGAGGCGGGACTGGGCTCTCACCCTAGGAAGGAGGCCTCTGCCAGGGCCCCACAGGGCTCCGGGGCTGATTCCAGGGTCCTGTCAGGAAAAGGGGGTCTTACCTGCTTCCCAGGTGGGAGGCAGCGTCGGCTGGCAAGCCCTGGCCTGGCCTACACGGGGGTTTCTCAGCCTGGCACTACTGGCATCTTGGGCGGATAATTCTTCATTCTGGGGGGCTGGCCTATGTGGTGCATTGGCAGGATCCCTGGCTTCTACCCACGAGGTGCCAGGAGCACCCCCTCAATGGTGAAGACCCAAATCAGAATTGTCCTGGGAGGCAACAATGGCTTCCCGTTGAGAATCACTGGCCTCAGCTCATCTCAAGGAGAGATCTTCGGAATTACCAGCTGAGCTCAGCTCAAGGGACAGATGGAACAGCCACCCGGGGCGGCCAGACCATCCAGGCCGTTCACCTCAGCAAAAGCATCTGTCCAAGGCTTCTGCCGACCACCCTGGAGAGAAAAAACATTATCAGAGAGGGCAGGAGTGCGGAAGGAAAGGGACAGAGGCCGAAACCTGACTCACCCGCCTACCACCTCCCCGAAGGGCAGCCGGCACTGAATCCAGCTGAGGTCTTCCCAGGGCCCTGCATGCCTGCACCAGTGCGACAGCTCCTTCCCCATCCCAAGGGGCTTTGAATCCGTGTCTCAGAGTCAAAATGTCATATTTTATTTAACAAATTTGTGGACCACCTGCCATGTGACTGATACTCTCTGAGATACTGGGGAGAAATGATGAGCAAAATAGTCTCAGGTCCTGGTCCTTGTGACCTGTAGCATGACAGGGAGACCCACGGTGAATAACCAAGCATAAAAGTATCTGTATGACTTTAAACTGTGGGGAGCACTACGAAGGGTGCTGACACACAGCCGGGTCTGATCTGGTTTAGGAGGTCAGGAAAGAATTTGTGGAAGCTTATTGATGAAAGAACCACATGACGGTCTAAGAAACTAGCCTGGCTGAGACAACAGAGGCCCAAAAGGCAGAGAAAGGGTTTATTGTGGAGGTGACAGAAAGAGGAGAGCAAGGTTAAGATTAAGAAGTGCCAAGGGGCAGGGGACATATCAGGAGAGAAATGAGGGCAGGGGTGCTCTCTCAGAATGAACCCCTACCTCTGCAGTGGTGGCCCCCAGGCCTGTGTAGATGTTGCACCAGCACATACATGAATCACAAGGGCACTCTGTGATGGAGGTTTTCAGAGCATCCATAACTGTGCACCAGCATTCACAGAGTGCCTCCTCCTGCTCCTTCCTAGACACCATCTCCTTCTTCTCAGATTAGCATTATCCTGGCCTCTGTAGCTACCGGTTAGGTTGGTCTAATGGGGAAATCACATCAGAGCACTTCCCTGCCCATGCTGAGCCGTCCACACTCCCTCTCTGCTCAGGACTCGAGTCTGCTCAGGAACTTAACACAAATAGCCCTCTCCCAGCCCGCCTCCCACCCACCCTCCCTCCCAGCCGGCCTCCCACCCACCCAGAAGGGGCAGATCCCGCACCGCTCCCATCAGGTCTCCTTCCCAGCAGGAGTGCTCATCCCCCAAAGCTGTGCCTGGTGGCTAACGGCTCACACCTGGACCCTTCTCGGCAGTCGGCCCTGGCTGACTGACCCGCTTCACCCAGGAGTTCCTGCCTGCCCGTGGAGCAGGTGACCTGTAGCCAGTAACTGACTCATGCTGGGGCATCAGGGGCCCAGCCACTTTGCCTCTGGGTGGGACACCCTCTGTGGTGCAGTTCACCCCCTAGCGCTGCCTGAACGATCAGACTGAGGCTAAAACTTCTGTAACCACATCTCCGCCTACTCTCTTCCCCTGACCTACCTGCTCCTTCCATATCCTTAGACATGTCTCCTGAGGACAGCACCTTCACAAGTCACTGCCACAGGCAGCTCTGGCCCGCGGTCAGCTCACAGGGAGTCTGACTTAAGACGTGATATCCCTTTCTCATCAGGGTCCCACCAGCCTTACAAAGCAGGCAACGCCCCACCCGAGTCACAGCTGGATGGTGGTTCAAAGGGCAGAGGCACATGCCCACATTTGAAGAAAAGTACACAATGTACACATACCCTACAATCGCTGGGAAATTAAAGGCCTATGGCTTGTCCAACCTGATTTCCTGCATATTCATAATTCTAGCCAAAGTCTTGGAAGACTATCAGGACACCGCACCCAACCCATCGTTTCGTAGAAGAGAAAACTGAGGCCTACACAAGTGAGGTGACCTGGGACACACCTGGGGCCACACTCTAGGACCATAACGGCCAGCTTCTTGAGCGCTCCTGAATCTCCATAGATCCAAAAGCAATCCTGGCTACACTATTACCACCTGGTAGGGGAGAACAAGATAAACAGGAAAGCCAACACTAGGATCTGGCAGCCAGAGAATGAGAACTGTCTTCCCAGCCTCCAGGCAAGAAAGGAGGGGGAGGGGCAGGTGGAAAGAGTGAGGACAGAGCACTCCCAGGGAAGCACAACCACCTGCTGCCCCCCAGCAAGACGGCTGAACCTGTCAGTCCCGCAGCCAAAGCATTTCATTATGTCTCAGCTCCCTGGGCATATTTGATCAACATGCTCCATCTCCCCACACAAACAAGCTCCCAAGGCCGCATCTCGCTTAGCCAGGGACCCATGAGAAGCAACCAAGGCTCCCCCTGCATTCTCGTTGTTCCAAGGCCCCCGAACTTGATGGCCAGCAGCCCCCCTTCCCCGCTCGCGTGGGCTGTCAGTGACTGTCCCTAAGAATGCAGCAGTGCCCCACGGCAGATGCGAGAGCACCTCCAGGAGTGGCTGCCTACCAGACATTTTGCCACTTGCATTCTTCCCCTTCTCTTGCCAGTGGGAAAATGGAGCAAAACCAGTTTGGCAAAGAGGAGAGCCAGATTAAAACAGCACTCCCACCCTTGTCCACACACAGGGGTAGGATGCAGTGAAGTCAGAATCAGGAGCTCCATGCCAGGGAACGCTGCTTGGCACCCCTTGCAGGCACTGCCTAATCCCGATTGTGGGTGGCAATTACCACTGCACGGACAGGTATTGACGTGACAATGAAAAATCCATCCACATACCTGTGAAGATGATTCAGGAGTAAATACTATCCAACTAAGGGAAGGTAAGTGAGGCCACATCAGACCAGGAAGGCAGCCACAACAGCATGTGACCATTGTACACAAGCTTCTCAAAGTCCAGGGCCCTGCTGTGCTTAACATCTCTTTGGTCAATTGCTAACCATTCCAATATCAATGTTATGTGAAGTTCATCCTGTCACCTCCCTTTCTGAGCCCACACATGGAGATAAGTAACAGATCCTTTAAAGGAGATCTCCTTGTAACTGCTGAAGCTAAAATTGGGTGACATACTGGGGCTCGATATTCTATTCTGCATTTGTGTATGTTTGAAAATTTCAATAATAAAAGGTTTTACATTTTCCTAAAATAAAGTTGAACAGTTTATTTAAATGGTTCAGGGTCATATGTGAATTTTAAGAGAAAATTCTTTTTAGTCAAAACTGTGGACAGTGTTAACAATGATGATACCTGGGGGGAGTGAATATGTAAAATGAGTGGTTTTTAAACATCTTTCTATACTTTGCAAATTTCCTGCAGTAACTAAGTGTGTGTGTGTGTGTGTGTGTGTGTGTGTGTGTGTGTGTGTGTGTGGTGTATAATCAGAGTAAACATAAAGACTAGGGGAAAAAAATCAAAGAAAAGATCTTCCTGCCCTGCAACTGCAGTCCTGGGTGCTAGGGAGGCAGACATTCTCCAGGCCACTGGGAAGCCAGGCCAGACGCAGCTGACCCTATGCTGAGCCATCCAGGCTGGGAAGCAGCTTTGCTCTGAGCAAAGGCCAGTGTGCTGCTCTGACACTACCACATGCAGGCTGGCCAAAATAGGTGACTTAAAGAGACAGTTAGAGTGGCTTCATCCTTCAATGATTAGCTGAAACACATCATCCCTGCACCTGTTCTTCAGTGCTTGCTGGTAAGAGAGACTTGACTTACTCCTCCAAGGAAGTGAGGTACCAGAAAGAGCTGAGAGAAGAGATGAATGAGACTCAGAAGACCCTTCCTTTGAGGATCAGGGGCAAAGGGTACATGAGGCTTGATCCTCTGCATTGGGAGAGCTTTGGACAGGGGCCATTGTATTCTGGAAAAGACTATGCTGATCAATACGTCTAGCTACCACCATCTATTGTTTTTTCATTGGCCCCCTGTCCCCTCCAACTCACCAGTCATTTTCCAAACAGTCTGAGTGCTGTAATCTTCATCATCTGACAGATTATAGAGCTATAAGGAATCACAGTATCTTGCCCCAAACCCTCATTTTATGGATGAAGAACCAAGG
This sequence comes from Manis pentadactyla, assembly GCF_030020395.1. NCBI lineage: Eukaryota > Metazoa > Chordata > Mammalia > Pholidota > Manidae > Manis > Manis pentadactyla. The sequence goes on along the minus strand of NC_080027.1, from coordinate 109,806,601 downwards.
GTCAAAAGCTACGTGACTGCTGAAAGACACACCACTAGTTGGCTGCAGGAATGAAACTAAGATGCAGGACTTCTGGCTTCCAGTCCATTCGGCACAGCCATTCTTTATCACCCAGTTTAGTCCTCAGACTAAGCACACATGATCTCACTGGATACTACCTCCAGTTGAAGACCTTCTTAATGATGTCTCTCACTTCACCATATGGCAGGGGGGTCCCTGAATGGTGGCCTGTTTGTCTGGCTTTGCTCACTCTCCATGAGCTCATCCTTCCTGCTTCCCTCTTCTGTCCCATCTCTGCCAAACCATGAGTTCTCTCATACTGGAAAACACCGCTCAGACTCCATAAGGCTTCCCCTGAGCACATCACTGTGCCTCACCCCAGAATTCCCCCATCTTTAGGCACACCCCACAGGAACGTACATATTCATTCAACACATTTGTGCGGTCAGTCTGCACAAGATGAAAGAGAAAGGAAAACGGTCCTCAAGGGCCTTGGTATCTGCAAGAAGGCTAAATCATGGGTACAAACACCTACGACAGAAAACAGAACACAAAGTGCCACACTTGAGTTTTCTTTGTACTTATTTACATACTTGGACTTCATGTGTGTCTGACTCTTTCACATATCAGTCCTACCTTCCCATTAGGGTTGAATGTTTCTCCAATATAGAACTGCATCTTTGTTTCTCTGTGCACTCTACTAGTGCCTAGAATATTATTCTACAAACAAGAGATTCTCAATAATGTTGCTGACTAATAGATTCTAACACTGCTAATATTCTTCTGCTTTCCAGGCTTACATGAGATTGTCTCTGGAAATAAACATATCACCTGTAAAATGACGTCTCAGATGTTGACATACAGCCAGTACACTTTCCTTACTCAAGTATTCAACACAGCACAGGAGAGCAGGCACTCCAGGAAAAAAAGCTTTGGATAATCATTTTTCTTGGCTTTCATGCTTCCCTCTGCAATAGCTTCTGAGAAGGTGAATTAATGTATCATTGAAACCCCTGTTTTAATTAATGTTTGTGTGTCAAACACCATGTAAGGCTGGTAAGCCCAGCTGGTTCCCTGAAGAAGCCCCAGGTCAGTTAGTTTCATTTATTTTCTGGCCACATGAAGCACTCTTACTCCTTAGTAAGAATGGCTTTAAAGCCAGAAACCATGGCTGTTGAGTCTTTGTATCTTCAGAATCTAAGACAGATCTCTGCAAAGCATGCTGATTAAATTCGCACGGATGTTGGTGATGGTGCTAATGAAATGCCTAGACGCACATGCCTATTTATCACCTGACGGCCTGAGAGTACGTGGGTGAGGCTCTCCACTCTGCTGGACCAGAATTTTTCAGAGCACATGGGGCCACAAGTGTGCCTGAGATGCCACTCTACTTGCCTCTCATGGCTGCTGGCAAGCCTGGCACAGCCAGGGTCCCCAAGCTGGTCACCTCTGCTTGTAAGCAGCCTGGCCCATTTACCCAAGTGTTATACAAATGCTATTTTCTATGTGTGCCATGGTATGAAAAAGAATGGGAATCCCTGTGCCAGATGACCATCTGCCAGGGACTCTAAGGAGGGAATTCCTCCCTTGAGTAGGAGGAGCCTACATCAGACAACAGATGTGGGGTCCTTTCCCACTCAGGCCCGTATTCACTTTGTTTGTCCTCTCTCTCATAGACTCTAATTCTCGGGTGGCCATTCTCCCCTCCCCTAAAACCCTCTCTTTTCTCATCTCTTGATTTCCGCTGTCATGTTCACCCTGCCCTGGAAGACTGTCACAGCGAGTTCTGGCTCCTCGGGCAACAGCCACTCTGCGGCCAGGGTGGTCTTATAAAGTGGGACAAGAGATTCCCTGCCATGACTGGCTTAAGTCTTGAGAGCAGGGATAGTTGTTATTTCTAATCAACATCTCACTCTGTTTCCCCCCTGCTTGAGGCCCTTACCGAACCCCCAACCAAGACTGACCCAGCCCAGCCTCTCCAGCTCCTCTCACAGTCCCTCCTCCCCGTATACCAAGTTACATGACTCTAATTCCCTCTTCTGCCACGTTCTTTCATACCTCTTTGCTCTTGCTCACGCTGTCCCCACTGCTTAGAAGACCTCCACCTTTTCCACCCAGAAGGCCTGTACACATGCCCTGATTAAATGTCACCTTTGCATGCACTCCCTAATGCTACCGTGTCACTGAACGCTGTACTGTGATCACTGCCTGCTTGTTGACCTAAGAGACTGGACACCCTTCAAGAATGAGGAGTAGGTCTTATGTGTCTATGTAGCTGCCCCAGGACCCAACTTAGCTTTCAATATGCGCCCAGCAAGTACTTGCTGAATGGATAAATAAATGAATAAGATAGTAAGTTGAATGTATGGCTCTGATTAAATCTAAGGCAAGCAGAAGGGAGAAAAGAAAGAAAAAGTGATAGAGAATTTCTCAGAGGTAATTAAATGCCTAGAGGGTTTTCTTCATCACTAAGAGGGCAGAGCACTGGATGATTAAAGAGGGCTTATCAGGGATTATCACTTAATAAACCCTTTCCGGGTGCATCTTACCAAGGATTTCTCCTCTGATCCTCTCTGGAAGAAGAAAGGCTCTATCACTCTATGTCTGATGTGCTCAGGAAAAGATTAAGACAAAGTGAAGACAGTCTTCCTTCTCATCCACCTACAGTTTCAGCTGGGAAGCTGGGCCCCAGGGAAGCAGAAAATACACACTTGACACTCAACATGGGGACTGTGGTTCCTACAGGGCCTCAAAGAGCAGGGGAACACTCCCTGATCTCAGGACAAGAACAGAAAACCCCATCTCTCAGGGATGGGGGCGGTTATCCAAGAGCAGAGAGGGCAGCTCCTCTGGGGAAGCAGCAGCAAACGCAGCCTCTTCGCCTGGTGGGCACTGCTGGGAAACTCCCAGTTACCGCTGGTCCCACCACAGGGCAGTGGGCCCTGAAGGCAATGCGGGAGAAAACCTCCCTCGAGGAAGGTGGCCGGGGGTCTCTCAAAGCCAAAGCCAAGCTTGAAACTCGACCCCAGCCTGAGGGGTCTGCCCTGTAAGCTTCATGGGGTAGAGCTGTTCACTCTGCTGGGAATGCTTTGAAGCCTCAATCGTGGCAATGCCCCTCATCCTCTCCAAAAAAGCAGAATGCACTGGCAAACTCCGGGCCAGCCTTCCAGGCCCTTCTTATCTCCCATCTGGAGGAACTGAGTCCCTGATTGCCCAGCTAGGCCTGCTTTCTCTGACCACTGCCCGGGGGCATTGCAGGCTTGCTCTGAGATCCTCCAATCCCTGCATTCAAACCCAGCCCCAAACCATTCTCTTGGCTAAATCCTGCTGATTTCAGTCCTGAGGGTATAAATTTCTGGAGGCAAACTCTCTGATATTCAGCACAGTCACCAAATACTGACAAGAGTCAACCCTTTTTGGAGCAATTACTAGGTACATTTTGCCCAGGTTACCACTTGTGATCTTCTTAAAAGCACTTTTAATCTTCTCCTTTGAAGCAGATGTTAGTACTACAGCCTTTTTTCTGAGGGAACTGAGGTACAGAGTGGTTGAGTGACCTGTCTGAGGTTGCACAGAGAGTAAGTGACAGGGCTGGGACTATGGCTGGCAGTCTGACCATAGCACTCCTAATATACCCCCTCCACGGTGCCTCATCTTCCGGTCCCCCCTGGCCCCACATGAGGCTGTAACTGAAACACCATAAATGTCCACAAATGTTAATCTTAATTTTCTTTAAACAGGTTAAGCCTAGCTCCCCTTAACCCCTGGCCATCTGGTGGGGGAGGGTAGGGGAGTGATTGAATCACTTTTATATTCATTTCATCTAAATATTTTATGTGTCTTATGCAAGGCAACTGGTGTCTAATTCTACACCTGTTTTATTATTTGATGATTAATGTAATATTTATCACACCACATAATAATTATTTGCTTGTCTGTCCCCTGCACAAATCTATAAGCACTTAGAAAATGGGGTTTCTTGTTTCTTTGTATAGGGGTAGCTGTCACACACTCCCAATAGGTGCTCAATAAATATCTGTTGTATGACTGTATAAATGAACTGGTCAAATCATGGACAATCAATTCCAGCCATAACTAGTTCAACTAGAACAGTGGTTCCCAAAGGGTGGCCTCTAGCCCTGTAGCATCAGCCTCTTTGGGGACTTTGGAGGAAATACACATTCTTGGGTCCCGATTACAGACCTTCAGATCAGAATTCCAGGAATAAAGCATAGCACTCAGCAACTGTCTTCTAACAGACTCTTCTGGTGACACCTGCTAAAGTCTGAGAACTACTGGTCTAGGGCGAAAAGAAAAGTTTGCCATGGTAGCCTAGTTGCTAAGCTGATGTATCCAGGAACCAACAAAACAGAGACCTAAGGAAGGAGAAAGCATGAGGTTGAGTGGGGAGGAGGGAAGATGACACAGGGTGTGGGGAGAGGTGGAGGGAGGAGAAGGGGAGTGGGGGAGAAGGAGAGACTGATTCACCTTGAAATCTCCTGGGGATGAAATGGGTTCATGATGTCGGCTGGGTGCTGCCATAGCAACAGGTACAGTACCACCACTACCCTCCCCCACCGGGATGGCCAGGCATCAGACACACCTACGCTGAGGCCTAAGTCCAGCAGAAGGATTTAAGCTGCAGGGAGTTGGAAAAACACAGAGGGTCAGCTTAAGGGAGAAACTCCCACATGGGCTCTGGTCCCCAGCAGGACTCCTGCAAGGGCTGCTTCCTTGCAAGGGCAGAAGGTTGCTGTCAAGTCCTGAGGCATAGAGAAGGCATGTGGATTTGTCCCTCCGCATCCGGCTCACATGGTGACCCAGCCTGGCTCTGCTGCCCTGAAGGACTTAGTGTAAGAAGAGACTAGTGACTGAAGGGAGAGGGAGAGAGCCCACTGAGTGCAGGGCTGGAGACAGAGGAGGGCCCACTGAAGCATAGCTCAGAGAGGCAGGGGAGGAGACCAAATGGGGAAGGAGAGCAGGAGCAGAACTCATATGCAGGTTCAAGGCCAGGGGCCCTGGCAGGAGAACAGAGGGATGATGAGGAACAGAAGGCTGAGATGGTCCCAGCCCTTTCTGGGAATGGCTGGAGAGTGCACACAGTCATATCAAACAGACTTCCCTCGTGAAGGCAAAATGGGGCTGCAGGAGGAGGACTCGGAGATCAGCAAAACGCACAGTGCTCCATACATCCAATGGAAATAACTTAGTCAAAGTGAGTTTACAGCCAATTAGACATTAAAAGTAAGATATAATTGCTGTTGCTATGTTTGCTTCCAATAAGAACTATGTTATGATTAGACTAACAGGCTAGGGTTAGAATTCTGGGCAAATGGCATGGAAGACTTAATCTTGCTTTCTCGCCATGTGAGAGAAGAAAGCAAATGAGGAAAAGCTGAATCAACCAATCACTGCTGTGTTCAAGGTATCGGCCCTCAGATAATCCTTGTGTAGTTCTGAACCCTTTTGAGGGGTGGGAGGGAAGGAGGGATGTTCTGACAGATTTCTCATATCTGATTCCTTTTAATTTGCATAACAACTCGGTGAAGTCATCATTATTACCCCTATTTATGGATGAGGAAACTGAGCTCAGAGGAGTCCATGCATGCAAGTAGTAAAACAAAAGTTGGGATTTAAATGCTAGTCTACCCCACTTCAAAGACAAGGCTCTTTTATCCATACAAAGGCCAGATTCTGTCCACAGTAATGGAGAGTGGAGAGAACAGGTCCTTATACTACCCAAGGGCTGGGACACCTCTTCCAGCCAGAACTGGGTGTCTCTTGCTGCACAGGTTATCTCTGTGAGACAATATAGTGTAATGGCCTCACCTCTTATTAGTTCTGTGACATTGGGCAGATCATTTGAACTCTGGGTGCCTCAGTTTCTCAATGTGTATAATGGGAATGATAATCCCTATCATGGGGCAGTGCTGTGAAGACTAAGTGGGGCATATAGTCTGATAGTTAACACCCCACCCCAACATGCATTAGCTGTGCAAAGTTAGGTAAGTTATTTACCTTTTTTGCCCATCAATTGCCTCATCTCTAAAATGTATGGATTAAAAATAATGCAGCTAAACCACTCAGCTCAAGGTATGGCAAACAGGAAGCATTTGGTAAGTGGATACCGTGTGTGCTAGAATGTGGAATTCCCTCCTCAGAGAGGACACCCCCAGCTGCACCCCTCACCGGGAATTGCCCTTGCACTTCTGAAGGGGCACCTAGCTCCACTGGTGTGCATCAGCCTCTCCTCTGTCCAGCACTGGCCTGCTCACTTCCTCAGGTGTTTCTCCCAAAAGGACATGCCAATAAACATTCTGCATGCAATTCTCCAGTGTAGAGTTGACTTCCAGGAGCCCCAGTCTAAGACTGTATCTTAGGGCTCAGTAAAGAGTAACTGATAACAGCAATCATGAATACCTTCAAATGCAAAAGACTGGGATATTGTATATGCGACTCCTGCAAGCTTTACAAAATAGTTGGCTGGACTGTATATAGTCTTTGAGAAGAAGGATGTGCCTTGAATGCCCTTATGTTTCCTCTAAGCACCTGAGGACAACAGATCTCTAGAAATGTATTTGACTTGTCCAGGCTGTGTATCTCTTCTGCCCAGAATCAATCAATCTGCATGAGTACAGGGGATACAAATTTCATTTCCACAATGTTGACATACATGGTTCATAACTGGGGTGCACACCATCTCCATAGTAAGGAAGTTTGTAAATGAGATCCCTCTGACAGAATAACTTCGTAAAAACAGGCCACATGAATAAAACTGGGCAAGTAGGTTATATGGGCTATTATCATTAGTGCTTTAAAACAATTAAATATGAAATGTTAACAAAGCTCACATCTGTAAAGACAGGTGCTGCTGACCTGGTCCCCCAGCCTCCCTGTGAGAGAAGTATAAGGTCCTGAGACAGTCAGCGCTGAGTTCTTGCTCTATCCACCTCCTACCAAAATGACACAGAAAACCAGTGGTAGTGCTTGGAACAGAAGCTAGCTCTCTAGTCCCAAACCTGTATTCCTGGGTTACACTATATACTCCACAACTGGCTCCTCTAGAAATGTGGGTATAGAAATGAAAATGTAGAGTCATGGCTCTTCCCATGCCATGGGGCAGGTTAGTTCATCCCTGCCCATCTCTCTCAATGACATCCCCGTGTTGACTACAAGGCGGAGAGAGGCAGAGAAAACATGTCTCCCGTGGAGAACGTGCAGCTGCCAGTACTGCATCAGCCCATTGTGTTCTAGGTGACTGTGGCTCCCTCTGAAGTCCTCGGGGCTACACTGGGATGAACGCTTCCCTCTGGACTCCCAGACTTGCTGCTCTTTACATCCGTCTCCTGAGCTTCGTGCACTGACTCTGAAATCCCCCCAGCATGCTGGCTTCTGGCGGGGTCTTGGGTTCCCCTGAGCAGTATCCCCATCACCATGTGAAACCTGAGCTGGGTCTGACTTCCCTGGGCTTGTGGAGCCAGACAACGTCCCTGGGCAAGGCATCTCCCCTGGGGCCCAGCCACAGCTAATTGGAAAAAGCAGTCAAACCAAGGGTTCCTCAACCTGCTCCTTTCAGCTTGCAGTGGGAGGGAATAAAATGGGCATTTTAATAGGTGAGCTTTCAGCGTAGTCCTTGGGAGCCAAGGACCCAGCTTCTCCCGCTCCTCTTCCCCCCGGCTGCTCCAGGGTTCTCGCCACTCTGCAGGGCATCGTCCAGCTGAGGGGCCAGCAGGCGGTCCTGGGACTAAAGCTGCATCCCCACGCTCAGCCTGCTGGGACAGTCCCCTGCCTTCCCAGCGCTTCCCAGGTCCACAAACACTCCAGGCACCTACCTACTTCCTGAGCGCCTCCTGTGCCCAGAGCACCATGCTGCAGGCAGCCAGCTATTGGAGGAACTCCCTGACCTCAGGTGGCCTAGATGCAGCCTGGACAATTAGAAAGTGCACCGATTCAGGCAGAACAAATGATAAGCCAGAAAAAAAAAAAAAAAGACATTCAGACAGCAGGGCAGGGTCTGAGGGCTTGAGGAGTCCTATAAGGTTTTCTCAAAATTCATTCTGGCTCCTGAAATATTAGAGCTCTCTGCAGAAGTCCATTCTCAGCCAGAAGTCTCCAACATCAGCCCAGACTCATTAGCTGCAGGCCGGGCTCTGGGACAGCATATAATCACCTAATTAGCTGAGGGTCACACACCTGGCGGGCAGCTCTGCAAACCTGGGCACCAAGCCTGTGCAAGTGCCCCTATTATGCAGTGTCAGGCCAGGTTTGTTTGTTCTTGGAGAGCAGGCTTCCTGGGAGTGCCGCCCAGCTGAGGGTGGCAAACCAGCCTCCTTTCAGTCAGGTTTTCTGGCTACCTGAGGGCAGTTCTGGAAGGTGCTGGCCTGGCTGGCCTGGGAGGAATTAGGTCAGAGATGGAAAAACAACGCGAACACTTGGGAGGTGAGCGGGGCTCAATGCCAGCACCCGTGGAAAGCCAGGTGCCTAGTAAGCAATTCACCTGTATATTTTTTTCTTTTTTTAAAGTATAACTTAGGTAAGGAACAGATGAATGAAGAGGTGTTAAATCCTTAAAGTGGAACTGCTGAAACAGGTGTAGTGTCAATTACACTTCTTTGTTCCGGGCCAATGGTGAAGCCCCTGGGACGAGGCACCAGCATTCTCCTTGCTTGGCAACATATAACTGTTTTCTAGTTGGTTTGAACAAACTAGGGCCAGACGGTGGCAGAAAAGGTCTCCTAATTAGTTCTTAATTTTTAAGTACTTCTTTCAGTTTTACTTGTAAAATTTTAAATCAGAAAAGCAAAACACATTACAACCAAGTAACAATACAAAGATGCAGAAAGAAAACATGTGCTTTCATCCCACCTCCATTCCCATCCTGCTGTATGTACACAAGTGTTCACAGCTTGATGGGTATACTACCCCACCTATCTCCAGGCACCAAACTTATGCAGCATTTTGCTATTGACTTTTAAAAGTGGGACCATGGTATATACATTAATTACTCTGTAACTTGCTTTTCTATGGAAAACATGAGGAATGCCCCTCCAGGCCAACATACAGATCTAATGAAAACATACACAGCACACAGGCACACACACACACAGGACCACAGCTACATGGCATTCTAGGCATCTCCCTGCTGCTGTTTGCTTTTGCTTCTGGTGCTATAAAGCAAGTCTGGAACATTCTCCTTTACATACTGTATCCTTACCAACTAGCCTTTTTATTTCAATAGGTGGGTGTCTCAACAATGGGCTTACAGGGTCAAAGGGATACATACCTTCCATATTAATTCCCCCAACGGTTGCAGTAAGCCACCCAATACTCCACCAAAAATTCATGAATGCTTTTTCCTTCACTTCCTCAGATAGTGGATGTTACGACCCTTAAATGTTGGTCAACTTAATGGATGAAAAAAATGGGTCTATTTAATGATTTATTTTGCATTTTCCTGAGTATTAGCATCATTTCCGGTGTTAAATAGTTGTATGCATCTCCTCGCCCCCTAGACATAAGGACTCCGTGCTATCATGGGCCTCCTGTGTGCCTTGATATTGCACTTACCTCTTGTTTGACTATTATTAACCTGCCATTCTTATTTATATTCCCAACACCTGTTACAGCACCTGACACAGTATTTGCTCCTTAAGTAGTTGTTTAAAGAAAACAAGCAAAGAAAAAGAGCAAGAAATCAAGAAAGCAGCACTACAATCCGAAGCTGAATGTTCACAGCTAACTGCCAACCAAAGATCAATCAGGAAGGAATGTTAACATTGCTGAAATTACAGGGTAAGTTAATGAAGACAAAAAAAAGATTCCATTTACAAAGAGCTGATTGACACACAAAATTTCAAGAACATGCCTGGTTCATAACGAAAGGCCCGCCTACACTTTAGGGTTGCTGAGCTGCCATTCTCCAGCGACCATGTTTCACTCTGGGACAAATGGTTTTTGGTCAAGGATAAAAGTCTAAATATTCATTCTTCAGACTCCTAATGAGTTTTGGAATGATCACTATCATTCAGCTCTAACTGCAGCCAATTTTCTCTGAGTTAATCTTGACATCAATACCCCTCCTAAAAGGCTTTTCTATCATAAAAAAAAAAATGATTCAAGTAATAGCATTCACACTTGGGGCTCACTTCTTCCAGAAGCAATATATTTTTGAATTGACTATAAGACTACAAAGAAAGCCACTGGCAATAAACTCCTGGGAAGGATTTCAGATTTTTAATAGAAGATAATCTGTTTATACAAAGTCCTTCTTTAGAAACAGGATGGACATGTACCCCCCTCAACTTGATCTCATTTATTCCCTGAGAGTGAGTGTTTCCACTCCTGGGGTTCACTGAAGAATCTAAGAAAATAGAAGTTTCCTGAGACACCCCCAGTGATCGGAGCTGGACATATGCATTTGCCATATGACAGCTGAACTTTTCCCCTAGCATAGGGTTCAAAGGTTATCAACATTGGCCAGCCACCTGAGGGACACACAAACCGTCTTGACACCTCATCACTATACCTAACTTCTTGGTGATTTTTTTCTATTTTAAAGAATGTAACAACCCATCCCATGATTCTGGCTTACAGCACTACAGAACATTTCTAATGTTCTCAAATGTGAATTTTAAAATACCTAAGTAATTTAGTTCATTTTAGTACTAAAATGAATATGAACTAAATGTCAATAATGAGGTGGAAGAAGGCTAGACGGAGAAAGCAGAGGTGGGTTGACAAGATATGACACTGAAACAATGAAATTGTATCACAATTCCAAAAATTTAGCAACCTTTAGCCTCACCCACTAGATGAGCATACATTAAGCCATACTCCCCCTAATTTGTATAATTAAGAGCACTAGGGAGAAGCCTGGTCCCCACGGAAGTATTTACCACCTGGAAAGGGCTGTTTCTAAATTCTAGAATGCCAAGACAACATTCCCTTACACCTGAACTTCTGTGCTGGCCTGACTGAGTTCCCACCAACCCACTCTCGAGCCACTGTCAGTCTTACAGACACACTGCTCTATTACAGCCTTTCTCTGCTCACAGCCTGAGTAGCTACACTCTGCTCACCAATTAGAGGCCATAAACACAACAATCTGGGCACAATCTGTCTGTTGAAGCTTAGCTCCCTCCACTCAGAGACAGGATCCCGCCCACACACCTAAGCCTGACCTTTCATAGTCCCTTGGTAATACACTACATTTTCCAGACACAGGTGCTATTTCCTCTGACTGAGATACCTACCTTCCTTATTCTGTTTACCAATTGCTAATTCTTCCCACAAGGCCTATATCCATAGCTTTCTCTTCAGTGAAACATCCTATCCTGTGAACAGCTCTCCATCTAGAAGCATAATTATTTGTAACCCTCACAGTACTTGTAATATTGTAAATGCTAAATATTTATTGATCATATGATGTTTGTTGAAATGAACTGAATTTTGAAATTTTTCATTGTTTTTTCACCCTACCAGAACAGCACCCTTTTCTTTAAGATTTTGTTCCTTTAAGTTATCAAATACATGAACATTTGAAAAGTACAGAGAAGCATAAACAAGTATATGAATATTACCACAATCATCACCTGGAGATAACCACTTTAATTGCCCTCTTTATTGCACATGTTACGTCAACGCAGTTAAACAAACTTAAACTTACACATGGAAGTCCTATGCCCTATGCATGTTTGCCTGAATTTAGATGAAGTCATATACTATGTACTCACACAGCATTTAGTTGACCAGAAATCTCTGCCAATGAGCACTCCTACATCTCAACAGCATAATGCAAGCAAATGTTCCTCCTGATGACTATAGGGCCCTGAAAGTTTCTGTGCTTTCTCTGAATCATAAATTCACAGAACTTTATGGCTTAGAGTGACCTCAGAGAACATCTCCATTAATTCCACCTCTCCTCCCTCCTATGCATTTGCTAGACATGGCTAATCAAGATTCTCTTTAAAAATAAGTGTGGACATCATCTCAGAATCCTCCAAGCTGAAGATTCTCAGAATGCAGTGTGAAACCTAGCTGTCACCTGAGATTGTATCCCCTCATTTTGCAGATAGTAAAAGGTTCTAAGAGAGGCTGTATAGTCTATTAAGTACTATACTTAATAAAGCAGAAATGTATAAATCTATGGATCCAAAGAAATACCCCTACTTCAGACAAGTCCCCAGTCATTTCATCATTTGGCAAACATTTGAGAACCTACTGTGCTAAATTCTGGCAGAAAAAAAAAAATATAGGGTGTGGTCCTGGTCCTTTAGCAACTTACCGTGTAAGGTTTATCAGCAATCACTTCAGATCCCCACCCTTTTGTCCTCTCAATCCAGCCCAAAGGGACTCCCAGGAAAGGTGTTGCAGGCGGTGAAGACAATAGAAGGATAAAGTATGGAGCAAGGAAGAGCTTCCCTACTGTTTTGGGCAGTGTTGTCTCTCTCCAAAATTCCTATGTTTAAGTCCTCTAACTTCCAGTATCTCAGAATGTGACTATATTTGGAGATAGGGCCTTGAAAGAGATACATTAAAATGAGGCTGCAACCTAATTCAATCTGACTATGGACACAGGAAGTGACACCAAGGATGCACACACACAGAGGGAAGGTCGCAAGGAGGTGACCATCTGCAAGCCAAGGAGAGAAGCCTCAGGAGAAGCCTCAGGAGAAACCAAACCTGCCAACATCTAGATCTTGACTTCTGTGATCTAGTGTGTGAGAACTGTGAGAAAATTAATTTGTTGTTCAAGCCACACACCCTGTAGGGTTTTTTTTTTTTTTTGGTTTTTCTAGCAAACTAATACACCAACCAACTCTGCTAAGGTTGCCTTCATAACCACAGAAGGCCCTATAATGAAAGAGCCTTCATGCCTTGAAAGAGAACCCTAGTGACTGTGGAAGACTCTTGGGGAAGGAAATGGAGGGTCTGGCCTTGGATATGCCAAGCATGACCTTAGGATGGAAAGGGCATGAAGCAGTTCTGATGGATCAGTGCCAAGGAGAGTTGGTGGAGCCCTTGTTGACCTAATACATCCAGGGGAAGGGAGTAGGGACTCTACTTTTTGAGGACACTATAATTAGGCCAGAAGCATTCTGGGCAGTGAGAAAGGCCCTGCACTGGATGTCTTAGCTCAGCAGGGTCTCATGTGCCCCTTGAGCATAGGGGGCATGACGCTTACCATGGCTGACAAAGCTGGCTCTGTGCATGACGTTCCCTTACTTATGCATTATGGACAGACTGGGCTTGATACAGGCAAAAACTCTGGCAAGGGTCAGGGTCCACCCCACGAAAAACAGACCTAGTAGTGGAGAATGTCCCTCTCCACTCCCCACACATGTACAGTCCTACCTGCACTTTCTAAAGAGTTCCTCAATGGCTACAAAATGCAGCACAAGGAAACAAGGGAGTAGAAAAAGCATAATTTCTGGAGTCAGCAGTCAAGAACTTGAGACGTGCCTTGCCACTTCCAGCGTGGGTGACGTAAGAGGTCATTCAGCCTCTTAGCATCTTCGCTTCCCCACCTTAAGATGGGGATGATAATGCCAATCTCATTGGGTTACAGTGTGTCAAGTGTGATAATATATGCTCATGTTTTAAGCCACTAAGAAGCTCCATAAATGCTAGTTGTCTTGGCAATTATTACATTTATTTCACATATCTTTCTGCTTATCTAAGTTCTGTTCTCCCTCATTGGCAGACTGATGTGCAATGTGGATGTGCCTTTTATATTCAGTTTGAGCAATTGAAGGCAAGAGCCATTGTTCAGTTTTTTTCCAATCTCCCCTTTCCATGCATTAGAGCACTGTGGATGCAGTAGGCACTTAACATGCATATTTGGCTAACGTACAGTCAGCCCTGTGGTTCTATGCTTAGAAATGGCTCCATACCTTTCTGTTAACTGTAACTGCATTATTTTAATACTCTCACCTCTTCTAGTCTGTAGTCTTTCTTCACGTCTCCACCACTGGGCACCTCATAACCTGAGCCAGCCTTCACACTGCTCCAAAGGTATCTTTCTACAACACTATTTTTAAAACATTCAATCTCTCATGCAAAAATCTTCTAGCCAGCTACTAAGTGCCCATAGAGCAAAGTTCTAACTCCTTAGCCTGACATTCAAGGCCTCCAGTAATGTAACACCAACCACACAAATGTCACTTCTTTCCTATAAAAATCTTTTACTGTGGTTAATGTGACCTACTCATTGATGCCAGTCAATAGATATTTGCCAAATAAGCAGATGGTTGTTTGGCATCAAACAAATGACCATATCATGCCCAATTCTACCTCCTTGTTTTGGCCCACAATCTTCTCCCCTCTTGAAGTGTCTTTCTTGGGGCCACTGATTGTGAAACAATTAGAATATATATGGTGCTTTATTTAGAGCTGTGCATGTACTACTGGTACAACCACTTACGGAAGGCTTCCCCCTTTCTTTTTCTTATTGGAATCCCTCCATTCCTTAAAGGCCAGCTCAAGCCTCATCTCCTGAGGGGAATGAGCCTTTTCTGATTCCATGGCACTCAGGAGTCTTCTCTGCATTCCTCATGACACACATTGCCAACACCACGCCCTTGCCTTCTAAAACCCTCCACCGTGTGTTATTATTTGTACTTCTTTTGTAATCCCTTAAAGGAACTCTCCAAGTCTTCTCCCTCTTTGCACCCCCAGGACCTACCACATGGCTATGAATGGACTATAATCGACTTGGGACTCCTTGGAAGGGGATACCTTCTGACAATTGGTAGCAGCTATCTTTTCAGTGTCATGGGCAGTCAAGTGTTGGCCAGTCCTAAGCATGCTTTAATCTGTGTTGTCCCTGGCCCACTTGTCAACCCTACCTCAAAGGCCTTGCAATGAATGAACCTAAGAAAAACGAGAAATGAATTCAACCACACATGTCGACCCGTGTCTCAACATGTGCATGAGGGGGTGTCAGCATGGTGAAATGACATTATCCAGGTGAGTTGTATCTGCATATCTGTCACAGCAATCAGGGCGTGCTCCCCTTCACGGCAGAGAAGATGACGGCTGACTCACCACAGAGGCTGCTTCCCCAGTAGTGAGGGGGGTTTATGCTGATCCATCCCCTTCATCTGTAGCATTAGCAGGTACTTTCACTACACAGCTAGCCTGGCCAGTGGTCCTGAAACTAACCAGTGGCCTCCCAAATAGGAAAATCTGTCTGGGTTATATATTGGCCATAATGGTACTCACAACATCAGCTTTGTTTTCATCTAATTTTCATGACCATTTATGTCCTATCATAGTAGATAACATAATAAGGATATAAAATATGTATAAATAAAAATAAAACAAAAATAAGTAAAACCACTTATATTCCCCAATAACCCAGAAATATGTATGCTCACTACAAATTACTTCTCTGAACTCGAGTCATTTGTCCAGCTTCCTATCCAAGTTCCTCCAGGGACGTCCAACAGCCATCTCAAATGTACCATGTCTAAACCTGAGCTCTTGCAAGTCTCTTCACAAGCCTGCTTCTCCCACAATTTTCCCCATCTTAGTTAATTACAATGTCATTCCACCAGTTGTTGAGGCCAAAAACCTTCAAACCACCTTTGACTCCCCTCTGTCTCTCACATCCAATTTTGTGTCCATCAATAAGCATCACCCTTTCCTTAAAAGCCTATTCAGAATTTTACTCCTCCTCACCGTCCACACTGCTTCCTCCCTTGTCTAAGCCACCAGCGTCTCGCACTTGGATTATTGCAGTAGCCTCGTTGGTCTTGCTTTCACCTTCACCCGCTTTTGCTCTATTAACACAGCAGCCAGAGTGACCCTGTTAAAATGTAAGTTGCATGATGTCACTGCCTTTTTCAAAGCTCCCCAAAGGCTTCCTACGTCACCCCAAAGACCAGTGTCTGCTATGTAAGATACTCAGGAAGGATTTGTTATTCGAGTGAACTCTAATAAACTTGAAATCACTTATTTCACCTGTTACTACTGTGTACGTATGAGTTAAAAAATTCAACAGTCTTGAAGTAAGTCCTTTAGGACCAGATTAAGCAGATACTCTGAAGAATACTTTAAAGAGTCACCTTAAAGGAATTTTTACTAACAGCAGCTATGCACTTGTTGTTCACTCAATGAACATTTATTGAGTACCTAACACGGACTAGATACTGAAAATAGGTATTGGGGATACAGTAGTGATCGAGGCAAATCTAGTCCTTAACCTCGGAAATCTGGCAGAACCAGATTTTAACCTCTTCAAGTAAGTAATGGACGATCTCTGGAGCTCAACTGTGTGGCCAGCAAAAATTGGATGAGGATACGTCACTTACCCAAGGACAGAGGACTCAACCAGAGACTTTTTTGATGTCCCTTTTAACTACTACGAGTCTTGTAAGCCAAGCCCACTAGCATCCTTCTCTGGCATCTTCCTACACCTCCCAAGGCTGTTTCTCTCTGGTTCCTCTAATACAGCCACATAAATAGAGACACACAGCCAATTCAGTTGGTTCATCTGTAATATTCAAAACAACATGGTAGGCAAATCAAATGACTGTCTGCATCTTTGGACGTCTGGAACAAGGCAGGGGGAAAAAGCCCTATCAAGCTTGGAAACCTTAAAAAAAAAAAAAAAAGGAGCTTCCATGCAAATCCAAGAAGCTTTCCTTCCCACACTGAAAATAAACTTCCTCGGTTTTGGGGCTCACCCAGCTAAATGTGGACAAAGCAGCAATCACCCAGATGACATGAAAAGCCCTAATGGCACTTCCAACTGAGTTACAGTGCTAATACCACATCACTCTGTCACTGTCACAACGCTGTGCCCCTTAAAATACTCAGAGTCATTTGGGCCCTTTTGTAATGGGGAGAGGTGTGGGAGGCAATCTCTCCTTGGGAGAACACTGAAGTGGAGGGGCCGTAGGGAATGCTGGCACAGAACATCTGTGCACTTAAATCTACAGCAACTCTTGCTGTTTTAATTGTGAGTGACGGGGGTAGGCGAGAAGGAAGCAGAAGTTCCTGTTAGGGGGGACTCGTATGAAACAGATAAGCAGGAAAGCTAGCTAACTAAACAGAAAACCAAGGCTCCCAGGGGATTCGCACCATCTCCCGCGTGGCTGGACAAACTCAGAGCCCTGACTTCTTCTGTCCCAATCTCCTGCTCTTGACAAAGACCTGGGTGACCATTCACTCATTCAGTATTTTCTGGTGGAACACTCAGAAAATGCCAGGTACCGTTCCAGGTACAATTTACCACGCTAAACAAAATAAACACTGAAGATGCCTTAAAAAATACATCTTTGATATAAAGATGCACATAAAGGTTGAAACAAAATTAGAAAGAAATCACTTAAAATTTCTTTATTTAGAAAAATTATAAATAATTTAGAAAGAATTGCCGTACAGAAAATAAACAAAACCAAGAACTGATTCTTTGAGAAGATTCATGAAATTGACAAATCTCTAGCAAAACTGATCAATCAATAAAAGAAAGAAGGCAGAGAATACTAATACCAGGAATGAAAGAGTAAATCTCTATAGATCCTACAAACATCAAAAAAGATAATAATGTATGATTAACTTAAGATACAATGGACAAATTATTTTAAAAACAACTTAAAATAACTGACAGAGAAGTAGGAAATTAAATAGCCCAATGTCTAGCAAAGAAATTAAATCTGTATTTTTTTTAAATCACAAATTAAAACAAAACTTCAACGTTATTCAATTCTTTTCCTATATGGATTGTGTTTGCCTGGATCATGTTTACATTGATCATTATTTTTCTCCTTCATTCTTTCAATATGAATTATACTGACTGACTTTCCACTGTTAAACAAGGAACTTACAACCTGGATAAAGCCAAAATAAAACAAATAAACAAAACCCTGCCAGTCCCAGATGGTTTCACGGATGAATTCTAAGAAAGAAAATAAACTTAATCCCTCAAACTTACAAGTTCTTCCAAAGAATAGGAGAAAAAAAAAAGAGGGAACACATCTTGTTTCCTGAAGAAAACCTAACTTTGAGAGCAAAACCTAACTAGGACATTTCAAGTGAAGGAAAATTATAGGCCAATCTCTGTTATGAACATAGATAATGAAATCCTAAACTAGAATATAGCAAATCAAACCCAGTGATATAGAAAAAGCATAGCACAACAAAATTGGTTAGTCCAGTGTTGAAAGTTCATTTAGCACTAGAGAATCAGTATAATTTACTATATTAAAAGAATATAGGAGAAAAATCATGTGATCACTGCAATAAATAGGGAAAACAAATTTAAGATAGTTAACCTCTGTTCATGTTAAAGAAATTCAGCAATTTAGGAACAGAAGGAAACTTTCTTAGCCTGAAAAAGAATATATATGAAACACCTACAGCAAGCATCATATTTAATGAGGAAATATTGAAAGCTTTTCCACTGAAACTGTGAATAAGAAAAGAACTAGAAGTCCTATTTAATTTGTATTAGAGGTCCTAGCTGGTGTAACAATAGAAGAAAGAGAAATAAAGGGTACAGGGATTGGAAAAGAAAACATTAAAATATTGTTATTTGCAGATGGTTGATTATATATGTAGAAAATCCAAAAAAGATCTTCAGATATGCTATTAAAATAAATAAGTGAATTTAGGTAGTTGGATACAAGTTCAATAAAGAAAACTCAATTATATGTTGGTATACTAGCAACAAAATATTAGAAAACAGACTTTAAAAATAAATACCAATTACAATAGCATTATAAATTGTTTGACAAAGACGCATAAGACTTTACTAAGAAAAATTAAAGTGGATATAATAAAGGGAAGGATATACTATGCTCATGAATGGGATGGTTCAGTGTAGTCAAGAAGTCAAGATGTCCCCAGCAATAGACAGATTCAATGAAGTCCCAGTCAAAATTCCAGCAGGATTTTTTTAATGAAAATTGACAATTGAAAAGTGTATATGGAAATGCTAAGAGAAAAAATAACAGCCAAGACAAACCTGAAAAGGTAGAATAAATTTGGAGGAATTACATTAGCACACATCAAAATTTACTATAAAGCTACAATTATTAACAAACTGTGGTATTTGGCACAAGGAAAGACAAAGAGATAAAATGGAACAGAATGGGAAGCCCAGAAAGAGACTCATATACATCCGGTCACTTGATTAAAATGATAAAGGCAACAAATAAAGTAATAAAGAAAGAATAATCTTTTCAATAAATAGTACTAGGTCAATTGGACATCCATATGGAAAAAAAAAGAATCTTAACTCCCACTCATAACATACATAAAAATCAATGCTGGGTGGATTGAAAACTGAATGTGAAAAATAAACCAATAAAACTTGCAGAAAATAAGAAAGCAGAGTATCTTCATGACCTCCAAGTAGGACAAGTTCCTCAGCCAACCTCACAGTTTTGTATCAACTCACGAAATGAGTGAGGGGGGCATCTTGGCACTGTAGATCACAGTAGCTACGCAGGAAGGATTAGCTATAAAGGTGATCTCTCTGTGTTTGACTTTATACTCCATGGGAGTGTCCCAACTGACTGCTACGCAAGAGGGCCCAGAGGCTGGCAGCATCAGATCAGAAAAGGGACAGTGCCAAGGACGATTGTGTGGGGTTCAGGCAGACTGCTAGGAAGGCTCCAGGCATATACCTCCCTAAGTAAACTCCATACACTCAGAGTTTGGACCTGAACATGGGTTGTTCACAAACCTAACTCACCAGCTCTGAAAACTGATCTGTTTCTCAGGTCAGATTCATCACAATCAAGCTTTCCAAGACAAGACCATGCAATAATCAGCGCCCACAAAGAGCTCAAGTTAACGCATCCTCCTCCCACGTGCAAGCTACCTATGAAGCCAATTGCAATTGAAATGTTTCTCAGAGCAAGGAGAGTGAGTCACAGTTTGGAAAGTGGCATTAGCCACTTCCCTCCAGCAGGGCAGAAGCCCCAGACGGATCTGAAAGTTCATCTGTTGGGCAGAGCGCCTTCTCCCCTACAGATCTGGGATGGATCCTATCTATGCTTTCCTCCCAGGTTCTTCTTTCCCTTGCTTCCACAGGTGGCCAGTACCCCCTTTGAAAGGGCCACATGTTGTTCAGGTATGTTAATTCCTTAAATATAGTGATTTGTCCTGAAAGAAAGAGATTAGGTGATTTAGCAGTCTCTGCTCTTAGCTTTGTGTATGACATTCAGAGAAAGAGATCTTATTTTTGTGTTTTTAGAGGATAACTCATTTTACCTCCTGTATGCAATAAGGGAACAGTTTGTCCACAGCTAAAATTTCACCAAGGGTGATCAGAGAAACTTGGTTATACATAATGACCAGATATGAGAGGTCCTCAATTATGAACTACAACATAATCCAACTGCCTGACAAAAAACTCTAACCACAGAGTCTTTCAACATCATGGCTTTTAACATACTAGATAACTATGGCAGTAAACATAACCCTGGCTGCCAATATAGGGATGGGGCAGTAGCTAAGGGCTGATTTCTATGAGAATGCACCACACCACTGCTGAATCTACAGATCAACTAAGACAGAGCCTCTGGAGGTGGACCCAAATCATGCTTCAACTCACTTCTGCGTACCTCAAGTCTATCTTATCCCTGAGGAAAGAAGGCAGCTATCTAGCTTTGATAGCAGAGGTGCACCTGTCCAGAACACCTCACCATCTGCTTGCTGATAATTGATAAGGTCTTCCTTTCTCTGATTAGAAGTCCTCAGCATGAATTGTTTTCCAAGAGAAAACACTGACTCAAAATCAAGCAAAAGTGTAAGTGACTAAAATTAGCCCCTCTCCTTAGAGCAGTACCCGCGGTAGTGCCTGGTACACAGTGAACATGCAAATATAGCGATTGATGAAATGAATGAATGAACAGGGAAGAGAAGTTTATAGGGGAGGCACTGAGAAACAAAGTGTTCAGATTGCTGTGGTGGGAGTGGGGAGTTTTAGAACTTTGGGTAACTGATGATCTGGTCTGATGCTCATGATGGTGGAAATGGATTAGCATGTGATACATTCCCTGTAGGGACCCCTACAGCAGGAGGGAGGTATTTCATAACTGGGCAGAGGTTAAGAGCCTAGATACAGGAATCCTCAGATAGACCTACTCACTATGTGACCTTGGTAAGTCATGAACTGCTCTACCTTTCGGTTTCCTTGTCTTAAAAGTGGTAATGCTGTTAGATCGCAGTTATTAAAAGAGATAGAAATAATGGATTTAAATCCCTCAACATAGTGCCTAGCACACAGCAAAAATTCAGTGAAGAACAGCCATTTCCCTTTGCTTTTATTTATACCAGAGTAGAGCTGCTGCCCGTGGAAGGGCCTTACTGGAATGAACCGAAATGCCCCCCGAGGCTGGGGAGCTCACCACAATGTGAGTGGGGTTTTCCTGAGCCTCAGAACATCAGCACTGACATAGCTACCTGAGTAAGGATGTCTCTGCAAGTAAGACTTTAGGTGATCAAGTTCTCAAGGCCTTGCTTTCAACTTTTTCAGTGATTGAAGTATGAGAAACAATGTTTGGATCAGAATGTTTGGTTCTATTGCAACGATCAAGAATATTTGGCACGTCAAACTTAAAAACCAAAGGTACACAATACTATACTCTGAGGCTGGCCATCTGTTACAGAACAGGCAAGGTAGGAAACACTGTAGAAAAAGATACACTCTTGGGTGCCTCCCAATAACCCCTCAGACACACTGTGTACCCCCCAGTTACCCAAAGACCAACATCTAGAAGGAAACTTCTCAACCTTATATGCTAAGATTGCCATGATGTGGGATAAGGGTGAAATGGCTGGAGGAATTATCCAATTAGTCCTTACATGCAGGGACGGTGAGAGGGCTGGCCTTCAGGAAGTCCGCCCAGGCCACAGACCCTCTATGTAGTACTGGAGACAAAAGGCTGGTCCCCCTTTTCTTGCACAACATGGGAAGCAAACATCATGGCATTTAGAGTAAGAGGATCTGCTCCAGGTCAGGAAGACGCTTGCTCCACAGCACACTGATGGGGCTTTTCCAGGCTCTCCTGACCATCCATCTACTGAACACTCGTGTTGGCACCTCTGGGCCAGCTCCCGCACATGGGGGTGGGGGTGGGGGAAGGATGGAGGTGTGCTCAGGCCTGGGGACAGCTCTCCAACTCCACTCAGTCAGCTAGGATTTCTTGCTTAGGGGCTACCCCCAGATGGAGCAATTCTGTAGCAGTCCTGGTTTTGCCCACCTGTGCCATTTACCAGCTGCATGACCTTAGGAAGCTACTCACTTTCTGCCTCAGTTCTGTCATCTAGAAGCTAAAGCTAATAGTTCTATCCCATAGGACTGTTGTGAGAATTAAAGATAATGCATAAGGAGCTAAACACCGTGTTTAATGGCATAATGCATAAATGATTACCGTGATTTGTATTGGCCCATTAGCAATTTTCTTAGCTTGCTCCCAGGCAAAGCCGTCACCAGCTCCCCTGCCTGTCCCTGGGCTCCTGCTTCCACAATGAATCATGTGCGCCACTCAGCTGTCCTCGCTGCTCTTCTCTATTTCTATTCTGCCACACTTGGGGTCCTTATTCCTAATCCCCATTATACCCGGCTGTTTTCTGTTTAACATCTCTTCTCAAATTCATCCTTCCTAAACATCTTGCCTCTATTCTTTTACCACTGACCAAAACAACACTCCCCTATCCCCCGCCAGAGGAACAAAATGAACAAAACACAAATGTCTCTCAGATAAGAGGTTTTTAAAGGAAGGGAGAGTGGAAGGGGGGGCCAACAGCCAGAGAGCAAGCCAGCCCACCCCACTGCCATGCCTTCTCCAGGGCCCTCAGCTCCTGAAGTTTTGTTTTCTCTTTTGTCTTATGTCAGGCCTAAGCCCATGGGGAATCTCCATCTCAGTTTCTACATGGCCTTGATGCACCTTTTGGGCTTGGCAGATGTTAAATAAGAACTGGCATTACAATAAAGGAATGGTACCAGTTAGATGGGCAGGAGGAGGCCTCGCTGGATAAAGTACTCATTCAGGTGCTAAGGAAGAAGCCAGGGAAGAAAAATGCTCTTTCTTCATTTCTTCTTCCCCAACCCAATACCCTTTGAGAACCTGGGGCCCATCTGGGTGTGGCTGTCTTCTGAGTCTAAAGCTGCCTGCCTGGTCCAGGCTGCAGCAGAAGAGCTGAAACACAGGAAACACCACTGCCCCAGGCATGAAGGCTCAGAAGCCTGGGTCCACAACTCCGGAGCCTTACAGGAATAATGTGCAGCCAGTAAGCAGGAATGTGGAAGAGGCCTCCAGGAACAAGAAAGCAGGCAGCTGTATCAGAGATGTCCCGAGGAAGAGAAGAGAAAGGCACTGGTCACAAAGACCCCTGGCCTGGGACTGGAAGAGAGGGAGGTGAAGGGGCCAGCAAAGGGATCCCACCAGAAAGGCCAGGAGTGGGGAACTTTCTGTGCACCTGGGTCTCTCCTGTGGACATGCCTGGTGGCTGACAACCTCCACATTAAAGTCATGCATTCCCAGTGGTCCTCTGTTCATCTAGCACTTTCCATCCTCAATCAGCCATCATGAAGTCCAGACCCCCTGTCCCTTTACTTCAGGCCCCATTGCAGTAGCTTTCCCATCACTCCTTGCTTCCCTCGATCCACATACCTCTGCCTGAAATATTCCTCCTAACAGTTTTCATAATGCATACTCTCTGTTGAAACATCTCCGGTGACTTCCCTTGTCAGCAGGATAAAACCCAACAACCTTCCAGGCCTGACAATCAAAAGCCTTCGTGGTTTGAAAGATGCTATGTGCTTCTTATCCTATTTTCCATTGATTTCTTCAGTGGCTCCCTATACACTTTCTAGACTTTATGCTTTCTCACACACATTGTTCTCCCCTGGCCATCCTCACTGCTCCTTGCTCTTGTCTTCCTAAACTGTACCCACTTCGGCTGCTTACTCTTCATTGCCTGCTCCCCACTCCCACTATTCTCTGCCCTCTGTACCTCAAGAGGCTTCATCTCTGTGCCCCTTCAAACTTTACCACCCGGCTGCCCAGCCCCCTTACCTCCCACAGGAGGCACAGGCAGCAGGAGAGAGGAGGAGGTAAGTTTTCTCCAGCTCCCTATGGCTTTGGTGGGGTAATTCTGGGTGGGCTAGGCCCCCTGGGATCACAGGCCTGCAGCCCCTCTTCCTGCTCCCAGCCTCACTGAGCCCTGATAACCCATTTCCCCGCATTGCTCCTTTAGACCCAGGAGTGGAAATCCCACCGTAGCTGGCCCCTGGGGTCTAAATATCACCTGTGGGTCTTGTCCACATTAAATAGCCCCTTCATTACATCCTCTTCAAGCCCCAGCTGAAGGTACCTTCTGTTTCCTGTCTGGATCCTGCCTGAAACACCATCTTACCAGCCTCATTCCAAACACCACCTCCTCCAAGAAACTTTCTTTTCCACCATAGTTCAGAGTGATTGCTCATCTCTCGTCACTCCCAATATCCTCACTTAATTTTTATGGAGCTTTATGGTTTCCAAAGTATTTGACATAAATGAACTCATCACAACAACCCTGAAAGATAGACAAGGTATTATTACCATTAATAATCTCATTCGCATTTTGCAGAGAGCTGAAGCTTCTGGAGAATAACAGCCAAGGCTGAGATCCCCCAGCTGTTAGGCAGTCCCAGTGCACACGGTTGGGGCCACAGGATGGGCTGGGATCCCATGGGGAAGAAGAGGAGGTTGCATCTGGCAAGACAGGGGCTGGGAGCTATCTATGTATATATGAGGCCCAAGAAAATAAAATCCAGTGAGTGTGTGACCACAAAGTAGAGGAAACAGTCCTCAAGAAGTACATAGCCTCTATTGGAAAAAATGCATATGCCCACTAGCTGATATCACAAAACAGAACAGGGCCAGATAGGAAAGGACTTTAAGGCCAAGGACTCTTTTTTATACTTTCCGAATGTCCAACCCCACCCTGCACTTGAATCAAAGCCCCAGCCAAAGATGTTCAAGACAGATTCATTCTCTTGATCAGCCTCTACGATGGGCCAGGCAGGGTGCCATATGCTGGAAACACCACAGGTCAGGACAGGACAGACACGCCCTGCTCTCATGGAGGAATGGCATTACATAAAACTTTACATAAATAACTGGAAAAGTACAATGGTGGCAAATGTTCCAAAAAAAAAAAAAAATAGAATCATGAGTGTGATTTCTGGGGAGAGCTTTGTTCAGGGCAGATACTCAGGGAAGATTTTCCTGAGGGCATGTCCTTTTAAACTGGGATCTAACAGGTAAGTGGGAGTTAACCAGAAAGGGAGCAGGCTGCCAAGGACAGAAATTCCCATGCATGCCAAATGCATGTTCAAAGGTCCTGAGGTTGGTTGGTATAGGTGGAGCAAGGGGTGGGGAGGACAATTCAGACAAAGGTCCAAATGGCCATGGCATAGAAAGCAAGGGCCAGTGAGGCTAGAAAGGCTGGCAGAGGCCACATGCCTTACAGATCATGTTAAAAGATTTTTGTCCACATTTCCAGTGCAAAAGGAACCCAATAAAGGGTTTGACAAGGGGAGTGCCATGGACGACATGCATTGTTTAAAAACCATTCTGGTTGCTGAGTAGAGAATGGATTGATGAGGCATGTAGGGAAGTTGGGGTTCCTATGGCCAGGATCCTCACTGAACTTAAACCACCTGATGATGTAACTGGCCTGTTGCTAGGCTACCGCTTCCACACCTGTAGGCAATAAGCTATTATTGCGCTATATAGAGAGCCCGGCCCTGTGCTCTGGGCAGAGGCAGAGACACGTGCTCAACCTGCCGCTGGGAGAACAAGCGGGGTAATAAACGCTTTCAACCCAAAGAACGTTTTGCTGTCAATTTCTTTGGTCACGAATCCATAGCGAACTTGCCCAGGGCTGAAACCCATTGGCAAGACAAGGCATGAAGGAGAAAACTAGGAAGACAGTCAAGAGACAAGTGCAGTAACCCCCAGGAAAGAAGATGGTACTTGGGTCAGAAGAGCTGCAGGGGAATGGAGACCTGAAGACTGGAACGGGCCTGAAGGCAGCATCCATAAGACTTGGTGTTTGAAACAGGACAGAGGAACAAGCATGACACGGAGGCTCTGGGCTAATGAGATAGGTGGTGGGGCTCTTCAAGTGGGATGGGGGACGCTGGAAAAAGAGGACAGAAGGGGCATCAAGCCTTCAGTTTAAGGCTTGTTCATGTGCCGCATTTAGGAATGGTAATTAGATATATAAGCCTGGAGCTCAGAAAGAGTTCTGAGCTAGAAATATAAATTCGAGTCATCAGTGTATAGTCAAGGGACCTTGACTAGTATCCCCCAGGGAGAGAGTGTGTGCGGAGAAATGAGGGCCAAAGGAGAAGCAGCAACCAGAACGATGGGAGGAAACAGGACAGTGTGCTGGCCCTGAAGCCATGGGCTTCGAGAGGGCGGGGGCAAATGTGCTGCATGTCACTGAGACGGGGGAGGATGTACTGATCCACACATCCATGTAGCAGAAGTTGTGTGGCTGTGTTTCAATTACCTCCAGGTTATATCCAGCACCTCAGGATAAGTCTATGCTGAAACCTCTGCATGAACACCTACTAGGTAAAGCCCGAACCCCCACATGCTGAACGCTTCCCAGAAGATTGCCCACAACAGAGGCCAGGTCACTCGGGTCCCAGATGCTGTCTTCCAGACTCTGGGCTGCGGTGGGTGCTGCTCTAAGGGCTCCTGGGAGATAACAAAAATAGCCCGTAGATAATAAGATCTGTGCTTGCTCCCAAACTGCTAAGAACACCGGGTGTTGATTAAATTTTCATACCTCCATGACAGATTTCCCCCCACCCCCATCTCATTTTTTTCCCTGTTTGATTTTTGGTTGTTATTTCTGTTTCACAAACCTTAAAGAAAAGAAAACACAGTGACAGAATCCTTTTCTTGCAGGTGTTTTGGCTTGAGGTCTCAGTGCCGCCTGGGGCGCCGCTCTGGCTGACAAGCTGTGCAGTCGCAGCCCCTGGGAGGCAGCGCACTCCCTACACGTCCCAGTCCCCATCTGCCGCTGCCCGTTCCTCACTCCCTCCCTGGCTCAAGCTCTCTGCCCCCTCACACGCGGTTCTCTCACTGCCCGTTAGGCAGCCTCTGTGCTTCCCTTTGTCCGTGTGAGGCCTTCTCCCCACCACCCCAGTGTTCTTCCTGCTCCTTCTGATTTCCGTTGCCTCCTTGGCTATGCCCTAAGTTAAATCCACGAGTGCATGGGCCTGCAAGCACACACTCAAAATGACTTTCTCTCCCTTCCCTCCATTGCACGCTCCGTCTCCAGACAGCTCTCCTTGTTTTTCATTCGCAGGGAAGACCTACCAGCTAGAGAGCGTGGCTTTCTGATAGAAGACAAATAATTGCCCATTCTTTCCTCCATGCACAGAATAACAAACGGGGCCCCTCTCACCTCTCGCACAGGAGGAGGGTTTTAGGGTCGCTGTCCTCTCTTGTTCTACAAATTGGACTTAGAAAGGGATAAAAAATACACTGTGACGTCTGTTAAGAAACTCCGTGTTAGGTTAAGGGAGGCAGCCCTGGGCCGAGTTCGCACCCTGAAGAGTTGGAAGTGGCCCAGAGGCCCCCTCTCCCCCTTCCAGCTGGGATTTTGGATCAGATACGGCTGGTGGTGAAAGGAGGGCAAGGTGTGGAGTGAGCACAGGTCCACCTCCATCCCACAGCAGTTGTGACAGGTGACCCGATCTCATCACAAGTGACTTGGCAGCAGCCGCATCCTTGTCAACAGAAAGTAGCACTAGAAGCCCAATCACACGCATCTGAGGCCTGCACCGTGCAGAGAGAACCTCCAGCTCTGAAGTAGTATGGCCTCCCTGGCCAACTCCCCAGCCACTCCCCAGCGGCCTCCAAGTGAAGCCCAGCCTATTCCCAAATGGGTCTATGGCTGCCCCCTCCGTGGAAAGCACTGCCTCGAGCCTGCCTGGATGACAGTGGGAAGTTCTATGCACTGTAAAAGGCTGTGGGATATGAGAGTTCTGATCACTCCCCCTAAAGGAAGGCCAACCAAGGTGGGGATGGGTCCCCCAAAGGTCCACACTCTGGTGGTGGATGGACCCCAGTCGGGGGCAGGGTCAGAGCGTAGCTGCTTACCTGCCACAGGCCTCAGAAGACAAAAGTTCTTGACAGCTGGACATGTGGGCACCATTCATGAGAGCCAGCAAGGACTCTCCTCACAAATCTGGATGAGTCCAGCAAACACAAGAAGCTGGGGACCCTCTCTTAAAATCAGTGCTCCCGGAATGAGAACAGCTGGCCAGCTCT
Organism: Manis pentadactyla; assembly: GCF_030020395.1. Classification (NCBI taxonomy): domain Eukaryota; kingdom Metazoa; phylum Chordata; class Mammalia; order Pholidota; family Manidae; genus Manis; species Manis pentadactyla. The sequence goes on along the minus strand of NC_080027.1, from coordinate 109,778,306 downwards.
GTCCCCCCCAGGGAGGGCGATGTGTGGAGGGGAATGGTCTCATTTTGGCTAAGCGCTGCACATCTACAATCACTCTCGGCCTGATGCCCTCAGAGCTCCACAAAGTAAGGTACTGCGAACCTGATCTCCCCCACTGCCCTGGACACCCGATGGTGAGCCAGCATATATCACCCAAGATGAAAAGACAGGCAGACAGAGGCAAAAACAGCAGAGGACGAGAAATTGGCACCTCTAATAATGACAGAATCCTTCCTGTGTAATCAAGAATTCCTCAGTACAGAGGATCAAAGGTGGAAAATGCTTACTAGCATCTGAACAGTTTTCAAGTGTCCCAAACCCTCCAGGACTTTCATCAAAAGGACAGTCTTACTTTAGTATTCTCTCTTATGAAGATACAAAAAAGGAATGTGTCATGAGCAGACTCCAGCTAGGCGTAGTGGGGAAAAAAACCCTGTTCTCTCTGGGAAATACTAATGACAGTGTTTGCACATGCATACCTCATAAGAAAGTCAGTTTTCACACACAGCTATTCCCTGTAACAATATCATAAATCAAAATACAATATATAAATGTATTAAACAACTTCCTGTTTAGCAACACTTATTTTGAGACTGTTGTAGCATAATGGTTAAGAGCACAGACTCTGGGATGGACTGTTTTCTCAACTGTAAAATGGGGGTATAACAGTCCTATCTAAGAGGTTTATTGGGAAAATTAAGTGATTTTTATTTATAAAGTGCTAAGAACAGTGCCTGGCATATAAAATGTGCTATATAAGTGTTTGCTACCCTGGCCCTTTCAGAACACTAAATGTCCCCAAGGATATAAACAAGAGGTCTCCCAGTTTTTAAGTCAGTAGGTTTTCCTTCCTGGCTTTAAGGTTGACTTACCTCTGATTCATTCACAGATTCAATCTCTACCTGGTGTGTCTGAAGCTCGCTGTGTGGCCCCAGCTCTGAGACTGGATGAAGGCTTCATGAGGACTCCCTTGGGAATTCTGATCCCCTCCACCCCACCCCCATCCCCCAGGCCCCAGCCAGAGACCCCACAGTTTCTTCATGCAAAAATACAGATCTGGTGGACCTCAATTGAATGACTGTTGCTTTGGTTACTGTGACTTCACTGAGCACCTTCACAGACTCATCTGACCTCTAACCTGGGATGGTCAGTTTGCTAATAATATGAAGGACATTTAGGTGAATGGCTCACCTCTGTGGAGGCCAGCTGGCTTGTCACATGGGAATGCTGTTCTGAGAGCAGTAAGTCCCTTTTGACAGCTAGCCGTCTTCCAAATGCATTCCACTGGTCACCAGAGGGCCAGGGCCATGGGAGTAATGGTAACAAATACGATGCATTGAACAGTACCCCACTCTGAGCACCCCACCCCCAGCCAACACCACCACAAATTCATATGCTGTCATTTATTCACTCAGCAAATATTTACTGAAAACTTATCTGGTGTCAAGTAGTGATCTAAGCAGCAAATGTTCACAGCAGTTGAGTGAGACAAATCTGCTCCTCTCCTGCAGCTTACACTCTAGTGGGATGAGTTAGCCTACAGACAAAATGGGCAAAATATATGCTGTGGTAAGCGGTGAGTTCTCTGGGAAGAAATAAAGCAGGAAGGGGGAAGCTGAATTTTAAATAGAGTGGTCATGAAAGGACTCACTGAGGAAAGATCTAAGGAAGGGAAAGAGCAGGGAAGAACATGCAGCAAGACAGCACAATAGTGAGGTTTGAGGCCGAAGCCTGCCTGATGTGTCTGCAGCAAGAAGACCACTGTGGCTGGAGCAGAAGAGGGGGAGATGAGCAGGAGGAGGCGGGCAGCAGGTGGTGTAGGGGCCTGTGGACCCTTGCAAGAGCTCTGGCTGTTACTCAGCAAGAGAGAAGGAGCCACGGAGTGGCACGCTCTGATTTACATCTAGCGGGGTCATAAGGGCAGACTGAGGCGTGGTAATGATGTCATCAGGAAGGCAGAGCTGTAACTCAGGCAAGCTATCTGGTGGCTTGGACCAGGCTCTAGTGCCCGAGGTCAGAACTGATGGTCAGAGTGGGTCAACATGGAATGTAGCACCAACAGGAACACTGATGCATTTAATGTGGGATGTGAGAAAAAAGAGAAGTCAAAAGTGGTTCCAAATTGGGGAACTATAGTGTCTAATAATGAATGATGTAGCAGTATGAGTTGGATGGACAGGTCAATGATGTAACCAGTGTGAACAAATCCAGACAAGCTGGGAGAGAGTAGGTGACTCTGTGAGGGAAGGAATCATGAGAGCAGCTACATGTTTGGAAAGGGAGCTTTCTAGCACCTGGAACCACATCTAGTATGTAGCAGACCATCAATAAACATTTGCAGAATGAAAAGCAGTGCAGTTACAGAAAAAAATCAAGCTTTGCCGGCAATATCACCTTGAGGGAAAATGTACTTTTTATAGGAAAACAACAGAAAAATGAACCAAATCAGAACAGACTCAATTGAAGAGTTCTCTCCACACCTGAAATTCTACCTGTAATAAACCTGCAGCGAGCTCATTGGCTGGTAGCAGTGGAAACGCCTATTTTCATTCCCTGTGGCAAAGAAGTCCCCTATCATAATCAAGAAACTGGCCCTAGAGCATGTTATTACCTGGTAACTTCCTAAGAGGAATAAAAATGCTAAATTTGGGCTAAATTCCAGAAGAATTAAATCGAAGAGAAAACCCTCAGGTTCTCAGGGGTTTAGTAATAGGCCTTCTGCTGTGCTGATACACATTTAGTTGCAGTTCCTCAGTCAGTCCTTGGCCCTCTTCTCTATCTACACTTTCTCCTTATGGCACTCAGCCAATCAATCCCAAGACTCTAAAGCCACTAATAAATTGTTGCTTCTCAAATGTGTATCTCTTGGCCTTCCCTCTACTCCAAGCTCCAGACCCATACATCCAACCACTCATTCTTCATCACATCTCCAACTTGTATATCTAATAGGCATTTCCAATCTAACATGCCCCCGCCCCAACTGGACTCTTGATTGTGCCCAACCAACCTACTCCTTCTCCAGGCTTCCCTGTCTTGGTCACTGCCTTTTTCTCACACCCTACATACAAGCCATCAGCAAGTCCTACCAGCTCTCCCTTCAAAATACATCCCGATCCAATCACTGCCAGCACACTCTTCCCAGACCTTGCCACTATCCCCTCCTAGCCACCTCTGCCCTTTTCCCTCCATGCCCACTTTCCCACAGAGCAGCCGGGGTGATCTTTCAATAGATATCAGATCATACTGCCCATCCACCCAAAATACTTCAAAGATGTCCCATCAAATGTGAAACACGACCCAGCGAGGCCCTGCGAGATCTGGCCCCGATGCTCTCCCTGACCCCTTCTCCCTCCTTGGCCCTCTGGGAGGGCTCCCTACTTCCTGCTGTTTCTTGATTCTAGCAACCACTTTGCCAAGCAAGTCACTGTGGCTGGCGCACAGGAGGAATAAAATAAATGGTAGCTAGCATTTTGTCCACAGTTCCTGTCTTTCTTCTCCCTTTTAAGCATTACTTAACTGTTCAAAGAGACCCCAATCAACAAAGCGTTGTGTCCTGAGAGAGAAGAGGTAACAATGAGAAAGACATCCATGGATGGGAGGAGAGGCTTCACTCCAAAGGGCACAAGAGGAAGCAACATACTCCCTTTCTCCTCCTGACCCAACCTCTGTTCACTCCCGGACTGGCCATGGCTGCAGAGGCCATGGAGGATCCAACTCCCGGTGGGGACCACAGACCCTCTGAGTGCCTGGGGGGGGTCTCATAAGACACTGGTTGCCAAGGCAGAAGCCAATATGCAAGCTCTTCCAAATTAGAACAGCAATTTAATTAAACCAGGAGAGAAATGAGAGATGGGAAGATGATTAAGGCCTCAGGATATTTCCTTCCTTCAAGGCAAGAGCCGGAGATAAGGCAGCGCCAGGACTCACCCCTACTCACAGTCTGCCCCTCTCCTCCCTGCCCCCCAACTCCTCTCCACACTCCCTGCTGCTGACTCCTCCCGGGCATCATTCCTCCTTTTTTTTGGACACCGAGGTCCCTACCCCAAAACCAGCTTTGTGCAAAGCTCTCTCTCAAGACATATGTGCTGCTGACTCATTCTCCCAGCTTGTAAGAAAGCTTAAAACTTTTAATTCCCCAGTTATTATCTTTTCTCTTTCTACTTCATCTTTTTTCATGTTATGAATTATGTACAGTACTTCTGGTATTCAAGAAAGACCCTTTATCAAATCTGTACAGAAGAGAATTCATGAGTGATTTTGATCAACCAAGAATCTCTTGAAATGATAAAGAGCTGCCCAGGCCTACAGGGAGTTCGAGTTTGAATCTGCACATACACAGCACATGCCGGGAAACACTACTCTGGAGAGGAGACCCTTGAAATCTTTTCTGGATCCAGTGACTATACCTATGCCTTAAAAACATTCTCCCTTATGTGTCTGATAAGCTGCCCAGGCTGGGGCACAGAGGGGAGGGATGTGGGCACGTCAGGCACTAAACAGGTGGGGAGATACCTCTCCATGGGGTAGATCACTGCAGACTGTGCAGTCTGTGGTGCTGGGCCATGCCTTCATTTTTTTAATTTATAATTTTTTAATTTACAAATAAACTGCAATTTATAAATTAAAAAAATGAAGGCATGGCCTAGTACTGCAGCCTGCATGAAGGAGGCTGCTTCCCAAAAGCCTGAGAGAGAGAGAGCTCTTCAAGATCCTTCAGCAAAGGGGCTCTATGTATTCATGCTGCAGCACACCCATGTCCCTCCCCCCCAGTGAAGGGAGGGGAAAAAAGCCACATTGTTTTGCAGTTTATTTAGCTCTAAATGGAAGTCAGAAGATAAATGCAATAAATAACTTGGGTACAAAAGAGAGGCACGTGCTCTCCCTCTCACTCTGTCACACACATGCACACACAGACTAAACATGGGCAATTACTCTGTGGTAACCTTTCCCAGGCATGGCGTGCTGACAGTCAAGCTCTTTCTAGTAGCGCAGGATGGCAGGCAAGGTTCGTGTTCCCAGGTAGACTGGAGTCCTAGAGGGCAGACCAAGACGGCTGGTTCAGTGAGACGATGGAGTCTGTTGTCTCAGGAGGACTGGAGCCACAGGTGCCCATCTTTTTGGGGAGCATGATCCTGGGGACTTGGCTAGGCATGGGTGTCCTCTTTTGTCCCTTCCCAACTTGCCCAGGTGGCATGCTCCCTGAGAGGCCGTGTCACACCACTCTGATGCAAGCTGATAGGGAAGAGGAACCTGTCACAGAGGGAGAAGAGAGTGGGGGTCTGGGCAAGGTGAGGGCGGTCCAGGAAGACAGAGCCTGACTGGAAACCCTGAGAGGAAGGACAGAGATGTGCCATCCTGGCGGACTGCCCCAGCCCACCTGCGTTTGGGGGCCATGTGCTGCCGAGAACATGGCTGTGACCGCTGCTGGTGGGAAGGGGGGTGTGATGACGTGGGTGAGCATCCTGCTGCCCTTTGGGTCCTCCTCTCCTCCCACAGCACTGCGGGCGGCCTCTCTGACTGACCAAGGCAGCTGAAGCTGGCAGCACCACAGGGGCAGGTGGGGTACACCTCAAGCATTCAGACAGAGACAGGCTCCCACACGCCCTCCTTTCCTGCTTCATCTAGAAATCTGCTGTTTCTATATAAATTACTCACAGACTGGTGGCTTTGTTCTATGCCATCAAGGAAACTGTTGAAAAAGGTCACAGTACTCTGATGTTTCATGCACAAAGGAAAGACAAAGATCCTAACAATATTGTGAATATACATGTTCTACCTTTCTCCCACAAGAACCCCATTGACCATATCTGTCCAAACACATTTAAAGATGACATGTGGAAATTTCTGCACGGTAAAGCTCAAGAATAGAAATCCTCCTAACATCACTGCTCATGGCCTTAAAGTATTTTAATAACACCTTAACTTTATAAAGTGCCTCTCGGTGCACAAAATATTCTCACACGTATACTCTTATGTAATTCTTACAGCCATCATAAGAACTAAGTACCAAAATGGTATTTCAATTTAACAGAAGAGGGAGATGAGACTCACTGAGATCGTATGACTTGCCTAAGATCCTGGGTTTGCAGTTTATTTGGCTCTAAATGGAAGTCAGAAGAAAAATGCAATATATAACTTGGGTACAAAAGAGAGGCACGTGCTCTCCCTCTCGCTCTGTCACACACATGCACACACAAGACTAAACATGGGAAATTACTCTCTGTGGTAACCTTTCCCAGGCATGGCGTGCTGACAGTTGGTAAGAAGCGAAGGCTGGACTTGAACTCAGATCTTCTGAGTACCATGCAGTGTCTGATGCCACCTCACTCCTTGTGGTATTTGCTGTACCACCCTAGCTGCTTTTCTAAGATATTCTTCAGTGACAAGTCACAGGAGGAACGACTAATTCCTGTTACAATTAATGTAAAATGCTCAATGTCATTAGAATGGAAAAGCAAATGCAGGCACCAAGCTGCCGCTAGCATTTCTAGTGTGTTTACAAGTAAAGTATTTATGTCAATAGAACTATATTAACGCAGCAGTCTATTATATGGATAAAATCTATATTACTGTAGATGTTTTTAGCTTCCACAGATCAGAGAGTTTTCACAAAACAAAAAAAGAATATGGGCTTGCCATAGGGTTGTTAACTTTTTTATTTTGCCAAGAAAAGATGTTAACATTAAAAATTGTTCAAATTCCATTTCAAGTTGAACAAATTTGGTTTCATGAAAAACTATATTGCCATTATTTTCTCATTATGCCAAACCAGGAAAAACTTTATCCAGGGCTCAGCCCTGGCCCATTCAGGAACACCAAATAAATGCCAAGTCTGCCCTGACACTTACAAGGTGTGAAAAGTCCTGAAGCGCGTTGGAATTTGGTAGCAGCTGCAACATCAGCATTTCACCAGCGATTTGGAGGTTATGCACATTAGCAAGAACCGGTAGGAACACTTAAGATGTATTCAGAAGCCATTTTTGCACCAAACACAGGTGTGTTTCTCAATAAGTACATCATGTGAACAACACTGTACTTCTAATTAAAAACACTGGACATGAGAGAACCCGGCACACAGAACAGAGAGACTTACAGCAAATAGATGCTAAGGAATGGAAAACAGGATGGGAGAATTTGCCTTACAGGCCCCTGAAGCAACCAGACATCTCTTTGAATTAGCACAAATAAAAAATAAAAAATTGCTCACTTAGCGAAACTGAGTTTATACCTACACAGCTCATATAAGCAAGAAGCCATAAAAAGAGCACTCATGTAGGAAGGGATGAGTGTACTTTTCAAAGCACTTTCATATGTTCCTCTCATGTAACTGCTGTAAGACTCATGTGAGGTGGGAACAGCAGGCAGTATTACCCGGATCACTAATGAGAAGACTAATGCCTATTTACTTATTCCTCTACTTGACACTCCTTAAAAGAGTGTTTGTGGAATCACAGGGCTTGGGTGGGAGGGGATCCACTGGCCGCGCCTCTATCCTAAGTACTGAATCCCAAGGCGACATTCACAAAGGTAAAAAATGCAGCTTGTAAAAAAAGCCGAGTCAACGGTAGTTTCTGCAACAGAAAGTGATTCAAGAAACAAAACTGTGTGTGTTGGGAGGCACGGGGAGTCTTCGGTTTGCAGACTTGCTTGGTCATGTTTCATCACAGAAGACTTAGCATGCTTTTTCTTCCTGCTGTTCCAAAACCTCACCATCTCTCAGGCCACCTAGGTATGGATCTCTCGAAGAGCATTTCAGAGCCAGATTCCAAGCCAAGGAGGCCAACAGGGTCCCATAAATGAACGGTTAATTACACACAAGCCCTCTGTAAACACTCTAATAAACACTGTCCCCGGACTTTTTTGCTGGTTGTCTTCCCCCCTCTACCTGCCATGGGAGAGGGGAGCAGGAAGCTGAGCTCGAGTGAGGCCGGAAAAGCAGACTGCAGGAATTGGGGTGACAGCCCACCGCCCAGTATGAAGGTGTCCCTGCTGACACAGCTCACCCATCGGAGCACAGAACCTGGGCCGCATGTGCCTGGGCAGTCTGAAGCCACGGCACCTTAGGTGGGTTCATAGAGCCACTCTGTGAAGCCAGGCCAGCCCTGTATTTTTAGTGAATACTCAGCCATGCCTCGGGATGCGGTTGATGCCAGAGGCAGAAGGGTGTTTCACTAGGGAAAAGGGACAGGGACCCCTAAAAGCCAACTCGTAATAGGGGAATCTGGGAAAAGTGCTAAATGAATGCTACTAACATTTGGATTTGGGGGAGAGAGCTCAGGGCAAAGAGCTCCTCTCATTTAAATTTCTCAGGGGTAGTCAAAGAAGGCTGTGTGGAGGAGGTGGCATCAAAGTTTTGGAGGAAAACTGAGACCAGACAATTCAAAGAACATGGATGCAAGATTGCAGAGGTGCAAACGGAAGGCACAAAGTGGCTAGGCTGACAGACAGGAGGGGACCAGTCTGAGAGAAGCAGATCTGTACACTGGGCAGTGGAAGTTGTTTCGCCTGCCTATGCTGGGTGAGGGGTTTTCACAGGTGCTCTACAAAATACTATAACCCCACAGTGCTTCCTAGTGCCAGGCATATGCCAAGGGCTTTATCCATCTCACTTAATTCTCACTACAACTCTATGAAGCCAGGACCATGATTATCCTCACTCCACAGATAAAAAACTAAGGCACAGAGGTTAAGTTGCCCAATTCCCACAAGTAGTAAAGAAGGGGCTGCAATTCCTAACCACTGTTACACCAGCTCCAGCATTAGAAATTATTTTTTCAAACAAGATCATCATCAGAATATCAATGCATAATGCTTGTGAAAATAGATACCTTTTGGCATATAAGCATTATATCTGTTGAATATAAATGTATTTGTAATATAAACCATTTAATATAGAATCCATCACTCAAAAAAAATGATGTTGTTTTTAGGAAGATAAAAATTCAAAGTCAGGGTTAGAGATGACTGTTGCAGAGTTGAGCCAGCTTTGGCATCCAGTGTACTTCTGTATTTTTGTTTAGTTTCACACTATTGACAAAATCCTGAATCATACAGAAAAAACAGTCGCTCACTTCTATCACTTTATGTGAGCAAACAAGCTCAGGTCCGAATTTTTTAAAGACTCACACAGAACTATAAGATTCTAATCAATAGCACATTTATAAGAAGTTCAGATAAACTCAAAGACAACAAAGAAAGATTTACTTCAAGGTTTTCACAAAAAGAAATGAAGCCAGTGTGACTACAGGTGGTCTCTGAGCGTGAAAATTTGGTCTATAACACACTGATTATGGTGACTTAGAATTCGCTTTTTATTTTGTAATTTTTTACTCGCTCTTTTCTAAGATATACCTTTCTTCACAGTTGAAAGTTAAAGAACTCAGAATATGTGAACATGTAACATATGAAAGCAGGTGTTACCTCCCTTGAAATGCTGTTACTAAATTTTTAGTAGATCTTATAATCAAGATTTTATAATCTTGTAGTCAAAGAGATGTGGTAAGTGAAAGACAGATTTTAAAAACAAAATTTGAGACAAATGTTATGGAAGCCACCAAAGTCTATCTACAGATCTCAGCTGACAAGTTCCCTCGGGATGGCAGACAGCAAAGACCCAGAGGGCAGGGCACCCCCAGGAGGATGGAAATGCCAGGAGTCCTGGTCCTGTCTGACCATCACAGGCTGCTGTGACCTGCCTGCTCCCAGCTTAGCTGCTGCTTCTCAAGAAGAAGGAAATTAGAAGCTACTGGGAATAAAAAAGGTCATTCCAGGTCTTTTGGAGTTGTCTCATTGCTGTGGCTTCTTTATTTTATTCCAAGTGTTGTGATTTCCCAGAATATCACAGACATTCATAGGCAGCTGATAAACCAAAACTAGCTCACCAGTCAAATATGAAATCTATTTCTTGTGACTAAACTCCACTACTGTGCCTCTCCGGGAGCACAGGGAATCCATTGTTTCCTCTTGGAAGGACAACGGGAGCTCATGAAATTAGGAGGAAGAGGTTGGAGAATGGGGGTGCTCAGGAGTCCCTTTAAAAAGAGTTCTCCAGGGGTCAAGTGGAGCCCGTGGGGCCCAGCACCTTGGGGAACAAGGCTTTTATTCAGGCTTCGCTCTCCTAGTGGGGGAACTGAGTTGTAATGAGGGCGTGAGTGTGTGTCAACAGGAAAAGCCTCAGCTGGAAATTCAATGCTGAGAGAGCAGAGATCGAACGGAAAAACCTAAGACCTGATGAAGGCAAAGATTTGTAAATCTAAGCAGATGACTTTTAGTAGACATGAAATGGGAAAGGGTCAAGGAGAGGGTCCTCAAGTCAGTACTCCCAAACCCTGCCCCCCAAATTTAAAGTCACTTCCTGGGTGTTATCTCTGAAATAAATAAAAATGTAAAATAGCATCTAAATGTAAAATGTAAAAAATCTAAATAGCACAGTCGGCAAATGATACCTCTGATCAACAATCAATACAGCAGTTGCCCCTGATCCATAGGGGATACTGTAATAAAAACTACGTGAATGTGGTATTGTCTCTCTCTCTCTCCTAAAATACCCTATTGACCTGAAGTCACCCTTCTTGTGATGCTGAGAGACGATCAAATGCCTGTGTGATGAGATGAAATGAGGTGAATGACGTAGGCACTCTGAACGTAGTGTTAGGCTACTACCGACCACTGACTATACATCAGGAGGAGGATCATCTGCTTCCAGACCACAGTTGACTACTAACTAGAACCACGGAAAGTGAAACCATGGATAAGGGGGGGACTCCTGTAGCTCTGACTTCTTTGTCCAACAATCTGCCTAACAGGCTGCAATTCAGTATCACTGACCCCCCCCTTAGCTCACTGGCCCTCACTGAGAACAGTCCTGGAGTCTATACAGCTTCTTTAGAGGCCCCTGGAAACAAACCACTCCAGCCTTCATCCTCCTGAAGGTCTCTGCTTATGTACGTCCCAACCATTCACTAGATCCAGTTTGCCTTGCTATGAGAATGTGTGTGTTTCCATGCACACAACTGATCATCCCTTCTAGTCTCAATAAACTAACTCTTTCCTAAGAGCCACTGTTTATCAGTCACCTTATGTTAGGCTAATATTGAACAAAGCATGAATTCCTGGAAACCCATCTAGTGTGGATACAGGCTGAAGGCTTCTCCTTCAGGACCCCCACCTCCCTGACCCGTGCCTAGCAATTACAGTCACGTGGAACAGAGGTTCCCAAATGACAGTGTGGCCTCACAGTCATAGTCCTCGTACCCTTGGAGCTGATGGTTCATTAGATGGGGGGAGGGGGCCTGGGAATCTGCAATTATACTAATTGCCCCCAGGTGATTCCAAGATGGGCCATATTCTAGGAGGCACTGAAAGAAAGTGCTCAGTAAATACTTTTCCAGGGGTGATCAATGAGGAAAAAATGCAGAGACCTCTTGGTTGGCCCTGTGTGCCAGGCACTGGCCCTGTGCCATCCCTGTCTAGCTGAGATTCTGTAAAGATCTGGGCTCCAGGGTGATCCAGTGAAGAGTACCTGAAACAATGACAGAGTCACCAACACACCACCCCGTTATTTCTGCCCAGTCAGTCCCCAGGCCTGGCATTGCCTCAGAACAGAGAGATCATAGCATAAGGCTGCGTAACACATCAGGCACCCGAAGCCTCTGGCCACAGATCAGAGATTAAACTGTATATTAGAGTAGGGTAAAAGAAAGAAAAGAAATCGTGAGCCAGACTAAGAACTCTGTACGGACAAAAGGTCTGGAGAATGGCCTGGTGTGTGGTGTGAAATCCAGATACTTGATCAGGAGGCGAACTTAGAATATTTGGAATAAACCCCAAACAGGAGGGTGTCTCTGGTTTGGCAAATTATTAAGCAACCAAGATGAATATGCAAGAATAGGAATAATTTCAGGGTAGGAGCAGCTATGGGTGGAAATAGGTGAACCTGAGGGAGAAGGAAAGAAAATCACAATTTCTTCCCACCCAGGGAGCCAGGGAGTGTAGCTCTGTGGACCTTGGGCCCCCAGCCCAGCAGGTGGGCTGCAGGAGGAAGGCATGGCAGGGTTGAGAGGGAGGATAAGTAATTAATATGGAGAACAGGCTGCCAAACGCAGCACCAGAAGCTGCAAACGTAAGTGTGTTTTAAAAAAGAGTTAGACAGACTCTCCAAGGAGGAAAACAAGATGACAGAGTACAATGCTAGAGACGAAGGTGGGCGGGCCTGGTGGGTTTCAGTCCCCAAATGTTGCCCAAGTGAAGTTCTGAACTGGGCTGAAGCAGGGCCAGGTGCCCAGGAGCCAAGGCTTAGAGGGAACAGGAGGCTCGGTGGACCTTCTAGTCACAGCTTACTCTGCACATAGGCACACACACCTCACTCACTCACTCGCCCTCCGCTGAGGACAGCTAGCACCAAATTAGAAATAAGAACATTTGGTTTCAAAACTCGCTTCCTACTTCCTCTATACAATGACACAGGTTTCTCAACTTATTCCACAGACTAAGTTGGTCCAGCAGATTCAAGAGTAAGAGTAACATCCCCAAAAGGGCCTACAGTCCCTTGATGATACTCTCTTGGCAGGCTCTCCCCCGCCCCTTTCCTCCCTACCAAGCTCCTGTTCCACTGCTCAGCCAAGATCCTCTCCTGACCCTCTCTCAGTTCACTATACTCTCCTGGCAAAACTGCTCTGGTAAAGCCAGCTCCCCACCTACTTCCCGCCTGAACCTCAGGGGCTGAGTGTGTCTGGAGGACAACATGCCACGTTCACGGCTCTCACTTTAACCCCCCTGCCACCCCCACTTATCCCCCAGCGGGTCCTAAATGCTGCCTGGCAATCGGATGCCCAATCCTTTTACCTCCTCACGCTCCTAGAAAACCATTTCACACCTTCTCCTCAAACCTCCAACATCTTCTCCTTCCACCCTCTGAAAATGACTTACTTCCAATTTCATTGAGAAAATAGAAACAAATGGAGGAGACTGTCCGCAAGCTTCGGTCGCGTCATCCGTGGATACGGCAGCCTCTGCAGCCTTCCCTGCTGGGACTCCGGGTAAACCGTGCTTGCCGAGCCCAGCAGAGCCCTCCACGGTGCTCCAGAGCACCTCTCCTCGCCCGCCTCAGGGGGTGGCCCCATCAACACTCCCCCCTCTCCTCCATCAGCAATGATTTTAGCTCAATGGGACCATTTTGGTCAGCAATTAAATGGCATTTCTTCTACCTGCTCCCTTGTCCCTGCTTCCCTTTCAAACGATACTCAACACAATGGTAGACTCGCTGTTTCCAACCATGTTTCAAACCTTCTCCAAGCATGCTTTCACGCCCCACTCCAAGCTGCTCCCCTCTGGGCCTCAGATGGTTACTGCTCAGCCCTCATTGTACTTGACCCATCACAGCATCTGGCTCAGCTGCTCACCGCTGCTCCCTCTTTCCTGAAGCACGCTCCCCACTTGGCCTGTAGGATGCCACCCCCCACATCTGTCCTCCCTCCTGCTCTTCCTCCGTCTTTTTGCTGTTAACTCCTTACCTCACCATCTTAACACTGGAACTCAGTTCTGGAACCTCTGCTCTCCCTGTAGTTAGAGATTGTCTTCCTCAGGGTTTTATTCAGTCTTACGACTTTAAATACCATCTACACACTAAATGCTCCCAGTTTTATATCTCCAGCCTATGTTTCTACCCTGAACTCATTTAATCGACTCTCTCCTTACACCCCACGTCAAATAAGCATCGCAAGATCCTAGTTCATATCCAAACTCATTTCTTAGTCCTCCTCCAACCTCATTCACCTACAGTGTTGTACAACATATTTAATGACAACTCCACCTTTCTGCTACTTTTCTCATAACCTCATCCAATACACGAGAGAATCCTATGGGATCAACATTAAAATCAAGAATCCAACCAATTTTCACCTCCTCCACTGCTACCTCCCTGGTTCAAACCTCTATCATCCCTGTCTTAGACCACTGCCGCCTGTTCTCAGCAAAGCTCTCGAATGATCCTTCTAAAACATAATTCAGGTCATGCCACTCCCCTACCCCAAACCCTCTGATTGCTTTCATGTCACTCAGAGGACAAACCATCTTTCCAACGGCCTACAAGGCTCTAGGCCATCTGGCTGGCTACTCCATCTCCTCCTGATCCGATGGCCTCCTACCTTACCCCTCATTCACTGCACTCCAGCCAACAGGCCTCCTTGCTGTTCTTCAGATAGACCCAGCACACAACCATCTCAGGATCTCTGCACTTGCTGTCCCACCTACCAGGGACACTTGTCCCCCAGATACCAACCTGGCTCACTGCCTCACCTGCTTCAGGTCTTTGCTCAAATGCCACTTTCTCAACATGGTCCTCCCTGACATCTTGATTTAAAATTGCAACCAACATCCTCCTTCCCCACTTAATTTTCCTCCACAGCACCTATCACTATCAGATACAAGTATATTTCAGTTATTTATTCTGCATGCATTTCCCACTAGAATATAAACTCCATGAAGAAAGAGACTTTTCTTTGTTTTATTCTCTGTTGTATCCCCAGCATCTAGTACAGTGCCAGGCACATAATAGGCACTTGATCAATATTTGTTGAATGAGTAATGAGTAAATGAATGAATCAATAAATGTAAATAGAGAAAAGGTAAAGGTTAAGAGGCCTTTACTATGAGCTCAGGAAATAGTTTTCCTCCCCCTCTCCTCTCTTCCCTCTTTGAAGAGCTTGACAAGCAAGGAGTCCTGCTTGGGAAGGTCTAGGAGGGAGTTATCACCGCTCTTTACAAGTACATGCATCCTGCTTCTCAGCCTCCACAGGGAAGGGGACTAACTTCCAGGACCCACTTTTCAATCTCTCTGTGGATAAGACAAGTCATAGGTGAACAGAGCCTGGTACCAGATTCCAAGTGTCATCTGTAGTACAGGGTCCCAGATTCCTTCAAGGATACAGGAACAGGGACATAGACAGGGATGTGAGAAAAAACAAACAGCAAAAACAGCCTATTCCAGAGCATGACGGATCCTGGAAATAGGGGTCTACAAATGTTACCGACTGTATACACGAACTGAGGTCAGATGATACATCTTATCATTCTAGCATATAAGATAATGATAGGCTCCTGACCCCTATTTGCCATATGAATTTTGAGCATGTTCTGTTCCCAGGGCATGTGGAGGACATGGGGAAAGACTGAAGCAAAGATGAGAGACACATTCCCTAGTCTTATGGATCCTAGAACCAAAAGCATTCTCTATAGATACCATAAAATCAGAGAAACTTCAGGAAGCTGGAGAAAGGCAGTTTTTCACCAATATTTGGATATGATTTTATTTTTTTCAATGTGTTCAGTATTTGAAAGAAAAAAAGTGGCCCAAATGGAGTCACTTGTACTGAGCCCCATGTCAGTTAACAGATTTAATATCTAACCTCACTGTAGTTTCAGCCTCTCCCGGAACGTTTAGCACCCTTGAGGTAATCTGCCTGATAGAGCCCCACCCTCACCCCAAAGGAAGGTGAACTTGCCTGAAACAATTCACTATTTGTCAGAAACTTCCTTTTTCTGCTCCCTCTGCCTGTAAAGGCCTCCCAATTTTGAGCAGCTCCTCAGAGCTCTCTTCTGTTTGCTAGGTGGGATGCTGCCTGATTCATGAATCACTAAAAAAAAAAAAAAAGCCAATTTGATCTTCAAATTAACTCAGTTGAATTTGGTGGTTTTTTTTTTTAAACATATTTGGTGGCAGTGATGGGATCCAAAGTATACTTCCGACAGCTTTGGGAACAACAAGAAACAGAAGTGAGACACCGTGAACCCTTGTGAACCCATTTTCAGTCTTTCTCACCATTTCTGAAGGCCTGTGGGTTAGTTCCTCTTGGTTCTGAGCAACGCTGTCTTTGCATGAAGCTCCCCATCTAATTGGCTTTCCAGTCAGGTTCCCTGTTGGGAGCTGCTGGTAGTGGTGGCTGCAATTCTTTTTTAACTGGTAGAAATCCCCAGTCCTTGATTCTGTCCTGAGATCCAGGTCTTTGCTCAAATGTCCTAACAGTAGGAACTATTAGGGGCAGTTTGCAGGTCCCCATTTGCATGAGGCCCCCAGAGCACAGTCCCCATTTGTTGAAGTCTGCTGGCTCAACCCTTTCCCCAGTCCAAAGCTCCACAGTGGGAATTGGTGGGATACACAGGGGGCCTTCTCATGCCAGGATGAAGTAACATCTCTTGGGTATGGCTGATTTATTAAGGTATACATGTTTGTTTGTCTTGTTTTGTATACATGAAGTCTATTGCTAATGGGACTCTTGGAAGCAGCCACAAAATTGGTGGGCATGGGTTAAGAATTTAAAAGCTGCTCTTAGTTTGCTCACCATCTAATGCAAAGACTCTCATTAGGATAAGTCGGTCATGGAAAGGGTTAGATTGACACTAGGTCATTCACCAACCTCAAGAAAGTTTCCGTGGAATGAGGTGCACTGTTAAACACCACACAATCCTCAACCTAGTAGAACATCCCTTTTAGGTATTAGTTTCGCAATAAGATACCCAAAGGCTTAGCTAAAATCAATCAATCAATCAATCAATCAATAATAAAAATGGGATCCTTAAATTCCAAAGAATTGAGCGTACTATCCTCTGGCACCCTTGCTCATTTCATGTCTAAGAACCATTGTTTCAGACACTATAAATATCTACAAAAATAGCAAAATCTTACTAACGATTACCTAGAATGTACAATGGCATTCATAGGAAACATTCCAATTAGACAACATCATTCATTTAAGAAGTGCATTGACAGCAAGACTTCTCAAATTAAACGAACTGAATTTTAATTGGTATGCAGAAGCTTCCAAAAGGCTTCAAAAATTGCTTCATTAAAGAATTTGTTGCAAAGGCTAATGAAAAATTAAAGACACAAGAGGTACCTAATACAAAAGACAATAAAACTGATGTGACTCTTACTGCTCCCCTCTATCCTTTACCTGAGTACTCACATTTTACTCATTCTCTATTAATTAAGTCTTTTCACTCCAAAGAGACTCCATGTCTATACAGAAAATCTTGCCATGTCAGTAGCCTTACTATTGCCCTTTTATCTGTCCTTACAGGAGGGTCCCCGTCTGAGCCCCTCCCAGGGTTGACAGGACTCTGAGGAATTTTCTAGTAAACTGCCAAATCATTCTCTTAAACCGTCAAGGGAAACAAAATTAAAATTAAGAAAAATCTTGCCAAATTCTGATAGATCCTGGAGCCTGCAAAGGGGATCCTAGGAAAGTTGGCAGATTCTGGCTAAGGGTGGAAACTCCTGCCAGAGTCAGCTTTCTTAGATCTCTGTCCATAGTGCCCAGCTGAGAGAGGAAAATGAAACATTATTTTATTTCTATTTATGAATAAAATTATAAATACATAGGATTTCTAAAATAACATTTTATATTTATATTTGATTTATTTCAACTTTGTCCCTTCCTTTCTAAATCCAGACCCATTGGTTATTGATCCTCTCTCTCCCAGGGATAGCTGTTGACTTCTTGCTTGTCTCCTTCTGTGTCCTAAGAACTTGGCGTGGCTTGCTGTCTGTCTGGGACGTGCAGATTGTCCGTTCTTTCTTTGAGCTATCTTGGGAGTGATTCTGGATTTTGTGGAGATAATATATTTTGCACCCTATTTCAGGATGCCTCTTGGATCATCAGATTGTTTAATACTCCCAGAAGTATTTACTGTTTATCCTAGCTGAAACCTGACAAGGTATTTGAAAGGATTTAGTAGCTCCATGATCAGAAATTTAGCCAAATTGGAAGGCGATACTCAGAACCTGATAAAAAAAAAACTTTTTTAGACCTTCACTCCTAAGTTCAATACACCCAGAGGGAAAGAAAGACATTCTAACATAGGTGGATTGGTGTGTCAGTCCTTAGAGAAGCAATTAACCTCACCTATTCATCTGAGAAGGCTTTGAAAGTTTGTAAAAATTCTGGCTTTAGGAAACAAAAGTCCTTCGTGGAGGCACTTGGATTCTTTCTCTATGCCTTCTGAGATGGAAGCATTCCACCTGGTTTCCTCCAAGAGCTCTTATCCAGGCTACTCTTTGAAATGCAAACTTCAGAGAGGTAATGTCTTATCAGAAGAAGAATAAAAAGGGGAAACATTATTTTAAAACTTTGGCTAATGAAAAATCTTAAGTGTCTTCTCTACAAATATCAATAAAAAGCTTTAGTCATCTGAATAGGTAACTTTAAATTATTCCATCTTCGAGAAACATAATTTGGATCCAACCTCTTTTATAACTACCTGATTCATGGCTAATATTTCAAAATGGAAGCTATTAAGTGTTTGTATCTGTTTCTGTGTGTGTGTGTGCATGTGTGTGTATTTGGATGTAGTAATATTCTACCTCTAGATGGTATTATGAATTAATTTGTAAAAGAACTCTATTTAATTGGCCTAAAGAAAATTAAGTGCTTATATGAAGTGTGTATTCATTAAAGTCTTAGAAATATAACAAAAACTAACCCAAATGCTTTTCAGGTTCATGTGATCTGAGATAATCTTTAGAAATTAAAATCTAGATTAAGTTTGTTGGTTTAATTAAAATAGACATATCTTTAGAATTATCAACATTAAAAATAATATAGATGTACAACTTTTATTCTATCTGAGTTTGCTAGTCTTATAAATTCATGTCATCTCTGTTATAAAATTTTGTTGGCAAGAAAAATAACTTGGTATGATGAAATTTGCATGATCTAAAGATAATTATTGAGAACAGTGAACTAAATAGCTGTACGTGGGATAAAAGTTTTTAGATGAAATTTTAATAGTTTTTTGGTAACCTGAAACCTTAAAGTTTTGCTAAATTAAATTAAATGTTGGACAGTCATTAAATACCTAATCATTTCCAAATAAGATAAAATACTGAAACATTAATTATGTAACATAGGTTTATCCACTTTGGGCTTCCTTTTACAGAGGAACTAAAGATATTTGGTTATATTAGTAAACATGTTTGTACCACACTGAAAAAGTTACTATGAGAAAACACATCTAGAAATTATAAAAAAAATTACTAAGTCTGCCAGTCCACAGAATGCTAGTGTAAGAGATTGCTCATAATTGTTTACTTTTTTATTTTCACTAAAAATTAAGGTTTTTAAAGGTTAAAAATTCGAATATATGCAATTAAAGTCTCTAAAGTTCATAGAAAAGGAATATTTTGAAAGGAACTTTATGTGTGGTCAGGATTGGCTAAGACTGGAAAGAATTTAATTAAGTGAGTGAGTTTTAAATATCAAAAGTAAGCTGGTGGAGCATTGGAATTTGGTTGTCTAATAAAAGGACAAAGTTATCTTGGATTATTGGTATGTTCTTGTAAGATATTGTGAAGTTTTTCTTTACCTTTTAAGTAATCTGCTTGGACAGCAGAGGCTTTGCGCCTTACCAAAATAGTTTGTTATCATCAGGTCTTTGATTACTTAAGAAAATTGAATTTTCTCTAATAAAGAGCTCAGGTGTTTTGTTTTTTCAACTACTTAACTTGCTATATTTGTCTACAAAATCCCTGTCATTATAGTTAAATGAATAATTAAATACTGTTTCACAATGACCTATCATCCTGTTTGACCAGATCTTTTAAAACCTTTGATAATTTTTACAAACTTCCCAAAATGAAATTCTAACTGAAATTTTTTGACTTGGAACTAACTCTGGGATTTTTCTCAGAAGGCCTCTCGAACATTTCAAAAGGTATGTTCCCTTCTCCTTATAAAAAGGGAACTAAACTAATTAGGCTTATTTGGTATGTTAAATTACATGGAAAACATTGTCAGATAAGAATACTAAGTCTTCCTCATGTTGTATTTGTATAGCTATGTGTTGTGAGTATTATAGAAATTGCATGACATTCCTAGAAATCTGATATGTCCTGGTATATAATGTTATCAGTCATAATTCCAGTTATTTTTTAATGTTGTATGCCACAGAAATAACAAAATTTCCTCGTCAATTCCATTATAATGAACTCTCATCAGATCTTTAACAATGGATGTTCTTTAAGTCTTTTGTCACTTTCAGACAGTTATTGTTTTACTCAGATGCTTCTGCAAAAATGTACCTGCAGAAGTGCATCCTCTTCAAGGAGATTCATAGAAGGACTTTTTATCAAGTACAGGTTTTTGATAACTTTAAGATAAAACTGAACTGCTCAAGAACTTCTAGAACTAATAGAAAAACTGGAGTCAAGCAGAACAAGTATTAATTGCATGGGACTGAATGAACAAGGAGGATGATTTTAATTCTTTGACTATTTGTTTGAAACATTGCTGGTTCTTCAATGTTTTGTTTCCTAGATTTAAGGACACTTTTTCTGAAGCTATCTAGGATTTAGAGAAATTTGGTAAACTATACCTTTGTAAACTAGGATGAAACATTAATTTTTTTCCCCCAATCTATCTGATTCTTCCAGAACTCAGAAACTCTTCAGTATTCTTTGCATGGCAATATAATTAGTTATTTACATAAGTTCAGTAAGAATCTGTTGTCCTTGTAGCAGGATACAACTGGAAACACTGTCTATATTACCAAGGCTTTGACTTGAACACCATATTTGAGAGAGATATGTATAGACTCAGATATAACCAGACAACTTTAATGACTGCTTGGGAAGATAGGCCTGGTAACTTATTTATAGGGTTCCTGGCAACCTTACTGGGTGAGTAAGGAAGGTCACTGCCTGGCAAGTCCAGAAACCTCAGGATATTTGGGAGGACCTTGAAAGGACAGAAATTCACCCAAATTATAGGTATTACAGGTAAAATCTAATGGCGACTCTTTTGCTTTGATTCCTGGTTTTGGAGGCTTTTAAGAGTTCAATTTGAGATTCCTTATGAAAAATTCCAGCAAAGCATCTTTAAAATGCCTTAATCACTATTCTTGCTGTACTTACATAAATATTAAGGTCGAGTTGAATGCAAAAAAAAAATAGTTTTACTGCGATTGTCTTTGGTAAAAAATAAAGGAGGAGAATAATTGTAGACAAAAATTATGTTTGCTTCTTTGTAGATATTAGATTTTAGTCCTAAGTGTCTTTGAGATTTTGTTATACTCCTATCAACTGGACATGATTCTGAATTCTTCTAGTTTCTACAAATATCCAGCTACAACTCTCCAAACTAATATTTCAAATGTTTTCCCACTTCTGATTTGAAATTGCTAAGAACTGCCCTTGAATCTCTTTGGAAGGGACTATACCAAGTCCTCCTTACCAGCCAGACAGCAGCCAAACTTCAGTGGCTTAAACCGTAGGTATATATCTCACAGCTGAATAAGTCTCCACCTGGCATCTGGTCCTACAACACAGCTGGACACTTCAGAGCCAAGTGGACTAGGAAGAGAAGTAGCCAACATAAATGTGTACAGATTCTACCCAAGATGCCAGATCAATACGTACTACTGTAACTAAACATAAAACTTGACCATCTTTTCTTTCTTTCCTTTGCCCTGGGAAGGTAATGCCATCATCTGCATTTCCCAGGCCATTGCTAAGGGGTAACCATTCAAACTTTTAGATTTGTCATCAAACCTCTGATCTGTCCACTAACAGTGGGACTTTAGTGGGAGTGGTTTGTGCCCTGACAGGATTTATCTTTGTATGTAGTGGTTATTGTTGTCCTTGGGCCTATGCATGGCTGGCATATAACTGGGCCATGCCTCTTAGGTTATCCAGCTGTGCCTCTAACTGTTCACAAACAGAGTCTCCTCATTGGTCAACTCTCCTGAATTTACATAGTCAATTTAGAAAAGACCTACCAGGAGGCATTCATGAATCAGCACTGACTCCCTCTGGCAGGTCCCTACTTCCTGGTTAGGAGTGAAAACAAATGAGTCTGTGATCAGGAACCTCTAATTAACTCTTGAAGATACTACGGAATCTGCTATTAAAGCAAAAGCTTCCCCAAAAGGTCCTTAGACTCTTTGGCCAAAGATGTTCTTGATAAAAGGATACCCCTTGATTATCTTTCAGCTGAGCAAGGTCTCTGAGCTGTGCCCAACACCACCTGCTGCACCTGGATTAATATTTCTGGAAAAGTTGAAATTCAACTACATACGATCACTGAACAAGCCAATTGGCTTAAGAAAGTGACTCCTTCAATCAAGTCTTTCTTTGATTTGTTGGATTCTGACTGGTTTGTCTTGGGGACCATGGCTCCAAATTGAACTTCAGATGTAGGGAATTATCCTGCTTATAATAATCATAGGTCTCCCTGGCGCACTATATTCTCTCAAAAGCTTTAAGTGCGTGTTTTCAGCATCTAACCACTAAGCAAATGATCTCCCTCAGACCAGATCACCAGAAAAGCAATGAAGAAAATGACTGGCTAAAAAATTACGAGCCTGAAGTTGTGACCTGTGAATACCACAAAAATGCGGCAAAAAAACAGAAACATAAACCAAAAAACCCCACGTCGTGACCTATGGATATCACACAGAGAACCAGTAAAAGCCGCAGTAAATACAGAGTGGTAACTAAGAGTGGCGCTATGGGCTTAAAATTAAATTTTGACCACATCTCTCAGTTAAACTGGGAGTCAGAACAAAAGAAGGGAATCGTTGAAAAGAAAAAAGAAAAGAAGGATGGGCCCAAAATGGAGTCCTTTGTGCTGAACCATCAGCAAATCAAGATTTTAGTAGTCTAATCTAATTGTAGTTTCTGCCTCTCCCAGGAATGTGACCTTTAACCAGTCAATCTGGAACTATATGATCAACACTACTGAGGTAATCTGCCGGACAGAGCCTGCCCTTTCCCTAAAGGAAGGTGAACTTGCCTGAAACAATCCACTCTTCTCCACTCTTCAGTGGAAACTTCCTTTTCCTGTCCCCTTCTGCCTACAAAAGCCTTCCACCTTGGACGGCTCCTCAGAGCTTTCTATCTGCTCAATGGGATGCTGCCCGATTCATGAACTGCTGAATGAAGCCACTTTGATCTTCAAATTGACTCAGCTGAATTCTGTTTTTTAACATTGGGTGTAACACATAAACAACATCCCAATGAGGCAAAAAGTAAACAGCTGTTGACTACTTAACAAACATTGACTATGTGTATCTGGGAGAGGGCAACTTTAAAAGAGCGCCATAGGTATATAGGTTACAGACCAAACAACTCCTGAAGAGCAGTGAAGACTCTCAGAAAGTATCTAGACTCCAAGTGGCCTCTTCTTGCCAAAAGCCAGTAAAATCTATAAAAATCTCTTCCACCCCAGCAGCACAGAGCATCCTAAGCAGCTCTAACAGATATGGCTGGCACACCTGCAAAGTGGGAGAAACAGCACACCTTCAAGAAATTCCCACACCTACATGAGTTTGTCAACACCAAGTGAGAAGAGAAATAGCCTGAGCTACAGAGATACAGATGAAAAATACTGGACTTTAAGAGCAGAGATTTGAGTTAACCACAGACAGAAACTGGAAGCCTCTGCAATCTGTACTCGTTCTAAAAGCATAAACAGCAGAGGACACGGAACCAGAAATGATAACAGGGTAATAAGGCTCAGACCAGAACTGGGAGAAAGCTGGGTCTTGGGGTTAAGTCTAGCTCAGGTGAAGAGGGCTGGAAGTTAATACTGGAGCCACAGTCCCATCTGCAGAGTGCACAGCATTGATTTGAGAGAGAATGCACTATACTCAAGAGGGAACACCTATCCAGATTAGGAGAAATAAAGTGAATTAAACTAGTATGAATACGGAAGAGTTTGCAGGTTGAGACCTTTGGAGAGACAGTCAAAACAGGAAGCAGCAGCCAGAACCGCAGACTGCTTTGCATTCTTTCTACCACAAGAGGGAGGGAAGCCAAGAATACAGTTGGAGTTCGACCAAGCAGAATTGAAGTTTCAGTAGAGACTAAACGGAGCGAGCATGACTCCAGGTTACCCTGACAATGGAAACCCTCCCCTGCTTACCATTATGCTCTAGAATGAGAAAAGCCACATGCAAGTGAAGATAATAGTCACCAATGGCAGAGCAAGAAGGTCACAGGAGGCTTTTAGGAGGAGTGCAACAGAAAAAGGATGCAAATAAGAGGGAAGCATTGAAGTTGTATATAAAAGGTTAAACTGGTCCCATATGCTCAAGAAAGCTTCTGCACACTGTGCAAACATGAAGATTCTCCAACTGGTTTGGGTGGGACCTGGCACCAATACATCTTACATATCTGTTGTCACCACTGAATAGAAGAGGCACTGGACTAGGAAACAGGGACTCCCCTTTTCTCTGTGGCCTGTGTAAGGAAACACAGCAGCTGGATGAATTGGACCTTCCCCGAAAGAGTGGTAGGAAGGGAAACTAACACAATTATATTTGCATCTTACTGGTGGTGGTGGGAATAATACCAGGGTGAGCAGTTTTTTCTATACACGGAAACATACATATATGCATTCATGTATTTGTAATCCTAAGTTTACTAACTATTCACAGTTACTTCCATGGTGCACAACCAGTTTTAATACATATGTCATTACAAAGTCTTCAGTTAAAATAGAAGAAACATACTCAGGTACTGTTGACACGGGCTTTCAGATTCTACAGTTTTTCAGACAAGATCTTAGGCATCTCTCACCTCACGCTTTCAATGGGCATAAGCATATTGAGAGGTGAATCAGTCAGTGCTATTTAAATTGTTACGGTGTCCCCCAGCCCCGCCTACACACTGATCCCTTACTTTTCCATGCAGAATGGTTGAATTGGGGTAAATTAAAAGCTCCTATGATGTGACTCCACCATATATTGCAAGCTCTATGCTCTACAGTATGAAGAGCTCCTGATTTGAAGCTGTCCCTCTAATAACAGCACACAACCCTTCCTTCAGAATGTGTGTCCAGCTCCCCTAACAGCTCTGCTGGGGTCAAGCTTCCCACCCCAGGCCCCTCTCAACTGAAGCCCAGTCTTTGCTAGCTCTCTCTCTTCATAGAGAACCAGACTTTGTCCTGGTTCCATTGGCTGAAAATTGGGTGCCTTTTTCATCCAACTTCTCTTGAATCAAGATGTCGTTATCTAACCTACCTATGACTATCATCTCTGCCTATAGATTCCTGGCTCCAGGCTCTGGATTCAATGCTTTGGAAAGTGATGTTATTTCAAAGCTGACATTAGTTCATTCTGATCCATGAGCAGCCAGCTACTTTTCAGAAACCACCCCTACAGCTCAACTAGTAATTCAGCTTCAATCCTGGATTCAGCCTTGAGGATAGCAGTAAACCGAAGTTCAATGACTAATAGACTGGAAGTCAGAGGGAATGTGAATGTGTGGCCCTGGGAGCCCATGCAATAACATGTTACAGAGAACCAGCAACTTGACCTCCTCTCTTACCTGCTTCCTCAAGGAAGACAAACTAGAGAGAGCAGCATAAAATCACTGTCCCTTTCTGTGTTGAATAAATAGCCAGAGAGGGATGGGAATTTAGAGAGGTGCCATGAAAGCAGGGGTCATGGCACATTTTTCTCCCCATTTCTCTACTGTCTAAAATATGCTTGGCATATAGTAGATGTTCACTTAATATGTGCTGAATGAATAAATGGACAAAGGAACTAATGCAAGTGATGAGTGATTCTCTAGCCATGTCCCCATTTGTCTCAGTACCATCTGAACAGTAGCCCAGAAGGACCAACAGATCACGCCTGTGTCTTCAAAGTCAACACCTCTCCTTTCAGGCTTTTAATGCATTTATCACATCGCTTAGGTGAGTCTACACATCTAATTGAAGTACATCTCTCCCAAAGCCCCAGCCACTGTGGGACCAGTGCTGCAATTTCCAGAGGCTCCTGGCTTAGCTGAGTGGTATGACCTTGAGGTGTCCCTCACATCCCAAATGAAGAGCAACTGTATTCCTCAGTCTTGCCTCACTTCCCTCCCTCCCTGCTACCCACCACAACTGGTAAGAATCCCAGCATGCCCTCACGGTGTTCCTAGGTCACCTGTAACCCCTGTGCTTACTGAGCACAAGCTGGTCCCCCAGACTTCTTTGCTGTTCTTTAGAGCGTTAGCACCATAGCCTATGGCTCTTTTCTGCAAAGCTCATCCTGTATGGGAAATGGATGCAGGTTAGTAATGGACATGAACTAAGCTCCTACTTGTACAGGCCTTACAGAAATCCTGGCTCTTCAGGCATTACAATCCGGTGGAGTCTCCCCTGAGACATGGCATTTCCTCTCCATCCAGTGTAGATTATATCCAGAGCTCCTTGACAAGGGTGCTTTGTGTAAGCTCCACCCAATAATTTTATACAGATGGAATAAGGTTAAAGGGAAAAGGAGAGCATCTTGGGGTAAAGGCAGGTTATGGGAGAGTAGATGAGAGGGATGATAGTGCTGAATGTGTCTGATCCGGGTGGGCTGGCTGGCTGCAGATGAGGGTACAAACCTGTGGAAGCATCTGTACAAAGCAACCTGTGCAGACTGCCTGGCCCACTGAGGCCCCCTATGTGTCAAACCACACACCTCCTGCACTCCTCTCATTTTAGAACTCAGACTGTACACCACGCTTTTCATAACTTGTTAAAATCATATTCTGGGAGGCAGAAGAGACTTCAGTGGTCACCCTAACTTCTGCCCCATGCAGGTATCTCCTTGTATCCCTGACAGGCAGTTAGTCAGCCTTGTTTTGTGTACCAACACAGAACCTTCCAAATATTCCTGACCATAATCACAGGGGGGCACTTGTGAAAAGTACAGCTCACCAAAGATGTAAAGCTACACAAAATCAAAACCTGTACAGAAAGGGCCAGTGACTCTGAATTTTTAAGAACCATCCCTAGTGAGTCTTACAATTAAGCATATCTCTGAAGTGTATGTAAGGCAGTGGTTCTTGACAGTGACTGCATATTAGAATCATCTAGGAAGCTTTAAAAAAAAATCAATGACAGGCTTTACCTCTAGATATTCCTACTTAATTTGTCTGGAGTGGAGCCTGGGCAGTATACATTTTTGACACTCCCAGCTGATTCTAATGTGCAGACAGAGTTGAGAACTACTGTAGTACCTGCCCAGCCTGATGGTAAGCTCTTTGAAGGCAGCAACCAAGAGATCTATACCTCTTGGTACCCCTCACTGAAACCCACCGCTAGGTCGAACCTGCAGCAGAATATACTCCATAACTGCTAGTTGATTTGATTTAACTAGCTTTGTTCACCCTTCCCATGGGATGCAATTTCCTAAATGTATTAAGAAGCTGTGTACTTCCACTTAGCAAGAGGCCAGATAATGGAGGAATATGAACTTCTAAGACCTCTCACAGTTGAGTCTAACACACACATACACATGCACACACCTCCCTTTTCCCAGACTAACAGCCCAAACAAATACCAGAAGCCTCATTCCTGGTTTCTTCCCTCCTATTCCCGCCTCTCGCCAGCTCTACTCACATTGTACAGCACGGTGGTCCACCCTTCCATGGTGATGCACTGGAAGACAGTCAGCACAGCAAAAAGGATGTTATCAAACTGGGTGATCCCATCGTTGGGACCGATCCAGTCCCTGCATTCATAACCAGCTGGGCAGCCCTGCACTCCACATGGGTGAGGGGGGTCAAATCCTTCTAGAATACCTGCAGACACATTGGAGAGTGGGGGATAAACCATATGGTGTTTAGCATGGGCTGGAAATGACCTCAGGGAGCCACAAGCACATAATTACATTTCCTGCAAAAGGTCTGTCCTTTGTCTCAGGCTCTCTCCCTTCTCTGGCTTCTCTATACCTCACAGCTCACCTACTGTGTGCTCAGCCTAATGCCTCCTAACCTCTTCTGATCATGGAGCCTCTCCCCCACCTGGCCCTGACTTTCTGCAGGCCACTTGTCTGAG
Organism: Manis pentadactyla; assembly: GCF_030020395.1. Taxonomy (NCBI): domain Eukaryota; kingdom Metazoa; phylum Chordata; class Mammalia; order Pholidota; family Manidae; genus Manis; species Manis pentadactyla. The sequence continues at coordinate 109,750,479 of NC_080027.1, read as the reverse complement.
TACCACAGGAAGCAGAGGACTGGATCACACAGAAGAGTCTGAGGTCAACAGAATCTTACTGATTTTTTAATCTCAGCCTCCAGGACAGACCCTGAGTTCTTCTTCAGTTTCTTGGGGCCCATTATAAACTAGAATGCCTTCAACAGGTCTTAACTCCTTGTTTTTCTGGCCTAAATTCCTTGTTTCAAATAAGACACAAAAATCAAACTCTAAGGTAGATGGTGCCCCTTGAAGATTCTTTTCACAAAAACATGGTACTGAATTTGGCTTCTTGAACTGTTCCCCTACCCCTTTTCTCCTGGGGTACTCTCTTAACTTGAGAAGAACAAGTGAGTATAAAGATACAAGAAGTTACAGTGTGTGCACCCCACCAGTCCCCCAAGCACCCCTGCCAAGCCAAGCTCAGTGCTCCCTCAGTTCCTCCACACTATGTGTGGGTTGGACAAGAGAGAGAGGAAGTCACGAGACAGAGCATGGAAGGAAAATGTGCCCACAGATCTGGAGGGACTCGAGTCTGACTCTGGCCTCCTGGGTCTCCCTGGCTAGCAGGCCAAAGAGGCCATTACAATGGGCATTTCTTCAGACAGGTGGTTTTGACATGCATCCTGATAGCCTTCTACCTTGGCTGGTGAAGCTGAGACCTACTATTTGAAAACCTCCAGCTGCAAACCTAAGAGGTTATTTGATTTACATTATCATTGGTCCAGTGGAGATCTTAAGTCTAGGCTAGTTGTGCCTCAAAAAGCCCTTGACTAGGAAATTTCGGATTCTCACTCTAGGGCAGGATAGGACATACTTTTTCCAACCAATCTCCAAGTGACCTAAAATTACCCCAGTGACCACAGGGGAGAGGATGGGAAGAAGTGAAAGTTACAAAATAGTGGCCCTACCTGAATTGTTCATGAAACATGCTCGGTGCAACTTCCCACTGTAGAACTCCAAGCCAATGATAGCAAACATCAGGATGGCAAAGAAGAGCAGAAGGCCGATCTGCAGAAGAGGCACCATGGCCTTCATGATGGACTTCAACACAATCTGCAGGCCTACAAGGAAGGGAAGAGAATGGCAAATGGATGGCAAATGTAGCCTTCCCTTGCACCCTCTGATAGAGCAAGCTCTGCTTACCCTCTCCTAGGAAGAGAAGGGCACATTTTTGAAAGGGCAACTCATCGGTCCTGAGCTGATAAAGACAATTCGCAAAGGGATAACCAGGACCAAAAGGGATAACCAGGACCAGTCAAGTCAAAGACTGCCATCCTGGGGATCAAGCCCTTCCTTCTCCTCCCCATCCCTCATCATTAATACATGCCTATTGCCTTCCCTCATTTGTTTTACTCAAGTTGTCTTCTAGATTCCTCTGAGAGATGAAACTTATTAGAATGTGCTTCTTTCCTAAGGCTATTTCCTTCAGAAAAGTCTGTCCTTTGTCTCAGGTTCCCTCCCCTGTCTGGCTTCTCTACATCTCACAGCTCACCTACCCTAGTCCTGCTGAAACAAAGTGTGCCTTTCCCGCCACTCTCGGACCCAGCTTCCCATCCACTGTTGGAAGGGCACAACTAGTACAACCACCATTCCTAAAATATCATATCTTTAACCCAAAAATTGTACTTCTAGGATCCTAGCCTAAGAAAACAATCAGAGATTTTGAAAAAGATTTAAAGAGAAAGATGTTGGTTGCAGCATTATTTCTACTTGGAAAAAAACTGGAAATAACCTAAATGTCCAGCAACATAGAAATGGGTAAAATAAGTCATGACTCATATCAGTGAGACTATAATAAAGATCCTAAAATCATACCTTTGAAGAATTTTTCATGTTGGAAAATTTAATGCTTATAACAGGATCCAAAACTATATATACATTGTGATTGTAATTCTATTAAAGTGCACAGGGGAAAAAAAAGAATGAAAAATATACTAAAATTTTCAGTAGCAAAAGTTATTTGCCAGTGATAGGGTAATGAGTGTTTTTCATTTTCACTTTATATCATTACTTTCCAAATATTCTGTAAAGATCCTCCATTATCTTTTAAATCTGGGGGGGAGGGAAAGCTGCTATATTTTAAAATGAAATGTTCTGCCATATCGCTGAATTCCATCTATTTATTATCACTAGCGTTTCCTCTCAGGAGAAATTATTTCTTTTTTATTCCAAATTCTCTTAGACCTACAGATCCATCAAGGGCACATCAATAAAGCTATTAGCAGAGTAGAAGGAAGAAAAGCCATGCTCACTAGGTATGCCCGACACGAGCTTCAGGGGCCGCAGGACACGCACAGCCCGGAGGGTCCTCAGGTCCACATGCGTGTTGAAGTGGGTTCCTGCGGTGGCCAGGATGCTGCAGATGGAGACACAGAGGGTCACAGTTAGTGCAGGCTGGCTTTCTCCCCTGTTCCTTGGGGGCAGCTGGGTTCAAGGAGGACCGGCCCAGCAGGCGCACAGAACTGATTCCAGTTCTGTGTGGTGCACCTGAGCGTGGGTGACTCCACAGCTGTTCCAATGGGAATCAAATTTAGCCACATCTGGGTTTCACTTTGCAAAGAAGGAAAACGAATCATCATCTCAGAATCCTAGTTTCAAACCATAAGTAAAACACAAGGTCCCCAGCATCTATCCCATTCCTGCCTCCAAACTTTGTCCCCTCCTCTCTCTGTCCCTTGCCAACAGCCCTCCCTGCTTTCCAGCCTCCCAAGGCCCTCAGACTTTTTATTTCAAAATGTTCTTACATTCCCCTGTCTCCTATCTCCTCCAGGGAATTCCTCTGGATTAACTGCCAGGAAGGAATTACTTACTCTTCTTCACCTTGCCACTTAGAATTTTTACTAAACAGATCAATCACACTGATGGTTACAAAGAAGGAATAACTTCACTGGTCCCCGTACAGTACATTACCTGGATTTGGTTTCTTGTTTCCATTTTCCCCACTTCTGCAGCCATATCCAGGAATACAAACAGAAAAAAACCCCCAAATCCACAAAAATCCTATTACAGTGCATACACCAAGTACCTTGTCTTCAAGACAATTTATTTCATATAATCCCATGAGGTTGTAGGTACTTTAGAGAGACAAAACACTGAGGTATTAATGAAAGACCCAGCAGAAGACCAAGCATCAAAAGAACTGTGTTCAATCCTGACCCATGCACTTGAGAACGGTGGGACTGAGGGTGTCATTAGAACTTTCTGAGCCTCACTGTCCTATCCACAGAAGGGAGCACCCCATGGTCTTGTTACAGAGATAAAACGAAATGGTATTAAATGCTAAGCGTGTTCTGTATGTGCAAAACAGATGTAAAATCTAACACAAATATTAATAATGCTGGTTTTGAAACTTTGTCTAATTTTAGCCTTCTTTCTGTGGGATAGTACACATTCTCTCCCATAATCTCTCCAGGAAAATTTCAAATTTCACTGGGGAATAACTCATTCAGAAAACTGAGTTTTCTCTGTAGTCAAAGGGAAATAATTGTTTGTTTCACTTAATTATTTGGGGTGAAATATTTCTTTGAAATTTTTAAGTATTGAAGATACGTGAGGTGCCTTCAGTGCTTGAAAGAGAACTTGGATAAGAGGTTTATGCTGTATATCTCTAAAAAGCAGATATAGGATCAATATGTACAAATTACACAGATCCAAGATATTGTAATCATAAGCAATAACTCTGAAACAAATAGTGCCAATCAAGAACAAACGAGATGGTTTTATGTGGTAGTACTTGTTTAACCAACGTTAAAAATAATCACACACAGACTGTAGAACTATCTGTTAGGAAGTAAAGAGGGTTTAAATTGGGTTGAAGGTTATTTACATGACTGATAGAGCTTTCTTTCACCTTTAAGATCATATAATTTCATGTTAGTCCAACTTCAGAATAAGAACCAGAAAGAAGCCCGGCTCTCATGAAGACTCTCAGGAGGTAGGCAAGCTTCCCAAGAGCTCTCCGTCTCTCCTGACCCAGACTTCCGTATCCTCATCTGAAAAGGAGGGACTGAGAAGAGGACAGTCTCTCTGGCAGTGCTTTTGACCCTATTTTCCAAGGCAAATAGAGAAATTAGGGAGGGGAGTGATATCATTTCTATTAAGAAAGGAAAAACTAGAGAGAAGAGAGAGCAAGGAAAAATAGGACTGAAAAATGGCACAGAAATAGAAAACAAATAAAGAGGAGAGAGAGAGAGAGAGAAACTTCAAGGAAAACTACAGCGATAAAGAAGCAAAAATCCCTGGCAAATGGGGTCGGTGTCCCACTGATTTTGCTGACAGGCACGAGCAGTGAGCTGTGGGTCTTCGGAGATGCGCACGGGCGCCGGCCTTGCCTCTGGCTTACAAACACAGCCCATTCAGAAACCACAGCTCTGTCTCCTAGGACACCCTGATACGCAGGGGGTGCTCTTTCAGACCATAAAAGGGTGGCTGAAAATGAGATTTTTCTCTCTAACTTGAAGGTGAACAAGACACATTTCAGAACATGGAGGCAGGGGCTGAAAAGACAAAATAAAAGGCAAGAAGGTACAAGTGGAAAGACAAAGAAGTGAGAGCGGGATAGGAGAATAAGCAAAGTGGACATGGAAACAAGCTGGGAAACAAGCAATACGGCTGCTGGAGAAGCAAACGGCAGAGAAGTAAGAAAGCTTGCATGGGGAAGAGGGTAAAAGCAAAGCTAACTTGAGAGAAGTAAAAATATGGCATTTGTTGCAGGACCTCGAGGAGCCAGCCACGAGAGATGTCGGGGCTCTCTCCCCAGGCGCAGCCTTCTGTGGGACCAGCCTGTCCCCCAGATCCACCAAGCCCTATGAAGCTTGAGCCACACCATGCCACCTGTGGCCACGTGCTCCCCTGGCCCTCAGAACTTTCTCTTCCTTCATCCGTTGTTGTCAACTGGGGCTTTAGCTGAGGCACACTGGCCACTGGCTGCTTCCTAGGGTTCAAATCATACTTGAGGGGAGGAATTACAGTTGGCTCCCCCATCCATCTCTGAGAAGCAGGGACAATGGGATTCTTGGGTGGGGGAGATAACTGAGAAAAAGGGCCCTGCTCTGTGCTCCCACAAAATGCTATGCCCACTGCCATCATTGCCGTGCCCGTATCCTAGAGAAATACCATCTGTCGCCCCAGCGGGAGCCCCAGAATACCACCACAGCCTGAGAACTTGCCAATGAAAACAGCAGGGAGCACAGTAGGGGTACTACTCAAACACATACCGAGCATGCAGGGGTGGACTAGAAACCTGTCCCTGAGCATGTTAGAACCTAAGGAGGCTCTCCCAACATACTTCTAAGACTTCAGCTCTCCAGCAGGTCCCATCTGACAGGCCCTGCCCCGAGGGAGGCAACGAGGCAGACACACAATTTAAAGACCTGCCTCCCAGCAAACCCTAAGCACTGGACCACCCACAGCTCAGCAGAACTCTGGGCTCATCTACAGCTGGGGAAAGGGAGCAGTCGGGGAAGGCCTGGCCGGCCGTTGGGCGTAAAGAGAGAAATGAAATCACTGTCATTTCACCGTGAAGAGTATCAACAAAGTGCTGTGAGGATGGGAACGCTGCATGACAAATACAGGGCTTACTCTCGGCTAACATTTTCAATATGTGAGTTCATCAAATCCTCAAAACTATCCTGATACTACTGTTGTCTCCATTTTACAGAAGAGGGAATTCAGAGTCAGAAAAAAAGCAAATTGCTCATCACTGGCCAGACCAGGAGTTAAAGGCAGTTCTCTCGTGATATCAAAGCCCAGCCTGTCCCTCTCTCTGCCACTGCACCACGTGATGTCTTCTCGGCACTGGGCAGCACTATGGCTCCTAAGTCCAGTGTGTGGCTAAAAACGCCAAGTTCACGGTGTTTGGCCCCCAAACAAGTCAGTAAACTTGGTTCCTTTAATTCCAAGGCCACAAACCACTGACCCCACAGACTGGCACTGATGACCCTCAGGACCAGCAGGGAGGAGGCTCCATGTGCCTCCAGTGATGACCGCCGGAGCATCCACATACACATACTTGGACAGACACACGTCACCAAAGCAGATGAGGCCACTGAGGACAACTCCAATTCTGAGTTAATAAAAGCCTGAGCTCTCCACTGCCCCAAAGCGGCACACGTGGGCACTTTTCAGGGACAGAGGACATTTCTTTTGTCACCATGAGCCCCGAACCTGGTGGGGAGCTCAGTACACAGAGGGATGCTTAGTTACCACTTTACGCCCGAAGCAGAGGCTGGCTAGAGAACAAATCCAAACCTCTGACCACCACCAACACAGGGGCCATGGTCCACACACCGTAAACTTCCAAAACTCTTTTGTGATGGCTGCCATGGCTCAAACCTGCCTGTAATGTCTTTAAGGTAAGAAGAGACCAGAGGCTGACACGATCCTGAGGGTGTGACATGAACCTCTGCAGTGGCACAGCAGAGTGAAGACAATTACATGTCCCGGGCGATGACAACCCTACGTCTCTAGGTCTCCTGCCGAAGAGTTCTTCAACCCTGCATTGCTTTGGGCCTTGGGGTTCAGTGGTAGCCTCTTTGTTAATCCAGAGCTGTCTCTTTTCACAGGCATATTTCCCTGTATGCTTCCAGGGCTAAAAATTCCCTGAAGCATTATATAAATAATACACTAAAAATTACCCATTGATTATCTGAAATTCAAATTTCACTAGGCATCCTGCATTTTTATTTGCTAAATCTGGCAACTCTAACTCAAATGGCAACCAGAAATGATCAGGAAAAGAGCTTCCCTCTCAGTTGTTGCTCCAGCCTTAAACAAAAGAGCAAGTTCTCTTGAGAAGAGACACAGCCAGGGGTTAGCATTAGGCCTGGAGGTCCCTCCTGACCTCCAAAAATTACCTTTTTTTCTCTGCCTCTATCAAGGCCTAGGGAGAACTCCATTAGCATTCAAAAGGCAAGTTGCTCATTAGCATCTGTGCAAGTTACTCATTAGCATCTGTGCAAAAAGGCTGATTTTGCACAGATGCATGTTGTGTATTTAACCAGCCCAGATTATCAGAGACCATGAAGAGATAGGGAGGGATCTAATTCAAGTTGGATTCCCAACACAGAATTGAGTAAGGATACCATTTCTGTGGGTAACTGACAACAAGAGTTGCTATGTCTACTTAAAAGTGTCCTATAGGTGGTTGATTCCTTCCTCTCTTTCACCACATTCCCTTCCCTGAGGAACCAAAATTAATCCCACCCTTCTGTAAATGCATCTGTTGGATTTGCCTCTTACTCTCCAGCCTCCCTCTGGCTTGGAATGCCCCTCCTTTGCCCTCTCTCCCCTGCCTACATACTATGACCCAGACTCCAGGGCCAGACACCATCCTACCTCCTCCCTGCAAAAGATCTATAGTAAAAAGAGACTTGAACTAGGATGCTGAGAAAACAGTAAAGCACCTGCTCTCCAGTCCTACTGGCTGATTTCAAATCCCAGTTCCCTCACTTACTAGCTGTCTGGCCTTATGCAATTGCCTCTCAGAGCTAAAGTTTTCTTATATATAATATGGAGACAGTGCCTACCTAAGAGGGTTGATATAAAGATTTAAAAAATAATGCTTGTAAAGTTCTTCACATAGTGCTGACCTGAGAAGACATCAGGAGCTCACAGAATTGAAGGGGTATTGGAAGACCAAGCCAGGAAAACAGGAAAGTGGAAATCTTGGTGTGGTTGGCTGATTAATGGCCCCCACTGATATCCAGGTTCTAATCCCTGGAACCTGTGAATGTTACCTGATAGGGCAAAAGGAACTTTGTAGATGTGATTAAGGGTTTTGAAATGGGATTTTTCTGGAGAAATTTTTCTGGATTATTTGGGTGGGCCCTATATATAAGTGTCCTTATAAGAGGGAGAAACAGGAAGATTTAACTAGAAAGAAGACAATGTGATGACTGAAGCAAGATGCTACACTGCTAGCTTTGAAGATGGAAGAAGGGCCCGACAGCCAAAGAACCCAAGGAATGCTGGGAAATGTAAAGAAATGAATTCGTTCCTAAAATCTCAGGTGAGAGCCCAGCCCTGCTAATGCCTGCTGGATTTCTGTTATAGTAGCCATAGGAAACTGATACACTTGGCAAGGGTCAGTGGTTCCCGAAAATCTGATTCTTAGGCCACTGTGGATATTGCTAAAAATATAATTGCTAACTAATCTCAGCGTCACTAGCTTAAGAGTGAAAGTCACGTGTCCCCAGACGCCCCATCTGGCTGCACTGGGACAGTCCTCTACCCCCTCCAGCGTGAGCAAGGCCTCCACCAAGAATACACGCAACAAAAGATTCTCCCAAAAGGAAGATCTGGGCCATCGAAGAGGTTGAACATAGGATGGCTAGAAAAAACAATGTCTCTTAAGCCTGGTTTATAGGAAGTATTTAAGATATAGATGTTTTGGATGAAGATGAGAAAGAACATACCCATTTTCTTACTCTCTCTCTATGTTTCTATACTATACCTCTGCAGCTCACACCTATCTCCCCTTTCTCTACACAGCCAGAATGCTGCACAACATTTAATACCTGACTACATACCACCTTATATCTTAGAACGGAAGTCTGATGGCTTGTGATAATTATCTGGGTCCTCCTAATTCAGTTCAAAGCCAGGTCCATGATGGTAAAAACTGCCTTTCACATTTCTGTCTACTGTGGTCTCTTCCCTAACAACGTACAACAGCGGTGCCCAAGAAATACCCATTCACAGCGATAGCTGGGTGTTAGTACTGCTTCATTGTGGGAGGTTGGCTGGGTTCATCCACAGCACAGTGAATGAGCCCACAGACACCTAGACAGCTGGATATTCAGACTGAAGGAGGTTTAACCACATGTGCAAATAACGATAACCTATCAAAAATCTGACTTAAACCTCTCTGTTTGGCTCTCCATTTCTTTTAAATAAATTATCAAAGGTTGATAATTGGAAATTGACTTGGAAATCAATTTCTAAAGATTTCATTTTATCAAAGACAAAAAAAGTCACTGTATATTAAATTGTTCACATGGAGATAAGCCCCCTTCAAAAATTCAACTTGACCAAACTATATTTGGGAGAGGAGGAAGATGCTGGGAAAGGAAAAAGAGAGGTCAGACCAGGCCCAGGGTCCAGTCACTGCAAGCTGCCTCCTCTTCCTTCCCAGCCCTTATGCTTGATCCAATTCCAGGTGAGCACCATCCCAGAGCCCAGAGCCCATCTACAATCAACTGGAATTTATTGGTGTATGCTATGCAGCAGACGCTGGCATTACAATGGAAAATAAGAAGGAGATGGTGGCTGTCCTCATGAAACTAAATGAAAGAGACAGACATTAAATAGATCACAATTATAGTAAGTGGAAGGTCAGGGAAGGAAAGCTCCTCTGTGGAAATGGCATATGAGCTCAAAGGTGAAGGATAAGTGAGTCAGAGGAAACAATGTGGGAAGAACATTCCAGATGCGGGAAAAGGCACATGTCAAAGGCCCAGAGGCAGAAAGGAGGTTGGCATACTTGGAAAATTCAAACAAGGGCTGGTGTGGCTGGAACCTAGTAGTGATCCAGGAAAGAATAGAGTGTGGAGGGGCTGGAGAGACTGGAAAATGTCAAAAAAAAAAAAACTTTATAGGCTATGTCGAGGTTTGAACCAAGCCTGTTCAAAAGCTCCAGGCTTACATTTGGTGATGGAACATCAGGTCACCCATGCCACTACTCTGAGCTTCAAAGAATTTCCCTGATTTAACCATTAGTCTCTCACCTGCTCTCCAATCCCTAGTCCTAGCTGCTATTGGAGACTACTTGGGTGTCTACCTTGGTCACTATACCCTAATTAAGGCCACCTTCTAGCCCTACAGGTCCCTCCTAGGACAGCTGCCACTGCCTGCCTCACTTACAGTAACCTTCCCTGATAACAGAGTTATCCTATGGTTGGGCCCCTCCCCAGTCCAAGAGGGTGAATCTAGATTAGCTTAAGCAAATCATCCATTGTCTAGGGAGTGACTGACTTAGTGATGGAATTCAGGCCTTTGAGCTTAAGGGAAATACACTGCATTGCCTCAATTGACCTATGTTCTTAGAACACAAGTAAAAGCACATAAAACAATGATTTCACACCTTTTCTGACCAGAGCCTTCAGTAAGAAATATATTTTACATCACAAGCCAGGGTGCACACATATCATATATATAATGCTTCATAAAATACTTTCTGTGTGTGTGACATTTTCTCTTCAATTCTTCCTTTCTATCTTTTGTTTAATGTTGGCTGTAACCAACTGAAGTGATTTCATAGCCCTCTAATACAGCTGGCTTACTGAGTCTGAAAAACTGGTGTAGAGACCAGCCAGTGCACATGCTCATTCTAAGGAGACTCTTCTAAGAGGACATGATGCACCAGTGCGAACTGTTCCTTTAATAGCACCATGCAGCTTCTTGGGGTTTTCCAGAATAATGAAATGGTTTGTCTTGAAACGTTTTGCTGTGCTTTTCTAAGAACTGCAGAGCATTCTATGAGAGACCTCTTCCCCTCTTACGATGCCTGAAGTAGCTACGACGCCTTGCTGCCCTCCAGAATGGGCAGCCTTAAAGAGAGATCACACACACACCCGCTAAACTTCAAAACTGCCATGAGACAGTGGTTTCTGGTTTGGGTTGGTTGACTGTTTGTTTATCATTTATTTTGAATGCGCTATGAGTTAGTTTATGGGCAAAGTGGAGCATGGACTTTCTCCTAACCACAGACAATAAACAGTAACCAAGAAGGCTTAACATTTCTTGGGAGGATAGGAAGGAGAGTAGGGTCAAGTTGACCCTTTCCAATGGAGAAGAGCTGGGCCATTTTCCAGATAGAACAAGGCGTTCTGTGTTGAAAGGTAAGGCAACCCTTTCTGGAATTGAAAATGGGGTTCGTATTTAAGTTTCATAAGAATCATAGTGGATATGAAGTAGTCCCAAAATATGCCTTTTGATGAGAAAAAGGAAAATCATGGCCTAAAAATTCCCTCTTTCTTTTCCCTCCAAAAGAAAGTTCAGCAATCAAACCATGTCACACCAAGGAGAGGAGATTTACTGACCAGATAATTTAAGATCAGCTAATTATTTGTTATGGGGGCTGTCCTGTGTGTTGTACGACGTTTAGCAGCATCCCTGGCCTCTACTCACTTCCAACACCGCTGCCCCAGGTTATGACAAACAAAAATGCCTCTGGAGGTTTTCAAATGTCCTCTGGGGGGCACCCATGGCTGATAACCAGAACCTGTCAGATAGCGATCCTTTAACCTGAGCAATAGCTGATTGAAGGCAATGTATGCGTCATGTCTCAGAACCAGGCGCTGTCCACTCTGAAGGCAATACACACAGTCCCTCTGAAGCAGAGAGGAAGTTTGCCAGGATGACCCCCATCACAAGTCATAATTTCGGGCCACTGCCAGTATTAATGAAAATGCCTCTCTGCCTTCTTTAAACAGCTCCTGGGGGTTGCATGAAGCTTAATCCCAATGTGTCTCAAAAGGAAGCCTTACTCCAAAAGAAAGCCTCCCCTAAATGACACAAGGTGAGTGAAGAACACAAAAACTGACAAAGGAGGCTTTTATTTGCTTAACCTCAGGGTAATGGAAACAAAGGTCAAGTTCCTACCAACGGTCCTGGGTTTCTTCCTTTTTTACGAACAAGTACCTGATCATTCTTTCAAACTCAGCAAGAAGAAATACCAAGCAATGGGTAGAAAGTCAAGATTGTCATTTAGGTCCATGATAAGATGATGATGATAAAGAGAAAAATACCTCATTGTTGTCTCACAGTTTACACAACCCTGTTCCACAGAGACACCATTAACTTCTCCCGTGATTTCATATTTTGAGAATTAAGGCTCAGAGAAAGAAACTGGTTAGCCCATGGTCACTGAGATAGTAAATGATCCAACTGACACTTAAACCCAGAAACTTAGATTCCAAATTTGGAGTGTTTTCAGTACCTACAGAAGATAATGGCTAATAGCTAGAAGCGTATCCCAAAGGCACATACACTTGACAGATGCCTTCTCTAGGACAACCACAGAGCTGCCTCTCTGTAGAGCCTTCTGGTGTCCTGTGATTGCAGCATCGTACGTATGAATGTTACCAGAACTGTGCTTCAGAGAGCTGGCAAAGCAGGAGAATTGCTGGAGAGGGAAATCCCACATTGTTAAGAACTCGCTAACATAAATACATGTTCTTCCAGTTGTTTTTCTAGTAGTGGTGAGGGATTTCTGCTAATCCACCACCCACACACCTTCTCTCACAAGGTCTCCCTCAGGACTAGGAACAAGCAGTTGTGAGATGGGCTAGCCAGGGAAGAGAACAGAAGCCAGCTGAGAACAAAAGCCAGTTAACTATCCTAACGGCCCAAGTCCCTAATGCTGGCCTCCTTAGCAGAATGCACCAGTGAGCTCCAGGATCAGCTTACAGAGACCAGCTGTATAATCCAACATGGCCACACACAGTGGCCACCTATTGTACCAGTACCTCCCCTTCCTCGGACAACACTGTCCTTACGGTTCTTTTCAAAAATGGCAATGTTCTTATATGACACTGATGACACTGCTGGGGTGTTAAGAGGTTCAGGGACACAGAGTTCCTCCCCTGGGACATTTGGACGTGGGACCTGAGTGAGGTTGATCTCTTCAGAAGCAGCTAAGGCCATAAAATAAAAGGTTTCAGGAGCTGACGTTGTCCACTTTTTTCTCATTGAGCAAAGCTGGCTGCAGAGAAGAAAAAAACCGATCATGCAAAGGTAAGAGGAGTAAAAGAAGAAAGGAATGCTGCTGGAGCTAGAGCCCTGATCCTGCCACTCCTGAGGCCTGCCTGCATCCTGGCATTTTTGCAACTTGCTGGTTCTGTGAGACCATGCTTCCTTGAAAAGCCACTCCTTTCTCAAACTAGTCCAAGTCTGGTTTCTGTCACTCACAGTGACCCATTCCCCTGTTCTGTCTAGATTAATGTCATCTGGATAATAAATCAAAGTGAAAGTTGATATAACCTGCATGGCCAGAGGAGAGAGAAGTAAGATAGATGAAAAACAAGGAAAACCTCAAAACCATGCCCCTGGCATGGAGCCAATATGCCAATTAGAGGATGCACAAGCTTTTCTCTTCATGTCTCCTAAAAAGTGGCTTAATTCTGGAGATCCTGCAACACTGTTCCTTCTTGAGCTTCAGGAAGACTGAAAAATGACACACATTCATGATCCTGCAGAGAGGCAGCATCTTCAAGACACCAAATACCAAATACGGGTTAGTGCAGATTAACACTGGATGGTTGGCTGGCTGAAGGGATCATTCAAAAGACGAGGAAAAGAAAAACCTAAGTAATAAGACCCTACCTTCCCATAGTGTGCTAAGGTATGGGGCTTTTTTTTTTTTTTTTTGATGTCTGGGAAATAACTGGCTGAAAGAATCTGTTGGGATTTATAAAACCTTCTCAAATCAATGACTCTTTTCAGACAAATCATGGATCCATAAATTTTAGAAAGAAAATATCTGTCCATTGTTCCGCTTTCCTAGTTCTGCCTACAATGCCTGAGAGATTGATTTGTGTGACAGGCATATGCCATCTGTCTTTCAGAATGACGATTATTTTTTTTAAATACCCAGATACTTGCATAGAAGACAAACCTACAATTACAGTGCATGATGAAGAGGCAACCATAAAGATGTTACAAAATATCAACTGTCTGTAGAGCCCCCAAATGAACCTGAGCTCTTTGTCACAGAAAACAAAATGCTTTTTACTTTTTTGACTCATTAAATCAAAATTCATTCTAGTGCTTCTGAGTCAGATCACATCCCATACCACCTATTTGGAATACAATAAAATACAACCAATTTTAATAATTAAAAAGAATTGTGCCTGTATACAGAACTCTTTAATTGTTATCCAGAATGATTTGATAAAGATATGGAAGCACAAAGTAAATGGTTTTAATTGTGCTTTCCTGTGAATAAATAAAATGCTGAGTTGTCAAAGGAATCAAGAGGTGACTCTCCCAGCAGAGGAACTAAGTTGCATGGCCATTTTCTCAGAAGGAAATTTAAGAGAACCTTTTTCCATTTATAAGGAACAATGGAGAGCACTTACTAATCAGGAAGTCTAGACAAAGGGGCAGCCGCCCCTTGTAGAAGCACTGGCTCCTAGGGTCCAAGTTTAACTGGATGGCCATGATCTTACTTTTCAGCTCTGAAGTTATTTTTACCTTGCCAGCTATGCAAATTAGCTCATGGCCTCTGAGCATGAAAGAAACCAGACTGAGACCAGGTTAATAATTTATGAAAAAATGACAATACTGTAAACTACCCATCCTGGCAATAAGCTTCACTTACTGTATAACTGACTCTGTACAGATATAGCCATGGCAAATTTCCATGCCAATCTAGCATGAAAAAAAAGCCACAGCTATAGACAATTCACAAAAGAAGAAACATAGCATGTTTAATGATTATATGAAGAAGTCCATGGCATTATAGTTCAAAATTTCAAATTAAAACAACACAATTGCCTATTTTGCCTATCAAACTGCCCCCACTACAAAGACAGTATATTGATACGACCATTTGGAAAAGTTATCTGCCAATGTGTACATAAGGTGTATAAAAACACTGAAGATGTTCACTCTCTTTGATCCAGTAGTTTTAGGAAATTATTTTAAGTGCACGCTCCAAAATGAGGGCAGTTTTACATACGACGTTGTTCACTGAAGCATTTTGTATGATAGCAAAAATTTAAAAATCACCCACAACTACGTAATAAGACAGCAATCAATTGAAACATGAACAAAAGAAGTGAACAGATACTTCACCAAAGAGAAATGTGTACAGCAAATAAGCACATGAAAAGATACATCATTATTAACCAGTAGGGAGATGTAAGTTAAAATCAGATAGTTGTTACTACACACCTATTAGAAGCCTAAAACAAACAGTGAAACAAAACAGCAGCAAGCTTAACAATATCAAATGCGCGTAAGAGTGTGGAGCAATAGAGCTCTTATATATTGCTAGTGGGAATACAAAATGGCATAGCTGTTTGGGAAAACAGTCTGGTAGTCACTTAGAGTTAAACATGTACTTACTATATGACCCAGCAATGAATAGTTATTTATCACAGCTAGATTAATAATAACTGCCCCAAACTAGAAAGAATAAAAATGTCCCTCAAATGGTAATCAATAAACTGTAAAACACTTGTACAACTGAATACTGGGCAGCAATAAAAAGGAATGAACTATTGTATTTGCAACAATATGGATAGATCTCAAAAGCATTATGTTAAGTGCAAGAAGCCAGAATCAAATGACAACATACTATCTAGTTCCATTTATATGATATTCTGGAAAAGGTAAAACTGTAAGGATAAAACAGATCAGGAGCTGCTAAGGGCTGGAGATAGGGAGAGGAGCTTGACTAGACAGGGCCTCCAGGGAACTTTCAGAGTCAAAGAAATATTCTACATTTTGACTGTGGTGGTGGTTATCCAACTACACATGCTTATCAAGACACATAGAACTGTATATCTAAAAAGGATGGGTTTTACTATATGTAAATTACACCTCAGCAAACCTGACAAAAAGAAAATCAGAATCCTTAGTGGGGGTTTTTTGTGGTAAAACATACATAAAATTCACAAACTTAACGATTTTTAAGTGTACAGTTCTGAGACATAAAGTAGATTCACATTGTTGGGCAACCATCACCACCGTCCATCCCTCAATTTGTTTCATCCTGTAACACTGAAACTTTGTACCCATTAAACAATAACTCCCGACTCCCACCCCATTCCTTGGCAACCACTATTCTACTTTCTGTTTCTATGAATTTGACTTAAGTGCCTTATGTAAGTGGAACCACATTATTTGTCCTTTTGTGGCTGATTTATTTCACGCAGCAGAATGTCTTTAGTTTCAGCCATGTTGTAGGATGTGTTGGAATTTCCTTCCACTTTAAGGCTGAATAATATTCCATGGTATGTTTATCCATTCATCATTCTGTTTATCCACTCATCCACCAATGGGCACTTGGGTTACTTCCATCTTCTGGTGAATAATGCAGCTGTGAACATGGGTGTACAAATATCCATCTAAGTTCCTGCTTTCAATTCTTTGGAACTGAAATACCCAAAAGTAGAATTGCTGAATAATATAGTGATTCTATGTTTAATTTTTTGAGGAACCACCATACTATTATCCACAGAGAGTCCTCAGTGTTGTAACAATAGAGGAATGGTTGAGTCAAGTATAGTGTACTCAAAAAAAATACTACACAGCCTTTGAAATGCTTTTTCTAGATTACTTTTAATAACAAGAGGGAGAGTCACCATACAGTCTTAAGGGAAAAAAACAACATAATTTTGAAGGGACAACATTTTATACATGATATAAATTTAACAATATTAAATGTGTTAAAGAAGAAAAAAGACTGGAAGGAAATACACCCAAACAGTCAGAGTGATCATCTTTAGGCGGTGGGATTTACAAGTTACTTACATTGTCTTTATGCTTCTCTGTACCTTCCAAATTGCCTTTAATGAGAATGTATTCCTTCTATAATCAGAAAAACTTAAGTATAAAAAAAAGGAGGCAAAGCTAATGAGAGTATCTCCCTAGACTTCTGAAGTCAACATCATGGAGAACTCATGCTTTGCGTAACAGCCCTGCATCCCCGTCCTTTCCAGGAGGGTCATTGAACTCGATGGTGATTTTCACATTCACTATCAAGCACTATAGACACGTTTTGATTGCTAAATCTCAACTATGACTAGAAATGAACAAACAGAGAAACAATTCTCCAAGAATCATGGCTCTTTACTTAAAACAATCAAAACTTTCTAATATCAACGTGCCCTGAGCAGAAGTGACGCTGCTCCTCAGATCAATCTTCCTCTGCTGCCTGGCACCCCCCACCCTCCGGCCCTGTGCTGTGAGGTCCCTTCTCCTTTCTTCAACTCCTCCCTCTCTGTCTGTTGAATAGCTCTTCCCTGGGTGCTCAAGATGCCCCCTTCCCCGTTCTCACTTCACTGCCCAGCTTCCGAGGCTGGTGTCCACCTGGAGCTCCACCTCCTCGGCCTGCTGCCCAGTCTTTCACCCTCACCATTCCACGGAGATGACTCACATTTAAGGTCACCGAAGGCCTCAAGACCCCCAAGCCCAATATGCACTTGTTGGTAGTCACATTACAGTACTTTACAGTTCTGTAGTATTTGCTGCCCTCTGTTTGAAATTTCTCCCCTTCCTCTGGAGTTGCCTTCTGTCCTCTGGCCACTTCGATTCCTCTACTCTCCTTTCAAAGCAATGTTTCCTAAGGTTTCCTACTTGGACCTGCCCCGTATTTCTCCCAATCCACACATTATCCCCGAGAGGCCCCGGTGAAACCAAGCTTCTAACTATCACTTGGATGCTGGAGGCTCCCAGGCCAGACCTTCCCTCCAGGGCAGACCTCTCTCCCCGCACACCCAGCACTCTGCGGGACTTTCTCACCCTGCAGTCCACCGCCTCCTAGACAGTGCATTTTCACAGAGTGAACCTTCCCCAGTGTGAATGAGACCAACTGGTTTATACCATCCCAAACCTTTCCCATGCATAAGGTCCCGCATGATCTGGGCCCTGCCTCCCCCTCTCGCCTCACCTCCCTCCACTATATCTATCCACCACTCTGTGATCTAGCCAGACCAGTCTCCTCTCTGCTTCTTGAACATTCCAGATCTACTTCTGCTTCAAGGACTTTCTGAGGGTCCTTTGGTTTGGAACTCTCTCTGTTTCACATCTTCACAAGGCTGCTCTCCTCTCATTATTTAGGTCTCAATTCAAATGTCACCTCTCTGTCTTTCCCTAGAGATTGTATTATAGGAACTCCTGTAGCTTTGTCTCCATTAATATATTTTTCTCTATTCCCACTGCAAATGTCCTCAACATTTTTCACATGGCTACCAGTAGAAAACTACTGGTTTCTCTCTGCTTTCCTGTCCCCTTCTCCCACAATCCTATCTCCAGGTCATAACTAGAACAATCTTTTTAAAGCTCAAGTCTGATATGTAGCCTCCCACTTTAAATCCTCTAATACCTCCACATTGACTGTAGAATAATGCTGTGATCTAGTGGAGCTTCTGACCACACCTTCCCACGCCACCCTCCATCACCTGAACTACTTTTGGTTTCCTACAGGTGCCAGGGTCTCACCTGTCAGTGCTTTTGTAGGAACCTTGCCTTGTTTAGGTATAACCTGCTCCTCCAAAACGTCTTCCTCAAAACTCAGCGCCATGTGAACTTCCTTCCGGAACCCTTCCCCTGTCACCCTTTCCCTCGGTTTTCTATCTCACAACTCATTTTTCTTATCTGTCTTCCCTACTAGACTGCTTTCTCTGAGGGAAAGGCCTGCGCCATATTCCCAATACAGTATGGAGGAAAGTACACCTTAGTCTGTTTGAGCTGCTCAAACAAAATACCACGTAATGGGTGGCTGAAACAACAAAAATGGTATCTCACAGTTTTGGACGCTGGGAAGCCCAAGATTGAGGTGGGAACAGATTCAGTATCTGGTGAGAACTTGCTCTCTGGCTCCCAGACTGCAGTGCCCAAGTGGAGGAAAGGGTGAGCGGGCTCTCTGGGGGCCTCTTCTCATCAGGGCACTAATCCCGTTAACTAATCACCTTCCAAAGGCCCACCTCCAAATTTCATCACATTGGGGATCAGGTTTGAACATATGAATTTTGGGAGGACACAAACATCCAGTCTATGACAAAGGACTTGGCACACAGTAAGTGCTCAGTCAGTGTTTGTTGCAGGAAAGAGCGACTAGATCAACTTCAAGTCAGAAATGATCTCGGAAAATGTAAGCCCAGACTCTAAGCCACTACACAGTATTCCCAGGCTGAGATCATTCCGGCCTTCATTTGGACCCTTGCAGGGATGGGCAGCTCACCTTCTTCCAAGGCAGCCCAGCCTTGATCTTGGAGTTATACAAAGTAACCCCTTCTTAATGTGGTTGCAAGACTGTCCTTCAGGCCTTCAAAGATAAGCATCATATGCTTCTGGAAATATTCTCTTCTCTAAGCTTGCATCCGTATTTCCTCTCTCATTTCCCTGTAACTATTCCTTCAGGCCAAACCCTGGTTATTCTGGACAATGTTCTCTGAAACTGTTTCTTTTTGCCTCTTGAAAGCTAGTTCTCATTTCAAAACTCCAGACTGAGTTAAAAGTGGGTGCAATCTGCAGCTTGTTGGGGACCCTGAACTCGGTGCTAGCCCTTTCAGCCAGCAGCTGTGGCACTTTCTTAATGCACCCCGAGTCCCGTCCGCACACACCGCTAAGCCGCCTCTGCCCGCCTCTCTTGAGCATGGCTCTCAACCAGGGGATGACGTGAGCAAAGCTCTGCTTTAGAAAACCGTCCAGCAGGGGTTCAGTGGGGCGCCTGGGCAGAGGAGCAAGGAGAAGCCTCTACCCCTGGCCCACTTCGCGGCAGGAGGTTCTGCACGTGGGCCGGTACTGGCGATGAGAAGGGAGTTCATCACCCCAGGTTTCCCAGAATACTCAGCATGCCGGCAGGGTGTGCCTGCTCCACAGGGCTGTCAGCAGAAGGACTACTCAAACGTCCGAACTGTCACAGAGAATTGAGGCCATCACTGGGTGACAAGGAGACCGCAAGGAAGGTGAGAGCTGCTGGCATAATTTTCCTGAGGGGAAAACGAAGCTATGTCGGAAAAACAGGAGGTGCTCCTGAGCAAAACGCAGAGGCCTCTTGGGCAGCGCTCTCCACCCATCCCACCACATCTGCGGTATGCTTCTCTTAGCAAGCTCGTAACTGGGGGACCCTGAGTGGCACTGGGGGACCCTGGGTGGCACTGAGGGAACCTGTGTGGCACTGAGGGGCCCCATGTGCCACTGGGGGTCCTGAGTGGCACTGGAGGGTCCTGTATGGCACTGGAGAGCCCTGTGTGGCACTGCGGGGGGGGGTCATAAAGGACACTGGGGGAAACTGTGGCACTGAGGGAACCTGAGTGGCACTGGGGAGCCTGTGTGGCACTGGGGGGTCCCCGAGTGGCACTGTCAGAAGGGCCTGCTGAAGGTCGACAGGCTGGGCCTTCCCAAGGCAGCAAGCAGGGCCACAGGCAGGGCAGCCGGGGGTGCTGACCCCAGGCTCTCCCTGAGCTGAGCCCAGCCCTCGCCAAAGCCCCTTTTCCCCAAGCATGATGCTCTATGCCTGCTGACCTCACCATCCCTGACATATTTAAAAGAAAAGAAATGAGGTGGGAGGGGGCATCTAAAAATTCCCTATGAACTGTGAGAAGGGCTATGAACTAGGAAATCATCTCAGATTCTCTTTCCAAACTCTCATTTCATACCTTTTTGCAGTGGAGGGTGGTGGGCAGCAACTATACAACACGCACCTGGGTCTCCATTCTAGTCCCTGGGCACCGAGCCCCTGAGAACTGGACACTCACATTCCATGAATTCTGTGTGACCACAGGCCTCTTCGTATCCTTGACTTCTCCCCACCAGCCCCAAAATGTGGCCTGAGGCCATACACCCTCCAAGCAAATGTAGTCTAGCAAGTGATCTGCAGGTTGGGGTGAGCCGTCTGCAGAGAAGGTCCAAGGACTATTATGGGAAGCAGTGCCCTCAGAGACAGGGCCCAGGGGCCTCCGGGGACCAGCTGTCCAGAGGAGATGAGGCAGCCTGCCCCACCTCCTGCCTCTGCTGCACACACGCACCCCCTCTCCGGCTGCCCCACAGGTGGGATCTGCTGTGGTTGTGAAGAAAGGCTGAGTTTTTGCTTCTGATTTATATTCTTGCTTTAGAGCTGTTACAGGGACATAGGGAGGCAAGAGTGTCAGGGAAACCACGGAATTAAAATGCATGAGAATTCTGTCCTAGGATCAGCAGTACTTAGTGCAAAGCCTGTATGAAGGTATAGTGCACCCTTCTCACCCCAGAGGGATAAGGGGTGTCGATGCCATGCTGGGAGCAACCAGTAAGAAGACGGTCTCCTCTGGTACAGAACTGTATCTGAGGCAAAAATCCATCCTGCACCCTTACTACTGTGGGGTCCTTCACCAGTGAGTGCCCGCAGCCAGAGAACCAAGCACACCCTCATCATTCTGAAATCATTTGCTAGTCTGGCCCATGTTTCCAGCAATCTCAGAACACTTTTTCCATTCTTTTCAACAGGGTTTAAAGAGTCAAGATCGGTGGAGCTTTTCTGATGAACTTCCTTCTAGGTTTCTTCGTCACAAAGCTTAAGGGCTGCTCATCATTCAGCCTCGCAGGAGCCACAATTCCCACAGAAAAGATTTCTGCCCTCTTTAATTCCTTCCTGCATGCACATACGCTTACATTTCCTATGTATCCGGTGCCAGACAATGTGAGGAGCTAGGATTGATGGCAAATAGGATGGTCAGGGTCCTACCCTCTTAGAGCTTATGATCCAGTGGACCACATTGTTCAAGAGCCAAGACAGGGACGGAACAGGGCAGCCCCTAACTCTGCTGGTGTCACGACCCCCTGGAAGTCCCTGCCCATTCTTCTGTGCTCCTTAGTTTTCCCAATGAGAGAATGAGGCTGCTGGTGCTACAGGGGTAAAAAGCTAGTTGCTGTCTATATGCTGCCCTGCTTTCCACAATTAACACCAGAAGAAACTATGGGGGCACCAGGTTATCCTGCTGACACTGGGGGAAGGTTGGAGGAAAAAGAAGAAAATGAAAATCAACGCATATGGTCCCCTCCTGCCAGGATCAATGTAGCCTGCTTCTTTGAGGACTTCTGCCCAATTAGGGGCAGGCAGGGAAGCTTTACTCTCGATGAGGGAGTTCTAAAGATACCCTCTCCCTCCTTGAGTCTGTAACCCCATTTCTTCCACCTCAAGCACAAATTAGTGGGGAAGACGGCTGGTAGGTACCTCTTTCTCGGTCTGGTGACCAATATTCAGCCATATGTCTGTGTATCTTACAAATATAAAACATAACTTAAAAAGGGCAGGACAAATTCTGCCAAAAGAAAATTAGAACCAGATAGGAGATGATATAAGGGCAAATACCTAACCATTTTAAATAGTAACAATGGCTCAAATGCATCTGCAACTTTGCAGTCTGAGGAGCAGTTTTAACATAAACATTTTCAACATCTCACGCAAACATCTCAACATCCCAGGAAATATTCTGTGTAGGGATTACGGTCCCCATTTTAAAGCTGAGGAGACCAAAGCTCAAGAAGGTTGAGGGATTTGCTGTTAGTCCCTTAGATAAAAAGCTGTTACAACTGGACTTTAACCCAATCTAGCACCAAAGTTCAATACCCATTTAGACTCAGCACTGAAGAATATCCAAGTTGGCAACTTGTGAGAAAAAGGACACAGTCAGACAACTAAGAAACCTGAGGAAACATTTTTAATTTCCAAGAAGAAGATTCTAGAATGATAACCGATGAGCTCACTTTCAATCCCAGAAGAATTTGGCAATACATTGGTAAATAACTTGTGTGCAGTGAGAAAGCAACGTGGTCAAATAATGAATGACTAGGAAAGCTTAGCTCAGTGCCTGGCACAGGAGAGAGAGGCTTCAGCAAATGTGAGGAATGTCACTATCGCTACTTTCATTGTTTCTTATTATCAGGAATTCACATGGGATTGCTTGGAACAAACCCATCCAAGCTAACCTTGTTTGTTTGTTTGTTTTTTAATAGCATCACTGGAAGATCAGACCAGAAAAATGCTAAAGATTTGGTATTCTTGTATTTCTGCAAGCCCCTTGACAAGATCTCCTAGGTTAACAGAATGCTGAAGAGTACCGCTTAGTGAGTTTCTGGCATTTGGCAAGTCTTTCCCTAATTATACTGATTGGTGTAAAAAAGACAGAGTTCAAATACTGACTTTGCCATCTAGAGTCTGTGAGACCCTAGGCAACTTTCTTAACCTCTCTGTGGTTCTACTTCCTCAGAAGAAAAATAATAATAACAGCAACCATCTCAAAGACCAATCAATGAGTGTTGACTAGACAGATAAGCTAGAATAGATAGATAGATAGATGATAGATAGATAGATAGATAGATAGATAGATAGATAGATAGATAGATAGATAGATAGATAGACAGACAGACAGATAGACTGGATAAGCTGCAAATGCAGTTACTAGTGTAATTATGTGATTAATTTCAACTTCCCAGGAGCTCTCTAGAGGTGTGTCACTAAGTTCCATCACTATTTCTACCATTTCAGCTTATTTATCAACAGCTTAGATGACAACAGCAAGAAAGTAGAAAACTAGAGGACAGAGACAGTTGTTCATATGTAAAAAAGTCTGAGGATGACAGTCACAAGCTTCCTGTCAGCCAATGGTGTGATGAGGAGGCTGCAGAATTAAGCTAGACTGTGTTCACAGATGTGTGGTACCATCCCAGAGCACCCTGCATGAGTCAGAACAGTTGAAATACTATGTTCAGTTTTAGGTGTCATATTTTAAAAGCAATACTGAGACACCCGGGGAATGGGGATAGCAATGCATTGGGGTCCTGAAATGATGTCCGGTGAGAAATAGTTGAGAGAAGTGTGAATGTTTTCGTTGGTGGAAAGTGGCTGTCACTTGGATGAGTACTTACACTGCTTTGCTTCTTGGCATAACTTGAGCCAGTGAATCAAATTCGAAAGGGCCAGATGACAGAAAGACAGGTGGAAGGAAGGAAGGAACAAAGGAAAGAAGGGAGAGAAGCAGGAAGGGGAGCAATCGAGGAGCTATTCAACAATGGAGTGGTGTGTTTTGTCCAGTAATGAGCTCTCCATCACAGAAAGAGTCCAAGCAGGGGTTTGGTGATCAGCTGTCAGGGATGTTGCTGAGGAGACTGATGAACCAGATGATCTTAAAGGCCATTTTCGATACTCAGAGGCTAGGGTTTGATCCCACCCCCTCTGCCCTGCTGAGAGCTCTCTTCCACATCCCCCTTTCCCATCAAGGTCACTGTGGAGCTCCTAATCTGAACACCTGCCAGCATTTGGCCTGTGAGATGCATATTCAACAACGAAGAATTCAGCTGGCTGACCCGGATGAAGTGTCTGAAGATTTCAACACTGCAGTAAGTAGCCCTCTGGAATCCCAAAGGAATCGCGGAGAGCATCAGGAGCCTGGGCTCCAAGCAGCCTGCTAGGGGGACCTCAGCCACACAGGCCAAACGCTGCATCACCACCTCCCCCCAACCTCCCACCATCACCATAGCAACCACCAGGGCTGACTACAACGCAAGGCATTTCAATTCAGGCGGAGGGAGGCCCAGTTTTTCCTGCCATTTCCCGAAGTAGTGAGCCCTAAGGGGATGCAGGTCGGAGGCCTGCAGAGGGACAGTATCTCCTGTCCTTCCCAACAGGCTGCCCTAAGGCCTCCTAGAGACACAGCCTGCCACCCATAACTTGACCCTGGCATCCTCTAATCATAAAAACAGGATAGGGAGCCACTGGAGGATTTCATTATTTTTAGAAGCACTATTACTTAGCAACCTAAACATCCCATTCTTCTCCACCCCTCCAAAAGCCCAGAAAAATAAATACAGTATTAAAGACTCCAGTGCTTGGCTTCAATACAACATGAGGATGTAATAATAATAATACTTTCTATTTATGTAGAAATAAAGCTTGCCTTCCAAGGAGCTCAGAGAGTCTTGCTAAAATTAAGGCACTAATTCCTTGCACTCGGCCCTCTCTGCCTCTCAGTGCAAACTGGCCAAGGGTCGCTGTTCTCTGCTCTTTGATAAAAGCCTAGGAGAAGAAGAGACTTCATGTGCAGAATCTAAAACAGAACAATAACAATTCCTTTTGCAAGGAATAGGTGTACCAGGAAAAGAATAACAATTTCATTCTAGCAAGAAATAAGTGTATCAGAAAGAAGTCAGTGTTTCTCAAACAAATGCCATCAGTGAGTTCCTTCCTCACTTTTGACCCTGTTAACCATTCTCTTCTGGAAATTCTTCCTTCACTTCCTTGCTAGTTAATGGTCTCCACTAATCTGCCTCCCTACCTCTGCCTGCTGCCTCTCAGCCTCCATCCTAGGTCACCTATATTTTCCACAGCTGTTGGATGCAGGGTCCCCTGGACTCTGTCTTTGGCCTCTTCTCTCTCTGCTTCTCTCCTGGGGCAATCTGTCCCATGTCTATGGTATCAACTGCCAAATGCACACTGATGAACCACAGGCGTCCACATAGACCCTTGTGCTAAGCTCTAGTGTTCTACCAGAGCTCCATATCCTAAGGCCCAAAAGATGCAGCTAACCCAAAGAAGACAGAATCATCCTTGCCACACCCCCAACCCCCTGCAGATGCTCCTCATCCAGTGTGTTATGGCTCCAGGAAGGAATCCTACCCACCAAGCCTAGGATTCATCTTGGATTCCTCCCTCTCCTCCGTATTTAAAGACCCCTACATTGTATGTGTCCCACCTCTTGTCTCACTGACACAGTCCAGATGCATACCTTCATTTTGTTTGAGACAGGGAAGCCTGTGCAGGGCAGCTCCCGACCTGGTCCCTGACAATCCACTTACCCCTTAATCCCCACACATCTGCATACACACATGTACCAGGACAGGAATCCAAGCCTCTGAGAGCTGAAGGTCTACTTACCCAGGGAGAGATTCTATCACCTTCTTGCTTTAAGCCCTTTAATGACCCTCTATTGCCTTTGAAATAAAATTCCAATGTGTTATATCATGGTACACAGCACCCTTATGTTCCCGTCTGCCTGTTCACTTCCACCTGGAACCACCTTCCCTGAGGCTCCCGACACTCCAGCCCTGCACACCATATACACACCATTCTCCAAACACAGCAGTCGGCTCCTGCCTCTGCTTTGCTGGTGTTTCCCCTCTGCCCCAGGCCCGTTGCAGTGACGAACTCCTTATGAGTAAGTATCCACGCAAGCACCAGCTCCTGTGTATAGCCTCTTTCTCCAACTCCTCCAAGATCTAGATGTTTCCTCCTTCACAGCCCCTGCACACCTTGCACTTTCCTCTTAGAGTCCTATCACCCTCGTTGTAATGGTGGGATTCTAGCTTCAATTTCCTAAGATCCTCTGAATTCTGCAGGAAAGGCGAGGTCTTCCATGGCCCCTGAACTTATCACAGGGTTTGTCATTTACCAGGCACTTAAAAATACTTGTTAACAAGGTACGCCACTTTCCAGAGTTCTACCCCATCCTGCTACCCTCCTGAGGGCATTCGGAATGGTCACAATCCCTTATACAGCATGGAACTCTAAATTAGCACATCACTTACATGGGGAAAGAAGTCAAAAGAACAGAACACACAAACTATTTACTGTCTTTTATCTGGATCCTATATTTCCACCAATGTAAATTAAGATAATATTAGCCAAGCCATAAAAACACAAATCTTTCTCATACGAATTGCTGGAAAGCCATAACTCGGCTCTCTGGTTCTTCAGTTATACAATAATGAAATCCTAATTCAGAGCTTTACAACTCCCTCTTTCCATTTAATTATTTATTTTGGACTATGGACTGACTTAATTAAGGATTTTTGGAAACCTGCTGATTATTATTCACTCCCTTCCTCTACCAGCCCCATGGGGGCTCCACTCACCTACAGCTCCTTCGGCTGATAACTCTTGCTACCCAAGGGCAATTCTCTCTCTTCCCTCCTCCCTCTTCAGACAGATTCACTCCCCAGAAGTTTCCACAAAGTTCTAAAATTGAGTCAATATCATTATACATGAAAGAAATAAGTGAATCTGGGCACAGTGTGGAGGTCAGCTGTTAACCTGACACCGCCGCACCCCTGAGGATGTGTGGCATGATTTAGGCCTTCTCTTATTTTCTTACTTATTCCATCTCTCAGAGTTGGAATCCATGAAAAACAGCTTTCTTTGTGGCTTTTCCTTTCTGCTTCTCACAGACATACCTTTCCTTCCCAGACCATTTCAGTTTGGGTGCTTTGAAAATGCTGCCCATGCCCTTTACCCAGGAAGTTGCTTTATGCTCTGCGCCACAGAGTAAACCAGGAAAATGTCATTTCTTCCTTGTCTGGGCTGATAGAGAAAGGAAGAGATTTAGCCAACTACCATGATGGACAAAGCCAAAGTAATTTATTGTATATTTGACTTTGAGAGGTAGTTAGAGACACATTTAGAGATACACAACTATCTCTGCCCATCTGGAAACCTTCCCAAACCCTCCTAGCCTGGCTTTCACCCCAGCCTGGGGTGGGGCTGCAGTGTGGAAAGAGGCCCTGGGCTATGCAGACAAACCACACGTGGAGAAGATGGTGTTAATGGTGACATTATTCATAATATTCAATTCAGCAGCTATATATGAACCCCAACTATGTGCAAGAAACTGTGTGCCAAAGAGACGTATGGGCCAGGCAGAGAAACACTTTCTATTATCCCCAGACACTCACAATCCATCAGGAAGCAGCAGTTTGTTCATAATTATCCACATGATCTGAGCAACAATCAAGGTGCTAATAAAGTGATATGAGAGGGGTGGGGGCACCTAATTCCAACCAGGTGGTTCTGGGAAGCCTCAGATCAGGAATTCAGGTAAAGGCAACTCTGGTGTTGGTGGACAGGTCCCCATCACAACTGAGAGCTCAGATGTGAGGCCTGCCTCGAATTGTCCTTGAAATCCAGTGAACTGACAAATGATAGTGAGGTCTTGTTCCATGCCTGGAACTGTGTGAGATGCTACAGGCTACAAAAAATATTTAAGACAGTTTTGACTACCATGCATAATTAGTGAACAAGGCAGTGTTATATGCTGAGATACTAAAGGGCTCAATGTGTAGAAGTGACACTAAGAATGAGATCAGGCTATAATAAGTGCTAATTGCACAGCAAAGGCAATGAATAAGAAAGCCTCCACAAACTGTTATTTACTTCCACTGCATCTCTGCTGCTGTTGATGACAACATCCCAGCTAGCTGTGGGCGAGAGCACCTCCTCTACATCCTTAGGCAGCATGTGCTGGAGTGCTGGACTGGGAATGGGCACCCTGGCTCTGGAATGACCTGGATGTGCACAAAGGCAGGTTACTTTCTGCCTCGGGCCTCTGGAGAGAAGCAGGATGCAAAGATCTCCTAGATCCCTTGCAGTTTCAGATGAAGTGTGGTTCTAAATGCAAATGAACCGACTGATGTCATAAGGGATGGCTCTGAGGAGAAGAGAGATGAACGATGCACAGGAGATGAGTAAGAAGAGTGACAGAAGGGATTTCGGATGCAGACCATGGGCAGGGCTGTGGAAGTCAGAGTGATGGAGGTGCGCTCAAGAGAACAGAACTGAGCAGGTGGCTACAGAGTCAGAGGCCAGCTGAGCAAGTCTGCAAAGGCCACATGGAAGAGGTCAGACCCAAGGCAACAGGAAACTGCGTCCCCACTTAACGATTGTGCATCGCTATGGGAAGGGGCCTTAGGGAGCTATGGCAGTCAACAGACTGAGACTAGGGAGGAAATGAAGCCAACAAGCCAGCCAATGAGCCACTAAATCAGGCATGTTACTGAGATGATGAGGACGTGGGCTGGTGATGGGGACGATGATACTGGAGAACAGACTGCTTCTTTTAAGAGGAGATGAGACTCAGGAAACTCAAGTGTGAAGAATGCAGGAAAGTGGTGAGTCCAGGACCTACCTCACCACTTCCAGGCCCAAGCTAACACCTGGCCTAGGTATCTCCAGACTCTAAGACAGTCCAACACCTACGCCCAGAGCATTTCTCGCCCTGATAGATGGGCAGCTGACATGAAGAGGCGGAACAGGAACCGGTGAGTGTGCACTGACCCCACAGTCTGTCCTATGGAGTAAAGGGCCTCTTCTGCCTTGCACCTCCCATAGGAGCCAGCACCATGCTTGGCATGGAACGGATGGTCAGAAGCTGTCTATTGAGCCCCTTCAACTCTGAACATTCAATACTTCCTCAAGTAACTTTAGTAACCTTAAAAGGCATCAAACATGGAAGACAGCAGGTCTGGAAGGAGAAAGGGGACAATCTGCGGTAGAAAACAGAGGGCACAACCCTGGCAGGGAGTTAAGTGAGACAAGGACAGCAAGACACTGTGGGTCAGAGGAGGAAAGTGGGTAGAGGTAAGGATCTTGCAGCAACCGGAGGATTATAAGTCAGCAGTCTTCCAAATGCCCTACTTACTCTTATCATCTCTGTGAGGCAGACGGGGGAACTGCCTGCTTTCAGACAGGAGGTCAGAGGTGCAGGGAAAGAAGCATCTGGCAAGGGCTTGAGTTTCTTAATTCTCTCAGGCCAGAGTGTTCTCTGCCAGATCCCCTCCTCCTCAGGATGGCACACACTGGCAGGCTTCCCAGTTGGCACAAGACTGCCTTAAAATTTGACAACTTGGCCTCCCTTCCCTTTCCAACCAAGCTTTGTGTCTGCTGGATGCGTGCTCCCGCTCTACCGAACTGTCACAGGCCAGCCTGCTGCCTCCCCATCACCCGCACCACTTGCTCAGAGCCCAGCTCCCCTCTGCACAGAGGCTGGCCATCCCCGCTCCTCTGCAGCCTCTCCCAGCCCTCTCCCCACCTGTCAAGATGCCTGTTCAAAGTTCAGAGCCCTCCATCCAGTGGGCTGCCGCCCTGGAGGAGCATAGGGTGACCTCACCTGCACTTCAGTGTGCAGCCACGTGCAAACGGCCCAAGGAGAAAAATCTACCTGAAGAGAACAGCAGACAGAGAAACTGGATGGGGGAGTCCCTGAGGCAGCCTTTAAACAAGAAACAAAAATTCCTCTCTCCTGGAGATGGGAAGAAAAACAGGGGTCTTAAAGCCTATGAGGGAAAAGGAAGACAAGCCGGCATCCCAAACCCCCAGAGCAGCCGTCTCCTGGGACCAGGCAGGCTGGGCTTTCCTTGTTCTCCTGGCTTCCCTGTTCCATCGTAGAATTCTATCCTGCGGCTCCCTGCCCTGATGGAGCCTGTGTAGCCAGGGGTAGTCACAAGGGCACCCTCACCGCAGAAGGCCCGGGAGGACGAGGTGTGCAGGGCCAGGCCCCCAGGTGGGCTGCCACCACCTACAGCCCTAAGGGAAACACAGAGCCCAGTGGGGGGAGTCCAGGAGGGAGCCCTAAAATCTAAAATTTCAAAAACTATAAAATACTTTGATACACTTCACCCTGTGAGATAGTTCAGATATTCAGAAAATAACATACATAGTCATACGTAGTCCCATTTTTAACAGGAGTTACTATTCTCCATACTTCTTCACATCATTTTTTTACAAGAGCTGAAGACTTCAAATACAGCTAAGGCTCTGCCCCAGACCCATCTTCTCCCCAACCTTCCTGGAGAAACCGCTGCCCTGGAGTTAGCCGCATCGGTCACACGCAGTTTCCAAACCCTCTTGGTTTAAGGCCAAAATTCTGCTTTTTAAACAAGACCCCAGGTGTTTTTAATGTACTCTAAAGCTTCAAGAGCCACTGTTCTAGCTTAAGACGTTAAACCTTCTTAAAATGTAAAACAAACAACAACAATGATCAGAACAAACCCCCCAACCCTGAGAAGCGTAACCCTTTAAATTGCTCTCAGTCGCTTACTGCTCCATGTGAATGACAGATGAGCGGCAGGTTTTGTACTCTGTCCAATAGCCAAACTGTCCGGGGTCAGCCTGCTTCCCCATTGCTTCCACAGTGCACAGAACCACAACAGAACCACAATGAACATTTGTTCTCATCGCAGGGGGAAGGAGGGAGAGAAGAGATCTAAAGGACCATGTGTAGCTAAATGTCCTGTTTGCATCAGCCCACCACTGCCACCATTTGTAGCATGCCTCTGGCACCTTTTAAATTATAATAGAGTTACAGTGTATACTGCAATTAGATATTTGTATTTCTGTTGCTATCCTAATTTAGAAGCTATATTCTTTTTATATAGCCACTTCATTTGGTTTATAATCACAAGATGCCCCCATTCCAAGTGTACAATCCAGTGGGTTTTAGCACATTCAGAGAACACAATTGTCTGATCATCATCACTACCTAATTCTAGGATGGGTTCGTCACTCCAAAAAGAAATCCCATACCCATTATTAGTCACTCCCATACACCCTGCCTCCAGCCTTTGGTAACCATTAGTCTACTTTCTGTTTCTATGCATTGGCCTATTCTGAACTTTTCATTAAAACAGAATTGTACAATATGTGGCCTTTGTGAAAGACGTCTTTCTTAGCATGATGTTTTCAAGGTTCACTCGTGGGTATGAATCTGTACTTCACTCCTTTTCATTGCCAAATACTATTCCACTATATAATAAACCACACTTTGTTTATCCATTTATCAACTAATGGATACTTGGATGGTTACCATTTTTTGCTATTATGAATACTGTTATGAGCATTCGTAGACAAGTTTTTTTATTGAAGTATAGTTGACATACAACATCTATTAGTGTCAGGTGTACATTATAGTGATTAAGTATTTTTTACATCATGAAATGTCTCCACAACAAGTCTAGTTACCATCCCTCACCTGGTTTCCATCCGCCATCATACAAAATTACAATATTAGTGACCATATTCCCTATACCATATACTACATCCCTATGACTTATGTATTTTATAACTACAATTTTTTGTATGGGTACATGTTTTCATTTCTCTTAAGAATATGCCTAGGTGTGAAATACCTGGATCAAAAGGTAACTCCATGTTTAATATTTTGAGGGACTGATAAATTGTCTCCAAAGGGCTGCACCATTTTACATTCCCACCAGGAATGTTACAAAACCAATTTATCCATATTCCTGCTCAACACTTGTTACTGTCTGTGTTTTTTATTATAACCACTCTAGTGGGTGTCCTAGTGGACACTGTGGTAGTGAACACAGAGGAAATCAGATGAGGATACAGAAAATTCCTGGTGATGATGCATCTAATCAGTGACCTCTGATGTTTATTGCATGTATGCATGTAATATAAGAGGTATCTCACTGTGGTTTTGATTTGTATTTCCTTAATGGCTAATGATGTTGAGCATCCTTTCTGTGGCCATTTGCATGCTTATTCTTTAAAGTTTTATCAAAGAGCCTGGAACCCAATTAAAAAGTAGTTCTCAAAGGGTGGGCCACTCCCCTCACAGGCACACATACCAACAGCATCGCCATCACTAAAGAGCATAAATTAGAAATGCAAATTCCCAGGCCCTATCCCAGGTCCCCTGAATCACAAATTCTGGGACTGGGGCCCTGCAGAGTATGTTTAACAAGCTCTCCCAGTGATCCAGATATAGGCTTAAGTCTGAGAATCAGTGCAATAGAATAATGTTTCTTGCAGGGTGTTCCACAGTGTTTTCCCAAGTGATATTTGATAAATTTCTTGGTCATATAAGCTTGGGAAACACTGGGCTAACCAAAAAATCCTTTATTCAGGACTTCTCAGATTCTTCAATATGTTTGTGAGCACTGTGAATCTCCAAAAAAGAAATCTAGTGTGCAGAGTTCCCAGAATTATATAAGCATCAAACTCCTTTTATAGGAAACATCTTGCAGGATAGTGTTCCAAGGAAGTTACTTTGGGAAACATTATTTTAAAGGATTCAGTAAAAGAAATTAAAAGGGTATGATACTATTTTCTTTATCAAATCAAGTCTGTTGTTCTTCAATATTCTTTAAACTAATTCCTTACAAAGTCTTTTCTTCAGTTGTCTATTGTTGCAGAGCAACACTTAGTGGCTTAAAACAAGAAGCATTTACTACCGCACACAGTGGGTCAAGCATCTGAAAGTGGGTTAAGCATCTGAGAGTGGGTCAAGCATCTGAGAGTGAGTCAAGCATCTGGCTTAGCTGTATGGTTCTTGCTCAGGCTCTCCCATGACCTTGCAGTCAAGATGTCAGCAGGGGCCGAAGTTACCTGGCTAGTCTGGAATTCCAAGATAACAGTTCACTCACATGGCTTTGGAAGGAGTACCCAATTCTTCACCACGTGACCTTCCACAGGGTTCTTTGAGTGTCTTCATGACACAGCAGTAATCCAAGAGAGAAAGACAGGAGTGGCAAGGTCTTTTGCAACAGAGCCTCAGAAGTCACAACTTCACTTCTGCCCTGTTCTCTTGGTCACACAGACCTGACCTAATACAATGTGGGAGAGGACTCCGCAAGGGCACGCAGGCCAGGAGGTGGGCACCACTCTGCTAGGGCTGCAATTTGGCCACAGGCAGTCTGGCTCCAGAGTCCCAGAGACTGTGTCCTGCCATCTCTCTGTTATTCTTACTAAATGTGCTGACAGCCCTTTAAGAATGGGTAACTCACAAAGCTCAGCCTTTGCAGGTCACAACTCAGCACGTGTTCCTCTGGTGGGTGTTAGCATGTCCACAAGCCTTTGCAGCTGCTGCTAGACACTGCAGCCTGCCCAGAAACCAAGCTTTTCAGAACACAGGACTGGAACTGTTCATTAGCTAATTAGGTTGTTCTTAACTAATCTGGGAGATGAGCATCAATTTACTTCTGTTTGTGCTCTCAACAATTCTGCTCCCACTAGACTATAAATCATGCCATTCCATTCTTTACCCTCCATTGTCCACCTATCGAATTGAAAACTCCTAGTCCCCCCAGCTCCTAAAACCCTATCCTTAGAAATTCCCTCCATCTTTTTTTTAGGTGTATCTTTAACTGCTAGTATCCTGGCAATAGAATGCTGAGTATAAAGCCTCAGTTCCTTTCAAAATGGAAAGGACATTTCTGCCTAAAAATACACTTTAAATTTTAGGACTGTTAGGACTTTAGAAACATTCTTGAAATAGTTGTCTGCCTTTCTAAATTCTCTCCCTTTTCATGTCTGCCTTTCATTAGCTTGTTCAATATTCATCAGATACTTCTGCATAACTACAAAGTGCGAGGCATACTGTGAATAAAAACCACTATATGTAAAATCATATAATAAATCATTTGCCTTAGAATATGGACACCATGGTCATGAACACAGAGGAAATCAGATGAGGATACAGAAAATTCCTAGTGATGACATATCTAATCAATGACCTCTGATGTTTATTGCATGTATGCATGTAATTAAGACCAACTCTGCAAATTACGTAGAAAATGTGGTTACGTTATGTGGATTTTGTAAGGATCCTCCCTCTCCATCATTATAAATAGGCTCTAATTGTGAACTGTACCACCAGCATATAACAGGACTAAATAGTAAGTGATTAAATAGGGACCAAATACGAAGCACTTTAATCTGCTGTACAACTAAGGGCCTGAAATCAGATATCCTGGTTTGATTTCTCCTTTGTCCTATTTTAACCTAAGACCCCTGGCCAAATAACAAATGGCAACTGAGAGCAAAGTCTAGACTCTCCATTTGTCTTCTTTGGGAAAAAGGTGAATTTTCATAGAAGTTTTATCCATTAAGTAATTTAATGGTTTTATATCTAATATACAGGGGTTATTGCTCTGAGGAAAGGTTTCTAAGTTAACTAAGAAAAGAGCTTATCAGTGTTTTCAGATTGCTTTTACTTGACTCAAGGAAGGCTTTAGTGAGACTCAGACATTGTAGGACACAGGATGGAGGGGCTCAGATGCAACATTAAAAATGTGATTACTAATTAGAGCAGGAGGAAGGAGAAGGAGACTGGGAATGCTATATTCTTCCTCCCATGAAGCTAATTCCTGGACAAAGACTAGATCAATCTGGCATTTCTTCATTTGGCCTTAAGAACATCCTTGAATTATTTTGCTTGCTTTCTGAAATTCTTCCTCCTTGCATATGTGCCACTCATTCATTCATGCATTACCTTGTCCAGTCATTCATCTGTTTTTCAGCAATATTTGCTGAATGACTAGTATGTGTCAGGCATACAAGGAGTTCAGAAAAGAATAAGATATAACTCCTGTCTTCTGGCCCTCAGCAAACAGCCCACCTAGTAGAGGAGATGCTAATGTTGATCGTGGGAGTAAAGTTCAGAGTGAGCCTGGCCAGGGAGGAAGGGAAGGTGGAAGGAAAATGAGGAATTAATCAAAGGGAGGGCAAGGATGGTGTGAGAGCAGGCAAAAGAGCATGTTCAAAAGGAAGGAGGCAAGAAATAGCACAAAATTCAAGGAACTGCAAATAGTCAAATATAGTAGGAGGGCAGGCTGCATGTGGTCAGGTCAGGAAGGATCCTGTACTCTGCAAAGGATCCTGACAACAGAGAACAAATGGAGGGCTTTAAACAAAGAACTGCACACTTATATTGCATTTTGAAAATCCATGGTTATCATCTTCTAGAAAATCTTCTTTTAAAATTCAACAGAAACCTTTTCAGATTAACATGACATCATTGAACAGATTTCACTTTGGAGTCTTAGGATTTTGCAGTTTAGTTTGCTTTATACTGGGTGATAACCTCCCCTTTCCCTGATGGAATGCCCTTCTCCACATTCTCCATCTTCAACAGCTAAAACAAACATCACCTCCCCTGTGACTTTTTTCCCCAAACATAGTCACCTTCACCTTCCTCCATGCTTCCAGGATGCACTCCACAGAGTACATTATTTCCTACAAGTCTCTCTCTTCCATAATACCATGGACCCACGGAAGTAGAGACTTGTGTTTGAATTTACACATACAAGCTCATTTATTCAGCAGTACTTCATTGAACACCTGCTTCGTACCAGACATCATGCTGGAAACTGGTTCTACGAAATGAAGGAAATTTTTCTCGTGTAAATGTGTAATGTATATGCATTGGAAATTAGAATGTAACTTTCCTTAAAGCAAAAGTTAACATCTTCTTCAGTGCTCTTAACATGAGAAATTACAAATAACTGATTTTTAAAAACATTAACTGAGCTATTTGCAATCCTGCCCATGACAAAGTAGAAAAAGTTAAAATGGTTGAGCATCAAGAATTCAATACCTAAAAATCTGAACTACTGGTAGGGAACCAAGTGGTCAATGCACACTTTTTTTTATTAGATAATAAAATGCTAGGCAGAATTTTCTGTCCAGAGACTTCTACGGAACCTTCTGCAAACCGAGTGGAATGTAACCTTTTAGCGTCTTTTCATTCATTCATCATATATTTATTACCGTCTCTTATCAGCCAGCTCTGCTGATGGTCCTGAGAAAAATAATAGCTGTCATATTTTGGGTTTTAATACACTTCAAACACCATGTTAATTGCTTTACATGTCTTAATTCAATAATCCTCAAACTAACCCTATGGAGCAGGGAAAATTATTTAGCCTCTTGGTGCCTCAGTTTCTCCATCTGTAAGACAGCAATGATAATATACACCAGAGGCCTATTGAGGAATCAGAAGAGTTCACACATGTAAAGTGTGAACTTAAAGTAATAACTGACATACACTGTACTTTCAAATATTAGCTAAGAATCCCCACTACTAGCATACCACCATCATCTCATTTTGGATACGAGAAAACTGAGGGTCAGCAAGGTTGGAAGAAGTTACCCCAGCTTCTCAGATGGGCAGACTGAGCATGCACCATGGCCCCTTCCTCCCTCACATTTCTAGAAATCATTTTACAAATAGATACAACCACCACAAAGGAAAGCAAGAAGATAAACAAGCCCTTGGTAGACTAGAGGTTGTGATGAGTGCCCCGGAGACAGAAAGTACATGTAATCTGATTTTTTTAATGAAACCACAGCTCCCAGCCAATAGATGAGGATGCGACTGCCACAAATGTTGTCTGGCTCTATCCATGCACCTGTCTGCAGATGGGGGACAATGGGGTCCAGAGAGATCCGGGGGTAACCAGCAGGACGGTGGTTTGGGTATAGTAAGCAGAAAGATCAGTGTTCCCAGAAGCACACTTTACTTTTACTCTTAGCCCTCCTTCCCTCCTTGGATTGGGCAGAAGTAAAAGAATATCTGCCTACAAGCCAAGGCAATGGGCTTAGAAGTTGGGGTAAGAAAATGGGGCAGGGTCCTTTGTGCCCGTCTATGCCTGAGAGGAATAAGTGCCTGGCTGTCAAAGGGACCCACCCAGCAGCAGATCTCTTCCCGCTCACATTCTCACTAGACGAGTAGCCTTATCGTGTAATGTCCCTTCAAGCAGTTTGCACAGATATGACAGATGACATTACAATCAAGAATCACCAAACGCTTGAGGAAATTCAATACCACAAAGAGAGGAAACAAACTCAACAGTCAAAGAACTTACACTGAGTGAGAATGAATACGTGTAATTACTAGCTTAGGGGAATGCATGAGAATATTGCAAGCACTTTAAAAAAATTTCCTACAGATAGTACAAATGGAAATTTCAATAACTTAAAGTTTTTTAAGTGACTGAACAGACTGGCAAAATAGCTGAATTGGAGATCTGTAACATAAAACTGACCAATATTCCCAGAAACACAGAGCAATATAAAGATTAGAAAAACAAAGTTAAAGGACATAGAGGATTTTACAAAAAAGACATAGATGATATACAGTAAAGTCCCAATATCGTATATAATGAATGCTTGAATGTTAGAAATAAATAACAGATAGAATGGAAAGCAAATAATACTTAAAAGCAATTTCAAAGGAGGGGAAAAAACATTCAAAAGTACTTCCCAGAATTGAAATAAATAAAGATATGACTCTTTGGATTGAAATGGCCCCCCTAAGTGACATGAAAAATTAAAAAGTAAGTAAAAACCATCCAGAAGACATGTTTTAGTGAAATTTTACAAAACCAAAAATAAAAGGAAATGCTAACTTTCTGTAAAGAAATAATCAGACTGATATTACGACTGTCATTAACCACAAAGGATAAAATGCAATAGTAGGAAAGGTTACAATGTTGAAGGTAATGGTGTGTGTGTGTTTGTTGAAATGGTACTGAACGTTTTTGCAAAGAAGAAATTTGTATTGCACTTTGTTCCAAATCTGTTAGAAATCTCTTTAGTAGTCACCCTTAAATATTTAACACACATTTATGCTGATGACACATAAAAACTCATAACTTGCACATCTTAAATGATTTTTTTATCAGTATGAAATAGTTGTCACTGTTCCCTTTAATGTTTTTGACTTAAGGTTAAAAAATCGTCTTGTTCACTTTTTTGAGGTTGTCATTTGTCTAGCATATCCTCTACCACCCTTACTATTTAAATTTTCCAGTATCATTTTTATTTAGCTAAATCTTTTAAACATAACACTAAAAATTAAATGAAATCACAGTGTCTCTATCTCTTAAAAAGGTAGGTTTAATCTATTTACCTTTGCTCTGATTGCTATTAAGTTAGGACTTACTTCTACATTTGTATTCTCTATTTATCTTACTAATTGTTCCTTTCTTGCTTTTTGATGGATTTTCTCAATTTTCTTCATTACCTTTCTTCTTTACTGATTCTGTTTGCTTACAGCTTCTATTTCAACTTATAGAATACCAGATGTGTATTGGAATTCATTGGCTGTGATTAGGAATTATGTGTCCATCAGAACTCCATAGATTTCCACTCTTTAGGTTTCTTAATTTACTAAAAACTTTGTCTATACAATAATACCATACTGTACCAAAATTGTATGCATATCATCACTCCAAAAATAAGTTTATTGTTAATGTTAAACTTTTTAGCTGAACTTTCAGTGGCATTTACAAAATGTTGATGTTTAACTTTCTACAGAATAAACTTCCAAAACTTTTGAGCTTACAAATTAAATAAAAATACTGAGCTATTTGTGAAATTAACTCTTACTCTTTATTTATTTTATAAAGGTTATCTACCATAACACTAAAACATGTCTTAAAGGTAAAGCTTTAAAAACATTCTCTTTAATATCAGAACAAGATATAAAAGCCTCCTATTACTGCCATTATTCAACATTTTTCTAGAAGTTCTAACTAG
Source organism: Manis pentadactyla (assembly GCF_030020395.1). Lineage (NCBI taxonomy): Eukaryota > Metazoa > Chordata > Mammalia > Pholidota > Manidae > Manis > Manis pentadactyla. The sequence goes on along the minus strand of NC_080027.1, from coordinate 109,711,739 downwards.
TGCAATAAGATAAGAAAAAAATTAATAGTGGGTGAATTGGAAAGAAAGAAATACAATAAGTTATTTATAGTTGATGTGATTTTCTACATAGGTAACCTAGAGAATCTACAAACAAATGATTTCAGTTAATGAAAAGGTTTGACATAATTGCTGGATATAACATCAACAGAAACAGTAACATTCTTATAAACTAGTAATGTTTGATTAGAAATGCAAAAAAAAAAAGTTAGCTCATTCATAAGAACAACAAAGTTATAAAATATATAGAAGTAACCCTAATAAAAGATTTGCAAATCATAAATGGAGAAACCCCCAAAGCTTTTATAGGACCTAAAATATACCCCAAATAAGCAAAGAGAGATTTGTAAGACTCAACATTGTGAAAATGTTAATTCTCCCAAGTTAGTCAGTAAATACACTGCATCCTCAAACAAAATCTTGAGATTTTGACAACTGTAAATTCATATGAAACTATAAAGCCCAAGATTAGCCAGTTTTAAAAAGAAATGGAGAGGGAATTATGATTAACACTATCAGTTATCAAAAAGCATTATAAAAATGAAGTCATTAATAGGACAGACAAATAATAATTAATGGGACAGAACAGAAAGCCTAAAAATAAAGTATGCATATACAGAAACTTGGCATATGAACAAAACTGGCATTACAAGTCAGCAGGCAAAAGATACACTATTCACTAAATGAAGTTGGGAACCTTTGGAAAAACTTACAGGAATATTCATACCTCACGTAGCACACACAAAAATAAATTCAGAAGGATTAAAATCTAAATATGACAAACATAATCTTAAAATTGTACTGAAATATATCTTCATGACCTTGCTTTAAAAAACATGAATGACCAATAAACATACTGCCATATCTTCATCAGAGTCTTGCATTTTACTCAGACAATGCCTCTGTCTCAACTCCCTGTAATAAAATGCAGAGTCTGACTGTCTAAGAGACAATGAACTCTGTTCAAAAAAGTAACACAATTATTTTTTCTTAGTTGGCTTCCAAAGATCACTGTATATCTTGGAATCCCAATTTTTCCCTACAAAATAACTAAAATTGAGAGGGTTTGTAGCTAGGGAATGTCACTTTTCTACGAACTAGGCATCAGTCCCATTGGCCCATGCACACAACTATTTGGTAACAGTTTTGAAAGACAAGAAAGAGCTATGGAATGAATGGTTATCCATCTCCAGTGAAGGAGACATATAAGGAAACCAAATTATTGTAGTAAACTCTCTAGGTTAAGAAAAAATGTCTCCTTACTAGGAAGGTTTGAAATACTGCAATGCAAAGATAGGAAGACAATATATCCACTTTCCTCAAATGCTTTGAAAATCAAATTAGCCATCTAGCTTGGGTGCATTGCTGGTTTGAAGGGATAAACTCCAATCCATTGATTAACCTGACCAAAAACAGAATCACTTATCTAGAAAAACTAAAATGCATGCACCTGCAGAGAACCTTGTCTTCCTGGAAGACATCTGAGCCTCTCACCTTGGATAGAATACAGAGAGAAAGGCAATGAGCAACCGGCTCTTCTCCTTGGGGGTGGTCTGCACCAGCCCCTCTACTGAGTCAGGGACAGATTCTGCTCTTTTGTATGAGGTACTATGAACACACACACACACACACACATCTGGTGCCCCACCATATGGGCCATGAATCATTCACAATGCTTCTGAATCAATTATTCATCCAAACCAAAGACCAAACACTTTGCTAATTGTCCAGGAAGGAGGGGTGAAGGTGGGGAAGAGAGACTGATTGAGGGAGAAGGAATCCATGCCAATCTGACAACTGGCAGTATAAATACTTCATTTATTTTAAACAAAAAACACAAAGAAGAAGAAAAGAGCCTCCTGAGTTGACTGGATAACTAATATGGGACACAGGCCACCTCTGGCACAAGAGGGGACAGACACATTGCACTCCCCCAGAGTCCTACTCAAAGCGCCCCACCTCCTGGCACCTGTACCCCACCTTTGGCCTCACCACCCACAGCTGGACCAGGAGCTCAGGACCCATACACATCGTACTGGGCCTAAGGTCTACTTGTGGTCTTCACTTTATCCTTGCTATATGGGCCCAGGCCTGGGTCACTCACCTGGGCAGACTACACGTGAAACTGGAGCACAAGGCTTCCGCCGGATCCGTGATTCCCACACACTCCTTCCCACTCAGCTCCATGAGCAGATGTGCACACACCCTAGTTTATCACCTCCTCATTTGTCTCACCTTCATCAAGTCATCCATTATGGGTCTGAGAAAACCCGGTCACCCTAGAGAAGAGGTCAAGGAGAACATGACCCCAGCCTCAATCTCAGTATAAAGACAAGAGGGCCACAAGAATAACAAGAGGGGACACAGTGCCTGCTGAAGAGGGAACATGCAGGGGGGTGTGCTGAGGGCTCCACAGAAGGGGGCTCTCCTCCGGAGGAGTCAGGTCTCGGGCTGGATTCCACAGAGAGAGTATCAGGGCACGGACAGGTAAAAGGCAGGCTGACAGCAAATAAAGGGACGCAGGGAGAAGCTTCAAGATGAGAAAGGCAGCACAAAGTCTGACCCTGCTGGGGTGATGGAGCCCCAGGGACAGGAATGGGACAGGAAGGCCAGCGGGCATGAGGGTGGGGCACAGGGGATTCAGCCGACAGACAGACAGACACCCGGGATGCCTTGCTAGAGAGCTTCTTCTCCATACCCAGGGGGAAAGAAAAGTTTGTCAAAGGTCCTGATATGGAGAGAGAAATGAAGCACGAAATGTTTCAATGGCACACGTGGTAACAGACGGGAGCAGAGGCGAAGCTGAGTTAGGAGGCTCCTGCAGGGAATGGACCTCATGAGGGCTCAGATGGTAGAAATAAGCAGGAGAAAAATACGGGCTTGGATTGATGAAGACATCAGACATAACAGAAAAGTCTACGTGACAGGAAGGATAATAAAATCCATATAAATTCTCGAACTTCTAGGCTCCTTAGAGATTATTTAATTGAATGGTCCTAAAATAGGGGTCACAGGCTTCTTTGGTAAAAGCCATAGACCCTTTCCTTAGAGAAAAATGCTCATATACACTAACTTTCAGTACCACTTCAGGCAATTCAAGACTCCCTAAAGTCCATCCATCCAAAGCTTCCAGGCTGCCTGGGAAGAAATAGCAGCCAGGAGATTGTCAGGGCCTGGGGCACATCCCAGTATTCCTGACACACTTCAAGGTCTTTTCCTTGTAACCCATGGACTACTGGCACCACTGACAGAAACAGTGATGTTGGAAAGGGTGTCATTTTATAGGAAAGAATTACCTGTTCAAAGAGAAAAATCAAGGAGATAGAAAAAAATTAATTAATAAAAAATTATAGTGCGAAGGGTTACCCTTTCTGAAATCTCTTTGTGTTTCCTCAAAAAAATATCACCTTTGTTTTAATCCCTTGACTTTTTGTTTTTAATATACAGTTAAATTTGGAAGAGGTTTGCCTTTTGAAAACCATCAAATAGGCTTTCCTTCCTCGCTCACTTCACATTAATATAAGTAAGACCATCTCAGCTTGCCCTGTTGGGAAATGGGGCTGCATTCAAATAGCAGGCCAGAATTGTGAGTGAAATAAGGGCTGAACCGCTGTCCTTAGAGTGACAAATTGATTTTCAAATGTCCAGCCAGGCCCAGGATTTGCATTCCAGAACTGATGGCCTGCAGGAGTTTTTCCCAGTAAATTCTTAGGGTTCTTTGGGTCAGGTCCTCCTGGCAAAGACAAGGCAGAACTGGTCAGAGGATGCTGTTAAGGTGAGGAGAATAAAGGAGGTTCCCTGGGGCAGTTTACAGAAAGGCAGGGGAAACCAGCCCTAGAACAGTTCACAGACACAGCTATGTATGTATCATATCTCCAAAGAAAGGAAAAGGTTTTTAAGTCCTTTTAACAAAATCACTGATAAAGAAACCAAGCCGTTAAGGAAACCCCACTGCCAGGCTATTTGCATTCAAGAGTTCTCCTTAGGAAAATGTACGGTAGGGAGGATATATACCAAAGTATGGATGCAGATGTCCTTTGATGCAACCTCAGGCAGGAATATATATGATTTATCAACAGGCACATATAGGCACAGATCATAAACCACAAGCCGGCACCTGCATTCTTCAAGAGCTGCAAAATTTCTTATTCTTATTTTTGTTTCTTATTCTTTCTCTTCTTTTCTACTTCACCTCTCCAACCCAAGAGCTCCCTGGAGCATCATCAATCTTTAATGGGCTCCCTTCTCTATTACACCATGGCCTGAATATAGATAAATACAAAAGGTGCCTCCATGACTCCTTCTACTGATGAGCAGAAGGCATGGTGAAGGTAGACAGGGAAAAGTACCAGCAGCAAAGAAAGTACCAGAAACTCTCACATGCACCATTCCATTTAATCTCAACCTTTCTGGAAAGCTAGTATTGCTGCTGTCTCTTCGCAGAGCAAAAAACCAAGACTCAGGAAAGTGAAGCAACTAGCCTATGGTTATACCACCAATAAACAACAGTACCAGGATTTGATCCATTTCGGTCTGAATGGGCTTTCTACCATGACACACAATTTCCCATTGGAAATGACTGAGTTTAACTCTCAAACTGTCAGTTCTACAATAAGTATTAAAAACCGACAATTCAGCATCAAGTTTAGTGGTGTGTTGGGTATCCATGCTTATGGTCTACAAAAGAGTAGGGGAGGGGATGGGGGCCAAAATAAAAAAGATAAAAAGTAGAGTCTCCATCACAAGAACTTAGTAATTTAGTTGATAATTACAGGAAACTGATTAATAAGATTCTGATCCATGTAAAAAAATAAGGAAAATAAAAATGAAAAAATAATGCCTAAAATGTAGCAAATATTATATAAATTAAAGCAAAGAAATCATTTATTACAACAAATATTAATGTGCTACATTCTCTCAAAAGAGGAAGACTCAGATGTATAATTGGAAAGCAACATAAAAAGCAGAACTACCGGCGGAGCCAACATGGTGGCGTGAGTAGGACAGTGGGAATCTCCTCCCAAAAACATATATATTTTTGAAAATACAACAAATACAACTAATCCTAAAAGAGAGACCAGAAGACACAGGACAACAGCCTGACTACATCCACACGTGCAACAGCCCAGCACCTGGTGAAAGGGGTAAGATACAAGCCCCGGCCCGGTGGGACCCGAGCGTCCCTCACCCCAGCTCCCAGCAGGAGGGAGAGGGAGCCCAGGACTGCTAAACACCCAGCCCCAGCCACCCGCACCAGAGCGCAGACACAGTGCGTGCTAGGGAAATAGGGCAGCAAGACCTCTGAGCGGGTGCCGAAGCTGATGCCCCTGTGACAAAGAAAAGTGAGTGTTTTTTGAAAGTCTTAAAGGGACAGGGACTTAACAGCTAGACGCAAACAACACCGGTCACAGCCCAGTGGCTGGAAATTACAGGGAAAACCGGGTGCACTAACCCCCTGGGCAACATCTCTGAGACCCCTCACGGAGGTAAACAGCCAAACAGCCCCCCTGTCCATTACCCCTCCGGGTGCTGCAAAAGCAGAGAAACAGCCTAAGGCAAACCACGCCTACAGAAAGGAAAATTCCTAAACTTGGGCCGGGCAAGACACAAAGACCCAGCCTACACGCAATTACCCAACACAAGCCACTAGGGGTAGCAGTTTTCCCAGTAAGAAAGGCCAGTAGCAAGTGAAAAGTTTGGCCCTCCCAGCTGACAGTCAATAGCACCTGTCAACATGAAAAGGCAAAAAAATATGATCCAGACAAGACTAACCCAGACAGCTTCGGCATCTGCTACATCTTCCCCTGAGAAGGAACCTGGGGAGATAGATTTAACCAGTCTTCCTAAAAAAGAATTCAAAACAAAAGTCATAACCATGCTGATGGACTTGCAGAGAAATATGCAAGAACTAAGGAAGGAGAATACAGAAATAAGCTCTGGAAGGACTTCAAAACAGAATGGACGAGATGCAAGAGAACATTAATGGACTAGAAAACAAGAGAACAGGAACGCAGAGAAGCTGATGCAGAGAGAGATAAAAGGATCTCCAGGAATGAAAGAATTTTAAGAGAGCTGAGTGACCAATCTAAATGGAACAATATACGCATTATAGGGGTACCAGAAGAAGAAGAGAGAGAAACAGGGATAGAAACTGTCTTCAAAGAAATAATTGCCGAAAACTTCCCCAAACTAGGGGAGGAAATGGTCTCTCAGACCACAGAGGTACACAGAACTACTATGACAAGGGATCCAAGGAGGGCAACACCAAGACACATAATAATTAAAATGGCAAAGATCAAAGACAAGGACAAAGTATTAAAGGCAGCCAGAGAGTAAAAAAAGTTCACCTACAAAGGAAAACCCATCAGGCTATCATCAGACTTCTCAACAGAAACCCTACAGGCCAGAAGAGAATGGCATGATATACTTAATGCAATGAAACAGAAGGGCCTCGGACGAAGACTACTGTATCCAGCACGATTATCTTTTAAATATGAAGGAGGGATTAAACAATTCCCAGACAAGCAAAAGTTGAGGGAATTTGCCTCCCACAAACCACCTCTTCAGGGCATCCTACAGGGACTGCTCTAGATGGGAGCACTCCTAAAAAGAGCACAGAACAAAACACCCAACATATGAAGAAGGGAGGAGGAGGAATAAGAAGGGAGAGAAATAAAGAATCATCAGACCGCGTTTATAATAGCTCAACAAGTGAGTTAAGTTAGACAGTAAGATAGTAAAGAAGCTAACCCTGAACCTTTGGTAACCACAAACTTAAAACCTGCAATGGCAATAAGTACATACTTTTCAATAATCACCCTAAATGTAAATGGACTGAATGCACCAATCAAAAGACACAGAGTAATAGAATGGATAAAAAAGCAAGATCCATCCATATGCTGCTTACAAGAGACTCACCTCAAACCCAAAGACATGCACAGACTTAAAGTCAAGGGATGGAAAAAGATATTTCATGCAAACAACAGAGAGAAGAAAGCAGGTGTTGCAATTCTGGTATTAGACAAAACAGACTTCAAAATAAAGAAAGTAACAAAAGACAAAGAAGGACATTACATGATAATAAAGGGCTCAGTCCAACAAGAGAATATAACCATTATAAATATATATGCACCCAATACAGGAGCACCAACATACCTGAAACAAATACTAACAGAACTAAAGGAGGAAATACAATGCAATGCATTCATTCTGGGAGACTTCAACACACCACTCACTCCAAAGGACAGATACACCAGACAGAAAATAAGTAAGGACACAGAGGCACTGAACAACACACTCGAACAGATGGTCCTAATAGATATCTACAGAACTCTACATCCAAAAGCAACAGGATACACATTCTTCTCAAGTGCACATGGAACTTTCTCCAGAATAGACCACATACTAGGCCACAAAAAGAGCCTCAGTAAATTCCAAAAGATTGAAATCCTACCAACCAACTTTTCAGACCACAAAGGCATAAAACCAGAAATAAACTGTATAAAGAAAGCAAAAAGGCTCACAAACACATGGAGGCTTAACAACACGCTCCTAAATAATCAACGGATCAATGACCAAATCAAAATGGAGATTCAGCAATACATGGAAACAAACAACAACAACAACACTAAGTCCCAACTTCTATGGGACACAGCAAAAGCAGTCTTAAAAGGAAAGTATATAGCAATCCTAGCATATTTAAAAAAGGAAGAACAATCCCAAATGAATGGTCTAAAGCCACAATTATCAAAATTGGAAAAAGAAGAACAAATGAGGCCTAAGGTCAGCAGAAGGAGGGACATAATAAAGATCAGAGAAGGAATAAATAAAATTGAGAAGAATAAAACAATAGCAAAAATCAATGAAACCAAGAGCTGGTTCTTCGAGAAAATAAACAAAATAGATAAGCCTCTAGCCAGACTTATTAAGAAGAAAAGAGAGTCAACACAAATCAACAGTATCAGAAACGAGAAAGGAAAAATCACGATGGACCCCACAGAAATACAAAGAATTATTAGAGAGTACTATGAAAACCTATATGCTAACAAGCTGGGAAACCTAGGAGAAATGGACAACTTCCTAGAAAAATACAACCTTCCAAGACTGACCCAGAAAGAAACAGAAAATCTAAACAGACCAATTACCAGCAACTAAATTGAAGTGGTAATCAAAAAACTACCAAAGAACAAAACCCCCGGGCCAGATGGATTTACCTCGGGTATTTTATCAGACATACAGGGAAGACATAATACCCATTCTCCTTAAAGTTTTCCAAAAAATAGAAGAGGAGGGGATACTCCCAAACTCATTCTATGAAGCTAACATCACCCTAATACCAAAACCAGGCAAAGACACCACCAAAAAAGAAAACTACAGACCAATATCCCTGATGAACGTAGATGCAAAAATACTCAACAAAATATTAGCAAACCGAATTCAAAAATACATCAAAAGGATCGTACACCATAACCAACTGGGATTCATCCCAGGGATGCAAGGATGGCACAACATTCGAAAGTCCATCAACATCATCCACCACATCAACAAAAAGAAAGACAAAAACCACATGATCATCTCCATAGATGCTGAAAAAGCATTTGACAAAGTTCAACATCCATTCATGATAAAAACTCTCAGAAAAATGGGAATAGAGGGCAAGTACCTCAACATAATAAAGGCCATCTATGAAAAACCCACAGCCAACATTATACTGAACAGCGAGAAGCTGAAAGCTTTTCCTCTGAGATCGGGAACTAGACAGGGATGCCCACTCTCCCCACTGTTATTTAACATAGTACTGGAGGTCCTAGCCACGGCAATCAGACAAAACAAAAAAATACAAGGAATCCAGATTGGTAAAGAAGAAGTTAAACTGTCACTATTTGCAGATGACATGATATTGTACATAAAAAACCCTAAAGACTCCACCCCAAAACTACTAGAACTGATATCGGAATACAGCAAAGTTGCAGGATACAAAATCAACACACAGAAATCTGTGGCTTTCCTATACACTAACAATGAACCAACAGAAAGAGAAATCAGGAAAACAACTCCATTCACAATTGCATCAAAAAAAATAAAATACCTAGGAATAAACCTAACCAAAGAAGTGAAAGACTTATACTCTGAAAACTACAAGTCACTCTTAAGAGAAATTAAAGGGGACACTAACAGATGGAAACTCATCCCATGCTCATGGTTAGGAAGAATTAATATAGTCAAAATGGCCATCCTGCCCAAAGCAATATACAGATTTGATGCAATCCCTATGAAACTACCAGCAACATTCTTCAATGAACTGGAACAAATAATTCAAAAATTCATATGGAAACACCAAAGACCCCGAATAGCCAAAGCAATCCTGAGAAAGAAGAATAAAGTAGGGGGGATCTCACTCCCCAACTTCAAGCTCTATTATAAAGCCATAGTAATCAAGACAATTTGGTACTGGCACAAGAACAGAGCCACAGACCAATGGAACAGACTAGACAATCCAGACATTAACCCAGACATATATGGTCAATTAATATTTGATAAAGGAGCCATGAACATACAATGGTGAAATGACAGTCTCTTCAACAGATGGTGCTGGCAAAACTGGACAGCTACATGTAGGAGAATGAAACTGGGCCATTGTCTAACCCCATATACAAAAGTAAACGCAAAATGGATCAAAGACCTGAATGTACATCATGAAACCATTAAACTCTTGGAAGAAAACATAGGCAAAAACCTCTTAGACATAAACATGAGTGACCTCTTCTCGAACATATCTCCCTGGGCAAGGAAAACAATAGCAAAAATGAACAAGTGGGACTATATTAAGCTGAAAAGCTTCTGTACAGCAAAAGACACCATCAATAGAACAAAAAGGATCCCTACAGTATGGGAGAATATATTTGAAAATGACACATCCGATAAAGGCTTGACGTCCAGAATATATAAAGAGCTCACACGCCTCAACAAACAAAAAACAAATAACCCAATTAAAAAATGGGCAAAGAAACTGAACAGACGGTTCTCCAAAAAAGAAATACAGCTGGCCAACAGACACATGAAAAGATGCTCCACATCGCTAATTATCAGAGAAATGCAAATTAAAACTACAATGAGGTATCACATCACACCAGTAAGGATGGCTGCCATCCAAAAGACAAACAACAACAAATGTTGGCGAGGATGTGGAGAAAGGGGAACCCTCCTACACTGCTGGTGGGAATGTAAGTTAGTTCAACCATTGTGGAAAGCAGTATGGAGGTACATCAAAATGCTCAAAACAGACTTACCATTTGACCCAGGAATTCCACTCCTAGGAATTTACCCTAAAAACACAGCAATCAAGTTTGAGAAAGACCAATGCACCCCTATGTTTATCACAGCACTATTTACAATAGCCAAGAATTGGAAGCAACCTAAATGTCCATCGATAGATGAATGAATAAAGAAGATGTGCTACATATACACAATGGAATATTACTCAGCCATAAGAAAAGGGCAAATCCAATCATTTGCAGCAACATGGATGGAGCTGGAGGGTATTATGCTCAGTGAAACAAGCCAAGTGGAGAAAGAGAAATACCAAATGATTTCACTCATCTGTGGAGTATAAGAACAAAGGAAAAACTGAAGGAACAAAACAGCAGCAGAATCACAGAACTCAAGAATGGACTAACAGGTACCAAAGGGAAAGGGACTGGGGAGGATGGGTGGGTAGAGAGGGATAAGGTGGGGGGAGAAAAAGGGGTATTAAGATTAGCATGCATGGGGGGGTGGGAGAAAGGGGAGGGCTGTACAACACAGAGAAGAAAAGTAGTGATTCTGCAACATTTTGCTACGCTGATGGACAGTAACTATAAAGGGGTATATAGGGGGGACCTGGTATAGGGGAGAGCCTAGTAAACAAAATATTCATCATGTAAGTGTAGATTAATGATTAAAAAAAAGCAGTTCCTGTGTGGTGACCTCCAATGAGTTCCACACAATGATATAAAGAGCATATAAAAGTGTAGGCAAAGGGTCTGTTTGTGTTTATACAGAGGATCAAAGCCTAATTGGGCTACCCCGAAAATGAACTAAGATACGATATGAAAAAGAACTTCCAACATCAGCACTCTCTGGAAGACTCATGCCAGAAGATGATCATCAAAAAATCCCAACAAAGATCCACGCACTGCTACAGCTGTAGATGCACTCATCCCACCAGCTCCTGGACTTGCCATGGGAATGAGGAAGGAGATATCTAAGCTGGCCTATGCATACAGTAAAACAACAAATTTGACTGGATCTATACTGCTGGAACTCAACCAAGAATTAGGAGAAGTGCAAATTGTAGCGCTCCAAAATCTTACAACTACAGACTATTTACTGTTAAAAGAACATATGGGATGTGAACAGTCCCCAGGAATGGGTTGTTTTAATTGGTCTGATTTTTCTCAGACTGTTCAAGTTCAGTTGGACAATATCCACCATATCATAGATAAGTTTTCACAAATGCCTAAGGTGCCTAACTGGTTTTCTTGGTTTCACTGGAGATGGCTGGTAATTACAGGTATGCTTTGGTTACGTAACTGTACTCCTATTATGTTAATGTGTGTGCGCAATTTAATTAGTAGTTTAAAACCTATACATGCTGAAGTTACTCTACAAGAAGATATGTCAAAGAAATAATCAATCTTCCCATGTTTTCTTCCACCTGCTACCACTATAGCTTTTCTTCTTCCTTCCTAATTACAACCCTTAAATAGAATTCGTGCCTCATATCAAATTTACCGAGTATCATAATTCTTCCAAGTGGTAAAGATACCTCAAGACAAATGCTGGGCATAGAAGCCACAGGGCATAAATATGCAAAGAAGTAAAAAGCTAACCTTTTCAAACAATAAGGCTTCCCTCTCACTTACCAACTTCACATTTCCCTGTATGGCCCTGGAAGATGACTGGTTAGCCAGAGACGGGTAAGATTCCTCAAGGGAGGAACAACCTAAGACAGGCACAGTCGCAGGGGGGCCATCAGGTGAGAAATTGGGGATCAACAGAGGTGAGGCTTAGAACCTCACCCCCCCTGTTCTGAGAGGAATCTTCTGCATACGTGGATGTTTTATTGCCCTTGTCTAGCTTGGATTAACACATAGTCTACAGGCACACACCTGATCATCTACATTTGCTCTCTTACAACACTAAACTATGTTTTCTACCTTTATCTTGTATCTACCTACCACTTCAGCATTTTATTAAAAATAATAATAATAAAGAGAGAAATGTGGTATCCACATATAAATCAAGTATAAAAATCAAATGAGTATTCATATTTGAACTGACTGTTTATAGTTCATAATGCATGAGCAAAACCGAAAGTTTCTGTGATGACTGCCCTTGCACTGTTCACCATGTAACTTATTCACTATGTAAGAATTTGTTCTACATGTAAGAACTTGTTTGTTATGCCTCAGAAGATTGGAGACTGACAAAAATTAGGCTTGGGGTGGATTAATGATTGTGCATTGAGCATTGACCCCCCTATACAGAATTTTATTGTTGTTAACAACCATTTGATCAATAAATATGAGAGATGCCCTCACAAAAAAAAAAAAAATACACACTTCCAATTGTAAAATAAATAAGTAACCGGGATGTAATGTATAGCATAAGGAATATAGTCAAAATATGGTAACAACTTGGTATGGTGATAGCTGGTACCTAGAATTATCATGTATATAAATGTTGAATCACTGTGTTGTACACCTGAAACTAATGTAATACTGTGTGTCAACTACCCTTCAATAAAAAATAATTTTAAAAAAATGTCACTGTAAATAAAAAGTTAAAAAAAAAAAAAGAGCAGAACTACCATGGGATTTTTATTTTTTTCTCAATATTAAGGGATGGTAATTAAATAAGGAACTAGAAAGGAAATAAAATGGATAGGTTTCTTGGAGTAGGTAAATTTGAAACCAGAACTAGAAAGAAAATTTTTAGTAAAGACTAAAGAGAGAAAAAAGAAAACCACACACATCAGCCTAGCATTGTTATTATTCATAGGCAATTGATATTGCACCTTACTAGGTATAGACCTGCTTTATTATCATTAGAGAAATAGAGTTATTCAACTATAATTTGAAATCTATATCCAATGTCAACTAAGAGCTGTGAATACAGATTGAATACAAAGTGATTCCGGGACCCTGAAGCCCATCCAAGATTTAGATTTTAGAAGCTAGTATAACCCAGTGTAAGCAAGAACAGACTAAAATTCAGGGACATCAACTTCTCAGCTATACCAAGAATTACTGTAGGACTTAGAGTAACTTGAGGAATATATTTGCTCATTTTGTGCCTCCCTTTCCCCATCAATAAAGTAGGAAATAGTAATAGATACTATTTACTGAATACCTAACATGTGCAAAAGCACTGTGCCAAATGCTTTACATACATTCTATCGTGATACTCAAAAATTTCTCACCAATACCCTGAATCTTTAATTTTCCAATGACAAAATAGAAGGTAAGAGGTTAAATAATTTGCTCAGAGCCACAGAACCAGATTCAGACTTCAAATCCAAAACTATGTAATTCCACAGACTTTGTTCTTTCCATTGTGCCAGGCTGCTCTGCATTGTAACACTAACTTATTTTAAAAGGCTAAATGGAAAATATGTCTAAAATGATTTCAACATCAAAGTAATTTAGAAAAATCTAATAATCTGTTGTTTTTTAAATCCCCTTCAATAAAAGACATTTTCCCAGCAACTAAAACCAAGTAATGAGTTTTATATTCCCTTGGATGGATTGTGACATCCCAACAAATACAAGCCTTTATCTTTGTTAGTTAAGATGCATCAGGAATTTTAAAAATCCAGCACAGGCAGCCACCATGATATACACATGAGGAGGCCTGGATACCATCATGGTTAAAAACATGCACTTTGGAATCAGACTTTCTCATTCTAATTCTGGTTCCAATAACTATTAGCAGTGTGATATGGGGAAAATTACTGAACTAGTTAAGCCCCAGTTTCCTCATCCAGTGGTAATAATAGTATTTACCTCCACAAGGTTGTTGTGAGAATTAAAGGAGAAATTATTTTAAAATGTTTAATGCAGTACTTAGTACTGACTGACTCTCAGTTGTTAACTAAGTCAGCAGTGTTGAATAACTAGGTAACTCTCCAGCTCTCTATCCATCCTTCCCCTCCCTGCCTCCTCCTGGCATCACTACAAGGGCCAGTGGCTGAATGGAAGGGCCCTTTTCTAGGACTGGACACAGGAAGTATCAGTGAGACTGAGTAATTTGAGCAACTGCTTTCTGAAACTCCTTTCCTTAGGGTCATGAACTTGGGTCCAAAGTGGCCTCTTGCCTTGGAAAAAGAGCTCTCCCTGTCCAAGTACAGAGCTCCCTGGAGAAGGCGTGTCCCAAGGCAGCAGGGGACAACGTCCTCGCCATTCCCAAGGACCCTCCCAGTACTCTGGCCGCAATGATCAATCGCTTTCCAAAGACCTTCAACAACCATTTATCTGTTACTGACTCCAACTTACTTGTAATTGTACTTAGTTCCTTAACTGAACTTCTAGCTTCTTGACCTCCTTCGTGCAGACTAAGGATAGAAAAGACATCAGTAAATGGAAAAGCTAGTTTTCTCTCTGAAACTGGCTCCTGATCCTCTGCCCGATGGGCCACAGAGTTTCACAGATGTTCACCAGCAGTGACATCTAGGTCAACAAGGAAATTTTATATATAGCCTTAGCTGGCTGACTACCTCTGAGCTTTGTTATATTGAGGAGGAAAAAATGAAATAAACTGATTGCAGATTCCTATCTTCAAAGTCTGATCGAAAAAGGTGGGAAAAGGGTTCAAGGGCTACCCACACTGCCGTCTAGTGTAATGTCAACAGTCGTGACTTACTACTTACTTACTACTTACTGTCCCTCTTACTACTTACAACTAGGCCTTGTTAGGCACTTAATAAAAGGTAGATAAACAGATAGAAAGCTGAATGGACAGAACAAATTCATTTGCACAGTCTTTCCTCCTGATCAAATGGTGTAGAGCTCAAATTAAGATTATCTGTAGACATATACCATCTCCGTATCAGACTGAAAGCTCCTCGTGAGCAGATGCCTTATTATTTATTTTCTTCGCTCCAATGCTTAGTAAAGTATTTTGTCCATGCATACTATTTCTTAAATCAGTGGGTATTACTAATAATTCAAAGGAAACATTTATCGTATATCTACTATACATAAGACATTTACGTACATTTTCTTGTTTAATCCTCATGCAAACAATGAAGAGGTCACTACCTGTCCTCCAAAATTGATGTTCTTTCCACAGTGTATGGCTGTTGCTGGGAAGCAGCTACCCAATTAGAGATTAAATCTTCCATTCTCCTCTGCAATGAGGGTGAGTCATGGGCTAGTAGGAATCACATGTGTCACTTCTATGCTAAGAAATGTAAAAAGTGAGTATGCCTTCTTCATCCTCTCTTTGCACTTCCACGGAGGAGATGCAAACCATGAGAGCCTAGAAGATGGCAGAACCACCAGATAAAAGGAAATAAAGTCTCTAAATCACCGGGGGTGGGGAGGAGTCAAGTGTGTGTTCTTGGATAAACCTATCACATCAACCCACTGAAATCTGGGGGACTGTTTCTTAGAGCATCTAGGGCTGCTCAGTCTAGTACATAAATCTTTCAAAAAAGGTACTGTAGCTTGAAAAAATGAGGTTCAAATAGGTTAAATAATGTGCCCAAAGCAACTTCTGAGTGGCAAAGCTGAAGTTCAAGCTCAGGTCTGCCTAACATTAAAGTCCCTCGTCTTTCTATTGGGGCAATTTGATGTTGGTAATGGATGGGTACCCATGTATGAAACCACTATTTCCCCACATTAACAAGCACAGTCCAGACAACATTAGATCAAACTTTCTTATTCCTCCCTGAGCCTGGATTGAAGGTAAACTCCATGTGGGCAGGACCCATATAGCTATATTTACTGATATATCTGGCATCAAATATAGTGCCTGGCATTCCTCTTCTCCTATCCCTCATCCTTCTATAGCAAGGGCCAAGGATGCTAAGCATCTTCGTAGACTCTGTATTAAACCTTCTCACCCTGTTCAGAAACCTGAAGTGTCTCTCAGCCTTACTATGAATCTACGAATTTCCACTGGTGAATTTCAGGGACCAGAGATACATCTTTAAAGATCTAATATTGCTCTTCTCTTTTAAGCTGTAATCAAATCAAGATCTATATTCAAACTGGAAAAGCTCAAGAAAATGACATATTTTCTTTTAGGACAGTAAGAAAGGGTGTGTGTACATACAGGGGCAAGGCAAGTTGGGTAAGCAACCAATAAAAGAATTAATCATCCAAGAAACCTTTCTGATCAGTGGTGAAAGACAAAGAATCCAAAGGCTGACTCTGAAATACCTTACCCTGAACAGAGATCTGGGAGTCCTGGCCCAACTTACATCCTTCCCTTCGAGCTGCTCCTAGAGACTGGACCACTCAGTCCAGAACGAGGCTATGTCCTGGCCACATTGCACTTAGCTGCCTTACGTCCATACATATCGCCTCTCCAACCAGACTCTTCCATCCCTGAGAGCAAGTAGTGTGTCTACTCCTACTTCCCCACAACAGCTCCACCACACTAAACACCAGAATTTTGTAAGCTTGACTAAAATCAGGGTTAGCTGCAGGCAAGTGGCCTTCCAACCAGAGACAAGAGTATCAGACATACACACGCTGGAGCTCAGGCCCCAGAAGCCCTCGGGCCTCGGCCCCTTCCTCTGCACCAGTGGGTCACACTGGATCAGCACTTCTTATCTTAGCAGTGTGAGGCTCCCTTCTGAATGTCAAAAGTCCAAGACCCACTACCCACTGGAGGAGTTATTTCATTAATACAGTCCTACTACAACTTTGATAAATAGATGTTACTATCCATCACTTACCCCACCTCCCTTTTTTATAGAGATGAGGACACTGAGGCTCAGAGAGGCTGGGTCACTTGGAGTAGAAATAGGAATTCAGATATGCTTCTCTACAAAGCCCAAACTGTTAAACCACTATGCCATACTAAGTGGGGAAAAAGCCACTATTTATGCAACAATGATTTTAAGTGTACTTGTATTTTATAAATCACAATAGCACCCACACATTTTAGAAAAATGGTACTGTGGTACCTATGGATGGGAAACATTACTCAGGAAATAGCCAATGCTGGGTGTGGCCACACCTCTGTAGGTCCACGGCAATAATTCCAGGGTACCCCTACCCACAGTCTGAAAGGCACTGGGATGATAAGGTGACAAAGTGCATCCCAGCTTTGACACTCCGAGTGGGGGCCCTGACATTGAATTCCTGGGTGACTTCTTGGTGCTTAGCCTCAGATTGGTTTCAGATCCATCACAGCTGGGGGTAATCAAAGTCATGGACGCTTCCCCCCGTTTACTGCATAGTAGCTGGTCAAATTGTGAGCTATCACATTGCCAACAAGGAGAACCCACTCCAAACTTGGATTTGCTTGTTGGAGAAAAGGGGCTGGATGTCACAGTTACTCTAACAGAGCTCTTAAAAGGAGTCAGTCGGAATTAGCATGAATCACATACACATACACATGCACACACACACACACACACACATACACATGCACACACACACACACCTCCCTCCATGGCACCTGCCTCCAATTTGCCCAGTTTTTTAAATTTTTGAACCAGGCTGAAAAATGAAAAAAACAATTAGGGAGAGTAAGAAGAGGACAAAGAAATAGCAGAGAGGAGGAAACTGAGACGTAAGAGAGCTGGCTGCACTCCTCCGAGGAGAGGATGTGGCGTGTATCAGGCGGAAAGACTAGGTAGGCAGGGAACACGTCCCCATCTCTAGCGCCAGAGCCCAGCTGTGGAGCAGCCATCTGGGTGACCTGGCTCCAGAACCGAGAACACAACACCTACTCAGAAAGTGGGTCGGGAGGGAGGCCTCTACTTCCCTTCCCCAAATGCGGACTGGATAGAGAATGAACTACAGAGCACTTTGAGCTCCTGCCAGAAGGGGCCCCGAAGTCACAGATGTTATATTTATGGTGGTTATTTACCAGAGTTCAATTAGAATCCGGATTCAGCATCATGATGTGTCATGGGCTTGGAGAGCAGGATAAAGAGAAACATCCCATAAACAAGCATGTGGGTTGGCTTGATCTTTTGACTATTGTTCTGTCAGAAAAATAAAAATCATAATAATCATAGAGTGGTGTTCTCAGCAAAGCATTTTTAAAATAATTTCTCTGCTGAACATCAAAAATAAAAGCCCACACACTCATCAATTCTTACCCATTATTTGAATCAGTAGGAGATGCTCAGAGTGTAAACCCAGAAGGCAGGGCTATGTCTCTACTCCAGGCAGGGTTAACAGATCTTTAGCATATAACGGGCTAGATTATAAGGTCAAGAGACTGGGTTTTGGTACAGCTCCAATAGGTTAAACAAAATTATAGTTGAGGGCCAGCTCTGGAAGGAGGGAGCAAGAGAGAAAAGAGAGACTCTGAGGACATTGATTCTATGTACCTCATTTTGAGCACAGAATCATTCAGGGTATTCTGTCTTCTTCTGAGCAAACATTGCCCCATCCCCTCTTATTTTCTGGACATCTGTCACTTTCCTGCTTCAAACCTTCCATAGCCTCCCACTGGACATCCTTGGTGATGCCAGTGAGGCTTTGAAGGATGTGACCTCTACACCCCTCCCCTCCCTCAGGTTACCATCACCTCAGCTGCCACACAGGCCCCACTGGCCTTCCGTTTCCCAGACCTGCCATGTCCTCTCCCATCTCCAGCCCTTCACAGCTTCCCTCCCCTTGGCCTAAATTCTCCTCATCCTGTCCCCTTCCCTCTTAGCTTCTTTTCCCAGCCAGATGCTACTCAGTCTCTGGGGCTCAACGTCAGCTTCCTGATCCTCCACCCCTTAGGTCAGGGTTCAGGGTAAAATCCTCCAAGCACTTGAACACTTCTCCTTTGTGGCACTTGACACCCCACCCAATGTCAGCTCATTTCAAAACCGTCTTCTCTGTTAGACAGCCAGCTCTAAGACTACAAAAACTACAGCACTGTCCAAGGCCGTATCCCTCATTGCCAGCACGGTATTTGGAACATGGGAGAGGCTCAAAGAACACTGGCTGCCCCTGCCCTTCCTTCCCTCCTGCCTCCTCCTGACTCCTAGTCTTCCCCTGCCCCATAATTCAGTTTCAGATATGGATGCAAGGCATGCTCAGCCCTGAGTGCACTGGGGCTGGGAGATACATCATTCTGGTTTTCCTCCCACATGTAGAGTTTTGATTAAGACTCAACAGCAAAGACACTCCAAAGCAGTTCCATTTCAGCTTCAGCTTCCCAGGGCCAGTCATGCAGGCCTGGGCAAAGGAATGAGTTGCCAAGGCCCAGCTTGCCTGGCCTTAGAGTGGGGGTGGGGAGGAGAAGGGATGCCTGGGGACCCCACGGTGATATAAATCACCAGACTTCACTGCTAATGCCATCTGACCTGTGAAGCAGCCACACCTGTCACTCTGCCTCCCAGTCACTGTCCCAAAGTTTGAGGCCAGGAAGAAAAGCCATGGCCTTGAGTCCCTCTCCTAACCATTATGTCACCAAAGCCCAGGCTGCTGACACAAGAGTGGCAGCCGAGACAGAAGGAAATGAAAGGCAAGGGGAAGGATGTCATAGCCCAGCCTTTCCCGTCAGAGCTGCGACTGGAGCTCCGTTCACCATCTCTCAGACCAGACATTCCTCCTGGGAAGAAGGGCATTCTCTTCAGCCGTCCTGTGTAACATCCAGACCCCTCTGACCTGCATGTTTGCATGAAGTCAGGACGAGAGTGCAGGGCCAGAAGACCAAAACACTGGGAATCTGGGAAATGTAGTATTTTCACTGCTGGTAGGGTTAAAAAGGAAGGCCTTTGTTTCAGCTTTTCCTCTTGGAATTTCTTTGTTGTTGTTGACAGTAACTATAGATGGATTCAATCAGTTCCTATAAAATTAGATACAAGACTAAACGGAAATAAGACAGGGCTGATGTTCAACCTGTAGTCAGCTTCGGTCTTGCAACAAAATAACAACTAATGGAAAGTGTTAAATTAGCCCTGAGTTTTAGAATTTCCAATAGGCTGCAGTGAAAGTTGTCTCTGGGGCTCAAAATTTTATAGAGATAAATGACTCTTCTCAGTGAGGTCGATAGAACCATGGTGTTTTGAATACTTTCGATTTTCATACGCCTTTTTTTAAGGCACTCACAGTGTTTTAGGTATATTGTCACATATACTTCATAATATCCCTGTCCTGGGGGAAGGTATTATTGCTCACTGATTTCATATTTTGCTCCATTGTCTTTCAAAACACTTGTGCTGTAAACGGCTGTGCTGTAGATAAAGCAGGGGCTTTGAGTTGTTGATAAGAGAATTAAAATGCCAGTCCCTCCCCCTAGTAACTGGCCTCGAGCATGTGACTTAGCTTTTTTGAATCTCGGTTTCCTCAACTATAAAACAGAGATAATATCTGACTTGCTTTATGCTTCTATATTTAAAATGATATATATATAACTGCTGAGCTCTATGTGCAGGCTTCCATGTTTAAAGTAAGGCATGCAGCTTCTGGTAAAATTGGAGCTGTCACCATCAGCATTATCGTTATTTTATCCGGTCATTACAAGACCTGGTGAAGTCGCTGGGAAAGATGATGTCATCTTCATTTCCTAAGCAATGTTTCATAAAAGAAACTGAAGCTGACACGGTTTACATGTCACCTACTATCTCAGAGAGAATGATTATTAGGGTCAGGACCAGAAGCCAGGACTCCCAACTCACTGAGTCCACTAGATTAAACTTTGTTTCCATATAAGCTGCACATACAAATTCCAGCCAACCAGTAAAAAATCTGATTCACTTCGTAACACCCCCAACTTGATGGCCTGACTGCAGTTAAGAGGCAGCAGATTCTCACAGCCAGGGACAGTGGAGCGTAACTGCAACTGAGGCCTGGATTCGGAGTTAACAAACCAGGATCCAAGGCCCAGCTCACCACATTCCGGCTGAAAGACCCTGAACAAGTTGCTTAGCTCTTCTGTGAACAGTAAGAACTAAGGGGAAGCTGGACACATGTATCATTCTCCCAGGTCTAAAAGTCAGTGATCAAGAGGTGGTAACCTTAATTTTTGTTTAAATATTCTCTTTCAGACCAGCATACCCTCTTTTCCCTTTTGACATCTGCACTGCTCCACCCCTCCCCTTCCTTCTGGTACCGACTCTGCACTCCTCACATCTGCTCTCTCCTGACTTCAGTGATGCATACACTAAATAGTACTGTTGCATTTCACATTTCACACTGACACGTTCAGACTTAACTGTGGACTGCATTTACAATACAGAGATAAGCACGCAAATCTCTACCCAAGTGAGGAGACATAGATCACCCACAAGATGGGAATGTAAATGCTCCTTTAATTCCTAAGTCTATCTTGTAAATCTACAGAATGAACATTTATGCTTTGCGTCTATCTCCGCTTTGCAAACTCCCCTAGAAATTTTCACTCTGCCACCCTTTCCCACATACACCCATGCACATACCCAAGAATGCATGCATTTAAAGGCCTTAAAATGGGAGCTTCAGGCCCAAGACAGTGGTCTGACTTAACAAAGCACCCTGCTGTAATTTCTTCCTCTAAGCTACCCTGAATGAACATAAAGCCAGAAAAATAGTCCCAAATCAAACTCCCCAGGGATTCTGAAGCTCCCTCCGCTCCCTCTGGCTCTCCTTCCTCATTGTTAGCACCAAGGCCAGCTCAGACGCCCACTTAATTCTCCCCAGTTTGGGCATCATCGATCAAGAAGCAACCTTTCAGGAAAGAGGAGCCATCCCAACACCAATGTCTCCACACCAAGAACACAGTAGGTACCCAGTAAGTATCTGTCAAAGTGAACCAATGGCGAATGTCAATATAGAAAAAAGACAGAGTACATATATGACAAAAAGATTACCTACCACCCAAGGAGTCAACCCCACTTAACTGCCTGTCAACTCCCAACTGGGACTCCTGCTTGGAGTCTCTCTGAGGGAACTGGGTGTATCATTAGGACCATTAGAGCTAAGAAGAGACCTCTAAGCTCCACATTTTGCCTTTTGCCCACCTCTCCCCTGAACCAAAATTCTAGAACCATATTCTAACTCTGTCTTTCTTGCCATTCCCCCACCTGGAGGGAAATGCAATTAAAAGAGAAATAATGTTGCTACTATGAAAGGAGATGCTGCAAGTAGCAGCAGTGGTCCCCAGTGAGGTGCTAGAAATGATAAGGAGGTGGAGGTCTTCGGGACAAGCAGCCACAAACCTGCTGGGAGGAAGAACTTGGGATGCAGTCTAGCTTAAGGACTAGCAGAGCACCCCAACTTCAGCCTGAAGGCATGGGAGACCTCGTCTCCTACTGATGCAGCTCCCCTGGGGAGCTCCAAGCCCCTCACATTTCCACACCCAGCCTCAGTTTCCCCATCCTCAGAATGACAAGCTCCAATGCCTCTACCTTCCTGCTTTGCCCACTTAGGGCTGAGAGGATGAGTAAAAGACAGGTCTGTAAAATCTTGGCAGGCTCACTAACAGGAGATGCTATATAAATACCAAGTGTTATCATACTATTACCACAAAGACTTAAATTGGGCCAGGGGGCCCTAGGACTGCATTCACAACACCTCCCCCACATTCTGAGCACTGGAGAGACAGTGCTCTGAGAAGAAAACTGTGCTTTCCTCGATCTTTAGCTGTTTGGGAAACTCATGTTTTAGGGCAGCCTCTTTACAGAAACCATCTAAAAATACCTATCCATGTATATTTAGCTCCAGAGAGCATCCTCCTACCAACAGGCTTCAAGCTGAACCACTCTGCAAGTGCCACTGATGAGAAGCTGGGGACATGCAATGGCAGCTCCCAGCATTCCTGCAGCTTCTCCTCGGGCTTTTCCCTGTCCGCTCGTCCCTTCCTCTCTCCGCTTGCTGATGCACATCTCCCCACACAGCAGTTGGGATATGGCGATTGCTCCCTTCTGCTTCCCATGCCCTTTACTCAGAGCTGATTCCAGGATAATAAAAGACCCATGCAGCACCCTGAATGGAGCTGAGACTCATCACTCTGCCCTGCTCCAAGCCTTCAGTGGCTCCCCACTGCCCTCCGCCAAAGTCCAAGCTCCTGGGCACGGCCTGAACCAGCCCCCACTGATCTCTCCCTCCAGGCTCATTTCTCACAATCCCAGAGTGTCCTGCTTGCTGTCTTCGTCTGCGAGGATTTGTACATAGCATCCTTTCTCTCAGAAAAGCTCTCCTCCTTCCTTGTCTAAGTCCTACCTGCCCACCCTCACATCCCAACTTACACCCCAGTCCCCCAGAGCTAGGTGGGCTTTCCTGGTGGGGGCCACTCAGCCCCACTCCACCCACACCTAGTCTAGTGCCTGGCACTTTGCAGGTACTCAACAATGTCTCCTGAAGGACTTGAAGGAAGACAGTGGGGCGGGGAAAGGTGGTCACCTGGACCCTGAGGTGCCGCCTTGGTAAAGGGAGAAGGAAGAGCCCCAGATACACCTGCCCAATCTCCAGGGTTTATGCTCAGGTACTCGCAGTTAAGGGAATAGTCCAAACAGGTCATTTCCCATCACAAAGCTGGCAAAACTGATGGCAGAGCACATTCTGAGCAATAACATATATATATATATTTATTTGTATATGTATTTACATACATATAAAATGTAACCTTTGGCACATGGCTCAGTAAGTGGCAGCTTTGGTGACAGGGCAAATGCCAGGTGATGCAACACTCTTGCTTTCTCCTGGCCCCTCCCCCCACCCCACAGCTGCCACCAGGTGGTCGGATCTCAATATTCAGCCCTGCCCCTGCCCCCGCGCCCATCACCCAAGAAGCAACCTTGAAAGGCAACACTGAGAACCTGGTAAATAGGCCCCAATGACTGAAAGCCCAGTACCTTTCAATTACCTAGAGATCGCCTTCCCCGCTTTTGTTTCTCTAAGAGAACGATCAGAATGTGAGCCTGCTAGGCCAAGTCATAGGTATGTGAGAGGGCTGGAGATACTGCCTGGCTCAGCCAGCCCAAGGGGAGGGACTAGGAATAGGTGATCCCTCCCTACCCGTGGCCCCAGGCTTCCCTCAGCACACTCTTGTATCCTACAGGTGCCAAGAGAATCTGGATGGAGCAAGTGATCCAGTTCAGCTAGCATTTATTAAGTACCTGCTACCGTCCAGGCCCTGGGGCTGCAGCGATGAACAAGATTCATTCACAAGTCTTCACCCTCACTTCCCTGCTCGTACCCATGGTTTAGGAGTGCCTTGGAGTTTTCATCCTCCTCTGCCATTTGCCCATCTATTCCAGATGCTATGACTTATTATTAAGACTAATATATAAGAATGACTTCAAATGATTGAGAACTCTCCAGGTGGCCTAATGTTTAGAAATAGTGTCTCCTGAATTGATACCAATACAAGATCCTAAGTTATGTAAGGTAACAGTTGGTTAAAGGAATGGCAGATTCCATTGTCTTTTAGAAGAAATAAGAACACATTAACTGGTGCTTCGCAGTCCCAGCATTTGCTCAAGTATTCAACAATACAAATTCTGTTTAACAAATGAATGGATGAGTGAATGAATGAATGAAAGAACAAGCAAACTGGTGGAAGAAATAAGCTAGAACTTCTGATTCAGTTTTTGTGCATTAAAACAAGTAATATGCCTTCCTAACCACAGGGCAGGGAGTTTAATTCCAAGGCCTAAGAGAGAAAAGCCTTAGGCTGCACAGCTGGGACTCTGGTCCTCTTCCAGCCACACATGAAGCCTCAGCTCTGGGTTGGGGATATGTGCCTGATTAAGCCCCTCCCTGAGCCCATCCTACAGTACTTCCAGAGACTGAAGGAGCACACACTCACAGGGCTATAGAACCACAGAGCCCCTGAGGTTCTGAGGTCATGGGTGGTGTGGGAAAACAGGCATGGAGAAGGAACTCGGAGCCCAAGAGGTGGCGGCAAGTCCCAGGTCTAGCACCTCTCAGTTAAGCCGCATGCCCTCTCTGAACCTTGGTTTCTTCACTATAAAATGAGGATAACGAGATACCATTCGGAGGATGATGAGAATTAGATCAATAATGTACATAAATCAACTTTCTAAACTACAAACTCCCTGGGTGTACAGACCTGAGAACACTAATGTTAGGTCAGAGGTGAGGGCAGAATGTGGAAGCCTGGGTGCCCACCTGCCCATCTCTTAGCCAAGGTCAGTGCTGGCTAGGTCCTCCACGGAGCCAGCTGTCTGACACCTAGGCATCCAGTCCTTCCGTCCCCTCCGCAACACACTGAGAGCTGAGAAGTGGTGCAGACTCAGACTCAAGCGCGAGCTGTGCGCCAGCACCTGTCACTCCTCCTGTGCACAGGAGAAGAATGCGAGGCACCACGTGGGGTTGAGGTGGGAAGTAAGTGCTGCCAGCAGGGACTGCTGTGGGGGCGAGTGTCAGGAAGCCTGGAGAGGGGGCTGCACCCAGCCAGGTAAAAGCGGCAGCCCTGGGTCAAAGGGCAGGTCTGCTGTCAAGAAGCAGGTGGTCATGTGCTGAGCACTTAACCTCTCTGTGTGCTAGATGCCCAACCAGCCTGCCTCCCTGAGTCGGTATTATAACATATTTCGCTGCATCTAGGACCCCAACAGCTTAAGATGCCCCCTGTTTTACTTACGACCAAGAAAGAAAGAAAAATGCTGTAAACTAAATTGTATCATGCCATTATTGTAGGACACAGGCTGATCTTATGAGAAATGTGCATCTTTGAAGCAATGCAATGTGGCAAATGAAAGCACCATGTGAATTTTAAATTAATCTGATTATTCAGTCCTACGGGACAGGGCCGCCACCCTCAGCATGATCTCCAGAGAGCCTGGCCACATCCCTGGAGCACATTCACACATTCACGTGTAAATTAAGGAGAGAGAAAGAGATCAGCAGGTGCAGAAAGAACAGGGGCCGAGTCCTATTGGTTCAGATGGACAGCAGTAGCCTTTCAGCAAAGTTTGATGAGCCACTGAGAAGGGGAGGTTGTGAGGGGTGAGTGGAGAGAGAATGAAGAGGACAAGGCTCAGCACCTGCACCCCTGCACCCCCTATGCGCATCCCCATACACACAGGTGAGCACAGAGGGCCTTCCTGGCCATGCTAACAGACAGACCCCACTGACCCCTACAAATCTGCTCCTTCCTCCACATGGCAAATCTTATTTGAAGCTGGTGCTCGCGGCTCCCGTTAGTCCTCTGAGGCTGTCAAACAGTCCAGGCCCTCCACCTCCCCACACACATCCCAGTTCCCAGGGTGTGCACCAGAGTGGCAGATTCTCCTGTAGAAGCAATTCAGCCTGTCACAATGCCTTTTAAAATGTGACATCTAAAAGACGTACATTTGGAGTATCTTTAATAACCATAAAAGCCAAAACCAGGAAGCAATCTAAATGTCAAAAGTGCCCTTAACATTCATTACTGATCTTTACCAAAATATGGAGTAATATGTATGTTGCCCAGACTATACTGAGAAAAGGCAGCAAAACACCAGCATTGAAAAAGACCTGCTTAGCATTAAAAGAGCTGGAAGAAAATACCATAGACTACTAATCAGGGGTTTTTCTTAATCAGTGAACTGGTTTGTATCTTCTTTTGACTTTTCCCTATTTTCCATATTTTCTTTAAGGAGCGCAAATAGTATAAAATAAAAATAAACAGACCAGAAGAGAAATTTCATATGCCTGATACATACAGAATTCAGAGGGATCAAAAACCCACCCAGTCTTAACACGGAATACCTATGCATTACAGCATGCATCTTCTAGACAGAATCACCACATTTCTAAATGCCTCAGATTCTCATTTAGGTCTTTTACTACATATTATGTATTATTTTAGTGACACTTAAAACATTACCCAGCTATTACCAAAAAGCCAAAAACTAACAAGCGTGGGCAAGGGTGTAGAACAAAGGCACTGTTGGTGGGAATGTAAATTAGTGCGCCCACTTGGAAAACAGTATGGAGGCTCCTCACAAAATGAAAAGTAGAACTACCATATGATATAGCAATCCCACTTCTGGCTATTTCTCTGAAGGAAATAAAATCATGATTCCAGATACCTGCACTCCTATATTCATTACAGTATTATCCACAAAAGCCAAGACATGGAATAGCCTAAAGGTCCATCAGTGGATAAATATGGAATATTATTATATATTATATATATATATATATATATATAATGGAATTACATAACCCAGTTGAAGAAAGACAAGGACTGCATGATCTCACTTGTATGTGGAGTCTAAAAATAAAAAGCAAGCAAGCAAAAAGTCTAACTCATAGTATCAGAGAAAGAAACAATGGTTACCAGGGGCTGGGGGTTAGAGGTTAGGGGAGAAAGGGGAGATATGGATCAAACAGTGTACCTTTTCAGCTATAGATGAATATGTTCTGGGGACCTAATGTACAGCATGGTGACTATAGTTAATACTGATATATTATATATAGGCTTGAAAGATGCTAATAGAGTAGACCTCAAGTTTTTCAGCCAAAAAAAAAGGTAACTATGCAAAATGATTAATATGTTAATTAGCTTGATTGTGGTAATTATTTTGCAATGTACACCCATATCAAAACATCACACTGTACAACTTAAATATATACAATTTTTTTTTTATCAATTATACCTCAATAAAGCTGGAAAAAATAAAAACGAAACAATAAACATCACCCAGGTGTATTATATTGGCCACAACCATGCACTTCTGAAACACTATATGTAAACTGTATCTTTCTACACGAAATCATACTTAAAATTCAGTAGTATTTTCTTTTAGAAAAATAACCTTCAGAAAACCCTTCTGCAAGGCAACAGATGTTTTTAAACACAAATTGTCCTCCATTTATCTTTTCCCTATATTGAGGGGTTGGCTGCTTATAAGCTTCCATACATTTGTACACTCCAGCCCATTACACATTCATGTTTTTCTCTTTCATTTAATCACAATTGATGTGAAGGTTAAAATTATGAGTATTATGTCTGTTCCACGAGACAATGAGTAGATGCAAACATTTTGAAGCTCCTGCTTGCCCCGTCTCAGGCTTTACCTACTTGATTCCTACTTTATTGACTTGATACTTTACCTATTGGCTATTCTCTGGAAAAAAACATCCTCTTTGCTCCCCTCTGCTTCTGGTCAATCATAACTGTGGCTCCTATTTTCCTATTTCTCCCCCTCTGGCTTTTCTATTCTTTCTTCTTTCCCTCACAGGTTTGAACTACCGTCTGATAGACAGCTGGGTAAGGGACCTTCCATGCCACACTCACCCAGGACAGGGGCTCCCCCACGGGGACTGGACCACTCCCCTCCCACGCAGGCACCAAGAGCCTGACACAGAGACCAACAAGAAGCCACAAAAGCCCAGTGAGACATGCCCATTATCACCAGTCCCAAAGCCCATCACATATATGATGTTGGGTCGGCTGCAGTACAAGCATTCTATATTCCTTCCCAAAAGAATGATTTATCAAATATGTAAGTAAATGTACAGCCATCATATTTGTTGCCAGTAACACTGTGTCAGCTGCAATGTACTAGTACTAATTTCTAAAGGAATGACTTATGAAATATTTTAATGTGACTCAATGTTATATACCTCCTCATATTAATAAATGTGCAAATTGTTAAAAATGTTGTTGCCAGAACATGAGTTGCAATTATTAGCTCAGAATATATGCATGGAGTCTTCTCCAACTGCCAGAGGAAACCACACCTGATGGCAGCTTTTGGCTCATCTTTTGAGGGTGCCCCTCAGGCTAGGGCAAGCTGCTTGCTTTAGTAAAAAGACTCAGTGGGATATATGTGTTCAGTACTAGCCAAGCGCAGAATGGGAAACCAGAAGCACGACAGCAAGACCCTGGGTCCATGGCCTCTGCCAAATGCCATAGCATCTCCACAAAGAACGCACGCTCCACTGCAGGTGAGTCCCCTATGGTCCAGGCCCAAGGGGAAAATCCTTGGCCTCTTCTTCCTCTGCCCCTACTCCACAGATTGCTGTCTTCCCATCTCTGGGTTCCTCGTACCAGCCACTTCATGAGACCAGAGGTGCACCTCTATACGAAAAGGAGGGAGAGGAAGAGGACTCACCCACTGAGGACCACGATGAAGTCCATGACATTCCAGCCATTGCGGAGGTACGAGCCCTTATGGAAGATGAACCCCAGGGCCACGATTTTGATCCCAGCTTCAAAGCAAAAGATCCCAATGAAATACGGTTCTGTCTTCTCCTGCAGGATAAGGAGCAGAGGTGCCAGTAAGGGGAGGACTGTTTTGTCCTGTGTGCACGCCCTGGCTGCCTACTCCACTCTGACCTTTCCTCTCCTACAGGACAGCTGGACATCTGGGCTGGGCCAGCCCCATGGACAGGTGGGAAGTGAGGATGCTGAAGGCCTCACAGGGTGAACAAGAAGCCCCAGGAGCACCAGTTGCAGAAACGGGTGGGTGAGGGGGTGTCCCAGGACCAGACTTCTCCCCATGCAGATGGCTGTTGGTGCTGGCTTTGCCTTGACAAGGTGGCTTTCCCACTGCCAGCCTCTACTTATATCAGAAGCTTAAGGGTTCTCATCCACAGGTGATCGGGCTGCAGCTGCAGGTGCACACATTTGGATTTTAAGCAGTTTGTTTGCTCTTTTTAGGGGAAATACATTAGACATGTGAATTATTTCCTTAAGGAGAATATGGCCATAATGTTTAGGAAGTTCATAACCTGCGAAAGCACATATGCTTTGAGCATCCTCATCCTCTGCCCTTTACCCTCCCTCTTGCCCCTCACGTCTAAAGGCCCTTAGGAAGGGGAGCAAAGTGAATGGGCTCCGTGCCTGCCCTCTCCCCTCATCTGGCTGCCATGCCGTGTATACACAAGTGTTTGCGATGTCCCCACAACTTCTGGGAGCAGTCGGTCCTCTTGTCCTTATGAGTCTCAGTGGGGTTTATCACTAACTTCTTCCCTGGCAAAGAATTAACTCCTCACAGAACTGTAGGGAAGGTAAGCAGTGAAGGAAGGAAGGAAGAAAGGTGATGGGAAAAAGGAGAAGGGAACCAGGAGAGAGGAAGGACAGGGGAAAGAAAGATGAGACGGAGGGAGGCACATACCAGTCTGCGGGACATTGGGGTCTTGTCGTCCTCGGGAAGATGTTGCTCCAGGGCCAAGACGATGCAGTTGGCAATGATGGTGGCTAGGATCATGTACTCAAATGGCGTGGGAAGGAGAAGTTAAGGAACAGATTCATCAAAGAGAGAAGGATGCAGCCTCCAAAATGGCTGTGCACACATGCACCAACTTTACCAAGCCATCCTCTGTCTGCATGGTATGTTTGATGGATGATAGCAAACTGCCAGGCAGCACGGTGGATGGCCCTTGGCATGTGAAACCATAACCATTTCTGATTCGGCTCTGACTGCACAGCATCTTCACCAAGAGAAGAATGTAGCCAATAAATAATATAGTTAGACACTCCAGCTACTTATGTGAATTCAACGACATATTCAGGAATGAACCAGGGCTGAAAATGGAAGTGGCAGAAGGGAGGAAGAAACACTGGTGCTGTTGCAGGCCCCCTGCTCCCCCCAGTCTTCAAGCCACTGGGCTGTATGCAGGGCTTGAGCAAGGATCCAGCCGTGGCTGTTGGCTGGTTTCTGGGAATCTCATCTGGACTCCCCCTGTCCAGAACCTCTGCTCCACAGAGTAGAAGCAGGCACCTCAGTAAAGGGATCATTCTCTCCATGTGAGTTCCCTTCTATTTTAATATTCAATTCATAAAGATCTTTATTGGCACCAGGAGTAGCTCACTTTGTCCCACATTATTTTCTCCTAAGTTCTACATCCATAGGAAACAGAGACATCATTAGGCTGAATCCAGGACAGTGAAGGAAGGGTCCCAAGAAGCCAAACAACAAATGAATGGATAATGAATTCAGGCTTTTTTCTGTTGCATTTTCCTGAAGACAGGTGAGGGGGCTCTCTGAGCCTTTTTGAAAAACAGGACTATATTTCAAGTGCCGGCATCCTGACTTCCACAGAAAGAGTGGGCTGCAAGCAGGGGTGGGGTTGCGGGTAAGAGGGGAGCTCTTAACAAAGAGAGAGACAATCACAGGCTCCCAGAGTCGAGTCATTCTGAATGTTGGGTTTCATTCTGTAACTACTGTAACAAACACAAGTGACCTATTGTCACAAGTCTTGCAGAGCAACCTATGTTCTGGAGACCCAGTGGGAGAGAGAGCAGTAGATTTGGCTGGGTACAGGGGCGGAAAGGGGCCATGCTCCTGGTCTCCGCACAAATCCAGACTGACTGTGCAGGATGTAGGGCCACAGCCTTCCTAGGGAGTCCAGAGGATGGCAAATCATCAGCATGACCCCTAAGGCTTCCCCTTCCCCATGACATTTGTGACAGTGAACACTAGCAGAATGTGCATTGAGGGCATCTCTGAGGAGGGGTGGGGCAGAGGTGTTCTGTGCAGGGAGCTGGGAGTGGCCGCCAGCTGCTCTGGCCCCACGCTGGAAGGGAGGCAGATGAGCCTCGGGCCCTTCTCCTTCTGCCTCAGCAGTGCCATCTCCTGCCCATCACCACGCATCCCTGATCACTCTCCAGTGGCTGCCCACACCCGACACTCACCCAGGACCCACGCCACAGGGACAGCTCTGCTGGCCTCTGCTGCCCTGCGGCTCAGCCCTGGGGTCTGAAAACTGGCTGGGCTCGGAGGCCTCAGAGCAGCCCTAGCCTCCACCCCGCTGTCAGCCAGAGGGTGGCCTCACTGTAGGACAGGCCCTTGCCCTTCCTCAATATCAGGCACTCAGCTAGGCCTGGGAGCTAAACATACTGACAGACGCACTTGGCAGACGCCCTCCCATCCTTGTGCCCCATTTCTCAGGACAAGCCCCCACATACAAAACACACAGGGTCACCAGTGCCACTGATCATAGGGGGACCTCTCTTCACTGCCATCTCAGGCTCCAACCCAGAGCACTAGGTGGCCAGTGACCAGGGACCACATCAGGACCTGGGGTCTTGCAAGCCCTCGGGACAGAAGAGCTTGTCCTGGGCCTGTTTCAGACACCCCAGATTTCCCCAGACCCAGATGGTAAAATGAAGATGGGAATATGGCAGAGGTGGTGGCCTAGGAATCTGGGTCATTCCCTGAGAAGGTGCCTACAGGTCACTGACAAATGACAACGGACGCTGGGGGCATTTGGAGCAGCGTCCCCAAATGCAGGCTCTGGAAGACTAGTGCTATCAGAACTTATAGTCGAATACAGGAGGGAAAGTGGGGTTCAGTGACGCTAAACTGGTCCCCCAACAGGCCTTCCTGGAGCCTTTTATATGGGTGCACATGGAGAGCGCTGCCTGCCCCCGAGGGTGGTGGGACTTGTAGGTGGCATCGTCAAACTCACTTCACCAGTAACCCCGGCAGAGCGTCTCCCAGGAATGGTGTTCCTAGGAACCTACTTGGGAAGCCCTGAAGCAAAGGGCAGGTCTCACTGCCAGGCCCTCGTGACCCCAACAGGTTGGAGAAGACCGTGGTGGCTCTGAAGGGAGAGAAACCGGTGCCGCTGTCACCTCAGGCCTTAGCCTTGCTCCTAACAAATGTTCATAAGGTGTGGGACTCAGGTGGCCACCTGCCATGGCTGGAAATGCCCCACGTCGCTCAGAAAGCCACTCTGGCACATCCCAGGAGCCCAGAATGTGATCTGGGCAGTGGGACGGGGGACGGCACGTTCTCACTCAAGCCGCAGCCGTCATGAGCTCTCATGAGTCAGCTTGGGCTCTATGATTACTTTTGGGGGTTCAGGTTTCTTCCCCTGAAAACCTTACAGGGTTAATCACAGATTTAAAAGTAAATGAGCTCTTAGTTGCTGACTTGTTGACAAGACAGGTGGTGGCGGCTGTGCACCTCCCAGGCCGTTCCACTCAGCAATGTCCCCTTGGGCAGCTCCCCCACCTGCATTTTTGCAGCCAGGTAATCTAAGCACGTAGGTCCCGACCAGGACTGTAAGGTCACTCGAGCTAGTATTCACTATACTCTAACTCAGTCTCGCCCAGAATGCCCAGGTGCCAACAGAGGAGGCCCATCTGGGAACTCGGGAGGGAGTGGCCATCACCACCACCAGTGCCAGGACAGGAGGAAGACTGGGCCCCAGGTGCTGATGAGCCAGACATCCTGTGACCAACCAGGTGTGGGTGCAGAACTCATGAGATCTCAGGGAATGGTACTGCCTCAGGCCCAGAGGCTAGAGTCTAAAAGTGAGGGCGTGGTAATGCACAGGTCCTGAGAAGACCCATTCCCAGGTCCTCCACCATCCAGATCATCTGCTACGGTCTCATGCCTGAGGACCCATTCAGAGCAGGGACCCTTTGGCTTCAAATTTTGAAAACTTTTAAAATGCACATACACTTGAGAGGGGTGTGTCTCTTTAAGCCTTAGAGATCATCTTGGCCCCGGGATGATTTATGTCCATGACAACTAAGAATCTAGGGTGAGATTCTGATGCAGAAGACAAGGTGAGACTGTGGGGATTCCGTGTCCCTGGGGACTAGGCCAGAGAAAGGACAGTGACAGGGAAGTCCTAGGAGAGGAGAGCGGGAGGGAATGACCAGTTCTGCCCAGGCCCAGAACTCCCGCTTATGGCTCTTCCCCCTAACCTCTTGTCCTCTTCTCTTCCTGAGGAGCACGAAGAGTGGGCGCTTACTGGTGCTTCTGCATCCTCCTGCAACGGCTGTTCAACTCCTTTCTGGTCACATGTCAAGAGCAATCTAAAATGTCACCTCATCTGTGAAGGCTTTTTCCTGTGCCCCATAGCTCCTTATACTGTGTAATTTTATCACTTCACCTCCTATTTATCTCCCCCAAGAAACTGTACATTGAAAACAGGACAGTGTTCTGTTCCCCTCTCCACTGGCGGTGCTTAGCAGAGCTCCTGTTCACAGTAGGAGCTCATTCAGTGCATACAGGCAGGAACGAGTGTGAGGCATCTCTGGAAGCAGCAGCTCCCCCAACCAGGTTGTCATTCATGTCACGACCACGCTGGCTCAGGCTGGTGGGCCTGCTCACCCCCACCCCTGTTTGCTGACTCTGAGGCTCCCCTGCCATTCCTTCCTGCCCGCAGGACTTCAAGCCCAAGGGCACCGCAGCATCTCCAAAGGAAAGAGCCTGCACTGCAAACAGCAGTCCACAGGTCAGGTGCGTGCGCCTCGCAGACTAGACAAAGATGTGACTTGGGAAGGTCGAAGGTCACTCCACCTTACCAAGACCTCAAAGGACAATGCTTCTCATGGGCAGGATGGAAGTCTGTCCAGGACTCTGATTCCTTCTGCCCAGGAATTCAGTGATTCCCATTACACTCTGTGCCTGACATTAAACCCATTTTGGAGAACAATGTCTCTCCCTGGTGTCCAGACTGTGGTTTGAGACCTCAAAGAAATGGAGCTGACTGAGCAGCAAGGCGTGGGAAGCTGAGGGCAGGGGCTCTGCCTGTCTTCTCCACCTCCATACCCCTGACATCCAGCACAAGGTAGGCACCCAACAACCATTTACTAATTAATTAATCAATTGATCAGTTAATGATACAGAGAAACCAGAGCCAGAGGTATCTTTATAAAGGCATTCTATACTTTCTTCACACCATATACCCAGCCATATCCTGTGTACAGACATTCACTGTTCAAAATAAGGCATCAGCATGCATGGAAGATGCCTTTCATGTAAAAAAATTTTTTGAGAAAGGAGAAAATTAAAAAAAGAATCTGTCTTGCTAGAATGATAATGAATCTTCTCAGGGTAGGAGGGCTATTTTCACTTTCTTCTTTATTCTTTTATGCATTGTCTAAATGTTCTAATAAGCAGGTATTAATTTATAACCAAAAAACCAATCAATGCTACATTTATTCTGGCAAAAAAAAAAATCCCACAAAAACGCATCCCAACCTGATGGTCCTGGAAAGTATAAGATGTCTGAGAGGATCAAATGCAGGGAGACAAAGGGACCAGACCAAATGACGGAATGGCCACCCAGATGGACGCTCTGGACACTGCAAAGCCAGGTCCTCGCTCGCTGGGGGCCTCATTTCATCAACTTTCCCGGCCATCTCCCCAAACGCCCCTCTCTCCTCTGTCCCTCTAAGTCTGTTAATGAGGACCTGTGTCACTCCATGTCTCCCTTTCCCGTCTAGCAGCTTCAAGACGATCATTAAGGAAATGATAAAAATAGGTTTGTTTATTGATTTATCTCCTTTCCCCAATGCTCCTTCCTTCGAACTGTTGACTTGTTTCCTTGGCAACACAGCTAATTTGAGTGTGCTACTGGCCTGCACACCTACCATTTGTTCACTGCCTTCCTGAAGCACAGACAGCCGGGGCGAGGGAGAGGGCTGCCCTGCAGGTTACTGGGGCGGTGCTGGCTCTGCTTGGCGACTGAGTGCTGGGGGCTGAGCCCTCCGTCTGCCCGGACCAGCAGAGCGTCCCTATCAATACCTCAGAGACAAATCTACAGGTAAGGCCTGGGATGGACTCAGGCCACAAGCAGTAACTCTGAGGTCCCTCAGGGGAGACATGAATCTCTATGAGCAGCAGGATGCTGATCCCCGAGCGCTCCGCTCTCAGCTGCCTGCACTCAGAGCTGTGACATTAGACCACCAAGGAGACTAAATGTGCTCACTGAGGCTGAGAGGCCACCAGGGACAGGCATGCAGACACACTGCTGTGCTCTCCCCCACCCCGACCCTAGGCCTGATGGAGAATGCGCTTCTGTGGAAGGGCCAGACACTTCCAGGAAACTCCTGCAGGAGCCTAGAATATCCCACAGTCCCAGGGGAGGCGCTTCTCAGCCCCCTTTACTTACTTCTCCCCCTGCCCCCGGGCCCAGAACACTCTCCCTACGAGGTGTCTCCTTCCCCTCCCTTCCATCCCAGCCTCCGTTTTCAGAGGTCTGAGAGATGGAAGAGTTCAGAAGACAGACAGACTGTCTTTTTGCACATCTTTCCCCCCTACGTCCTCTGCACATAAATATTCTAACAAGGGGCAGACTCACTCCAAGTCAGAGGGCAGAGGCCCTGCCTAGTCTGTGGGTGCTTCAGCCCCTACACCAGACACTCTAAGTATGAATGACAGTGAAATACAGCTGTCCAACACTTTCATGCTGCTTTTTTATATGAAAAGAACTAGAATCTTCCATAAGACCCACAATGCAATGGAGAAAACGGAGCTGGACAATGGGAAACCAGAGCAGGGCTCTCAGTGCGAAAACTGCCCCCAACACGGTACTCCAGTCAGCGAAAACCACAGCTATCCATTCCCCCAAAGCCAAACAAGAAATTCAAAAGGATCAAAGTCTAAAATGATATATGACTATGAAAGCCCTTTGAAAACTGTGAGGTGCTACACAAATGCACAGTCATTTTTATTATCCTACTAAATCAATCTTTAAGCATCTGCTGTGGCTCTAAGCTTTGGGGAGAGCATCTGTTAGTGGTCACAGCCTCCGGGAGTGGGCTGACAGGCTGCAGCCATGGGCTGACATTGAAGAGACCTGCCACAATAAAGGATTTAAAAGAAAATTATGGTAATGGGCCTTTGGGAAGAGAGCAAAGACATTTAGCCCAGAACCTCCTGGGAATATGGAAAGCACATCCAAACGCCAGTCCCAGAGGAGGATTTATGAAGCTGACGGTTCTGATGCAATCTTGCCCCGTGATTAGAAGGGACATTAATCACACCCAAGGCCAGGGCTAAGAACAGGAGGGGTTGAACCATCACAGAAGTCCGGCTCCAGCTCCTTCAGACCCTGATGGAAATGCAGTGAGATCATGCTGGTGAGATCATATGCACCTCGCCTGGGCTGCTGAGAATGATACATCTGTCCTGGAGGGACCAGTAATACTGGAGGGTCAGGACCTTGTGCCTAAAACTCAGACACGGCTATAGCCATCACCACTGTTTCCAGAGAGGATGTCTGCACCCCTCCTGGTCTTCCCCATCCTCCTCGGAGGCTGGTATGCTCACAGGGGTCTCCGCCTCCTAGCCTGTCCACACAGGCCATGGGTGCAGTTCTTCAACCCTCCACAGACTGAAAGGAAATTAAAACCAGCCCTGTTAAAGCAGGCCTGGGACTAGCTCTCCTGCCCTTTCTCCAGACCGTGGTGCAAAGCAGGAGTGAGTATGAGATAAAAAGATGGAGCTCCCAGGGGGCTCTCTAACGCCTCTCAGCCAAGCCTGCCCTCCCCACCCAGCTGAAAGGCAGGCTAAGGGGTAAGCTGAGGTCCAAGGAGCCTCTTCCCGGAGGCTAATGTGCTCCTGGGTGGGCCCATTCTGGAATCCTCTGCCCTCAGTCCTGTGGGCTGACAGGGCAGCACAGCCCAAAGGCCAACCCAGAAAAGGGGATAAACAGAGGGACTGTATCCTTGGGGCTCTGCAGTAAGCAGACAAATTTTTCAGTCTCCTAAAAAAAACCTATATAACTCATCTGAACTCATCAATGTAGGAACCACCCTCATATCTGGAGTAAGTCATGCCCTCAACTTCATTTCCATCTCTTTTTTCCACCCTTAATTTTAGGTTTCCAGTCTGGGCTGATGGACAGATGGTGGCCCACACATCACCACTAAGGGGCAGGAGGGCTAAACCCCTGAGCTTCTCCATGGGAGTTACCAGGACACAACTTTGGCTGGAAACCTGAAAACCCACACCACATCCCCCTCCTTTCCCCTGCCACAGCAGATGCACTGCTAACAAGCAGAAAAATGAGATGGAAGGCTCTGCATGCTTCATGTTGTCCCACTGCATTATCTGATCGCTTTCTTTATTGCAATTTTTCTTACCACCCAACCTCATCTCTAAAAAAAAAAGATCGGATTGAAACACCAAACCCCTTTTCTTTTTTTAAAACAAAACAAAACAAAAATGTGTCATGTGACTTCCAGCCTTAACATCAATTTTTTAACTTTGGTTTCCATGGTGGTGGGATGCAACCTGCCATCACCATGACAACAGCTGCCTCAGTTCAAATTCACCATCTGACAGTCAGTCCTGAACACACATACACACACCTCTTTCTCTCTCTTTCCCTCTCTCGCTCTCTCCGTCAAGATGGAAATGCCATTACACCTACTCCTAAAAACTTAAACCCTAATGAATGAAAGACAAAGAAAGCAATCCTGAGAACATAGCAAGAGGCAGAGATTTCCCCCCAGTCCCCCAAAAGGCTTCTGTTTGCTGGCATGGTCCCATTACTCTCTCACGGAGATCACTGGGCTCAGTTACTTGAAACAAAAGATCACTAGCATTACCCTTTTAACATCGGCTCTGAAGCTACCTTCAACCTTGCAGTGCTTTTAAACCAAAGAACTCCCACCCGACTCCCATATCCCTGCCCTCTGTATAAAACGACTGAAAGGAAGTTCACATAACTGCTCAGGTGGGTGACCAGTCCTGAGGTCAGCTCCAGACTCCTCTGAGCCCCAATTCCAGAAGCATGAGGAGTGGGGGTTCTGAGGAGTTAACAGAGAACTGACTTTTTTCCCTCCTCCAACTCGCTTACAGTCAGCTGGGAAAAGTCTTAACAAATCCACTTTGTGTGTGTCTGACTGAATTCTGGACTCAAAATGCTTTCACTCGACACACACCCTTGGTGATCAGGAGACAGATGATTGAACGCTACAGAAAAGGGAATGAAGAAAAGGGGTCTATTAAAAGCCTCCTGAAGAAAACAAAACAGCAGTGCAAAAATTACCTGTTTGAGGAACCAGCCAGGCTGTTTTGAAGACACTCTGACACACTGGAGCCCATCAAGAGTTCCAGCAGCAATACACCTATTTGGGAAAGAAGAAGGTGGGCCGCAATCAGGAGCCACACCTGAGACTGTACACTGCTTCCTGTCGCCACTCACTCCGTGGGGGGTCAGGCAGCAATCTGAAGGAATCAGGAAAGTGAAAACTCTGAATGAGTCCGCTGATCACCCATGGGAGATTTTTTTGTTTTCCTCTGAAAGCCCTGCAGCTGTCCCCCAGTGTCCAGAGACACCTACTGAGCCCCCAGACCACATGAGAAAATGTGGAAGACACTAAAAATGCTCAGCTAGAAAGAGAAGGTGAGAGAGAGACATCATAGCTGTTTTCAAATATCTGAAGGGCTAGCTGGTAATGGGGGCCTAGACGTTGTCTAAGCTATCGTGGAGGGTAAGTCTAAGACCAACGTGGACTGCCCATCCCAAGGCAGATCTAGGGCAATACAGAGAAGTTCTCGTCCAGTGAATGGATGATTTTGTTAAGCAGTAAACTAAATTTACTAACATATGTTTAACAACTAGCCTCTACAAAGGGTGAGAAGCCCTGATGAGCAGCATTTGCCAGTGTCTGGAGTGTAAATACTCTCTCTGTGGCCAATTTCAAACTACCAATTTGACATCAATGCACATGGAGTTGGAAAGAGAGACGACAATGAACGCCCACGAGCTGGGACTTAGCCAAGTCCAGCACACCACTTAGTGCGTGTGCCAGGTCTCTGGAAGACCATCAGGGATACCTAGGAGGAGATTCCTGTATGTGACAGCATTCGAGCTGGAGCAACCTTGTTTCTAACAAGCATCAACAAACGGGTAGGAAGCAAGATCAATGAGTCTTCAGTCACTTGTTCAAGGGCCTCCTGGGTCAGCTTGATTCACTCTGTCCCTTCGCCTCCAGTTGCCCACTTAGCTAGACCTGTGCTTCTGCCGTCTGGACTGTCTCCTTTGCCACAGAAGGCTGGAGCCTGTGCAGCTGGATGGGTGCCAGAAGCAGCCCAGGTGAATGGTCAGTCAGTGCCACAGAACACAAGAATCAATCACCCATTCTCTCAGGCGGAGTTCCAGGATACCCAGGGGGCTTCTGCAAGATTGCTGAGAGCAATCAGCAAGATGTGTGGTTAAATCACAATCCAAGAGACAGAAACACATCAGGTAAAAGGCTCACCTCTTATTCTAGAAGATCAGAGGCTCTCAGCCTTGCCTGTGGAAGATTACCTGAAAAGCTTTTAAAAATCAAGGCTACAGGTATCCTCTCTCCAGAAATTCTAATTTAACTTATCTCAGCTACCATCTGGGCATCAGCATTTCTAGAAGTTCCCAGGCCGATTCTAATGGCAGCGAGGGGAAAGAACACTGCTTTAATGCTGGAGGCCGTGAAAGCTAACAGGGTCCTCAACTCAGTGAGGTAACAACAGAGGAAGTGAGGATCTCAGGGCACAAAGATAAGAGCTGAGAGGTGCCTCAGAGTTTTGTTAACTATCCCAACACACTAGCTTTACAGACATACGTACTGAGACCAGAGGTGGAAGGGGGCTGGCTATTCCAAAGCTGGGACTAGAAACCTCTCTGGATTCTCAGCCCCATACCCTGGATCTATTATCGGAACAATCAAACAAACCTCCCTGGCTTCTTGGCTTCAATTGAGGTTTCTAGTAGGAAGGGATCTTTTTATTTACATTTACTTCCTCCATCCCAAGACTGCTCAATTTTTCTCAAGAGTACATCTCTTAAGGTAGGGTCTGGATGGCTTACCTCTCCCAGGGCCACTGAAGAGTTCAGAAAACACTGAGATGAGTGCTTGCCTGAGCACCCATTTCCTATCTGCTGAGATGTGATCTTGGTTCTACATGGGGTGAAAGCCGATTGCCTAAGAAGTCCTTCCTATCGTTTCACACAGTTCCCCAGCAACTAACAAGGGATTCTCTCCTGCAACATTTTTGGGAAAGCAGAACATTAACCATTATTCTGAATCTCTGTTTCCCTTCTCCCTGCAACTATGCTGGTTGGCCTCTCTTGAATTATCCTTCTCTTACCCATTTCTACTGTTTCTTAATTAAGTCCTCTTTTACTAATCACCATCCCTGTATATAGCTTCCTGTGCCCCAGTCCAATGCAAACACCAAAAAGCACAACACATACTTGCTAACTAACAAAAGATGAGGAAGCCCCGAAGAGAAAGAAGGGGCTAGAAGGAAGATGACTGAGCAGCAAAAGGGTAGTGAGGAAAGAAAAGAGGAAATGTGGTCAAAAGATCCCTAGATTTAGAGTCAGGAGCCCTGGGTTCTAATCCTATATGTCATACGCTGAAGGACCTGCGGCAAGTCCCTAACCTCTCTGGCTTAGCTTTCCTACGGATAAATGAGGTTTGGGTTAGTTTCCTTCAGGTCCCTGTAACTCTAGAATTCTATTATTCTGTGGTGCTAGTAAGTAACAAGGGAAGGGAAGTGGGGGAGGAAGAAGGCACAGCCATTGCTACAATTTACAGAAGCCATTTTGGGTGAAGCTAATGAAGACATCCAGCAACAACACTGAAAATGGAAATCCTGGCACCGTGAAATACCTTGAATACCTTGAAAGTGTCTAAAATCAATGGAAATATTTCTAAATTTTCAAAGAGCTCTATGACAAGCAGAATTGGCTAGAAACTCCCCTAAGAGAAGGTTAATGAGAAGTTAGACTCCTCCTAAGGGTGGCCTGGGGGTGAACATAAGGCTGCTTTTCCATAATCCTGCTGCAAGCCTTCTCTACACTCCCTATTGGAGTATGAGAGTCTTTTCTTCAGCCTCCCTGTTCTCCCAACCCCCACTTCTTTAAACAGCTGCAAAGCCAGAAGCATTCAGTAAGATAGGTCAAGAAAAAAATCATTCAAGTTGCCTCTTCCACAATACACTTCGTGCAGTGGGCATCCCAGAAAAGAGAGGGCTGAAAGGAGACTTCTTTGAGGGCTGGAAAAAAGAAACTGGACTTTACAGGCTAATACTGAAAGGAAGAGAACTGGCATTTCCACATCAAAGGTCCTTGGCACAGTGAGGAAGGAAGTGTGGCCCTGGGGCTTTTGGCAAAGAGAAGACAAAGGAGCCCAGAGCTCCACTCCCACCTCTGGCTCACGGTCCAGGGACACGGCGCACGGTGTCTCAGGTCGGTTTTGTGATGGCCTCAGCGGGCAACAGATCTCTGCTCTTCTACCATCTATTGACCCTTTACTCCTCCATGGGTTTAGCTTCATACTCAGGGGGTGCTACAGAGACAGACAAGCAGCTCACAGTGCCATCCTGAAAAGATGCCCTGCCAGTCTTCTGGTCTGCCCTGAGGCAGCGTGCTACAATGGAAAGACAACAGTCAGTGGAGTCAGTCAGACCACATCTACCTATGACCTTGGGCTAATCATCTGTAAAATGACAATAACAATAACCACGTCACACAGGGTTGGGTTGAATGAGATACATCTCCAAAACACACTGTAGAGTGTCTATTACACAAAAGACACTTATGAAAGGTTAGTTTCCTCTGTTCACTCCCAGGGATGCATACTGAGGCTCTCCAGGCCTGGATATGGTCCCTACAGAATGTTGGTAAAAAGTACATGATAAAAATGAATAAAGTAAGAGAAAAGGAGAGAAGAAAACCTTCTGATTTGTGCAGGATTTTCTGAATCCAGCCTCTTTCACGGCGGAAGTGTGGAAATTTCCTGGACGGTTCTCATTTCCCAGGCTCCAGTCCTCAGCTTTCCTCCCTCGAACTGTCTACTGATGTTTGTGACAGAAATGAGCCCAGTCTTTCTGAGCCTGTGCAACCAAAGGTGGGCATTTGTTTCTCTCTAATCATCACCAGAGACAGAGGTTGCCCAGAGATGCTGTAGCATCCTTATCCATAGAACTTCAGAGGAGGGGGGCAGATGGCGATCTCAAAAATAAATACATACACACATGAATTGTTATGAGAAGGGAATGTTATCTTGCCAAAATGCCCAGATCCTCTGAATTTACATAGGCCCATATTCTCCAGACCTGCCCCCTCCTCGTGTTACCACATCCACCCACCCATCCCACCTCCAGAAAAGCCCACACCCTTCAACTGCTCCCCATATCAACAGACCAGAACACATGCATCTTTGTGCATCCATATGGCTCACTTATTTTATAAATACAAAGCCTCATGCAAATACAATCCAAAGTTAGCAGAAAAAAGAGGCATCCCTATTTTTTAGACCCGCTCCCTAATTTCTTTTGAATCGTCTGTCTGGTTTCCAAAGGACAAATGGCACATCTTAGTTCCACATTCACATCCACATCCTGGACCAGTTTCTAGGTCCCTCAGGCAAAACGTCCTCCAGTATCCAGCTCAGTTGATTTTCACCAAGCTCCCTGGGCAAATGGCCAACGGCTCCAAGCCAGGGAGGCTCCCTCTCTCACCACAGGCCTCTAACCCTTTCAGAAGCTCCTTCATAGTTCATAGAGTCCAAACCTGACTCCCTTCCCCGACAGAGCAAGAATGGAGATCCTAAATACCCAGAAACCCAATCAGACAGGGAATAGTTAGCTAGAAGGCTGGCAAACCCTGAGACGAAAATCTGCCCAGAAGCCAAGCGTGCACTCTAGGAGCAATCTTTCCACATCCCACCAATCAGGCCATCTAAAACCTGTGGCTCCCATTTTTG
Organism: Manis pentadactyla; assembly: GCF_030020395.1. Taxonomy (NCBI): domain Eukaryota; kingdom Metazoa; phylum Chordata; class Mammalia; order Pholidota; family Manidae; genus Manis; species Manis pentadactyla. Next base: position 109,668,173 of record NC_080027.1, on the reverse strand, counting down.
TACAAACAAAAATAAAGTCAAATGAGTTTCAGGCTGATAGTTCTGAGTATCTGATCTGCTTTTATTAAAAGCCGCTGGGAAAATTCTGCATTATTATTGCTCCTGAAGATATCTTTTTTTTGGGGGTTATAAATCCAAATGTGTCCTTAGGGACAATATCGGTGTAACATCAGCACTAGAAACATAAAAAGACATATTTTGATGTAGATATTTAAAAAGTTATCTTAAGAAATGTAAACCCAATAACCTGGAAAAGAAAAAAAAGTCTCATGGCAGGGGCTCTAACCCAGGCCTCTAGTTCTCAGTTGCTGTTGAAATGGGCAAAATAAGTTCACCTCTTCACGCCCTAGTCCCCCAAGCTGTGAAACATGGAAAACAAGAATGCCTAGCTGTGTAGGACTGTCATGAGGAATAAAAGCAATAATCCCTGGGACATACTTTGCAGAGTAATCTGACACTTAGCAAATGCTCAAAAATGTTTGATATTTATTAACTATCAACATTAACATCACTACTAATATCTAACATGCTCACAAAGGGCTTTCATACACATGAGCTGATGGTTGTCTGACGACAGTCTTGCAAGACAGGCAAAGCAGGAAAATGACCTGCACCTCATACCTAAAGACCCTGAGGCTCCAAGATGTTACAAAACCAACACTAGGTCACACAAACATTAAGTGGCAGCACTTAGGTTGGAAACTTGACAAGAGTCAGGAGAAAGGAGACAGTACTGTCAGAAGAACACTTTCTTAGCTGCAGAAGTACATCCAGAATTAACCGGATACTAACAACTAAGATTTATGCACGGCCTACTGTGTGTCAGACATTGTCTGGTATTTCACACATATTATCCATATTCCATCTGACCCTCACAAAAATCCTATCAGATATGTATACTCTATAGGTAAAATTTCTATTTCCATTTTATGTTTGAGGAACCTGAGGCACAGCAAGGTTAGGAAGCTTCCCCAGGGCACACAGCCAGGAAGTGGTGGAGATGGTACAGATTTGAATCTGGAAGCCATGTCTCTAACCATGACACTCTCATGCAGGGTCCCAAGCAGGGGCTGATAAATCCTGAACTGTAAGGTGAAGTACTAGCATACATGACTCTACTGTCCCTTTGACTCCCAAGATTCTGGGGTCTGACACTTCTATTGTCCAGTGAAGAAACAAAATATTGTCTAAGCGAATCTCTGAAAATGCCACCTACTGTGGACTCTGGAGAAAGTAAGATGCTGTATCTTAGCCTAAAAACAGACATGAAATTGTCAAAAAAGTGTGTATTGATTTTAGCAAAGCATGTGCCAAGGATATCTTGCACAATATTCTTGCAGACAAAACTGGTTACAGCACAGTTCAGAAAACCTGAGAAAAACTGACCAGTACACCGATAAGCAGAAGGAAGGTCCCCAATTCTAACCATACTTTTATGTTACTTGGACAGAAGCATAAAGCACATGCCTATCCAGTCTGCAGATGGTGGCGAGCGAGCTCATGAAACCACAGAGTCTAAAGATATTGTGTCACAGAGATCACTTAAACTTTGGAAGTCACACCCCCGGGGCTCAAGTTCACCTTAGGCAAATGACTTAGTCTTCTTTAGCCTCAGTGTCTCCACATTTAAAATGAGGATAACAACATTTATCGTGTTGGATTGTTGTTTTGTTTAAATGGACAAAGTCTGAAGTTTGGTGGACATTCAGTGAATATTAGTTCCCTGTCCTCACTCAAAAAGGATCTCTATGGAATGGGCTGTTGGACCAAAAACAAGAAGATGAATTGTACTTGAAATAAACACACAGAGTCCTGAATTTAGATTCAAAGATTAAATTGGATGAGAACAGGCAAAGAGAACACTAACTTTGTCATCAATTCATATTAAAACATCCAGGCTTTTTAGCTGACTACAACCTCAAGTCAAGTCAGGAGTAGAATGCTATTTAAAAAAAAAAACTAAAAAATTATTTTAATTTGAAAAATGTGTTAAATACCAATGTTAATAAATACCATTTTATGTTCTGGTAATTAAAAACTAATAGATAATGACCTTTCCCTTGCAGGGATTTTAAACCAATACTGAAGTTAATGTGGTGTTATGATGAAGTAATAACTCTGACAAGAGAAATCAAGGAAGGCTTCACAGAGGAAATGACCTCTGAGTAGAGTCTTAAAGACAGGAAGTTTGGGATGGGGAGGGAACATTCTAGGCAGAGGGAGAAATGCACAGGAATGGAGGCCTGGGAGAGGACGCCACCTCAGGCATGAGCAGCCCCTTGGAATAGGTGGACCGAAGGGAGCTGTGGTGGTTAAGTGTGCAGAGAAGATCATGAGAAGTCCGACACACCAAGCTAGCCAAACCTTGGCCAGTTCCAAAGCAAATACCTGACAGAATCCTGACCCACAATCGTTCCTTTCTACCTCTGCTGTCCTGTACTACAAACACTAGTCACATGGGGCTATTTAATTTAAATTAACTAAAATTAAATACAATTTAAAATTTAGTACTCAGTTACAGAAGCCCCATATCAAGGGCTCAAGACCCACAGATGGCCCAGTGGCTACCATATTGGACAGTACAGATAAAAACATATCCATCATCAGAGAAAGTTCTAGCCAATAGCACTATCTGATGCCATAGACCATGAAATGAACAAAATGTAGATTGGGTCTGTACTGCTTTATACAACAGAACAAGGAAAAGAAAGAAAAAGAAGCAGGTATATACTATAATGACTTCAACTTCCTACACCTTAAGTTCTCAAAAACGGAAGAGCACCCTGTCTCTGGAAGCTTGATGGCCATCTACCAGGGTGACATAGATAGATTCCTGTACTGACTTAATGTTCTTTGGTTTGAAGCTTTGTGTTCCATAGCCTCTGGCTGACCCACTAGTACAAAACCTTCTCTGTAGCTCCTGCCCATGGAGTTCCTGTCCCACTTATATGTAAAGGCTATGAGGTTGTCTTCGGAGTCACTGGTCCTGATACCCTAACATCTCCAAGCATGAGAGTTTTCTGACATAGTGTTTTAAAACTGTAATCCATGGAACCCCTGAAATTGAACACAAATTTGTATGTGTATTTTTCAGGAAAGAGGGATCCATAGATTGATCAGACTTCAGTAAGATCTATGATCCCAATACAGAAAGCAAACAAACACTGCATTGGAGGGACCTAACAGATTCAATACTCCAAAAAGAATCATCCAGATGGCCACTCAGGTCATTTCCAACTCTGAAGTTCCATAGCCTCAGCATCTAAAGACAAGCATCCTGTAACTGAACAGTTTCAAGTCAAATAGCCCCCCACCCTGATTAAGGAGAAAAGAGATGGGGGTATAAAAGAACATGGAAATAGCTTCAGGCACAAAAGCTGGATAATTCAGCCAAATTAGGGAAGGTTTCATCTGTCAGCCTCTTGTTAAGGTGCCTATTGGAAGCTGTCTTGGAAATCTTGGTGGCTCATTTTCAGTGTTAGCCTACAGAAACAAACACATCCAGTTACAGGTAATACCAGTTTACTAACTGGAGAACTTGCCCAGTAAATCTAAAGCCTGCCACGCTATCAGTCCTTTTCAAAAATAATGACTTTGTTCTAACCACCACCTGACACCATAACAGTTGTACCAAGATTTATCTCCAGATCCTATAGTATTTGTAGAGCTGAAAGGACTGACTTCTAGAACAATGCAGCTATTCTCCAGTTATGTATAGCTAGAGAAGAATGCTTTGGTTAATTTAACAAAAAAAGGGATAAAGAGCTACTTTATATAAAATCAATAGGAATTATAATTCGCGAAAGCTCTGAACACAATTAAGTGCACATGGCATTCAAACCATTTTGAACATAATGTATCATTGGTGATATTCAGAAAGCACTATGGCATTCTGTGGTGCCTAGGGGCCTTCGGTACAAATTTCAATTGTTATTATGCTATAGATCTCCAGATGCCAATTAATAAAGAGTTCTGTATAACAAAATTCCAGATAACAAATGCCTGTACTTTTTTTTCATAGGCATGTTGGGTAATACAGAAATTGAAGTGATCTTTAGCAAGATCATGAAGTAGATAAAGCTTTTACAACCTCCAAATTCCCATGTCACAACTCTTCGATTTCCCTGCTAGCCACCCAGTGCCCTGACTCCTAGAAACTTCCTCTCCCTCCATTAGAGTCACATCTGGTTCTACAGGTCCAGGTCAGTGCAACAATAGGCACATAATAGGCATTTCATTCATGCTGATTGTTAACCAAGAGTAACTAATTAAGTAAATCATTCAACAAAAGTTTATTGAATGCTCACTGGGAGCAGGCTTTGTGCTAGGTGCTGGAATGAAATGGAGCCTGTCCTATGCCAGTTCTCAAAAGAGCCTGCTTTTAAAAGGCAAGAATAAGAACTAACTCTAAATTGATAATGTCATATATTAGCTACTATGTCCCCATCCCAAGATCATCTGCATTGTGAGAGAGAATTCTGAAAGCCTCACGACCTGGACCCAAACAATAAGCTTCTGTTAGCAGCAGGGTTTCATGCTGGTATATGAGACAGATTTGGGATGGAGAATCTCCTCAGCAATTATGTTAAGACTGGCCTTCTTTAAAGGCACAGCCAATCAGGTCACAAAACCATGTAGAGCAGCGGTTCTCAAAGTAGAGTCCCCAGGCCAGAACATCAATGTCACCTGTGAACATACGACAAATGCAAATTCTCAGGCCCTACCTCAGACCTACTGAATCAGAAATTCTGGGAGTGGAGTCCAGTAATCTGTATTTTACCAAGCATCTCCTCCATATTCAGGAGATTCTGAGACACACTAAAGCTTGGGAACAGTGATGTCCAAACAGGCAGAGTGTGTATATGTGACTTCAACACAAAGAAACTAAATGAGAAATTAGCCTTGATGCTGATGGAAATCACCTGCTGAAAGGAACAGTCACTGACAGAAGCAAAATAGTTCCCAGCAGCATACAGCTGGAAACTGCCAGGACATTAGTGAGTGACTGTTGAAAATCCATTTCATGCTTTTTGACTCTGACCAGCCCCATGAGACAACAGTGTGGAAATTGTGAACGAGGCACTGAAAGTTTGAAAAACTTCAAACCTATAGCCAAGCTGAAGGCTCAGAGAGACTTGTAGAGACTAATTCTCCTCCTCACACTGGTTCTCAGAGCCTCTTCTCTGGGTCCAGGAGGCTATTCTCAGTACCCTGCATCCTGGCTATGAAAATGATGCCAGAGTCTGATCACCAGCAAGCCTTGGCTCCTGACATTGCCCAGAGCATTTCTTCCTTTCCCTGCTAACCTGTTACTCACTTGGTCAACCACATCCTCTTCATCCCTCCCCTGACGAGGAGGAAGACATAAAGATACCCCATCCCTGGCTTTAATGACACAAGCCTTTGGAAAGCTAAGGCATACATCTAAAAAAGGCTTTCCAAATTCTCCAGAGATTGGGGGCGGGGGCCAGATGCAGCAAGAATGTAGCAGGACCAAATGCAGCAAAAAACACAGCCTCCAAATTATGCAGAGTTGCAACGGGATTTCAAAGCAGCCCCCACAGGCAAAAGGACCACATGTGGCACAGGTGCCGGCAAGGCCTCTCCCCGAAGTCCCTCAGTGGCTGGACAGCAAGACCCTGTAGCTGGAGCCTCACATGGAGTCACATTCCCAAGCCCTGCCCAGCTGCCTCTGGGATGAGCTAACCACTTTCAAAATGGGTCTAGTACAGGCCTTTTCTTTTCTTTTAATATTCAAGAGGGCTAAGAATGGAAATGCTTAGTCCTACAAATTTGGAACTCAAAATACATTAAGAAAAGAAGCTCCTAAGGACCCGCTGCTCTGCCAGTGGTAGGGTGGGGGATGCCTTGGGAAACTGACACTTTCCAGTCATGCAGAGCTGTTCTCCTGAGTCTGGCCAATTTCCCCCTCTTAAGGACACAGCTTCTGGCTGCTCCTCACTTTCCAGAGATGGTGACATAGGGTCTCACCCGGTTTATAGCCAAAGAATGGCCCAAAATGCAGGGATTGGAAAATTAAGTTAACATAATTGTGGCATCCATGAGCAAAATGACATGGAAGACATCTCCCTGAAGCAGGCTTAACGCTAGGAGACCACTAGGTTAAAAGAGCCTAGAGCCTGAGCTATACTTCCTGTCCTTAATTAAGATGGATGCTGGAAATGCGACTATAAACCTAGGGTCTTCTCTCTGAAGGTGCTTGGGAAGGGCAGTGTTGTGACAGGTCCCTGGCATTTTTACCCTTCTTTGAAAGGGACTACTTTAGAAGCCACTTGGTGGTGGGGGTAGTGGGACAGGGGTGGTAGGGGGTGTGTAGTGGCTGTTATACATTAGTTTCAGTGCCTGCTTCCCCCTCCAAATTCCTCTGTGAATTCACACTGAAATTTGAAAGGAAATAGTTACAGAAACCTGCCTTTTAGCTCAATGGCTCAGCATTTATCAGTGTGAAGACCTAGGATGATGAGAGGATTCAGGGTGACAAGTACTTGGGGACATAAATATCTTCTGGTTACCCATGTTCACTGAATAGAGGAGTGAAGGAGCTGCATATTTATGGGGCACCCAAATGTAACAGGGCTGGGTAGGAGGCAGTCAGTATAAAAACAGCAAGAAAAAGTATGTTACAGAGATTATTTTCTCCCCCAGCTACCTTTCTTCTTGGGTCCCAGTTCTACTGCAAAAAAAAAGGACTTAGAGGAAAAAATTGATCTGTGCAGCTGGCCCTCTGCAGGAAACCTTGCTCATATCCAAGAGGAAGGCAAATAACCTTCCTTTTCTGATAAATCCTAGGAAAAACCCACACATACAATGAATTATTCACAAAGCCTGAACCTAAAAATGAGACAGGGAGAAATTAGAGAAAGATGGAAAGGGACAGGACTGGGCAGAAAGAGGAAGTCATGCAAAGGGCCTGGTCTCTCTCTCTCCTTGGAAAAAAAAGGGTATTAATTACAGTCATGTTTAGGTTCCGTCTTTCACGTGTTCATGATCAGTGATAAACAAAATCAGATCAGCACGGTCACCTCCGATGGGCGGGGCTCTGGAGAGCTGCAGCCTCCCGGGCAGCCCTCCCGGGGCAGAAGGCCGATGGAGCACGTGGAGTCAAAGGGTTTGCAAGAGTTCTGGTAGCTCAGAAAATCTTGACTCCGTTTTATTTTAACTAAGAATACAAAGACAGAAAGAAACCAGAGGTTGCTGAAGGGGGGCGAAGGGGGCAGCAGAGTTTGAGGAGGGGAAAAAAAACCTGCATTTGATACAGCAACAGCTAAAAAGAGATAAGCAGTTTGGGACAGAGCTAATAATTCCAGACTCTGGATCTTTCAGAAGATAAAAAGAAGGCTTGTACTTGTTATCTTCCTCCTCCTTCTCCTCCTCATCCTCCTCTTCCTCCTCCTCCTTTAATTCATAGTGTGCATTGCACCGATTGCAGGGAAAGCAAGTGGAGGGAAGCAGGGAAATAATGACATGCAAACCAACAGACAAAACTATCACATCCAAGATATTTTTGTCTCCATCGTCAAGTCATTTCATTTCTGTCAAACTCCTTCACTCCAACTCGCTTTCAGGGCTGCATCCCAATTACAACTGGTCCCCACAACAGGTCACAGCCTGATTTCTGCAAGAAACATTACCCCCACCTCATTCCAAGGGCAAAGCCAACATGCAGTTTGGAGATTGTCCCGGGAGCCTCAGAAAATGAAGCCCTTCATCCTGCAGCCCTGGTGCCAGTTGCAGTCAGTCGCTATCTGTTTCACTGTCCGCATCCCTGTGCAGGTACGCAGGAGACATGAAGCCTTTCTGCATTATCTGATCATAGGATATAATTACAGACTTCGTCCTTGTTAGCTGCCGCCCTCTGCCCTAATCGAGGTACTGTGACTCATGATCCATTAGAGTTACATCAAACTTGATATTCTTGCCAGGATTAGTCTACTATCCCGCGAGGTGTGGTGTATTTATAGGCAACCAGGAGAAAAGTATATGTGAGTATGGGAGATTTGGGAACTAAAGCTTTCAGTAACCCTCACCAAAATCCCCCCAAATAAATGAACAATTTACAAAGGGAAATTCATCATAATAAACCACATAACTTCTGACCCAAAGCCAGAGTCCTATGGGGCTACAGTGACATTCTCTGCAACAAGAAATCATGGATGAGTGGCCACATGTTCATCATAATGAGCTTCCTACTTTAAATCATGTTCATTTCCACTTATATGTGCTCCCATGCTGAGTTTACCCACACTATCAGTGGGGAAAAAATTCTCTCCCTGTCCATCAACGGCAGAGTCTCCAAGTCAGAATACCATTTCTTTCCTTCATCCTCTGACCTAGAAAAGTGCAAACAAGTGTGGGGCATCTCACAAATGCTAAGGGAACTTGTAGGTCCGCAAGGTTACTGGGCCTGGGCACAGAAGGGTTAGAGCTGGTAAGCATATGGCACAGTGAACATGGGATGACATTCAGAGCAGCCGATTTCCTAAGAAGAAGAGAACCCTTTTGTTAGATCTAATAGAAGAACAAAAAAGAAAAAGGAGGAAATATTTAAAATGTAATATCACATTTTAAATCCGATTAGCATTTTCAAAAAGGTTATGGTATCCACTGCAGAACAGATGCCATAAGAAAATAAAATTATCTCCCTATGGGATTGTAGCTTCCAAGAAAAACGAAACACATTCAGAGTGCTCTGTTGAGTTGCCACCATCTTTTAAGCCAAGTCTGGGTTATCTTGGGCATTTCTTCCCCTAAGAACTAGACCTTCCCTATTAATAACTGGATATGGTTACCCCCACACACACCCAGGTAGAGGATCCTGCAAGCGTAAATTAAATGATTCCTTTTATCTAACTGATCTTTTCAGGCTAATATGATTAAAGAGCAGTAATATGGAGTGTTAGGAGACCACTAACACAGCACACCACAGACAGCAGGGCACGTTATCCTTCTAGTCCGACAGTGGCTTTCTTTAGCCAATAAGAGACGTATTAACTCCCATAAGGCATAGTGCACAAATAATCAAAATCCTGAAGCATGTTCAAATGTCAGTCCAAAGCAGGTCTTGACATGTATTCTGAACAACCTGGTCCTCAGAGAGAACAGAGAAGTACTCCTGATTCAGTAAGTCTGAACAAGTGTGGGACACTTGTTCTCACACTTGTTCAGTCTGTTTCACTGTTGCTCATATTTCATTTTAAGTACCCTGGTCCTATCATGGATGGGAGGAGCAAGCATAGTCTGAAGTGGGGTTCAGGATTCTGAATTTTTAACCGTCTCCCAGGTGATTCAGACGGCACTCCTTGCTCTCTTTGAGAAGCAAAACTGTAGAAGATTTAGTTCATGTACAACTAAGACCTGCCTTCCTTCAGGTACACTGAAATTTCTGAAGGACCCTATTAATAGCAACAGCTAGTGTTTACTGGGCAATTAGGCAGTATTCTAGGAACATGAAATATAGTAACTCATTGAATTCTCCCAGTAGCTCATTATTAGCATCCTCATTTTACAGACAAGGAAACTGAGTTGCAGAGTAATGAAGTAACTTTTCAAGGTCACAGAGCTGATGAAGAAACTGGAATCTGAACCCAAACAGCCTTGCTCCAAAGCCTTACTGTTAAGCACTGCTCACACTGACTCCCAGTAAGAAGCAAGATATTTCAGGAAGCTGGATGTTTAGAAAGAAAGGGAAGCTAGGCTAGGAACTTAGATGCCGTACTGGAAAAAAACGCAGAACCCACAGAAGCACAATGTTTCCACATGGTCACCAGCAGAGGGAACATATATATTAATTACATTGTAGAGCCATGAGAAAAAAGCAAACAGGGTGTATTTTAAATTTTCCAACAGGGCTCCTGTACACACCTTAGCAGATGTAGCCTGAACCCTGTTACAACAGTCTAAGTGCTGCAAAACCACTGAGAAACAACTACGGAGCTAGCAGGGACCTTTGAATGGGTCGGGGCTTTCTGCCAAAACGCCAAGAACGCTGCTGAAATCAACTCCCTAGGCCCTCCTTTGACTCTCTCTGGTTTGTCCTGACCAAAGAAAAGGAAAGGGCGGAGTAAAACCACAGTCGCAGCTTGCACTGGCAATGCCTGATAGAAAGGCGGTGTCTTTGCTGCAGAAGAGAAAATGTGAAAAGCCGAGACCTTGTGGGGTAGGAAACATGCTTAGTTGTCAAACCCGGGAGCCCAGGCCCAGCAGGAAGTGCCCAGGGTGCTGAACCCGGGTGCCTGTGGAACCCTGGCTGCCTGGGAGTTTCGGTGGCGCTGTCCGAGGTGCCAATGATGGCTGCTGGCACACTTTGCCACATGCAGGGTGGCTGGTAGGCTTTGTCTACAGCAAGGAAGCTGGAGGGCGCCTGCCTGAGGAAACACGACCCTAAGAGAGAGGCGAAGTAAAGCAGCATCTGGAGGGTGGGAGATTTTAGAGAACTGTGGGGCTGCTGGGGAAATCAGTAGAGACCTGATTAGAGGAGTGTTTGCAGCCGCAGCACGCTACACAATGAGATCTGTCCGCTTCGTGCAGCGCACCAGCAGGCGGGACTGCAGGGCCGGACTGTCCCCTCTCCAGTACCCCCATCTAGACATGCTTGACTCAGGCACAGTACACCCCCCTCCCATCACTCTGTGGGGGTGGGAGGGGGAGGAGCTGCAAGGAGAAGGAGGGAGGAAGCCCAGCCAGGGGTGGTTGTGGGAGGATGAGAGCAGCAGGAAGAATATCTGCTTAGAGATGCTCCTTCGTTTCTAATGAGGGGTGCTGCCTAGAAGCGCCGTGCGCCAGCCAATCCTGGTGCTGCTGAGGCCGGGAACTAGGGAGGCCGGAGGGGAAGGCCAGAAACCAGGGTGGGGGTGGTAGGGAGATGCCCAGGCCCCAGGGGGAAGTAAGCCATGTGCCTCACTGATATGAGAGACCCAACACGGCTCCAGCTGTCTCTGCTGCACACCTAGAGAGTGGGGGTGGGGAGGAGGGAGGCTAGAGGAGGGGCCTGCTTTGCAGGTGCACCCTTCTCTAGAAATCTCTCCCCACAAGCATCAAAGTCCCATGTCTCCAAGCCTACCCCCATATTTATCACCACCCCCATGGGCTTGTTCCCTACTAATTGTCCTCACCACCCCCACCAGCTCCCAATTCCTAAAGACCTTGTCAGACACCCAGATTCTTAGTGAAGAACAAGTCAGTGAGATGCCTAATCAGCATCCTGCATTTGGTGCACTTGGTTTAACCTACAAAAAAGCTCCTTCTAGGCCCATTCACTCTGACACCACCACCAGAGCCACCCCCACTGGCTCTGTGTGGAGGGCAGTTCCCTTGGAGCTAGGGAGAGAGACAGCCTGCTTGCACACCTCTGGGCTCAGCTGAGGCAGCCCTCAGCTGGCGAATTCAGGCCTAGCAGATCTGCCTGGACCGTGGTCACTGGAAGAACATTCAGCTGGCTTAAGCATTAAGAGGCAGGAGTACCCCACCCACCCAGGATTAAGGAAAGGATGGGCCCTGTTGAACTACTTTTCCTTGGCTGAGAAGAGAACTCCAACCCTGAGCTATCTGGGCTGTCATTAGAGATTGCCTCCCCTGACACACTCATTCACTCCACTTTCAGTGGAACTTAAACTCAGTCCCCAGAGTTAGCTGGGGCCCTAAGCAAATGCCTATTTTATTTATCCATTTGTCTATCTGTCTACAGGGGTTTTGGCACAGAACTCTTGAAGCTTCTGAACTGATAAATCTCCACATGGAGCGTTGACTTTCCTACAGGCAGATCATGCAGGTGTCTCCCAGCCGGTGGGGATGTCTCCCAGTCGAGGGAGGAGAAGGGGGACTGAGTATGAAAGAAAGCCCTGAGATTAGGGGCAACCCATTCTGTGTGAAGTGACTGGGGGACCTGAAAATCAGACAAAGCCCAGCCCGGGATGGGGCAGAAACCACCACAACACCAGGCACCCAGAGATGCTAGAGATTTCCACCTAGGAAAATCAAAAACTAAAAAGTCTTACCTTGAACAGCACTAGTGCCCACTGATTTCTATGGCACCAAGCCTGCCCCTTGGATGCACTGAAGTAAAGAGTGCACTTCAGCAAAGGGGCAAATTGGCACCAGGAAGGGGACAGGGGATAAATGCCATGCTAGGTATCCCCCCTCACCCGAAGCAATGCAAAGGGCGAGAGGGCAGTGACGGTGGGCAAGAAAGGATATGGCCAATCGATGAGCTTCTTGGCATATTTCCTGACAATGTTATCTTCTCCGAAGATGAACAGAGATCTGTTGACGGTGAAACAGTTCTGCCGGACTGGAATCGGGTTGTACAAAGCCATAGTCCGCGCCCGTTGCGCTTTCGACTGCTTGTAGGCTGCCGCCGGCCCCGAGGCCGGCACGGGGGTCCCTTGCCGGTTCCTGCTCTGGTCCGAGTCTCCATCGCCCGACCCTGGCCTGCCGACCACCGCCTCCCCGAAGCGAGCCATCCTGAAGTTTAAACAGACAGAAGACACACAAAGGTGATCGCGGCCGAACACCCGCACGCAGCAGCAACAAGCAGAAAGACACACGGAGACTCAGAGCCGCATCCACACGGGCACTGGGACCACCGCCTCTGGGGAGCCTCGCGAGCTCTTCGGAGAGGAGCAGCCGCAACCCCGCCGCTCGGAACTGTTGAGTCTAAACACAACCTCTGCGGAGCTCCATTCCTCAAGGAGGAAAAAAGGGGGGAGGGCTTGGGGGTGCTCAATTTCGGAGGCAATATTTTTTTTCAAAATGCCAGTGTGTGGTGGCATTCAGGGACTGGAGAGGAGAGGGGTGGAGTAGGCTGCGCTTCCAACATAGATCCTCTTCTGGCAGACGCACCACCCCAGTTCTGGGAGAGAGGCAGGCATCGGCTCGCTAGGTAACAGTTTGGTGATTTATTGGGGGAGGGGATGGGTGAAAACAAAAGAACTTAAAAAAAAAAAAAAGACAAGGAAGGGCTATGGTGACATGCGATAGAACACCAGCCCCAGCAAGTCCATCTAAGAAATTCCACAGCCAAGACTTGGGTCTTTAAATCTGCCAGCACAGACGCATCCAAAGGTTGAGAGACAGAGAGGGAGGGGGGAAGAGCGGTGTTGAGGTTCCTGCGTAAACCGCAACGCCCAAAATATCAAAATAAGAAGTCGATCCAACCAGAGAGGGGCCAATGACTTCAGAGCTCCTGCGCTTGGGATAGAAGTTGAGCAGCATCCAGGGAGCAGCGAAGCCCGAGTGCCAGCATCCTCCCAGAGCGCTCGCCGCTGCCGCCGCCGCCTCCCGGGATCAGCATGCAACAGCGATCCGCGGCTGCGCCAGGAAGAGGGCGGGAGCGGGCGGGCGGCCGGGCGCTGGGGCGAGGGAGGAACAGGTTGCAGCCGAGCCTAGCGGTGGCCTGCCCCGGGACTTGTCCGAGCGGCGAACTTCCCCTCTAACGACTGGGTCTTCCTCCTCCACCCTGGCAGCCTCCCTCCAGGAAGCATTTGAGAAGCCGCGTAGGAGGGGCGGGGGGAGCCAGCTAGCGGAGCGCAGAGGCTCGGCGTGGAGCGCACCGGCTGCCCGGAGAGGCGGGGGCGAGGCCGCCGGGGACAGGGGCGGGGATGGAGCCGGAAGGCCCCCGGCCCGGCGCCGCGGGAGGTTCCTGGGTGCGATGCTGGTTTGGTGTATTGATTGATTTAGCCTTAGGGGAGCGGACCACCTCTGCCAAGGTCCGGGAAAGAGTCGCCTTTTCCCATGTAAAGCCTAGAGGAGAGAGGCGGGCGCAGCTGGCGGCGCGGCGGAGTCTCCGCAATAGAGCCGAGGCCGCGGGGGCGCACACGCACGCGCACTCGCCCGCCCCAGCCGTCCCCGCCCCCAGAGGCGCCCGGCGCTGGGCCGGGTGCGGGCCGGACCCCGCCACCACCGCCGAAGCGGAGTGGAAGCTTCGGCGCCCCAGAGCCGCGAAGCCGCTCCACCGCACTTCCCAGGCTGCGCGAACGCTGCCCAGGAATTTCCGCAGAGAAGGCAGCACCCTCTACCCATCTGCCCACTTAGCAGCCTAGAGGCCTCAAGACGGACGCTAGGACTTCTGGGGGCTTCGCACTCTAGTATTTGGTGCCTGCTCCCAGGGGAACTTCTGCCATCCCTCTCCAAAGGGGACAGTCTGCAGTAGCCTTTTAGGTTGGGCTCTAGCAGAGCCTTGCGCGTGCATTTCTGGAAGTGTGGTCCAGATACTGGGGCTCTAGATGGGGACCTTGAAAACTACTGTTCTCAAGATCTTAATCAGAGGGATCCTCCCACCCCTATGCTTTACCCACATCAGCTTCACTCACTTCATCAAAGCCACCCCATTAATGAAAAAAACAGAACTAGTATCTAAGCTGCAATAATGGGAAAGGCGGACTCCAGTCCCTGGAGAGAATTCCCTAGGTTTAGCAACCAAGCCCTTCCCCAGGGGTGCCTCAGTGGTCTGAACTAAGGAAAGGTACCAGTCACCCACTCCCATGTCCACACCAGCTGGGGCACAGCTTCCTCTGCTTTTTGCTGTCTTGGCCTCAGCACAGAGTCCCGTCCAAATCCTCCCCACGTGAGCAACGGAACAGAAGGGGGTGGGGGGCTGAGGAAAGCAAGAGACTGACCAAGCCCAGAGGTTGGAAGTCATGGGTGAGGGTGGCTTCATGAGTGTTAAAGGCAGCGTCTCTGTGTGTGAGCCTAGCTGGGGGGAAGGAAGGTGCTATCTGAGTGAGAGGCATGTGTGTTCCTACTGGTATGTAGTCTGCATGTGCAAGGCCATGTGAGTACTGACATAGGTCTACAGTGTGAGGATGTATGTGTATGTGTGGAGGGCAATTCTCTGGGTACCAGAAAACCAAAGGAATGGTCTCAGCATGACCCACCCTGCCGGCTGGCATTGCTGCCCTTGGGGATAGCCTGGTGACCTTTTGATTCAGGGAAGTCCATCTCAGGCCTTGAAATTGCTATTCAAAGTGAGTCAGCTCTGACTAGTATTTTGAATTCACATTATGTCTGACTCTGTCCTTCTATCTACTTTAACTGGAGGGTCCTTTTCTGTCTGAATACCAAGTCAGAAGTGAAAGTGGTGCTATGAACGTTGAGTCCCACCAGCCTGTTAGTCATTTAGAACCAGTCACAAGTGGCTCAGTAACCTTGTAAATTATATAGGATTAGAAAGGGCTTTCAGAAATCATGATCAGATCCATGCTCTCAGGCAGGACCATAATCCATAGCACAAAATTCATTCAAATCACTCCTTTGACAAATATATTTGAGTACCAAGCACTGTTTTAGGTACCAAGGTACAGTAATGAACAAAACAGATCATTTCAAGAATAGTACCCTCTTCCTGCATTAAGTTAGATTCTATAGCCTTACTGACTAGAATGCTTGAGGGACCTCATTCTCATACGAGAACTTCACCCCTTTCCTTCGTTCATGTCTTGGTCTTCGCAGGCTGGAGGGTGGCATGCCTATTTGCTACTGCTCAGGAAAAGCAGAGCTCACCAAACTTTTACCTCTAGAAGAGGTTCCTAGAAGATCAGGAACACTTGACTTGTGTCTTCAATATCACCCACTCAGCAGAGATGTAATACTAGTTTCCTTTCCTCTCTCTAAAATGTCCTGGGCTCTCTATGGTTGCTGTAATTCTTTAGATCTTGAATCCCCAAGATAGGATATGATACATGGAAATGTAAGGACTCACTGGAGTTGAGGCTTACCTACCTGTTTTCTGAGAGAGATCACAAACACATGGGTTTGAAATAATGTAGAATATACTTTTGTGAGCACCTCTGTAGGGGACTTAGGGACTGGGAATTGTTGGAGGATGCAGCATGATAGCATGAATAGCTTTGGGAATGGACCTGGCCTAAGGGCAATAGTGCTGGGAGGGAAGGTACACTCTCATATTGCCCCCACCTAGCTGTCACAGCCCTTGAGACCTTTGATATCTGCAAACTTCTTTAATGCTCTCCAATGCCCCCAGCCTCTCAGCCCTCAGAGGCTACAATTTTAAGGGTTGAATAATATGTGTTTATCAGTTATCATTTTACATAAACCTCGCTCCAAACCTCTGTGGTCAGCCTAGTAACTCATGTATTATGACCCCAAATCAGCAGAATTTCAGAGACTCAGAAGTTTCTGAAATCAGCAGATTTCAGAAACGTTAAGTAGTTTGCCCATATCTGATCAGAAGCAGATTTTGGACTTCTAACAGATCTTCTGACTTCCACTTTATGGCTCTTTCTAGTACCAGGCTATGGGCAATAATAGTGTAGTTCTAATCATTCATTGTCAAAAAAAGGAACTATACAATCACATAAGCCTGCTGGAATGCTGTGCTTACCAGCCTCAAATTGAATTTGAACAGTAGCCAAAGGCTCCTGGGACCTTGCTGGGAAGGCACTCAGCTGGGAGCACATCTATTGCCCTCAAGATCCCCCACGATCCTTAGAAAAAAACAAAATCTGGTCATTGCTGTAATGGTCTTCATAAGGGAACTTGGGAGCATTCTGCCTCCAGTGTCCCTAGTTCCACTGTCCTCTTAAAGACCCACAAATGGAAACGTATAAAATCAGCAATTGGTCTTAACTTTGATTGCAAACAGGTTTCTGAAAATCCCTTTCCAGCCCAGGAGGGACCGTAGCAGCATTTTCCTGTTATCAGAGCACCATCTACTGGTACTTGTGAGCACATCGCCGTGAGCACAGGTATCACACTTCAAGGCCTAGACATCCCTATGGTGACCTCTTGCCACCAGTCCTCTACTTCCCTAAGGGCCTTTGTTGAGGTCAAAGCTCCAGATTTCACTACAAGACAACTACCCTCTCCCAGACGTAGGCAAGTGCAGCCCCACACACTTGGCACAAGGTAAACACATACACACAACGCACAGCTTACTGGGATACAGCCAAACGTTCTACATGTTTTTCTGCAAGCAGTGACCTGCAGACGAGACACCCAAGTGAAAAGCTTTCTTGGATTATTAATCCTTTGCACACAGTTCAATGTCAAAGCCTTCACTCTGCAGCCCCTGTGCCCCAGGACACCATCTAAAGTACAAGCAGGAGGAAAGGCAACCGGTAGAGGGTCCCTCCAGCCCCCTATTCAAAAGCAAATGAACAAGCTGGCCACACCACCCTGGACCAGGCAGACCATGGGAGTTGGTACTAAGATGGACATACATGTGTGGCAAAGAAGGAGAAGCACTTAGCCTACTCCCCTCATTCACAAAGCTCTTCTCATACTTGTCAGGCCTTGAGCCAGCTTTGTATGAGATTTTAACCCATTGCTGAGGAGTCTGCAAATCTAGCCTCATCCAAAAAGCATGTGCCTCCCCCACCAGCGCACTCCCTCAGTTCCCCCTACCCTGCCAGTAGACTCAGATAGCTTACACTTAAGCTATCATAGCCCCCTTTGTTCTATTTTTCCCCTGTTGAGCTTTTCCAAGAAATAGACTCTTATGCAAAGCAACGCTCTAAGGAACATAATGCAGAAAGGATTTGGGAGTGAGTTCTTAAGAAAAAAGTTGGCAGGAGACCATGTGCAAGTTCACAACAGAGCAGAGGAGCATTATGGCAATGCAGACATCTTGGGAGTCTGCTGGCTTCCGCAATGCCTTACACCCCTCACCTGGGTGAAGACAGAACTTCACATGCTTATGTAATGTCCATCCCTAGAACCAGCACTTCTCGAGCCTATGCCTGTGAAACACCACAGCTCTAACACTCCATCAGCTAACTATAGAGGTGCAAATTTTGCTTAAAAATGTTTTTTAAACCATTCATTTATGACAACTCAATATTGCCTGGGTGCCAACCGTGGTCATGTGATCTCACTGCATTTTCACTGCAAGACTGTGAGGCCCATTCTACTGTCTGAGGCCCAGAGGGTGAGGGATTTGTCCAAGTGCAGAGCTAGGAACGAGCAGAGCTGAATCTCCTGATAACAAAGTCAGGATTGCTTACAGTGTGTGGCCTCTATTAACCTACTGGATATGCCAAATAATATTTTCCTAAGAGCCTGGTCAGAGGCATGATGATCTTGGACCTTGGAGAGCTGAGGCATGCCCTTGAGCCTGAGAGTGTCCCAGAGTGTTAGATTTCTAAGACTGCATGAGCTGTCCCACAGAGCTGCTACGAAGATTGAGTTAGTATGTGCAAAGCTTTTAGAACAGTGCCCACCACACAATAAGCACCATATCCATGTTAAATACATTTCAGCTGTGGCCAGAGTGACACACAGCAAATAGCACATATCTGGCAGCTGTGTGTTTCTCAAAGCTGACTGCAGAAGTGCAGCCCAGGGATGGCTTCTGTGGGTGTTGGGTAGACAGAGGGGCAGGAAAGGATAAGCGCCTGAGACTAGGTCAGAAAGACAAGTGGGGGAAAAGAAAAGTATTAAGAGTAAAGAACCCAAAGACCTTGGGAGCTGGGAGAGACAGGGGTTTGTTTACTTACTGATTAGTTCATAAACCCACTTAACACATACTCACTAAACCCTTTTAATGTGCCAGGCATTGTTCTCAGGGATTCTGAGACTCAAGGATAAATTAGACACAGTCGCAGCCTCTAGAGCTTAAGACGAGAAGAAAAGAGTGTCTCATGAAGGGCTCTCGTCCAAGGCAGAAGGTAGTGTGCAGCCCAGAGAGCACTGCGGGAGAACCGCGAGGGGAGACGATCCCTCTGGCTGGAGGAAGGCAGGAAAAAGGCAGAATCAGTGAGATCCCTCTGAAAGAGATGGTACTGGAGGACAGGAGCAGAGTGGAACAGCGGCGTGGAACAGCAGCGTGGAACATGAGTGCCTGGGCTGTGGAGGGTAGGCAAGATGCATGGGATTGGGTGCATGGACAGCATTTTTGGACAGCATTTTTATTTGCTTTCAGTGTATCTAGTATCATAAAAATTCTAGTTTTATCACTTCAATCCTCTCTTCACCATAAGGTAAGGCCACTTTTCAGCCCGGACAAGGGTCAAACATATTTAACCAATAGACATTAACCCTTCCTGGGAAAGTCAGTTTGGAGCTTCAATGTTTAGCCCCAGATAGGAAAGGACCCCTGCTCCATCAACGTACACCTCAACTCCCACCCTGGGGTCCAGCCTTGCTTCCAGCCAAGGCAAAGTACCACAGGACGACGCTGCAGAGCTCCACCTCTGACTGATGGGAGTAAGTGGAGGATGCAGCAGTGTCTATGGGTGAGAACAACCGACAGAAGCACACCCCTCCATCCGCCTCCTTGGCCTCTTGACTCAGAAAACAAAATACAGCCCCCACACTGCAAGGCTTGCTCAGCCTGGGTGGGCACAGGCTGATTCATTCATTCAGCAAACATAAAATGAGCATCTTCCACGTGTCAGGCAGCGTGTCAGGTGCTGGAGCAAAGGAGGTGGTGCCTCGGGCTGTAACCTGAACTTGCTGGTCTTGATCCACTCCCCACATTTCACTCTTGAAGACAGCAACCCAATATTGTTAAGAGCAGCTCATGGCTGAAACAGAGCCTAGAGGAACCCTGAAGTCCCAGAGGAGAGAACTTGATTCCACCACGCTCCCCAGTCTTGCCTCTGACGGGCCTCTTTGGATTGGAATCATCAGCAGAGTAAGCCACCACCTGTCCATCACCACACCCTTTCTCTCCCACTCTCTCCTACACTGAGCAGCTGCTTACACCCACCTGGTATAAAATAATCAGAGTGAATAAGGCATCCCCATATGATATGGACTTAAGGCCAGTTTTGAAATGTGTGCCTGGGCGGGCCATGTGCTGGCTCTGTCCCTTCCACTCCCCAGAAATCGCACCAAGACACCCCTCCCACCACTGACCTCCCATGCTCCTGATTTTCCTCTCCTTTTCCTTGACCACTCTGTAGCATCTGGCACCCCTGACTCCCCTCCGTCTCACAGTTCCCCCTCTTGGTGCCCCAACTGCCACACCTCCCAGTTTCTCACTGTCTGCTTCCTTTTCTCGCCTCACAGTGCGAGCACCCAAGGGTCTGTCTGCAGCCCCTGCGTCTTTTCTGACTTGCCTCCCTTTGGGGCCACAGCCTACCTCACAGGTTCCATTATCCCCTCCCCTTCCACATCTACTCTGGATACCCTGCCCTTTTACCTCATTTCCAGACCCAAATGCCCAACTAAGTAACGGCTGTCTCCATAGGGACTGTCCTTCATCAGCTCAAACGCAATGCATTCAAAAGCAGATTCACTGTCCTGCCTTCAAAGGAAGCTCCGCCTTCAAAAATTACAGTTTCTACCCAGGTGACATCATTCTCCCTGTCAATCACTTCACTTCGGTGGTTCCTTGCCGCCTAAAACACAGCCAGACTCCTTCGCCTGACAATTCAAGAGATTCTGAATTCAACCTACCTTTCCAACGCCCTCTCCCATGTACCACGGTACTAACAGTTACATGTCATGCCCACTACTACCTCAAAACTCTTGCTCACACCACCGGCTTCAGACTAACCCAAAGCCCTCTTCTACTTTTTCTGCTTCTCCAACTCAGAGGTATTCTTCAAGGTGTGGTTCAGTTCGATTCTGCCTCCTCCATGAAGGCTTCCCTAACCTCTCCAACTTTCTCTGATCTCCACCTCCTGTAAACTCATGAACTTCTGTATTATTCATATCATACCTTGTTTACCCACTGCCATTGTTGTCAAGGGTCTATCGTCACCAGGCCGTTCCTATTTTTCAATAATGTGTGCCTTGTCTCCTCCTCCACTGCGGTATAAGCTTCTCAAGAGGAGAGAAGCCTCATTTTATTACCTACAATGCCCACATTATACTATCCCCATAGCAGCCCTTTACTAAATATACAGTCAACAGATGATGACTGAGCCCCCATCAGTCTTTCTGGTGAGAAGGAATTTTGGCACCAACCAGGCGGCTGGTCCCTGTCTGAGGGGCTGCCCTTCCCCAACACACTCTGGCTCCGACTCTGAGGCTGCTCTTGGTCAGGTGTGTACAGCTGTTCTTTCTAGGCTGAGTGTCCCTCTCCTTTATATCAAGAAAATGAGCTTCCCTCTCTTGGAGGAAATCAGGTGACTAACTCAGGGGGAGCTTCCCTGGCATAGCATCGGCCTCATCCTCATTTAATCAATCGTTAAATCATAGCGTTCGCTCTCTTATGAGGAATATCTCCTGCTCTAAAAATATGGTTGAAGTAGGATTTGAGGAATCGGTTATTAAAAAGAGACATTCAGACCACCACATAAAGAATAATTCAGATCCCGTTCCACAGCATATGAAACAGACAAGAATGAAAATATTCAGAAAAAAAAAATGAACTATAGTCTTAATTGGTTCTATCTCTTTGCTCTACAAAAAAAGTAAATATTATTATACCCCTTTCCCTTGTGAAAATTACATGGGAAAGAGGCACACGCTTTGCCTATATGCAAATGCACATGCTTGATTCTGATCTGATCTCAAGTTCTGCCAAGTGTACAAACATATGAAAATAATCTTCCTATGCTGTTGGGAGCTTTCAGACAGGCTTCATATAATACAATACAGTGGAGAATTACAAGTTCTTTTAAAGAGTTCTAAATATTCCTACTGTGCCATTTAAAATTGGGAAAGGTGGCAATGTCATTCTCAATCAAGAAAGGGAATTTCTGAAATATTCCTAAAGACTCTTAATAGGCCAGCCCCTTGACACACAGAGACACACTCCCACTACAGCCCTTTCCCTTAGAGACATGTTTTTTTTCACATGATTTCTCCATCACTCAGTCATGTTCTTCAGAAACATTCTGTCAGGTATAAAGTGGTCTAGTATTAATATAATAACCCAAAGGTTCTTATTATACTATTTTCCTTTGCTAAAATAATCTCTGTTCTCCAGTAAGTCATAATTTCAAATTTCAAATTCTAGGACAAAAAAAAAAAAGAGAAAAATGAACATGCATCAAACCGGTTAGAATAATTACAAGAAGAGTATAGACAATTGGGTTAATGATAACAGGTATTAACTAATTATGTGCAAGCCACTGTGCTAAACCCTTTACTGTCCTTATTTCTTATAATAATCCTATATGGTAGATGTGGGATTAATGGGATTAATACATAAATCAAGTAATATAGAAATCAAATGTACAAATACATATGACTTGATTGTTTTTCCCACAACTCTTGATGTGTGATCAAAAACAGAATGATGAGAACCAAAACAGTTCCCACGGCTCGGGGCCGCCTTCATGGTTTCAGTATCCTTGAGAAGCATCGCGTCCTTGGGCTAGACTCAAGGCCAGATAACGATGTTTAAAGTTCATTTTAAGTTTATTTGCTCAATAAATATGAGAAGTGCCTTTTCGGCATTACTCTTGCGCTGTTAAGCCTCGAGTCCCCTGGCTGGTCCTTTCAGATCTTCGATATCCCATCGTGTCTCCTCCCTTATCTGCGGGTCAGAAGCAGGGAGGAACCGACAGTAGGTACTGTTGTAATCTCCATTTTACAGATAAGCAAAACAAGGCTTAAAGAGATTAAAGAATTTCCCTTAAGGTCAGAGAGGTGGTGAATGACACAGCAGAAAGCCAACCTAGGTCTATTTGACTCCAAAATCCATTAGTCACTTTATTTTGTGATGATCCTAAAGCCCAAAAGGCAAGAAAATATCCAGACACTATAGCAGGTGCTGAGGGGCCTCAGAATAAGTAAGTCATTAGAAAGTGAGATAAGACAGGAGACTTGCACCTCAGCCCTGGTTGGGTTTACTGCCCCGTGTGCAAAACTGACAGCAATAATGTCTGCCCTCTGAATCTCAGGAGCCTCCTGACAGACCGACTGTGGCAGTGGATTCTCAAGTGCATTATGTTCCAGTACAGGCTGGTGCAATTAGCCTGACCCACCGCGGCTGGAGGCCTGTGTTGCAGGCTCCCAGAACAGCATGAGCCACACCGAGGAGCATGGAGTCCTGCTTCAAACACAGCTTCAACTCTTCCAAACTTCTCAAAATCCAAGGGATTTATGATTGCACACAATTTGCTCACAATGAACATGGTTTTACTCATATTTACTTGTTTTCCAATGAATGGCCAAATCTACCCAAAATGCCCCAAACCCTGGGCTCCCTGGTGGGCCAGTCTCAGGCAGCCATCTGGAAAAGCTGTCAGTCAAACCCTGGGAGTAAGTGAGGGAAGGAGGCAAGGGCGGGGAGATGGTGTCCCGCACCAGCAAAGGATGGTCTCCTGCAGTGCAGGCCAGAATGGTAGCTGGTGCTCCACATTCAGCAAAGCAGAGGGCAACAATATTCCTACCATTCAGGAATATCGATCCTGATCATTAGGTATGGCTTCAATTCTTTTTTTTTCATGAATACTTCTGCTGTCAACGCATGCCACTATAGGATTTGGCAATTTTAAACCCTCCTGCCTCTCAACTTGTTGTTTTCCTGCCGGCACTCCAGCAGGTAAGACACCCACAGACTCACAGTGCTCTGGGCTGTAGAATTCACAGGAGTCTTTAATGTTCAGGTTATTTTTAAACTTTTAGGCCACTTTCCCTTCCCACAAACAGCAGGCCTGCCATTTAGAACGGTGTTTAACCCACACCCCACCTGCCTTGAAACTCTAGCTCTTTGTTAAAGGAAACAATCCTTCAAGTAAGCACACACACACACACACACACACACACACACACACACACACACGCGCACACCCCTAAAAACTGAAGACAGACACCAGCTCACTGGGGTGAAGGACCCAACTCCCAATGTTGAGATTGTTGAGATGATGTGTATGAAAATGCTTTGTACACTTAGAGTGCCACCCCACTGAGGGTGGGATATTTGCAGGGGCAGACACCAGGCACTATAGCTGGTGTTAAAAGGCAGCTTCCTGTTTCCAAAAGGGAATTTTACCAGAACAATCAAAGCACTCAGAGGTCCTCCATTTGCCTAGGGAGCCAGACAGGGGCTGGCTCAAAGGGCATTAGGTTATAATTTTCTTCAAATTAATTACACCTTTTTTCTAAGTAGAAAACATTGGAGGGAAGGAAAAGAAATTCAGAAAACACTTCAACAACAAGAGTGAAGGAGGAGAATGAAAGAAAAAGTTTAAAAGCAGTAACATTTGTGGAAGGATAACTATACACTTTGTATGTGTTACCTTGTTTGATCTGCACAAGAATCCCATTAAGTGGGTATGTTTCGCTTCAATCATTTTTCAGAGGTGGCAACTAAGATCAGAGTAACTAAGTCCCTAAACAAAGATCACAAAGCCAGTAAGTGGCAGAGCTACACTAGCTCCTGGAGCCTGATGCCAGAGGTTACATTTCACCACTACACTCACTGCAAGAGACAAGCTGAAGGAGCAAGTGTGGCCTGAACCTCTGGCTAGACCTCTGGAATGGGTGCAGGAGCCCAACCTTAGCGTCACTCCAGATTCAATAAGGGCCAAGCATGGGTACGGGGCCTCTTCCAGAGCCAAAAGCAGAAAGAGAGGAAAAGTCCCTTTACCTAGAATCTGCAGACTTTGCATGAGCTACAAATCCCCACACGGCCACTCAACCATCGAGGATGGCACAACACATCGACCAGACAGTGTCCACATGTCCTTGGTGGGATACCTCTCAGAGCAAAGGCTGCAGCCTCTATACTCCAAGAGCCTATTATGAAATCAATCAAGCAGCTTTCTCTCACAGCAAACTGTTTAGCCAAAACTCATAACACACGGGGGATGAGTCACTGGGAGCCTCCTCCTCTCCCTCCTCACCCTCTGGCTGAGGCACCCAGAAGTGACAAAATGATCAGGTGGCTCAACACTTTACAGCTAAATACATCCAAGGGATTTTTAAAGCCAGAGCCTGTTTGCCTGGAGGCTACCATTCTGCGGCATCCGGGCCTCAGCAGGAACGGGCTTGCCTGCCTGGCTGCTTCCCGCTCAGGGAAGTGCCCATGTACCTCCCCCCTCCTCCCCGACTGCCCCTTCACCTTCCTCTTCCCCTTTTCTCCTCCCACCTCCTAAACGTGTAATCCTCTGAGCCTGTTTCTTACCTTCTCCTCTGTGTGTACACTCTCTCCTGATGATCTCAGCCATCCAGATGGCTTTGACTCAAGCTAATAGCTGGAGCACTCCCAAGTCTTTATGCTTGGCCGCGCTCTTCTTAAAGTGTGGTGCCACATTCACAACTGCTCAAATGGGCTTCTCCACGTGGCTAACCTGACAGCACTATGAATCAATCAACTGGTTTAGGAACAGACTCAGCGTCTTTCCCTCCAAACCAGCTCCTTCCCAGATCTGTTTAGAGACTCCCCCAGCTCAGGGATACAACTCTGCATGCATCTCTGGTTCTTCCTCCTGCCCACCTCCTACTCCCACCATTCCCCAAGTCCTGGCCCTTTGTTCTCTACCCATTTTCACAGTCTCCTTTGTCTTTCATTTGCACCACTGTGCGTCAAGTTCAGAAATTTACGCCACCTCCTCAGAAGATGGGAAAAGCCTCCTAGCCCTCTTCCTTTTCTAGGTTCTACCACAATAGCACAGCATATTGTATAGCCCAGCTCTCACCCTATCCCCCCACTTCAGTGCAACAAAAGTCAAGAGTTTGTTCAATGTTGTATCCCCTGTGCATGGTACAGTGTCTGGTAAAAAGTCATTAAACAAATTTATTGAATGAATAAATGAGTTTTCTAGTCCCTACCTATTCTCTAACAATGGAGTCATGAGATCTTATAATTTAAATGTCATCCCATCTAAGTTCTTATTTTAAGGACCAGGATGAACAAAATGTCCCCCTCCCCCCAAAGCTCCCAGCAATACCTCCTACTGCTTTGCAGCACTTAACTGCTGCCCCAGTGAAACAACATTGATCACCAATCCACAAATCATCTGGAAACAGTCTGCCTGCGAGTCACTTCTCACGTTCTTTCCCCCTTCATTTCCCTTCTTCCACATCCACTTGCCAAAAAGACTTAAAAGCCCAGGTCATACAATACTTCCTCTATGAAGCACTCTGTGATCATACAAGAAGCATGATCTCTCTCTCCACTGAGAATTTCTGGCACTTCATGTCCCCTGCCTCAGATTCTGGGGTGTATGGAGCTCTGCTCCCCCACTACACTGCCAGGGTCTTGACTTGTACATCGTTACTTTGCCCATGTAACTAATGCCTATGCATTGTGGTACTAAATATACATGTTTACTGAACTAACAAATGAATGAAATGCATGAATAAACAAATGGTAATTCTATGCAAAGCCAAGTGGACACAAACAGAACGTGCATTTCTTAGAATCTGTGCCATGTCGGGAAGGTTGAGATATTGCTGGGAGCATCGGTGGCAGGGGTTGGGGTGGGGGGCATTTTGTTCAGACCTGCTCCTTAAAATATGTACTTGGATTGGTTGACATTTAAGTTTGCTTTCAACTTGAAAAGCTAGAAGTGACAAACCTGTTCTGGAGACAATCAGTTCAGCTTAAGCAGATGGTCCTCAACCCTCCTCTCAAGGGTATAAGTGCAACTCACAAACCTATGACAAGATGAGTGACCCAGTGTGTGAACACAAACACAGTGATCGGTGTGAACCTGCAAAGCTCCAGCACTATGAGTACAAGGTTTTGTTCTTTGGTAGAAAGGGGAGGGATATTTTTAATTTATTTCACTTGATTCATGTGTCTACGGATGTGGTGTGAGCAAATGTGGTCTGTGTTAGATAGAGGGTAATTTGGATACAGAAGCTTTCTTAATCTAGCCGCACATACATCCTCTTCTAACCCTCCATTTTACAGAAAAGACACACAGAGCAGGGTTTCTCCACCTCAGCACTACTGACATTCTGAGTCAGATCATTCTTTGTCATGTGGGGCTGTCCTGTGCAACGTGAGATGTTCAGCGGCATCGTTGGCCTTTAGCCACTAGATGCCAGACGCACCCTCAAGTTGTGAAAATCAAAAACATTTCCAGGTTGCCAAATGTCCCTTTATGGGGCAAACCTTCTCCTGGTTGAGACCACTGGTGTTGAACAGTTCACCGAGTTGCTCCAGATTATACAATTCACCAGCATCCTTACCAGGAATGCCATAACTCCCAGTGGAAGGCCCTTGACCCAGTACACACTATCTCCCACTCCCTCCCCTCACGTCTGGTAAGACACAGCCTTTAGGAGCTGGAGTGAATTGAACTGCACCCCCAGTTTTCTAACAGCCTCACATGGGTTCCACACCTTAATATAAAAGAGACACGTGTTTCACAGAGCCTGAAGGGAGAACTCAGTCTAAAAAGAGGTAAGTGATCACGATCCAACCACATCTGCCTAAGGCTTAGCAACTGCATCTCAGACAAGTTCTTCTCCTTCTAATCTGAACACTAAGAAGTGTGGTCCCAAGGCCCCATCAAGAGTAGGTTTTCCCCCATCAGAGTAGCTTTGTTTTCAGTGAAAACTCTTGTACTCGTGTTTTCAACTCAATCCTTCACACACACACACACACACACACACACACACACACACACACACACACCCTGCTTCTCCTTCTCTTTGCCTCCCCCTCTGATTTTTACTAGAGAAAAACTTGAGTCCTTCAACTTCTCCTTTCATCAATACCCATGGTGGTCCATCTTTGCTTCTAGAATTTGTAACTAGAACTTGAGAACCATCTCCCTGTTTCCGGATTCTGATCTTGCATTTCCTAAAAAAGCTCAGTCACTTCAGGCAAGATATTTTTAGGAGCTGCAGGTAAGGACTTATCAATGTTCACTTTTCTAAGTGACCTGCCATTAGCTAAGCACTCATGTACCATCTAAGGGGGCAGAAAGTAATTACCCATTAATGCACTGCTGTTTCTCCCCCACTTCCTTCCTCAAATTCTTCCTTACACCCAGTCCAGCACCCTGAGTAACCTCTCCGTTAGGAACATCACACTTATAAGTCTTAGAGGACTGTGTATCCCCCAGGAAATATGTTTTGCTTTCCTATTCTCTCAGTAAAAGCCAGTCAAAAATCAGTACTAGCAAGATGGAAGATTAAGAAAAATCTCCTGCTGCAAACTTCTAGAAAACTAGATAAAGTACAGGAATATATTTTCAGATATGTATTGCAAATATATATAATATAATTGCAAAATATAAAAGGAAATTCCTAGGAGGCATTGAAAACTACAAGACAAAGCATGTGAGCTAAAACAGCAGCTGTTTCATGGGCAGTGATCAGTCTTGGTAACCCAAGAGGACTTAACAGATGGGTTTTGGTGCCCATTCAACTCTACAACAAAAGGAGATAAGGAGAAAGCTCCTATCTGTGAGTGAATGAGAAAAAGCAAAACCCTGAGAAATCAAAACCCAAGATCATAGGTTACATAGATTTATGAACTGAATTCCCTCGATATGTTCTAAAGGGCTCAGGAGCCCTTAAGTCAAAAAATAAATGCAAAAATTATTCCTATTAACTTTCCTGGGTCAAGTAAAAGAACGTAAGAAAACCATTTGAGGCTACTCTCATTTCCCTAAGAGAGACAAACATTACTAGACATGAGCTTTCAATCAAAACTTTCTAAAAACACAAGGAAAACACTCCACTATGAGGGAAAGTTAGCTGAGATAATAAACAAGAGAATTAGAACAATAGAGCTTGAAATAATAGGAAACGTATAAAGAAAGAAAGCGGTAGGATACAGTGAGAAAAAATTTTAAGTGGCAAATATAATTTCTTGTCAGGAAAATGTAACCACTGAAATTAAAGGCGGTAATAAGTTAACTATTAAGTGAGATACAACTAAGGAGAACACTGGTGAACATGTAAACACTGTGAAGACACACCGCAGTATACAGCACAGAGAGATAATGAGATGGAAAACCTGATGAACGTTAAGAGACAGGGAAGACAGAATGAAAAGATCCAAAATAGAGCTAATTAGAGTCCTAGGAAGAGAGAATAGAGACAGTATTGAGAGATAAAGGATAAATTTTCCAGCATTAATGAAGGATATAAATCCTCAGAGTCAAGAAATTCAGTGAGTTCTAAGCAGGGTAAATAAAAATTAGTGCAATCTATACACATTCTAGTGAAACATCAAATGATATAATAAAATTATGAAGAGAAAATCTTCAAAGCATCCTAAAAGAAAAGACAGATTTCCTATGAGAAAACAACAGTCAGATTACCAGCTATAATAACAGAGACCAGAAAACAATGGAATAATATCTTTAAGTGTTAAAAGTACTCAGCTAACGTATTTTTTGAAATTGAGGCTTTCTTATAAAAGTAAAGATGAGCTTAGCTCTGAAGTTCAGGTGAAATAAGTACTATACAATATTCCTCAAGAAGGAGATTTAAATGGAAGAAAAGAAAGGCATGAAGGAAAATGGCATGATGAGCAAAGGATAATAGTTAATATGAGGACAAATCTAAAATAAAGATGAGAGATTTGTGAAAACACACACACACAAACATACACATGAGATAGAGCTATGTCACTAGATAACACTGCCGTATAAGGTGGCAAGGATGATCAGAAGCTAGGTGTTATTCAGAAGGAGTACAGAGTTGATGTTGACCATATCTTTGAAGTGAGGTATATGACTAGGACACCCACTAAAACTGTATCAATTCGATGTTGTGACTGAAGTACTAGTCAACATAAGAAGCAAAGAAAGAGAAAGAAAAGCAATCGGATTTCAAAGGGGAAAAGAGGCTATCATTATTCACAGTTGATGCTATGTACAAAATATAAGAGACCCTACCAAAAAAATGCTCAGAGTAATAAAAGAGTTCTACAGGAATACTGGATATGAACTAAGTATACAAAAATGCAAATTCTGATACAACTGCCACAAAGAATCAGGAAATACAATGATAAAAAGATATGCAATAGCATCAGAACTGTCAGGCACCTAAAAACAAATCTAATAACTGATATTCAATGGAAGATGTAAGGAAAAATTTTAAACTTTCTTGAAGGACTTTAAGGAGGACCTAAGCAAAAGAAGAAATATATCCTGTTCAGGGATGGAAAAACTAATTAGCTTAAAGATCACAATCCTCCTACCAAATAAGTCTATAAATCCAGTTCCGATCAAAATCCCATTCTTTAATGAAATGTGACAAGCTGCTCCTAAAAGTCATATGGATAAATAAAACGAATATCTAAAACAATTTGGCAGAGGTGTGGGGAGAATTTGCCCTAAAATATCAAAGCTACACTTCTATACAACTAAAGTATGGGTAAAGGGTATATATCATTAGACCAGTAGAATAAAACAAGATGCCCAGAAAGAGTGGAAATGAATTGACTAGTCACTAAATGATGCTGGAACAAAGGACTAATCATAGGGGAAAGAAAAGATAAAATTAGAGCTCACCTCGCACTGTACACAAAAGTTAATTCCAGATAGATTAAAGGAGCCAAATGTGATCAGCAAAACTAAAAATTTTAGCTTACAACAATACAAATGACTTTTTTTTATCTCTATATGTGGAAGGAGTTTTTGAACAAGACAAAATGAACACATCATAAAGTAAAAGCGGATAAATTTTACCACATTAAAATGAGTAACTCTGTATGACAAAAAGCACCATAAACAAAGTAAAAAAGACAAGCCATGTGAGGGACAAGATATTTACAACCTAGATTATCTATATAAAAATTCTCATAAATCATAACAAGAAACACAAGCTACCTGAAAGTAATATGGGAAAAGGATATGAACCTACAATTCATATAAGAAATCCAAATGGCCGATCAACATGTTAAATGCTTGCTTTTCATTAGTAATCAGGGAAAATACAATTCATGCAATAACTGGATTTTATTTCACAACCATCAGATGCTCAAACTTTAGTAATTCCAATCATCTCAAGTGTTGTGGAAGACACACAGAAATGAGAGCTCTCCATGCAGCAGAGTGGAGGTGGCAGTCATCTGGAAAGCCATGTGGCAAGATCTAATAAAGCTGGAAATGGGCATAAGAAGAAAACAAATCCTACCATTTGCAACAACATGGATGGAGCTAAGGGTATTATGCTCAGTGAAATAAGCCAGGCGGAGAAAGACAAGTACCAAATGATTTCACTCATTTGTGGAGTATAACAACAAAGCAAAAACTAAAGGAACAAAACAGCAGCAGACTCACAGACTCCAAGAAGGGACTAGAGGTTACCAAAGGGAAAGGTGTTGGGAAGGGTGGGTGGGGACGGAGGGAGAAGAGGATTAAGGGGCATAATGATTAGCACACATAATGTAGGGGGTCCACAGGGAAGGCTGTATAGCATAGAAAAGACAAGTAGTGTCTATAGCATCTTAGTATGCTGATGGACAGTGACTGCAATGGGGTAGGGACTTGATAATATGGGTGAATGTAGTAACCACAAGATCATATATCAATAATACCTTAATAAAAATAAATAAATAAAAAGTTGGAAATGTGCATTCCAACACTCAGCGATTCCACTTTAGGCATCTGCCCTACAGAAAATCTCAACACATGTGCGCAAGAAGACATGGACAAGGATGGTCATTTTAACATTGTTCCTAATAGCAAGAGAACTGGAGCAACTCAACTCCCCTCAGAATGGGAGGAAGTTAACAACCTGTGATTTATTCATACAATGTACTTCCATGTAGATAGTGAAATAATGAACTAAGTAGGCATGTAAGAGCATTGGCAAACCTTAAAAATAAATGGGCATTTTGCTACAAAAGGACACATTCCATATGTCATATAAAACTTTAAAACTCACAAAAAAGTTTTATTTACTTTATTTAACATACACGTATGTAGTAAAATTACAAAAATGCATGTAGTTATGAAATATCAATTCCAGAGGAGTGGTGACTTCTGGAGTGAGGGAAAGGGATATGGGTGCATAAATGCATTTGTAACTTTATTTTAAAAATGGGAGACAGAGCAAATATGGCAAATATTATGATCCATTTAATCTTAGTGGTGGGTATCTGGATATTTCTTAATTGTTTTCTATACTAAACATTTGGAATATAACATAATTCAAATACATGTTTAAGACAAGTTCAGAAGATATTCTTACTAATTAAAATATGCAGAGCTGGCAAAGATGTGAGCAATCTCATCCACTCCTGGCAGGGGTGTAATCCGTATAAACTCTCCGGAGGGAACTTGGGCAGTACTTCTCAAGAGTTATAAATATATTTGTAGCCTGTGCCCTAATAACTCCAATTGTAAGAATTTTTCCTTATGAAATCATTGAACTTGTACACAGAGATGTGTTTATAAAATTGTCCATTGGACTGTTAATCCAAATATAAAAAAATACAATCCAAATAAGCAGCAATAAGGAACTGGTTAACATACTATATATAATACAATCATATATGGAATATTTTATAATTATTAAAAATTATATATTAAATAAGTCATTAGATAAAATATTTAATGACATAGGAAATTCCTCAGAGTATATTATCAGTCAGTAAAGCAGGTTACAAAAGCAATATGTGCACACTATAGTTGCCAGTTAGCATAATACATTGTATGTGGGTATATACACGTGTATACAGGAGTATTTATCCAATGTTTGTGATTATACATGATGGGATTGTGGATGATTTTAATTTTCTGCTGTGTGCTTTTCCATAACTTCTAACATAAAATACTTTCAAAATTTCCCAAAAAAACCCACATGATTATATCTAGGATGCATCTAAGGTTCATGAATTGTTCACATCAGCCACCATTAGCAATTGATGATTTATTCTGCAAGAGCCAGCATTAGTTTGAGTTGAGTGAGTAAAGGAGACAGCATCAAGGGGGAAATGCCTTCGAGTTTGACTGCAAAGTGGAAAGGTACATCTGCTTGCAGTATTTGAATCTTCTACCTATTTATAGTGGATTGAGCAACCCTTATTTCAAACTTTATTTCACAGGGGCACCACTGGAGTAATTCATGGACAGAGGCTGCACTGAGCCTCTCAAAAGAAACAGCTGGACTGAGCCTACTGAATCTCTCCAGAGGAATGTCCTCTAAGGATCTATTACCTCCCTTAATGGTACAAATTCCAAACCCTCCAGGCTAAACCCTGGAAGGTCTGTCAGATGAGGACCAAGGCTGAACCCCACTCAATTCAACCTCATTGAACTTTACAGGATTTATTTACTATGGGTGTAGTGAGGAGATAGAAAGAGCATATATCAGGTACTTCACATACCTAAGTCATTAGCTCTCACAACTCCAAGCCGTTGGTGTTATTAATCTCCATACTACAGATGAGAAACTCAGATCAAGGCCCCATAACTAGGAACTGGCCAAGCTGGCAGTGAAACTCAGACTATCAATCCAAGACAGCCTAAAAAAATTAACTAAATTATTTTTCATTAATGGAAGAAACATTTCCTTACAATTTAGCCATAGATCCCTTTCTGCAAAAGAAATACTACTCTAAGTGTAAACAAATTAAAACAGATGAAGGCAGAGGGCTACTTTGATTCAACTGAGAGTGGGAAACCCAAGCTCCTTCTCCCTGAGCAAGGAGCAGTTTGAAAAATGCTGCCCTGAAGTTACTGTAAAGTTTCAGTTCTCCTGAGCAGTGTTCCCCAAGGGAAAGCCTATTTCAGCATAGAAGGACCATGGGAGGTATAATTTGTCATCTGGCTGAAACCACATATTTTAATTCCAAACCTAAAGGCTGCTATGCAGCCTGGCCCGCCACCCAGCACCCATCTAAGTGCAGCCTGGCCTTGTCACCAACACACATGCCCATGACCACCACTGCTCCCACTCTTGTTGGGCTATCATTCATCTCTCACATGAACTATGGTAATAACTTCCCACTGCTCATTCTACTCCCACTTCTGCCTCCCTTCAATCTATTTTCCTAACTGCGATCAGTCATCTTTTTACAAAGTAAACCAGGTTGTCATTCCCGTGTTCAGTACTCCTGACTGTCTCCCCTAATTCCCAGGATTAGAAATCCTTACCATCATTTCAAAGCCCTATATCAGCTAATGCCTTCCTATCTGTCTTAGCCCAGCTTCCCCAAAAAGCAGAGCTTGAGGCAGGGGTTAGGTGCAATCACGTGGAAGCAGGCGTGAGGGAAAAGGGAAGTAGGGCAGGGAAAGAGGGAGAGCCAATATGAGGTTGTATTATCAAGCTGGTCTCTGCTAAAAAGCCAGGTAACTGTGCCTTGGGATCAGGGCAAAGAGAAGAATTAACCTGCTGGATCTCCCATTGGTCAAAGTTCATCACTCAGGGAGTTAATTTCCTCCTTCAACTTGCAGTTTCCCAAAAGAATCCTGAGTATCTCATGGGTCAGTATCAACAGGGGAGCTCCAGGGTGCACAGCATAAGGTGAGGGGCTATCAGATTTTACATGCCAACATGAATGGTCAGTCACTGCAACGTGGCTAGGCTGGAACAAGCAGCCAAAGGTCACAGAGACAGGTGAAACCAAGAGACTCTGATGTGGACCGTGTAAGGTGTCTGACACAATGACCCTCTGACCTGTGTCCTACACCCTCTCCCTCATTCATTCCACTCATGCTGACCTTGGCTTTCTCAAACACACAGGCTTGCTTCTGCCTTAGGGTATCTGAAGCAGCTGCTCCCTGCACTGGCAAAGCCCTTCCCTCATCTTTCCACAGTGGCTACTTCCCAGTGCTCCAATCTGAGCTTATATGCTACCTTCTCGGAGGCCTTTCTGGACCACCCACCCAGACACTCTCTATGACATCACCCTATGTTAATCTTCCACATTTTACCATGTGGTATTTTATTATTTATTTGTTGTTCATCTGCGTCAGAAGAATGCAAACCACTTGAGAACAGAGACTGCCGCTCTTGTTACCTATCATACCCCCATAGTTGGAAAAGAACATTGTTGCAGTAGGCACTCAATAATTATGTCTTGAATACTTGCTGAATAGATGGATGGATGGATAGATAGATGGATACATGGGTGACTGGATGGATGGACAGATAAGTAAATGGATGGGAGGATGGATAAATAAATGGTTTAAAATGTGTCTTGTGAAAAATATCCACGAGGTGTGACAGAAAACCAAAGTGAAAGATGGAAAGGCTAACGTGGGAATACAAAGCACTAAAAACACAGGACCCTCAAAAGTGAAGTCAAGAGTCAGATGAAAACTTCTGTATCTGTGGGCTTCCAGATTCTCAGCTGGGGCTGCTTAGCTCACAGATGCCAAGGGCCCACAGCACATCAGATTTGCTCATTTCTTAGCAGTGACTCCCCAGGCTAAATCCTAGCTCCATCTCTACTAGTTCTCTTCCTAGTTGTGGGTGGGACAAGTCAGCCCATGTTCCTTTGGAGTTCTTCCCGCAAACAGCCATCCCATCTCAGGCCTTCAATAGCTCTACCCTGAGAGAGACAGTCCATACATTCCTAGGCTGCTTCTGAAATGGCAGAACAAAAGGAAAATGTTACTAATTCTTCCTCCCCAACTTTTGCCTTTTGGTGGGCTTACGTTGTGGGAACAGCAGAGAGGTAGGGATGGGGTTAACAAAGGGGCTTGTAGCATGGGGAGTTCCAGAGGCACTAGCCCAGGATCAGCTGTGTCTTCTGCCTCCATGCCCTGCCAGCAGGACGTCCCCAGCCAGCTGGTGACCCCTCGCCAGCTACTATGGCAATGAGAGGACAACTTGGGGCGAGAGAAAATCATGACACACAGCCTAAAAGAGCAGTCTGAAGAACAGAAAACAGGCTTTCTGGTAAGCGGCTGGAAAGGCAGGCAAAGGCGGTGGGGGACGGCATCTGGCCCACCACAGGGAGCCAGCTCACGGACGCAGATGGGCCCACACCCCACCCAGAATCCACATGGGGTGACATCCCTACCCACTCCCAACTTTGAGATTCCCTTTTTCAACTTTCTGTCATTCATAAACCATGTTGAGCTGAGACATGTCTCCTATTCCTGTCCTTAGACATTTGCTCAACTTACTATATATGTATGACTTCTGATAGGTGAGCAGGTGAATAGTGAGGCTGAGTCAGCACCAGCCAGCAGGCTTGGCGGGAACTGCCCTTTCTGCATATCTCCAGGGAGTAGGGACCAGGTATACATCTAGGCATAGGACACCTCGTAGAGGCTGTCTGTGCTGGCCAGCACCAAGTGAGACCAGTCACAGCAATGCCTGCGACTCTGTCGCCCACACCCTCAAGTTCCCAAATCTAGAGTCCTTAATTCATAAGGACCAGTGCTCTTGGCTGGCAGCTGCTCACCTTCCCAGGCTGCCCAGTGGCTGGCTCAGTCTCTAGGGCATCTTCCCAAAGGCACCTGCCCACCAAACACATCTGCTTCCTTGCCTTTGAGTAGAGAAGCTACCACAAGACCCCCTGACTTTCCTCCCAGCAGTCTCTGAAATCTCAATCAGGCAGTCATGAAGATTATAATTACAATTTTTACCCTTTTCAAACTTCCAGGGAAAGACAGGTGGAGGAGAAAGGGAGAAAAAAGTCTTCTCCACCTCCAGTTGTCACATCCCACGGCCCCACTGCTAATGCTGCAGGTAAATATTAGCTCCCGTCGGGGTTGAAGAATACCAGAGAGCGAGCCGTGTGAGAGGGAGAGGGAGAGGGGAGAGGGTGAATATGCATTTCTGCTGCTTAGCACCTTCCTGGCAGCGTGGGAAGCCAGTTGAATAAGCAAAACACCGGCTCTCAACTCCAGGCACATAAATAAGCTCAAATAGATGCACTGTTTTCAGCAGCCCGTAAGGAAGGCCTGCAGAAGGATGGCCCCTCGGGCTCCTACCTGATCTGTGCCCTGCGGCCGCTTAGTTCTGGAAGCAGACTTCTTTCCCCTGAGGAGGAGAGGGAGGCAGGGAAAGGCGTGAAGACACCAAGCAAAGGAGGCCGAGGTTTGTGCCGAGGGAACACCTCACAGCACCCAGAGGCTCACAGAACAAGCACACCCCTCCCTCCCTCCCCCTCAGGCTGCTCATCTCTAGGGAAACATGCCTCTAGCCCAGAAAGTACACGTCCCTACCAAGACCCAAGTCAATGATCTCCAGATTAGGGGTTTCTTTCATCCTGTCTTCCAGGGGCCTCCCAGCCTGCTGCCCATCTGCCCAGCCCCTCCTGCACGAATTTCCAGCCTGCACAGAAGACTACGTACACTCTTCTCAGTTTCTTCCTTCCCCAGGCTTGCTTGGACCTGCAGCAATGCTGCATTTTCCCTCCGGAAGTCCTTAATCACAAATCTTTCTCAACTGCAGAGGGACCTTGTCCTTCTCCTCCAGCCTCTCTTTACCTCCCTTTCCATTCCTGGGCTCAACGACTCTGAATTCTTTTCCTTCTCCAAATAGGCTCTCTCCCCAATTTAGTCAACGGTGGCCACCCCTGGCCCCAGACTCCCAGACTTAGGTACTGATGCCGCCCTCTCCACCCAGTCACATGTCCTGTTGAGGCCTCTCCCATGCTCTCTCAGTCTCCCCTGCAGTGGGCCCTGCCTACCACTGCTCCCTGGGCCCTTGCCAGGAGGCGGCACAAACTCAGCATGGGTGCTTCCCTCAAGGGCCTGACCCGGGGTGCACAACTCAGGACAAGGCCAGAATGAGCAAGCTCAGTCTATCCCAATGATGAGTCCAAAGTGTGGTCAAGGATGGAAGCAAGAAGTCCGAACTGGAACTGACCTGCTCACTAGACACGAGTCAAAATTTGGCACATGAATGAGTAGGCCAGGTCTGAAATACGGGTACACTGGATCATTGATTCAGCGACTAGAGCAAGTTGTTGAGGACCATGGCTTGGTTAATTCAAGGGAGCCAGAGATCTGTCTCTACTGTGGTAACAACTGAGTGAACTTTTTTATGGGCACAGCAGGTAAATGGACAAGACTTCCAAACTTTTCTCACCGTTCCCCAGAACAAACCTTCCAATTTTATCCACAAAGCTCTTCTTGAGGGGGAGGCTCCCTCCAACTCTCCACTATTCCTACTCCTTCTCAGTGTCTGTCCTTGTCCTGGGAATTTTCTCTGCACACTCCACTACTCAGTAATTGTGCCCACACCAGTGGTTTCCTTGCTTTTGGATTTCAAGGATGTGCAAAATTTCAAAGGGAACCGATATAACGTGGCCAACTTATTTTTCTAAGTATGGGCTCTCTAAAATGACCACTGCTATTTATACCCCATCATTTTATAAGAGAAGGAGCATTTTAGCACTAAAATCTCAGAAAGTCATAAAAAAAATACATTTAGCCTTATGAAATAATCACCACTTGCCAGGTTTTTCTCATTTCAAAAAAACTGATGAAAATGTTGGCATCAACAGGCACCGACCAATAAATTAGCACATGGGTACCATAGATAGAGATTTCTCATTTGAGACTTAATTGTCCAGTGCCTTGCATTCTTGTTTAGTTTTATTTTCTTTCATGTGGTTTATCTAGCTTTTCAACTATGCATGTCTTCTCTACATGCTAGATAATAAAACACTTCAGATCAAGTTCTGTCATATATTTCTTTGCATCCTGCATAGTATACAAAGCCTTGTACACATGGAATATATACCAAGTGCATGAATGTCAAGCCAGAGCACAGAAATGCTTAGGGAACCAATGGTAAAGCAGGAGCTAAGCAATAAAAACAGGCAGAAAACACATTTCACTACCATTTTATGCTACCTTTATGCTCTGAATCCTTGAGTGATGCTGAGGACAACTGATTTGTCTGTGTAAATCTGACAGATTTGGGTGGCCCAGCCACAAAATTAGGTCATCCAGCCCAAGGGAACATTAGTCCATGATGTATGAGCTAAATCTCCCAAGTCCCTGAGCTGTCATCAATTTTTGGAGCAATACATGGAAGACGAGCATTGATTTGGGAGTCAAGGCAGGGCTATGTTCTCTGCTTTGCCTTTGGGGTGTCATTTCACCTCCTCTAGGCCTCGGCCACCTCTCCTATTAAATACCTTTATTTTACATCATATGGGAAGATCCCTTCCAACTCAGAATGTTCTGGCTGATTTTTCCACTTTCATTTTATCAGTGTATGAGCAGGAATAACATACAGAGATCAAGAGGCTCTAGAAAAGAGCCTGATCCTCTCATTCCACCCTTCCTGCTCACTGTGGGAGTGAAGGGTAATGCATGTGCTAGGCCGCCACAGCCTGTGGTCCATGATCCCACTATGAAGCCCATGGATTCATAGTAAAATTAAGGAGGGACTATTTATGGAGTCCCTACTACACACCAAACACTTCCCCTGCACTATCCCCCATCCTCTCAACCCAGCAAGGGAGGCACTACTTCCCTTTTGCGCTGTAAGGAAACCGAAGCAAGAAAAGCTAAGCAGCTAACACAGTAGGGTGGGAAAGGGCAGCAGAGATGTGAACCTGGTCTCTATTCCAGACCTGTGCTCTCCCAGCGGGGGACCTGGTAGGCTGAGCCATGCCAGGGGATGGTTTCCCACTGCTCCATTCTGTTGGAGGCTAAGAAAACCAAGAGCTACTAGTGATCATGCAGATTTTCAGAAACACACAATTGAAATACTGAGAGTTGTCCCAGCCTGAGAATTCCATTTGAGTCCAAAACTCTCCACCATCAACACCACCAGCAGCTGGGAGTTGACTTAACAATGTCAGCTCCCCTTTGCTGAACCTTTCCTGCCTTCTGGCCCCTGTGGACCTCTGCCATCAACCCTCACACTTCTGGAGCAGGATATAAAAGGATCACCTGTCATAACACCAATGTCCTAATTTGGAACTTTGACAGAAGCTGATTACTTCCATTTTCAGGCCACTCTCAGCTATTAATCCTTCAGCCATCCCTGCCTCCTCTTTGCATTATTTGAATGCATGCTGGGACCTTAAACTCCCTTGCAGGCAGAAATCATTTCTTAAAATCTTTGTATCCTCTACAGAGTCTAGAACTAAGCTTTGCACCTATACTATAGGTGCTCAATATATATTTGAGAAGAAGAGAAAGACTTAGGCCTGTTTCACAAGCTGTGTGAATTAGGAAGATGCCACTAAATTCTAGGCAATTCCCAGAAATAGAAAATAGAGAAACATTAGTTCTTAATTTTGTTTCATCATTAGGAAGACTATTTTTTTTGCCTCTGGGTCCTTTTTCTTTATCCTCTAACTCATCTCTCTAAGGTGCATGTAGGTAAAGTACAGACTTTAAAAAAATATTTTAACAGAAGAGGGATTATTCTAATGAAGGCACAGTTTCTGAGGACAAAGAAATTGGACAACTGAAATGCATGAGATGCAGTGATTTCAGGAAAACACTGCCACTCAGGGTCCAAACACAAGTCTATCAAGGTTTGAAGATACTAAAAATGTGCTTATATGGCCACAGGGTCACCAACAATGTGTGTCCAAGAAAGAATCCAAGCTGATAAATTTTTTATATCCACTCTTCCAGCATCTGGAGTGCCAGGAATCCACAGAAGGGGGCAGGGGACAGAAAGCAAGCAGATACCCTGCTGAGAAGGACCAGCACCACAGAGCATGGGTCCAGAAGGAAGAAGACGGAGTTGGAGCCAAAGGGCTAGGGTTAGAACAAAGGAAGCGGCTTGCTAGGTCTTGCGTGTGTCAAACAAAGGAGCCAACACTAACTTTGAAGGATGGTTTACAGGCAGGCCTGCTTAGCAAAGTCCTGCAGACAGGACTGGGTAGGTTCCCCACACTGGGAAATACTTCCTTGGGAGAAAACTTCCCAAGTAAGGCTGATCTAGAAAATTGACAAGTGCCTGACAGCCCTGGCTAAGGTAGGCCCTGCTTTCCAGACAGTTCCCAACACCTACAACCCAGCTCAGTCTCTTACGGGTTCTAAGAAACACAATTTGCAAACCACTGGAGACATGAGAAAGAGCCAACCCTTGGATCCAAAGACTCAAATATGAAGGGCGGATCAGTTAGCTTCAGACTTTGCTGAGCCTCCGTTCCATGTTTCTGCAACACCCTCTAACTTACCTGCCAAAGGGATGGAGGAAGGCAGTAAACATCGGAGGGTCCTTTAGAGTGCAAAGGGCCATACAAAAGTGCATACTTTGATTAAGAACACTCCCCACTCACCCAGGAATCTCAGCTTTGAAAGGAAACTCAGAAGTCACTTAGTCCCAAGGACCCACCTCTACTGTTGAGATGGTGAGCCAGTTCTTTTCAAAGGGCAGTATTGACCTCGTCTACCCCCAAAGACATTGTAAGTTCCTTGAGGGCAGCAACCTTGCCAGGCTCCTTTGGCACCCTTCTCAGACCTGAAGGTTCCATTAGTTGCCTCACAGCCCTGCTTAAGATCCTCTACTGGCTCCTGTAGGGTCAAGTCCACATTCCTGAGCCTGAGGCCCCTTGCTTCTTATTCTGTATACTCTCCTTGAAGACTCTCATCCACGCCAAGGCTTCAGCCTTTAGGCTGAGGACCTCAAATAGGGTCCTCCTAGCCATGACCTCTCTTTCTCCTGAGCTCTTGACTTTTTACTACCAACTGCCTGCAGGACACTGAGCCATCTCTCAGGGGAGATGTTAAAATACTAGCTGGTACGGCCAGGGCACCAACCAGTCAAAACGGGAGGCTGCACATTAGCCACCTAGTTTCTGTTCTTGGGAAGGTGCTGACAACTGGGTGAGTTAGGGAAAGTAAGGCAGTGGAAAGGGGGAACATGGATGAGGGGCTGCTCGGGGCAGTGGCTCCTTATCAACAGTATACCAATGTTAGTATTTTAATAACCAACCCAGCCATGAGTCAGTACCAACTGAAACAACCCTGGCTGTCCCACAGCCCTCCACATGCAACGAGTCCAGACTCCACTCATCTTTTCCACCCGTCCTCCCACACTTGCTCTGCATTTCATGTTCCTGAACAACAAACAGTTCGATTTTCCACCCGGTTCCCTAAGGCAGAATAAGAATCAGAGTATTCTTGTACTATCTTCTCTCCCTGAGCCCTGCTGAATCAATCACCCAGTCCGATCCTTCATCATTCCTAAATATTTCTCAAATCCACCACTTTCTCCAACCCAGTCCTTATGCCAAG
This sequence comes from Manis pentadactyla, assembly GCF_030020395.1. NCBI lineage: Eukaryota > Metazoa > Chordata > Mammalia > Pholidota > Manidae > Manis > Manis pentadactyla. The sequence continues at coordinate 109,626,258 of NC_080027.1, read as the reverse complement.
CCACTGATTTTTCAATGAAGACTACTTGGAATGGGTCTCCCTGATTCTAGTACTGCCTGCTTCAGCCACTCTCCACATTCCAGCTAAGATAATCTTCTTTAAGACAAATTTGTTCACATAACAACTCTTCTTTAATAGCTCAGTAGCTCTCCATTTATCTGAGGCTAAAACACATTTCTTCCTCTTTGTCCTGGCTAATTTCTCCACCTCCATCCGTATCCTACTGCATTTTAAGTCCCACCCATCATCTCTCCTAATTCTCTCACTTGCCTAACTCTCTCTGGCCTCTAGGCTTTTGCCCATGATATTTGTTATGCTTAGAACTCTTACTTTTTCTTGAATCCCCTACACACACACACACACACACACACACACACACACACACACGCTCACACACACACACACTCCTCCCTCACCTGAAGATCTCCAAATCATTTTTAGGTCTAGCTTGCATGGCAGTTCCTTCAGGAGCCTTTCTTGCCCATCCACTGCCAAGACTGCAGAGGGCCCTTTCCTATGTTTCCCCATGATACCCTTTGCTTCCCGGCCTCCCATAGCATTTAATAAAGCTGCTATATTTGCCTTTTTAATTGAGGGAGAGATTTGTCATTTTTTGCCTTTGAATATCCAAAGTAAATGATTAATCAGTGTTTACTGAAATGAAACAAAGGAACCCAAAGCCCAACATCTTCCCATATGGGTGGTTTGTAGGTAGGAATTGGTCATCAACAGAAAGAGGCCCCAGGTGTCAGCTCCCCCAGGCTCCTGCTGGAGTTGGGGAGCTCCCGCCCTCCTGAGTGCAAACAGAAAGACACTGGCACCACTTTGTACAATACTCCAGACTCCTGATGTAGGAGCTAAGAGAGAGAAGAGATTGGGACAGACATAAATTCCGCAGCAGCCAGGGCCCAAAAGCAAGTTAGCAACTTGCAGGCCTGGCCTGTTAGAGTTGCTTTAATCAACATTCAAAGACAGAATCATGGTGCCCTGCCAGCCTGTCACAGCAGTACCAAAATTGGAAGAGAAAAACTAGAATAGTGAAGCAGGACATAAACTGATCACATTATTCAAAGTGCGTATGTGAGTGTACATATGTGTGTATGCAAGACTGAAATAACTGCAGCCTGCCTGAGTCGTTACTGTGGCAGACATCTCAGGGATGGGGCTGCATCTCCAAGGAGCTTTTTAACTGAGGCATAAGCCAAATATCTCTGGCTTGACCTGTGAGCTTCCAAAGCACCATAGCATCAGCAGTCTACCCAGATCCACACCAACTGATCTGCAGGAAATCAGTGATCACACCACTGGGGTGTTTTACAGACCTGGAAGCCTCCAGATGTGGCCCTGCCAACAGCCACCCAAACCTGGCTCACCCTTCTGCCCACCCTGTCTCCTCTGTCCCTGCAATTCCTGGAAGGTTCTTTCCCACAGAACTCTTCCAGTCTGACACAGTTGGCAGGGCACCCCAGGCCCCTAAGATCCAGTCAACTGGGAGAACAGGCACTGCTTGTCCAAAGCTAGCCTCCTGCAGAGCCCCAAGTAGCTGAGATGAACAGAACACAGAACGGGCTTCAACCAGCTTCCCAACACCCAGCCATAGAGCACTCTAGGGACAAGAGGCCCGACTCCACTTTAAGCCACTCAAGTAACTTTGAGCCTGGCCCAGCCACAGGTCATCTATACTCCATCTGAAGCACAGACCTAAAACAGATTATAGTGAACCTATAGGAAATATATTTATTTAAATGAGCCACTAATACTGAGGCTCTTGGTTGAGATCCCAGAAAAAACATGATATGGGGAAAGAGCAGTGTTTGGACTTTGGAGTCTCACCTTCTTGGGCTCAAATCCTGGCTCTGTCAATACTAGCTTTAGGATCTTAGACAAGTCACTTAATATCTCCAAATCTCAGTTAACTCATCAGCAAAATGAGGAATAATATGGACCTAATGCACACAATGTCTGCCCAGGTCCAGCATGGTGCTTGGCACACAGTAGGTGTTCTGTAATGTTAATTTCCCTCCTGTTGTAATCTCTAATCTCCAGAATTTAAATCAAATGCACATAGATTTTCTGAAGAAACTATATGTGGTAGGCAGAATAATGCCCCCCAAAGGATGCCCACATCCTAATCCCCAGAAGCTGTAAAATAAGAGAATTAAGGTTGCTAGTCAGATGACTTTAAAATGGAGAGATTGTCCTGGATTACCATGGTCTCTTCTATTCGTGTGATCTCTCTCATCACAGGAGCTCTTAAAGGCAGAAGAAGGCCAGAAAATGGCTCAGAGAGATGTGGCACCAAAAAGACTCAACCTGCTATTGCTGGCTTGGAGGATGGAGGCAGGAGGTCAGAAGAGAGGGCAGCAGCCCTAGAGGAAGGACACAGCCCCCAGGTAACAGTCAGCAAGAGCAGAGGCTGCAGTGCTGCAGCTGCAAAGCAATGAACTTGGCCAACAACCAGAACAAGCAGAGAACAGATTCTCCCCTAGCGCCTCCAGAAGGGATCATTCTGCTGACACCTTGTTTTAGTCCAGCGAGACCCATAGCAGACTTCAACTGTGCAGAACTGGAAGGTAATAAGTCTCTGGGTTTTTAAAGCTACTAAATGTGTGGCAATCTGCTATCGCAGCAGTAGAAAAATGAATATACTACATACTCTGTATATATGGATTTCACTTTTTAAGAGTTCTATTTTGATAGGGGAAAAAAAATCCCCAAATAGAATAACAATAAAGCGTGGGTTTTTTTGCTTGGTTATTAGCCACTCCTGGAGAAGCCCAGATATGCTGGCTATTTTGAACCCTGCGGCTCGAATCCAGGCCCTTGCCTCATGATGTCCACTAGCAAAATGAGGCCCAACACCTGAAAAGAACTTAAAAGCCTTGGGAGTATAGCCTCACCAATTACCCTACAATGCAGGATAGCAACATAAACTTAAAACACAAAGGTCCAGATCCTTTGGGAATTAAGAAAGTCTCCAGCAGGTACAGCTGCAAAAAACAACACTTTTAAGAATGGTGTGCTTTGGAGAAAGAAAACACATCAGATGTCATTTATACCAAACACGGGTATATGGAAATAACAACACTGCAGTAGGGGCCACAGCCCCACCAGCCACCAGAAGAGCCTTCCCTGCGGTACGTATGGCACATTTCATGATGTCTCCCACCACGCGGGAATGTGCTCCCCAACTGAACAGGATGTGGGAGCCTGTGAGGGCACATGCTGCCAGAGAATAATGAGGGTAAGCAGAGAGAGCACTGGACCAAGACAGAGTCTTAGCTTTCAGTCCTGAGTACTTCTAGATTTAGGGAGCCCAAGCCAAGGAGCTGTAAACATTAATTCAGCATGGCATTTGATCATCTCATTAAGTGCCTCTGAGTTTTCTTATAGTGCATTAGCCACCCGAACGCCAGGAACAAGAAGCTGATGGCAGTAACTCCAAACGGCAAGAGCTGACGGGAGCCCGCAGCCCCTGTAATGAAACAGCGGTCTGCTGTATTAATTAGATCATCTATAATAGTTGTATCCATTAAGCCCACTGTATTCCGACGTGCTCTGAATACAATGCTTGGCATCAAGCAAGCCTGGGCCCTTCTGCTGAGATTCACTTCATCCTCTATTACAGGCGGAGGCAAAAGTCAGACTGTGCTGCATGGCTCTTGTGCGGTGACCTCACAGATGCTGGGACACCCCACGGCAGCGCCTGCTATATCCTTCTCTCAGTCCTGGAAGTACCCCCCTACAAAAAAAAACCATAGTTGAGCAAGGTAAATAAGACTGCTCCATGCACTGAACTCTGAGGTCAGCCCTGCTGGAGAGCATATAAGCAGCCAGTCTAGAAAAGGGATACTATTTTATCTTGAGAGCAAGTTGCCAGGTGGGCTCCAAGATGACTCAGGAATAGCCATTTGCAGAAAGAAGAATTTGCACGCGTCCTCCCATTCCGCCCTCCCCACTAATGCTGGGGGTGCTCAGTGTGGTGTGCTGTGACAGCAACCATCTCCCCAAAGTGGGGTTGCTGAGGATTCTCTTTGAACCGATGGAAATTCAGGAGCCATATGCAAAGATACAAAGATGCTCTCCCTTGTCAGAACCTGAATGATCTTCACTGCATGAACCACTGATTTAGCAAGTGAGGTGAGGCTGGGGCCAGATTCATCAAATGCTACAATTTTTAACTCTCTAACTTGGACTATTTCCCAACTGCTGATGGTATCTCAGGTTTATCCCTCTGGCTCCTGGAGAACGGGGTCCCTGTGGAACATCACCTTTGTGCCACATACTCCTGGCATATGCCACACACAGCGCAGGTACGCAACAAAGACATGTGGGTGGGCTGAGAAAAGCTCGCCCACCAGCCAGGCATCCACACAGGGAACTTCCTGCAGCCAGGGAGCCATCACCACACACCAGCCTGTCCATCAGCCCCCAGCCACCCCAGTCCTGAAGTCTAGAGTTACAAGCAGGGGGAAAGCCTCAACACTTTAGGTCTGCAGGTATGTTTTTATTTTCCTTGTCTATGTTTGATTAAATTCATGCTAAGCACAGAAGAGGCATTCAGGAATAGTGTTGAATTGATGAAACAGAAAAAAAAAAATGACATCTTGAGTTGGAAGATGATGTGATTTATTTTTATCTTTTTTTTTAGTTTACTAAAGAAGCAACCATAAAATTCCTTACCAAGTTCCCCAGTGCATGTAAAAGAAGGATCAGTTAGTGCTTCAACAAAGGATGAACAAGGCATTTTTCCTGTCCTCCCAGAACTCAAAGTCATGAAAGGTGATGAGAGACAAAAACAAGTAATTCTAAGGGAGTTAAGAGCTCGGTCTGAGTACACACCTCCCTCCTTTCCCTCCCCTTTAGGAATACGTCTGTAACTAGTACGGGAAAACAAGAATGCCACCAGTGAACCAGAGACGTAAGACATTTCTAAAGGATCAAAAGCCAGTGGGTACAAACTGACAGAGAATAAAGACAGAGGAACCACGGCCAGAAAATATGGAAGAGGAGACCCCAGAGGCGAGAGCAAACCCAGGGGACTCCAAGCGCAGTCGAGGGCCCAAGGAGCACTCACGGTGGGGACCAGGGCAACTGCTTCCCCAGCTCTTGAGCCAGCCGCTCCCGTCTCCCCTCTGGGGCCGAGTGCCCAGCCAGGGGTCCAAGAGCATGTCTGCGAGCATCAGACGGGGTGGGCCGTGGGGGGACGGTGTCCCCAGGAGGCAGCAAGAAGCCCTACCCTCAGAAAATACAGTCTCTTCTCTATTCTTCCTCCCATCCCATCTCAAATCCAATTCTCTTCTAGAATTCTCCATCTCATTCTCCTTCTCGCCTGTTGCTATGACCAAAAACCTGGGAGTCATCCTTCCCTTTCCTTTCTCCATCTCTCCAGACAACCACCCGGTCCTGTGATTCCACTTTTCAATATCTTGTGGTGAGATCCTCCTCTCTTTCCCCACTGGCCTTCGGGTAGCTTAAACCTTCTCTTTTAATTCTCTGTCCTTTTTCATGCTCTTCCACATGAAACAATAGAGAGGAAAATCCCATTTTTTAAATAGCCCAGTCCTCCCTAGCGCTGGGGGACACCAGCTCTGTTGGGTGGATACTTTGCTCGGCCACCTGGGGACCGGCTGGAGTAACTGCAGGTGCCGTCCTGGTTGCTCTCAAAGGAAGTCGGCTCAACTAGCTGCATACAGTCTGCCTGGCTGCTCCGTGTATGCCGGCTAGGCTGGGCTAGGAACTACATGGAACAACGGAGCGGGTACCACGCAACCAAAGGAAAAAGCAAGAGAAAACAAACAGACAAACCAGCCCTGAAAGTGGAGCTGAGAGAAACACATTAGGGAAAAGAACAGAGATGTCAAAAGAGAATTCAAGAAATTCAAGGAAGTTTTTCTAGATGTTTTACAATGCAAAATGTCTTCCTCATCTGGCCCCAGAAAATCTTGAGCAGGAGCTCCACTTCTCATCAGTATGTTCTAAAGCTAGATTTATTTTGTAGATTCATCAAAGTGTTAAGTCCTGCTCTGAGCTATTTTGGAGCAACAGGATAAGAGCTGTCATATCTAGATCATACGCAGAGGCACATTCCCCATACTGTGGTGGGAAGAGAATGGACTCTGGAGTTTGACAGACCTGGGATCAAAGCCTGGACTCCCCGCTTACATTGGAGTGAGGGCGGTCTGCTCACAAAGCCACAGCTTTCTTACTCATAAAAGAGGAATGAGAAGCGATGTCTTACACAGCTGTTGCAGGACAACCCATCTCAGAAACCTCTGTCTTCACAAATTTCTAGTGGGATGGTAAGACTGGTGGCCTGCCGGCAATAGGCTGTCTGCCTCTTTTTAAACCTGCAACACCTCTTGTACTCTTTCTTGGCAGCTGCCTTTGTTTCAAAGTGCCAGGACTCAAAATATCTTTAAGACATTCTCTTAATCACCTCCAGTATCTTAGAGACAGGAAGAGCACATGTCCCCACTGATGGGGAAAATCTAGGGGAGGGACAAGCCATGAAGCGTGAGGTCAAGGGTGGGACTATGGGAACTAACACTGTGCTCCTACTTGTGGCAAACCAAGGAAAGGACCTGGAGCCGTGGTGGACAAGCCTGAAGCTGTACAATCCTGTTCGGTACCTTCCTTTCATCTAGTCGTTAATATTTTGCAAAGTGCTTTTGCACACTTTACATATCAGGTTTGTGAGGTCGAGAAATTAGAGACGTTTTGCAGAGGAAGAAACTGAGTCTAACAAAGTGAAGGGACTTGTGCAAACTTACATAGTTTGCAAAGCCAGGGTCAGGACTCAAAGCCAGGTCTAGGGTGTCCCGATCATGTTAGGCTGGCCCTTTGCACTTGGCCGGCTCATGCTTATGCTTTTCTTCCCCATGGTTTATGAGCACTCTGTTCTATCTGCCATGGGCAGAGCAAAGTCACAGCGAGTGACAGGTGCAGGCCACTGCCAGGGGTAGGCAGGGTGGGGGCGCAGAACAGATCTCCCGCTGGGGGCAGGGCCTGAGAATGGGACAGTGGTGCTAAGACACCTGCTCTCACCTGGGATGAAACATCTCTAGCTGAGCCCATTGGCCCACCACATTCACCACCCTCTGAGGGTAGAAGGAAAGACAGACAGGAGGCTGTGGAAGGGTTGAGAATTAAGGGCATTTGCATTTATCTGGAGACTAAGAACCAGGACATGCCTCACATGCCTTCCGGGATATTCTGAAACTGAAACCAGGACATTCAGAAACTGGGCAAGGGCTTTGGAGTCCCTGCCATTTGGGTGACAGGCAGCTGGCCAGCTCCCAACAGACAAGTGGAGAGGCAGGCACAGGAAGCTCTTTAGGAGCAGCCGGAAGGAGGAAGCTCAAGAACAAGAGAGAGCAAAGATGTGCCCTTCACAACTGCCTGCTTCTTCCCTAAACCCAATCCCTTTCCTCATGTCCCCCAGTGAAAAGAGAAGCAAAGTTATCCTTACAGCACGTGCCAGAGCTCAAGGTCCACGTGGCTCTAAAATGCTGGGGCCGCACTGGCAACACAACTGTAAATGAGGAGACACAGCAACTTCTTTTTCTGAGCCGTCAGAGCTGAATTAAGGCTTCCCTAACTCTCCCCTCTCCCCACTTCCATCACCCTCTCCCAGGCTGCTGCACAGTCCCAGAACAGAGGCCCTCCACTGCCAGCTGCTCTCTCTGGCCCCTTTCCTACTGTGCTGTGTAAAATCAGATTCGGAATGCACAGAAGTTTGCCTCCAGCTCAAACATACTGGTGGCTGCCCACAAACTTCATTCCCATGCAGGCCCAACAAGATGGGGGGAGAGGAGCAGAGGCAGCCCTTGATAAATTCCCTCGAGGCCCAGTTGTCAGTGAGTTCCTCCCCATCCAGCACGATGCCTTTTAAGTTCTGGGCTCCAGAACACACAGTGATCCATGTGTCTGCGTTAACCAGACACCACAACACAGCAAACTTGGTGTTTCTCATTTAGGTACAGATAGAAAAGAATGACCAACACCATTATGCCCTTAAACTGAGCAGCTATCCAACAGCACTTTCTTGGTACCAAGAAATGTTAAAAGCCTTGACTCATTCTATTAGCCCATTAAAAATAGTAATGGTAAAATGAGGCCTCACCACTCATCATGGAACACAGAGCTGACATACCCCCTGGGGGCCAGAAAGCCTGCTTTTCTAGACTCTGAGAAGAGCCTGGCATCTTAATACCAGTGACTCCAGTCAAGGCATCTTCTATTGAAAATATGGAGTCACACTGTTCACCCAACAGTTATGTCAACTTTTTCAATTACCACAGCCACCCCCCTCTGCCTCTGCCTACACTGCAGGTGCAATCACAGACCAATCGCTCCTCCAAGTCTGGGGGAGTTCCAGCGTCCTGTTGCTCTCTGGCTAATCGACAACTTCTCTGACACACATCCAGACCTCCTCCCCAGGCCCACCCCTGCCCAGACGCATTGTGCTATGCAGCATACATGTGTACTTTAAAAATTGAAGTAAATTACAATTAATTTCCTTTGAAGAATTTCAAGACACCCTGGGGAATCAATAAGCAGGGTTAGGAATCACTGATGTAACGTTTCACTCCAAGGGATGGAAGGTTTTCAGTCTGGGCTCCTTCATCGCCTTCTACTGACACGCATGACAATTGCCTTTGTCCCCCGCACACTCACACAACCCCAGAGAAGGAGGTTGCCCAATGCTGGAGACCATTTTCCAAAGAAAACATCTACCTGATCTCAGGTGCTGCCTGAGATTGTGGTCGCCAAAGCATGCTGAGATAACTGGCATGAAAGTACTTTCAAAAGGTATAAAGCATTCTATAAATGTAAGTCCTTATTATTTCCTATTATTCCCCTTATTGCATCAAGAACTGAACTCTGTGTACCACACTCCATTTACCACTCCCCCTAAAGGGTTCTGATCATCTCCCTGGAACTGCCCCTTAGGCTTCTGTCCCCTTGCACTTAGTAGACATTTAACATAGATTTGCGAGATTGGATGAGCTTGAACAGAACTCCACAAAGGTGTTTCTTAGATAGAAAAGATGCTGCCTCCTCGTGGGGACGGAGTTGGCCATCATTCAGGAAAGTCCATTTTTATGCTTTTTCCCTGTGACCAGATGACATGTTACTCTCTTGGTAGATAGTCCCATACTGCCCTCTGGGGGAGACCTGCCTTTTTGGGGGGAACGTATCTTGATAAGCCTCTTGCCAGGGCGAGCAGATACTCTAGGACCATTGCCAATGAAGTGATGCAATAGAAGTGGCAAGTGCTGAGAGCCCATTCATTGCCCATCACTAACCGAGGTGCTGGGGACCCCGAGGGGAGTGTGTACAGTCCCCGTCCTTAAGGGCTCATCCTCTAGACAACAGGGCGACTGACCAGAAACAGCAGCTTCACACCATCAGCAACTTGGAGCACTTTTGGGCAAAAAGGAGATCAAGTCCAGCCCACCACCATCATCAAAGGCATGGCCTGCTCATGCTAGTCCTGGACCTGGGTCTTAAAGGCAGTTCTTTAAAAGAAGAAAATACCACATATGGGAAACATAAATTCATAAGGGAAATATGTCAGATCTGAACTTCCTGTCTTTGGTTTATACATGTCGCTATTCCCTGTCCCTGAAATGACTCAGGAGGCAATGGGGCTTTTTCCCTCTTTCATCCCTAATACCAGCTTCAAACCCCTGTATGGGCACCCTCTCTGACACATTTAACACGTAAGTTTAAATATGCACTAATCGTTATAAAATATGAGATGTTGCCAGGAGAGGGGGTGTTTTTAACTTACCTAAGTCATACTCTTGTGAATTTCATTCCATTTCTAGTTTTTTTTCACTCATCACCATTTTTAAAACCCGCATTGCTGTATGTAGGCTCTTGATTCTCTGCTGCCCCCACCAGGCTTCACTTCTCCTGTCCCTGGGTAGTCGGCCCCTAGGTTGCCGCTAATTCCCTGCTATCACAAGCAATACTACAAACAATTTTTGTACATGGCCTTTTAGTCCTCAGCCAAGAATTTCTCTAGGACATACACACCCGAATGGGTTTCTGGATCACAGGTCATACACATTTCATTTCACCAGATTCTGCCAAATTACTTTCCAAAATCATTGTACCCATTCTGCTCTGCCCAGCAGTATATAAAAGTCCCCATCTCCCCACATCAGAGCCAACACAGGTATCATTCACTTTCTGAAGTTTGTCATTCTGATGGGTATAAAGAAGTTTCTCACAATTGTTTTTATTTGCATTCATCTGGGGGTTTCTAGCTTAAAATACCATTGGATTGACAGTCTTTGATTTAGATTCTCCCACTCCCCACCAAAATACCCATGATGATAAAGAAAAAAAAAGACAAAAACAAATTAGCAGTTTAAAAAAAGTAAGAATGGAATTGGAACAGATGGAGAAGAGTTTTTTAAACATGAAAGCATTGAAAGAAACAATATAGATCTTATCCCATACAAATGTAAAACTTCTATATATTAAAAAAATTAAAAGAATAATAAACTAAGGAAAATATTTGCAATGTAATGGCAAAAAATTAATACTCAATGTATAAAGAGCTCTGACAAATCAATAAGAAAAATGCAAACATCTAATTTAAAATAAGGACCATAGGACATGAATAAGTAATTCAATAAAGATATACAAATGATCAATAAACATATAATCATTAATAAAATAATAGGATCACATTTTTCATCTAACAAGTGAAGCTTTTCTTTTTCTTTTTCCTTTTTTTTTCTTGCTTATGATCAGTATTAGTAAGGATACAGGAAAACTGTCTCTTCCTAGTGGTAGGAGTATAAATTAGTGAAAACTTCCAGGAGGGAGCAATTAGATAATTTTATGCAATAATTTCACTTCTAGTAATTTCTCCTAAGGAAATACTCAGAACTACAGTCAAAACAGTATGTTCAAGAATGTCCATTGGACGTCCAGCTCCATTTAATTCACTCAACATAAAGCAGCTAAAGAAGAGTTTTTAAAATCTAGATCAGCATGTTCCTGTGGCATGTTAGTAAATGTTTAACAAGTGGCTCTCTGGAAGACAAGAGCTCTGATTTGTAGCATCTGATAAAAATTTCTATGGTGTAAATACTCTCACTGCGGCCATTTGAAATTACCAATGTGATGTCACTAAACAGTTAGCTGGGAAGAGATAGGCATAATGGGCTCACTCTCCCAAGCTCACAGGAGCCAAGTCCAGTGCACACTGAATGTGTGTCACTCCCCAGCATGAAATCCACCAGGAGATGTCCTTTAGACATTCCAAAGAGTTCACATCCTTTACCCTGTCCTCCAAAGCTCTCCATGATGAGGTGGCCACAGCCTACCTCCAAAAGTTCCTTCTCCCATCTCTTTCCTCACTCACTGCTTCTGAATTTGTATTAATTCCCCAAGTTCATTACAACTTCAGAGCCTTTCAACTTGCCCTTTCCCAAATCTTCTTCTTGTCATTCAGGTTACTTATTCAAAAAGGTACTTCCAGACCACCGGACCTGAAGTTGCCACCCCTTAGGTCAGTAGATTGTTTCATTTATAGACCTTACCTTCTTTATCATGTCTCCCCAGTAAAATTCAAACTTCCTAAGAACAGACACTTGTTTAGTCAGGGTTAAGCCATGTACCTCCCAGCATTTAGAAAATACTTGGCACAAAATAAGTACCCAATAAATACTTGTTGAATATTGATAAGTTATTCTATAATAGGGAAAATTCTTAAAAGCATCAATGTCCAATGACAGGAAAATGGTAAAAGTGACATTTATTAATCATTTACTATCTGCCAGGCACTGCGATGAGCACATTATATGTTCACCTCACTTAACATGTACAAAAACTCTATGGGGTGAGCACTCTTGTTATACCCATTCTACAGTTGAGGAACTACCCAGAGAGGTTAAGGAATCTGCCCAAAGCCACACAGAGCCAAGTAAGTAGGTCAAGCAAGCCCAAGTTGGCTCCATAGACCCATCTAGATCATCTAAGATTCCAGGGAATGAGTTTAAGAGGCTTCACTTAGACCAATGAGCACAAAATTGAATGTGCTGCTTTCAGGTGCTCACTAAACTATTAATAAAGTAGTTTGTTATTTCACAGTTGGTTGTTGCTCTTCATGTTTGTAGTTCCCTCAGTCAAGAGCTCTTTGGAAGAACAAGAAGAAGCAGGACAGGAACTAGGTTCCTCTAAGTCCCTAACTTCACAGCAGCAGAACAGCGCTAAAATCTCTCCCTGAAACTTCAACCATGAGCCATTACAGAGCAGGTTTTCAAGCACTATTTACTGATATTGTTATAATGCTCACAATACCATGAAAAGTGAAAGAAACAGAATAGAGAAATATTTCTGTAAAAGCTCAACTTTGGGGAAAAAATTTAAAAGCATATTTATATATGTATATATAATGTTTAGAAAAAGACCAGAGGGAAAAACACACCAAATGTGAGCAGTGTTTGGACTTCAGTGATTGGACCAGGAGGGATTTTTATATTCTTTATATTCTTACTTATTTCCCAATTGTTTCCCAATGTGCATGTCTTTTTTAGTGGGAGAAAAAAAACCTGCATCATTACATTTTTTTAAATGCGTAAAGATTTTAAAGGCAATGAAATGCAGAATTGAGAGAATGTTAAACCACCCAGATAAAGCAGGATTAGGAGGCTGCACACAGGGTCTCTCCAAGGCCAGGCTATGACAAGGCATCTGGAGAGGTCTCATGGACTTGACCTGAGAAAAAAGGGTGGGGCGGGGGTAGGGAGTACAGGCAGCCCTTGAACAACATGGGTTTGAACTGCATGGGTTCATTTACATGCAGGTTTTTCTCAATAAATATATTGGAAAATTCTTTGAAGAATTGCAACAATTTGAAAAACTTTTCTCTAGCTTTACTGTAAGAATACAGTATATGATACATATAATATACAAAATACATGCTAATCAACTGTTTGTTATTGGTAAGGTCAAGAGTAGGCTGTTAGTTCAGTTTTGGGGGAAGTCAAAAGTTATACATGGATTTTCGACTTCCAGGGATTAGCACCCCTAGCCCCCAAGTTTTTCAAAGTTCAGGTGATAATTAGAAATGAGGCAAGCACAGGACAGAGAGGTGAAGAAGGAAGATGACAAACAGGTGATACTTCAGGGGTTGGTCCCCTCCCTCCACACTGGAAGGGAGGATAGCTCCAGGTTAGGAGAGTCTTAGGTTCTAAGATCTAATTCCAATGTCACAGGTGGAGGTCCCCCCACACCAACAACAATTCACAGGACACCAGCTAAGTGTCATACAACTCAATTCAGTTATGATGCTCTCTACCCGGTGATGGCATCAGATCCACAGGTTAAGGGCTCAGTCCTACAAGACTGCCCCCTACACACAGCTTAAGATGCCAATCGTAAGCCCAGGTTGTTACCTATATTTCTGACCAACTGACTATAAATCCAAGGTTCCCACAACCTACTCTTGGTTTGATTAATTTGCTAGAGCAGCTCACAAAACTCAGAGCAAAAATGACTTATTTGATCACTGGTTTACTATAAAAGGGTAACTCAGCAATGGCCAAAAGGGAGAGATGCATAGGGCAAGGGATGAGGAGAGGGCCTAGAGCGCCCATGTCCTCTCCAGCAGCACCTTCCTCCCCAGTCTCTACTGTTCACCAACCTGCAGGCTCTCCAGACCCTGTCCTTTTGGGTACTTACAGAGGCTTTATTACGTAGACATGATTGATTAGCTCATGGCCATGGTGACTGATTTTTGACTCCAGCCTCTTTCCCCTTCCCAGGGGTTTGCCGGGGGTTGGGGGACTGAAAGTCCTAACCCTCTAATCATGATTGGTTCTCCTGGCAACCAGCTCCCAACCTCAGGTGCTTTCTGAGCTCATTACCAGAAGATACCTTTTTTGCTCTCATCGTGAAATTCCAAGGGCTTGGGGGTTGTGAGCCTGGAACTGTGGATGAAGACCAAATATATATGAGAAATATATTTTGGCCAATGACCAAATATATTTTTTTTCTTATAAATCACAATATTGCAGGTAGGATGGCCACCTGGAAGAAGGGGCCATGACACTCAGAAACTGGGTCAGAAAGGAAAGTGGAGTGCCCACATTTAGAATCTGTAGGAGTCAGAGCTGAAAGAAACCTTGACGAGCATTTAGAGCTGTGCAATCCAAAACTGTAGCCATAGCCATGTGTGGCTCTGAGCACTTGAAATCCAGCTAGTCCAAACTGAGACGAGCTGTACATGTAAAATATACACTGACTTCAAAGACTAAGTCCGAAAAAAAAGGAAGTAAAACACCTCTAATTTTTTTATTCATTACATATTGAAATAATATTTTTGATATACTGGATTAATAAAACCACTATTAATTTCACCTGTCTCTTTTAACCTTTCAGTGTTGGCTAAAAATTCTTAATTGCACAGGTGGTCTGCATTTGTGGCTCAAATAACATTTCAATTGGACAACAATGATCGGGAGCAACCCTTACATTTTACAGAGGACCAAGCTGAAGGTAGAGAGTTAAGAGGCTAGAGCTATTTAGTGAACGCCATACAGCTAGTTAGTGAAAGAAGTGAGACTAAATCTCAGAGTTCCTGCCATCTAGTCTAGTCTTCTTACCACCCAGTATATGTATCATATGTTTGATTCCAGGGACATATACCATCTATATTTACTTTCTCTATGGAAAAACTGAGGTTATTGTCATCTGATGTTTGGTAAATGTAAATTTAGAAAGACTAAATATTTTTTTATCATGTCCTTTCTGTTACTTAGAAAATCTTTGTGGAAACTTTTAAAACATGTTTTCATTCATGTCTTGTTTCAATCCAAGCAAGTGTATGGTGGTGTGGGACATTCTATAAACCACCAGGTAGACCCAGGGGGAAATCATGGAACAAGATCTGGAGGAGTTTCCCACTGATAAAAATTAAACAAGATCCTGCCATTTTGTTTAGGGAAATTTTCTTTGTTTGATACTGGATCTAGCTTAAGTTGGAAAATTACAGTAAGACAAATGTGTTACTTTTGTTGCCAAACATAAGAGGCAATGCTGCATTGTTTCTTGCTTTACAAGGTTCCTGCAGCTGAGAATATGTGTTGCCTACCCAACAGCCATTCTCTCCTTTCTTCCTAACAGAAGCATGATTCTATAAGGGACAGCTTAGTGCTCTACCAATAAAACTACATTTCCCATTACCCTTTTCACACAAAGAAATCATGTGACACATCAGGAGGAGATACACTCAGAAATTACTAGTTTGGGGATCTGGGCAAAGTTCTTCTGGAGGGAGCTGACTCCAATGCCATGTTTCCTTTTTGCCCTTTGCCCTTCATTTCTTTCTGCCTATGTTTTCCACAATGCTGGACATAGATCTACCACTTGGGACCATGACCACACTAAAGATGACTAGGTGGAATGACCTTGATTACATCACGGAACTGCTTCACCAGCCCCAGACTGCCTCCTCCAGACTTCCTGTAATGAGAAAAATAAAACCCCAATTTGTTCAAGTCACTGTACTTAAAAGTCAAACTCAGTTTCTAAACAGGAGACCACAAAGGCATCTGTATCTGTCCATCACATGGTATGCAACTATTTTATGAGAAGACTTTCAAAAAGCAGGAACACTCCCAAATCTCAGGTGCCCAAGGCAAGAACCTCATCCTGAAAAGTCCTAGATTGCCAAACAAGAGAGGACAGATGCAGCTGCAAGACCTTCCAGAAGCCAGGGGCCCTGTAAGTGGCCTCGCTTTGTGGCTCAGTGCAGAGAAAGAAAATGGAAGTGTTGCCTCTGTTGAGTAACATCAAGCACCCAGGGTCACTAGCATTTCTGTTAGCATCCTGAAGCAGGTCACAAAGGAATTAGCACCTACCCCATTTTTCCTCAACTTACAACTCTCTGAAACTCACAGATCTAGCCATTCAGTCAGTCTCTGGTTTTCATGGGTTTAGATCATGTCAATACCATCTCAAAAGAATTCATATTTTGGAAACTTCAACAATGTCTTCAAAAAGATACTACATATGTCTGAGTTTTGGGCCACCAAAACCAAGTCAAAAGTAACTAGATAGCATAGATGACATACACCCTGATGCATCAAAAAGCACTCCAAAATTCCAGCTCCTTATTCAAGAAAAACAGCAATGATCTTCCACTGAAATTTACTTTCAAGCAGAGTTTAAAGTTACATTTTGGTTTTTTTGTGCAATTTGATTTTTTCAGCAAACGATCACTGATTTCTACATTAAAAGTTGGGTGAGAAGCATAATTCTTTGAAATATCATTTTTCTATTTTATGTATGTGAAATAAATCAATAAAACAAATTATAGGCAAAATTGTCCATGTCCACGGCAGTGTGTATGTGTATGACATGTGCGTGTCTCTGGGGTGGGGAGAGCTCCATAGCTTTCCTGGGATACATGCAGAAATCCCTAATGTCAGCTGCAGGTCTAACTAACCATTGCTGAACCTACAGAAAGGTAAGTAGCCTTGTTCCTTTGTAAAAGTCTCAGTCCCTTAGCTATCTGGAGACTTTACGTATTTATAGTCACATGGATTTACAAGGTCCATCTTCAGCAAAGTTGTAAGGTAAATGAAATCATTAGCTCTGTGTGATTTGGGGTAAGTCATTTGATATCTCTGAGCCTCCTCTTTCTTCCATAACAACCCACCAAGTTGTTAAAAACTCAAACTAGATGAGGTAGTAAATGTGCTTTGTCAACTACAAAATGTTCTAGAAATGAAATGTTATTGTAAGGCAAACATTGTCCTGCAGATGAGGAAAATGAGGTCCAGGAAAGCTAAGTAATTTACCCAAGATCAGATAATGAAGAATTGCCAGAATCAAACTGGATTCAAGTCCAGGTAAGAGTCTCTTACCCCATTATCCAGGCCTCAGCCTAAGGGGCATGAATCATCATCTAGGGAGCCCTGTCACCTTACTTACATGTACAGAGACCCACAGCCTCTCAGAGAGGTTTTAACTGCCTTCACAAAGATCCAGAAGAGCAGCCTACCCCCAGAAACAAGTATGTGGATGTTATCAGGAGATAGTCTTGGACAATCCGCTGTGTCCCAGGAAGGATGATAGAGGGGCTGCCCTGACACAGGCTGGTACAGGTGCCTGCCACCCCTGTAACCACAGGTCTAGGTCAATAGTTCTCAAGCCTGGCTGCACCTTAGAATTCCCTGAGGAACTGTAAAAGTGTGTGCATGCATATATACACATACAGACAGATGTATCAGTGCCAAGATGCCACCAAAGTGTAAATGAATGTGAATCTTCAGAGTAGGAGTCTAGACACCCACATTTTTTAAAGCAAACTGGGAATAAAGAAAGGCAGGGGCCCTGGGTGGCCCTCTGTGTAAGTGGTTTTTCTGCTTCCCAGATGCAGCCTGGGGGAAGCAGGACAGAGGAAGACTAAAGGTTTGTCTTTCCCTAAATGTTTGTATTTCCCAAAATTCACATGTGGAAACCCTAATCCCAATGTGACTATATTACCGGTGCAGCTTTGGGAGAAAACTAGGTCCTACAGATGGAGCCTCCATGAATGGGATTAGTGCCCTTATAGCAGGAGGCTGGCGGCTCACTCTCTTTCCACCGTGCGAGGACATAATGAGAAGTCTGCAGCCAGAGGAGGGTCCCCACCAGAACCTGACCATGAGGCCTCTCAGATCTCAGCCTTCCAGCCTCCAGAACTGTAAGGAATAAATTTCTGTTGTTTTTAAGTTACCCAGTTTGTGGTACTTTGTTATAGCAGCCCAAATGGACTTGGACAAAGACCAGTGGTAAACATTAGTGGAAATGATATTAAGCACTTCATGAAGGCACGAGAATGAATGAGACTCATTGGTAAAGGTACACACACAGAAAACCTTGAGATATCATTGTCCTCAACCCCAGAAAGATTAAGAGATGTGGCCAAGCTACTGAGTGACAGACCAGAGCTATCTAATTCCAGAGACTTTTCAGTTTTCACTGTGCTTCTGGAAACATCTGACACGAGCCTGAGATGACAGAGCCAAGCACGGACACTGGGGCAGATGATCCTCACTAGCGAAAGTGGGGAAAGGCTCAGATCCTCCACCGAGAGGTTTCAACCATCTCCACAGGCATGGGGACACGTCACAGCAGAGGGAGCCCCCTTGGAAAACAGGTCCTGGCTGATGTTCTGGAAGGTTCTGGCCAGTCTCTGTGCCTCTGCTTTCAGGTAAGGCTTGGCTGAGGGGATGGTGGATGCAACCTCTGCCCCCGCCCCCCTGCCGGCCCCATGGGGTGCAGGAGCCACCAGACCAGCAGCCCTCAGAGCATCACACTGGATGCTGTGCCGTGCCCCTCCAGGACTGCAGGTCCTATCCCCCAGCTACTGGGAATATCGTTGGCACAAAGCCCACTGCTCTCAGTCCAAATCTGGAGTTGCCTTAACGAAGCTGGCTGCCTGGATCAAGGTCATGACACCTTCCTGGAGCGGTCTGTGTCCAACGACTGGTTGATGAGGTACTAGAAAGACCTGGCCTCTTTGCCCTAACTCAGGATGACTTGGCAGACCAACCCCACTTCAGAGCCCCCCACTCCCACCCCGTGAGGTCACCTGAGGCTTTGTGAGATGCATCACAGCCTGACTTCTCCTTCCACCCAATCCTGCTTCCCTCCCTGCCTCTCCCCAGGTGTTGATCTCCAGAGCCCCCAGCCACCAATGAACATCCTGCACACTCATCCTGTATCAGAGTCTGTCTCCTGGCACCCAGCCTGCAACACGCAGCCCCACCCGCCTGCAGCAGGGTGGGAACAGCGGCCCTAGAGAGGTGGGCAGAAGGGCAAGTACCCTGGGAACAAACAAGAGGACAGAGGACACGCTTGACAAAGCCTGGCCCTCAGCCAAGCCAGGGCCAAGTGGACAGGAGGCCAGAGGCTGGGGCAGCATGTCAGTCCCACAGCCCATAGCCTACTTGGAAAGATGGGGAGTCGGGGGCATTGGAGTAGAAGAGAGCTGGGTCCCAGCCAGGGGGCCTAATGATTTCACCTGTAGTCCATCTGTCAAACAGCTTACAAACATGGAAAAAAATTATCTTCAGCAAATTGGAGTTCCTCTCAATATACAACTAAGATTAGCTCTATGCTAAAGGGATGATGAGGGAACAGAGGCCCAGAGAGAGGGAGTGATTGACCCAAAGGCCCCCAAGCTTCCAGGTGCCAGAGCCAGGACTAAATACAAGCTGTCAGGCCCTACAGTTGGTGCTTTTAACCACTGGGCTCACATTGCCTCAGTCAGCAAATGAGGGCTACCTCTAATCCACATTCCAGAGCCCAGAGAGGTGAAAAGGCTTGCCCAGGGTCACACAGCTCCTCTGTGGCAGTCTTCTTTCCAAAATATTTCTTGAGCAACTCTGTATGATATTGGCACTGTCCCAGTGCCGGATTCACTGTTATGCCTCTTGGGAGTATATTTCAAAAAGGGGAAGGAGGAGCTAGAACAGTATTTATGCCTCTGCAATCTCCCCAGGCCACCTCCCCTTTGAAGGAGCCTGTGGTTTGAAGGCAGGGCTCCTCCCTGAGACAGCGGCACCCAACACAGCGAGCAGGTGTCACTCACCTGCAAAAGAACCAGAATCACAAACCTGCTACCTGGGCCTGAGAACAGCACACACCCACCAGCAACACCTGGACACTAACCCCCAGCTCCTTCCTCTACCCGCAGCCCATTTCTCTCCCCTCCCCGCCAGCACGAGGCACAGGGTTTCCTGATGCAGCTTTTGAATTCAGCAAGCTTCTTGCAAGGCTGCCCCCTCCCCACCCAGGAAGACTCCAGGGTCCCCCTGCCCCGGATGCCACAAGCTGAGCCACAAGCCTCCCCACGCACTGCTCTGGCTCTGGATAAAACCGAAGCTGTCAGCATGCTAATTAGCAACCAGGAGACGCGGGCACACCGGCTGGCAATTAAGGACTCCATCTTTCTATTTCCTGCTGGCATATTATTAATTCATTGGGCCTCTCCCGTGGGGCCGGACAGAGAGCACAGACTGTGAAAGTTCACATTTCAATTTGAGGCTGAGATGAGAGGACGGGTGTTGGGGAGAAGCATCAGTCCTCAGGGGCGAGGGCACAGTGCAGCCCCTAGAACTCCATCCTAGGAGAGGGCTGCACAAACCCCCTGTGGCTCGGCCACGCGGAGGACTATGCAGCATGAATGAGACATTAGGGACACCTTTCTAGAATCCCTCCAGGAAGATGCCCATTATCTAGTGTTAATTTTAATAAAGCAAAAGAATAAAAGCAAAATGCAGACCTATAGGTGTAATATGATTCCATTTTCATGGCAGAAAGAAAGAAAGGGAAGGTCCTGTTTTTCCCAGCTGAAGCATAGAAATAAGGGTGGGGGGCACAATGGGTGGTACTGGGAGTGCGTTGAGATGAGGAGGGAAGGGGAATGACGGACTTGACCTCAGTGTACTTGAGCTGATATGCTAAGTCAATGTGCCCCCCACAAAAGAGAACAGACCCCACCTAAGCATTTCTGCATATTATTTCTGTAGTCTCAGAACAGGAAGGGAATTTTCCTAACTCCTCCCTGTTTTCTTTATAAATTGGGGAAGGGATGTGAGCTTCCCATCACTAAGATCAGTAGGTAATGAGATTAAATCTGACAAGAGCCATGCGACCAGGTGGTGGAATTTGTGCCTTAATACAGACAGTCTGCCCTGAGGTTCCCAGGTAAGGGTGGGGGCAGGAAGGGAGGCAACAAAAGGACCCAACCACGTATTTCTTCATTCCTTCTTCACTTTGGCCTCTGTAGAGCAAACAAGGAAGAGAGAGGTGGTGAGAGGGGCCAACGGCCAAAGGGAGGAAGAAGGCGGTCGGGCAGGGTAGGAGCAGACTGCGGTGAGTCCTCATTCTGAGGAGGTGCTGCCCCTGCAAACAGCAGAGTCTAAAGGGCACAGCAGACCGGCTGCACGGCTGGGTGATACACTTCGTTCTCTGCGCCTCTGTTCTCTGGCTTGGATATTAAATGTGATCATATGAAATGCAGTATGTAACGGTCTTGTTGATCACAGTGCCTGGAATGCTGCAGGCACGGTATGTGTGTGTGTTCTTCAGCACTGAGTAGTTCTACATGTGTCTTCATCCCTCCCGTCCCATCTCAGAGGAAAAAGCCCTTGACTCTCCCACAGCCACACGTCCAGGTGAGCTCTTTGAGGATGGAAAGGCTGTACAGGGCAGTGAGGTTTCCGGGAAGTCCTGGATGGAGCCCAGAATCCCGGGTGCTCCCCTGTTCCACAAGGCCCTTCTGGCTCTGGGGTCCTTACCTATGACACGATGGGTGACCCCTGGGCTCCTCCAGCCCATTCAGGCTACAGAGCATTCTGTGAAAAGCTTCCAACTGACAGACTGTAGCTGCAGTTCAGAGAAATGACCACGAAGGGGCAATACGAAACAGGAAACGTTATCTGCAGAAAAAGGGGAAATGGTGACGAACTGTGCAGCCGGCACTAGAGGGTGCCGCTTTTGCCATTATCTTCAACAAGGCGGCTCGGGGAGCAGAACCGCTTCCTATCTTGACATGTTCAGGAAGCTGAACAGTCTCCTGAAGACACCCAGGCACGGCCCCTGCCAGCAGAATGGAGGTGGCCGAGATTGTGGGGAAGGAGACTGACCCCACCTGCCCTTCAAAACAGGGACAAGACTCTGAACATGCCAGAAAGGGAAACGGACATCGTGGGGATACCTGGGCCGCATCAGAACCGAGAGCCAGGCTGCAGTCACAAACTCTTTTCCCCCACCTCCTCCTTCCTGGTTTTGGCCTTAAAGGGAAGAACCAGGACCACAGAGAAACTCTTAATTCTGCTAAGCCCAGGCTCCTGGCACCAACACTCTGGAGGTGGAACAATTCTGCTTCCTCTTAGGGTGGCAGGGCATCGGGGAAGGAGCAGAGGTTGTGCACTCAATCTCTACTGAGCATCAGCAGACAGGAGCTCAGGGCTGGGCACCTGCACGGGAACCCCACTGCCCACACCAACACCGGGCATCTCCCTACAGCCGGGGCTCTAGTGGAAGCTTTTCTAGAACAGCTGGAAGGTTTGAAGAGGGGAAAATGTAGGAAAAGGAAAGTCACTGGAGACCAGATGTAGAAAGAGACCCTTTGTTCAAATCCCTGGAGGACAAAGGATGGGTGGTGAAGTTCCCCCAAAGATCCATCTTAAAGCAGATCTCTAGTTGTCACTGAATTGTGTCAGCTCCCAGGGGGAGCCCAGTTCCCTGGATTCTCGGTGGCTTCCTGTTACGCTCAGAATTCTGAGAAGGCAGGACATATGCTACAGGTTCCTGCTTGGCTCGTGATTTTCAAATGTGTTGTTGGCTAGCGATAACACAGTGTGTTGAAGGCTCATGATTTCTGTGTTCCACTGGCATATGTTCTGGGTTTTACAAGTCTGTTATACTACAGCCCTAAGAGTCTGAAATCCTCATCTTTGAGCAAGGGGGCTGGACTTCACAGGGCTGCAAACTCAGGTGTTCTTTACGGCCAGGCTGGTCATCTAGCAGGAGGGGAGTGGTGGGGACTGTAGTGACCTGAGACTGACTGACTCCCTGCCCTCCTAAGAGCATACAAACATAAATTGTGTTAAAATACAGAATCACTTAACAAAGCACTTCTATTCAACTGAACAAATCCTGACCCTGTGTTTTCCTGGCAATGACATTTCTACAGATTCTAATATTCTAAGAACTAAACCAAATGATGCCTGGTTTTGCCAGCAAATGGCAGCATGTGGAATGACATCCCATAGCCCAACTAATCGGCATGGGGTTAGCTGCCCTTCAAAAGTTCAGAGAGGAACAGGCCCCATGGCTTTTAAATTTCAACTGGAAAGTGTCAAAGTTGAGGCATTTGTTTCCTTAGAGAATCTGTAGCAAATGTTAACTGTGCTGTGAAAGCTGGTGAGAATGTCGGTTGGTTGTCTGAGTTATCAATCAGTCGGGCTGCCCCAGCCCTGCCTCCCCAGTCCACACAGCTGCAGAGCACATGAGAAATGAGGAGGATGTACAGGGCTGGTCCCTCAAGCCTTGTGACTCACCACAGTCCACTGACCTTGCAAGCAGAAGAATGGTTCATGGAAAGCAACACAGGACCAGTTCCTCGTCTGCTAAATGAGGCAGGTGGATTGGATGATGATAGTGATGGCTGATATGCACTGACTCTTCACCATCTGCTGGGCACTGTGCATTTCCTCATTCAGTCACCTGAGGGTGGCTAGGCTGGCGGGGGGAGTCTACCGACATACACAGCTGACCCCAACCCTGACCGCACCCACTCACCAGGGGCTTCAGCAAACCTTTAGTGCCCTGCTGCAGACAGCAATGGCAAGTGGCAGGCTCCTGAAAAGGAGGGACCACACCATAGAGGAAGAAACAACTGAACACTGGACCGAGCACTTCACATGCTCTTCACAACTCAGAATGGTCACCATCCTCGTTCACAATCTTGCAAAGGAGGAAAATAAGGCTCAGAAAGGTGAACTCTTTTCCCAAGGTTGAATAATCCATGGTTCAATGGTGATCAAACAAAGGTGTGAAGAAGGATGGTGCCCAAATGGCCTGCAACTTAATCAGCCTGGTTTTTCATGGCCTGTGCAGCTCCACACCCTGTGGGGCTGACCCCAGCCCAGACCTAGGGCCTTTGGAGTCCTGGGATCTGTGGACTAGATCCAGCAGTCTATCCAGGAGCTGTGCGAGGCTGGGTGAGCATCTAGATCATAATCATTACCATACCAAACATTTATTGACCATGTATTCATTCACAAACATTCACCAAGAGCCCAGGTATCAGGCATTCCCCCCAGCATTGTGCTATGGAGTGGATAAGGCAGGGGGACACTTCCCCACTTGTGGGGGGAGGCAACTGACTGCATAGGATGATGCAACCCAGAGTTACCAGGTGTCTATTTCAGACTATGTGGTGAAGGGTAACTTCTCTGAAGAGGTATCAGTTAAGCTAAAGCCTAAATGACAAAAACGGACCTAATTTGTTAAGATCCAGAGAAAGAACACTGCAGGCAGAGGGAGGAAGCAGAAATAGAGCAAGCATCACCTGGCCTGAAAGAAGGCCAGGGGACAGAGTGTAGGAAGCAGGGAGAGAGTTGTAGGGATGAGGTCAGGATCCACCCCAAGAGCAGGTGGTGCAGAGCTTTGCAAGCCAGAGAAAGGGGCTCAGATTTTACTCTGAGCACAAAGGGAATTTGCATCACAGAATCATGATTTGGTTGACATCTTTTTTTTAACGCCCCTGTCTATTGTGTGAATAGACACATTCCTGGTTACAGCGAAATAGAGGTGTAAAGAGAGAGGTCAATCAGAAGGCCATTGTAATGGTCCAAGTGACAATGGCTTAGAAAAGATTGGTAGCAGTGGGGATGGAGAAGTGTTCAGACTTGGAATATGTTTTGGAGATGTGTTGACAGGGCTTGCCAGCTGACTGAAAGTGGGAGAAAAGGGAAAGAGAAATAAAGGATAATGAGAATCTTTGGCAGGAGCAGCTTGGAGGATGTGGTGCCAGGTATGGAGATGGGCAGGTCTGAGAGGTCAGGAGAGGATCAAGAGTTTTGCTTAGCCATGCTAAGTCTTAGATGCAGAGTAGACCACAATGTGGAGATGCCGGGCTAGCATTTGGTTATAAGAGTCAAGAGTTCTTAGAAAAGCTATATTTGGGTATCATCATTGTGATCACCTAGGGAGACTGTGTAGGCAGGAAAAAAAAACCAGAATAACCCTGGGGCTCAACAACATTTTAAGGACCCACACCAGCATATATGGTCTAATAAATATGGTCAAAATTTAAAACAGGACTGCAAGGTATAATTATCCACCTTGACTGTAAAACTGCAGAGAAGTTACAACCTGCATCAGGTCCCACATAGCATTGTGAGAATCAACCCTAACAAGCATGAATTGGGTTCCTGTCATTTACTTGGCACTGTGTCCTCACTGCAAAGCTTACTAACGAGGGCAGAATTCCGCAGTGGTACAAGACAGGCACTGAAGCCAGAGGGTCTGGAGTGAATCCTCACTAGCTATGTGATACTGGGCAACTAATGTAATCTCATTAAGCCTGAGTTCCCTAGGGTGTAAAATCACATTGTTTTATTTTGCAGATATCTATTAAGTGTCTATTATGTGCCAGGCCTTGTGATAAGCTATGGGGTCAATGGGGAGCAGACAGACTTCTCAGCTTTATAGTCTAGTGGGGGATACAGACATGTAAACAGGCAATTATAATACAGTGTGTGATAAGTACTATGATTATGGAAATACAGCTTCTGTTTGGAGGATGTTGTACCAACCTACACAGACTTTAAAGTTACACATAATTTTCTTTCTTCCAAATCCATATGCAATAATAGTCCCATATGAAATATTTCTGTTCTTTATAATAGTACCTATGTTTTCTCTTAGAATAAATAATACATGCAAACACCTAACACATAGCCAGTGCTCAATAATGGATAGCAGTTCTTACTGAGGTATGGGTTTTTGACCTAGTGCCACCTCTCATGTTCAGGCTCCCTTTTCTCTCTAAATTAGGACTAATAATAGCTAGCTTATAGGGTCACTGTGAAGGTCAGATGAGATAGTGTACATGACAACATTTGGGAAGCTGGAGGGAATTATATTAAAGTATTAGTAAAATATAGTTTCACATCCTCTCGCTAAAGCTACAAAACTTAGTACATGAAGACTACTTAGTGTTATCCAAGAGGTCTTCATAACTCAGACACAGGGCCTGAGAAAACTTTTTAATAGAATCTTTGGGAAAGAACATCCCATACAAGAAAAGCTGTTTCATTTGAATCACCTACTCTGTCCACAGGAAAACAAATATCCTTTACTTCAGGTCTCATCCTACCTCTCATCTCCTTCCCCTATCAGCATTTGGCTTACCCAGCCAAAGACAAAATATCTTGGAAGCCTCCCAGGTTGGTTTCTAGTCTGCTTCATGCATCACTAGCATCCTGAATCAGTGCAAAGGAGGCAGGATTTGTAAAGCCAGTGTGTGTGCACCATGGGCTGTCAGCTGCGTGGGTGGTGGACATGACCTTGGGAGGGGCTGGAGCTGAGGGAGGAGCAGGAAGCTGGCAGGGCCACTGACAGAGAATCCTTCCTGATCTCCTACTGTAGAAATCATGCCCTAAGAAGGGGCCAGGCTGCTCCTGTCCTAGTGCCAGAAGGATCTTATCTATAGAAGT
This sequence comes from Manis pentadactyla, assembly GCF_030020395.1. Taxonomy (NCBI): domain Eukaryota; kingdom Metazoa; phylum Chordata; class Mammalia; order Pholidota; family Manidae; genus Manis; species Manis pentadactyla. Next base: position 109,600,003 of record NC_080027.1, on the reverse strand, counting down.
CATGTCGGGAGAAGCCAGAAGGTAGGCAACAGAAAGGAAAAGAAGGCTTCATCTTTCCAAGGTGCAGAGGAGACAGAGGGTCCTGAGCAGCCTTCAAGGGAGCAGAACACAGACATGATACTAACTCTGCTGATTACTCAAGAGGAGGGCCTTGTGCAGTCAGTGACCTGCGCAACCACACAGATGACCCAGGGAGCTCGGCTGCCCCTTTCCCTGGAAACTAGCTGACTGGAATGGTTTCAAGTCCCCTCAGGGCACTTATTTCATCATTCATTCAACAAATACTTATGGGGCCCAACTACATGCAGGGCATTGTCCTAAACTCTGAAGATATGACAAAATCCCTGCTTTCAAGGAGCTTATGCTTCAGTTCAGGGAGAAAGACATACACACGCACGAAATATGAGTGTGTGCCTGCACGTGAGTGTGTCTGTGTGCATCCGGATGTGGGCTGGGGAAATAATAGCAAAGGCTCTGAGAAAAAAGGATGATCAGGAAGGTGTGTGTGAGCAGAGGCCTAAACAAAGCGAGGGGGAGCCATGTAGGTCTGTGGGAAAGTGTTCCAGGCAGAGGCAAAGGCCCTGAGGTGGGCATGGTCTGAGTATATTCAAGGAACAGCATGGGGCCAGTGCCTCTGGGGCAGAGTGAGAGAGGGCAAGGTTAGGTGATGGAGTCAACGATGCCCGGGCATGTTTGGTGGGGGAGAGAGGGTGGCCCAAGGGGTAGAGAAGGGAGACCATGTAGTGCCTGTGGCCTATGCTAAGCACTTCGGGGTTTGTTCTGTGTGAGATGGGAAGCCACCAGAGGGACTGATGTGATAAAGTTCCAAAGACTCTGATGGAAACTCTGTCCTACCTTTCCAACTCCTTTGTGAACCTTTAAAAAAAAAAGGTAAAAGAGGATCCTTAGTTGAAGGGGAGGAATCAGACTCTAGCAGGAAGGAGTAGAGCAGGGAGGCTAGTTAGTGAAGGAGTAGTTCTAATAATCCTCTTGGGCAGGTTACTCCAACTCTCTGAATCTCTGCTGCAAATACAGGGATAACAACAGTACCATTCTACTGTTACAAGGATTAGAGGATTTAGAAGAATGCTGACTATCTAATAAGTACCATCTAAGTGTTTGTGGAATAAAAATAAAAGGTGGCTTAGGCCAGGCAGGTAACAGCAGGAGTGATGAGATGTGATCTGATCCATTCTGAAGGGGCAGCCAGCAGGCACTGGCAAGAATCAGCGTGAGAGAAATGAGGACGACTCCCGCGTTTCTGGCCCCAGCCACAGAAGGAATGGAGATTCCATTACTGAGGTAGGAAGGACCGCAGGAGAAGTAGGCTTGCTATGGCCATGCTGTATCTGAAATGCCTATGGCTATGCAAGGGAAGATGTTGATTAAGTGGGTGGCATCTAAAATTCAGAGAAGAGGTCTTGGCCAGAAATACAAATTTGGAAGCCACCAGTATGTGATGGTAACTAACGGTCTGGGACTGGATGAGATCACTGGGAGGTAGGTGTTGGTGAGAAGAGACAAGCAGAGGACTCAGGCTGGGGCCTGGTTGGGGACTGGGGAAAGGAAGAGGAAAGGAGCAAAAGAGACTAAGAGGTGACTGGCAAGGTAGGAAGAGAGCCTCGAGTGGTGTCACACAGGCTATGTGAGAGAAGAGCTCAAGAGAGCGTGACAGTGACCAAATGCTGCTGACGTAAGGTCAAGAATATGGTCACAGAGAACTGAGGCAGAGACAAAGCATATGAAGAGCTGTTAGCTTGGGGCAAAGGCCTAATGAGAATGGGTTCTAGATGGAATTGTGGGAGGAAGACTGGAGATGGGGAGTACAGGCTGCAGGCTGATAATGCTGTGTGTGCACCAGACCTCCACATGAAGCAGGTGCATGGTCAGCCACAGAAACAGGCAGAAAGGCCTTCAGCAGGGGCCCACATGCAGCAGGCAGTCAATAGATGGGGGGAGCTCATGCAGGCCTCTTCGCTGCTCTTTTCTCAGCAAAGTAGGAAGGCAACTGTGGTCATGAGCTAGGAGTGGGCTGGCAGGAGACAGCAGGGTTTGAGAATTAAGGGAGAAGTGTGCAACAGTCTCTGTGGAGTGTCAGGATGATGAAATGAGAAGTGACCATGTGGTTGGGGAGGGGAGTGGCAAAAAGTAATGGGACCGATGCCTTGGGGATGTCAGTAAGATTAAAGAATCATGGGAATGGAGCATTGAGGGAGTGACCCAGACAGAAAAGAGGTGGTGGTCAGACGGTGGAATTACATCTGAAACAGATTATGGAGCAATAGAGTTACAACACGGTCCAGGCAGGCCACAGAAGTGAGGTCTCAGCAGGCAGCCCAGAAGCAAAGTCAGCAGAGAGAAGGGGCACCAAGAGGCCAGGCTGCAGGAAGGGATATAGAAATCACCCAGAACTGCTGGCAGGAGAAGAGATGGGGAGAGAGGCAGGAGACCCAGAGCTACAATCTTCCTGGAGTGAAGAGGAGTGGCCTGGGAGGCTGCAGGTGTCCACAACAGGACGGAGCAGCACACGGCCCCGTCTGATGAGCTCCAAGGCTGGCGTCTGAGGACTGGCTTGAGCAATAATGGTCTGGATCGGCAGTGAGGAACCACTAGGCAGCCACCCCACCTCCAGACCCAAGAGTAAGAGGCAGTGTGGGGTGGAGGGGGAGCTGGGAGCGGGGAGCAGCTGCAGATCAAGCTGCGTCCTCAGGAGACAGGAAGGTTCCAGTGAACACAGAGGTGAAGGGACTGTCCGGGGAGGAGGGGGTAGAGGATTTTGCTGATGGTGGAACATGAGTTCTAGACAGTGCCCTGCTAGGGACTGGGGAGTTGGGGAGCGGGGGGGAGTGGGTCAGACTAAGGCATGTAGACAGCCATGTGGGGAGGGAGTTTGGAAGGTGAGGAAGAAAAGCAGGGTGGTATTAGTCTGTACAGACTGCAGGGAGGAGGCTGTGAGGGCTGGGGGTGAGCGCGGGGGGCAGGGAGGGTAGGGCAAGGCCACTGTCTCCATCACCTCCCATGTGCTCTTCCACCCATCCCAACAGGCAGGGCTCCCATTACCCTTCTGAAACTGCTCCCTTTAAAGTCACTTGCCCATTGCCAAACCCAGTGACTCCTTCTCCACCCTCCATTCATTTGACCTCTGAGCAACATCCTGCACAGGTGATGACCCCTTCCTTCCAATCACACTCTTCCCCTCTTTGTCCCTGGACTCTCTGGCTTTCCTCCTACCTCCCTGGCCATCCCTTCCCAACTCATGTGTGGGTCCCTCCTCCTCAGCTACACTCAGGAAGGTTGATGTGCCCTCAGGCCATTGGTCTGCCCTGTGTTACCTCCTCATGGACCCGCCCCAGTGGAAGCACAGTCCCCAGCCATCCCCTCTGCCAACCCCAGTAGGTAGCTAGTCTGAGACCTTTATATCCTCCAACTAGCAAAAGTTGAATTTAGAGAATGACCTGAGAATTCTTCACACATTGCTAGTCATGATGAAGCTTGTTTTTCAGGGAGTACTGTATGAATTCTTGAGTTAGGCTGTGTGATAGGCATTAAGTGACGTAAAGTATGCACAAGACCATCCCTGCCCTCAAGCTGTTGTGATGGAGGGACATAAGAACATAGTACTTCTGGGTATGAAGAAATATCAACTGCCAGAGATGCATGGTATTTAAATGGCAATCGACTTCCACCAACTCAGCTGTCAAAGCCGTGATGAGATGACTTCCAAGGCCGTACCTCTAGTTAGGTCACCCTGAGAACTAGACTCAAACCTCAACCCCAAGCCAGCGCTCTTGCCATGGCATCTCAATGAGTGGTTGAGATCAGAAGTTAAGTACTGTGGGAACTGGAATGAAAGGCACTGTGCCACTGTGATTAGAAGCGTGGATTCTAGACTAAATCAATATCAAATGACAGAAACAATGCCATTTGGAGTGACCTTGATAAAGTCACTTAATTTCTCTGTGTCTCATTGGTTAAATGTGGATAATAACTGTACTGATCTCATAGTAATGGTGAAGATTAACGTAAGTTAATATAGGGAAGGTGGTTAGAATGCTGCCTGGCACTTAGAGCTGTGGGAAGTTTACAGCACTGAGAGATGAACAATAGGAGAGAAAGTTGAGTGCTGGGTGCCCAATTCGTCTCTGAATCCCAGAAGCCTGGCACACATCAGGGCTGAATGAATGAATGAATGAACGAATGAATGAACTAACATATTAACATTCAAGGAAAAGACTTCCAGAGATTAGCTAATCTAACCCCCTTTGCACCATCCAGAATGCCCATCAAAACCAGGTACATAAATTTCATCACAACTGCCACCATCAAAAAACACCTATAGTTAGCCTTTCTGCACTTGATAACAGTTTACCAATCTAAGAAAGAGGAGATAAAGTCACACAGAGCACAGGATAAACACACAAAATAAACACTGGCATCCAAAGGATAAAACAAAATCCTTAGGTAGGGTATAAACCTGAGGCAGTTGAGAATTAAATGAAATACTTTCTTCCTTTAATTTATGACTCATAGGAATAAAAGCCCAAGTTCTCGATAGGCATGAATTAGGTTAAAGGCAGCCTGAGACACACCATAAATCCTTTTGTCACACACAAAAAGATCAGAAATAAAGTCATCGGGTCACCGATGTTGCTCAATCTCTTCCATCCACTGAAGTCTTGCCCCAAAATGTACTCATTCCCCCAAGGGTGATACTAGAAAGACCAGAGTTAGCCACAGTTCCAGAAGGGAAGAGGCGATAGATGATCCATGTGTTGGTGGCTTCTCCTTGGTTTATAGAGCTCCTCTTGTCAGGGAAGCTGTGTGAAAAAGACTCCAGCTCTTTCTCTGTGAGATCTTAGCAAAATAGGTGTGTTTGGGGGACAAGCTTGATTACTCGCATTTGACAGCAGGAGACCTCAGTGAGGCTCCACACAGGCTACAGTTAGTTACTGAGATCGGGGCTGCCCGCAGGGCCCTGGCTCAGTGTCAAACCCCTTTCCGCAGCAGAGAACACTGCCTCTGCCTCGCAGGACCCGCCCCTTCCCGCAGGGCCCCGGGCCCCAGGCGGGCCGAGCCGCTCCGCTCCTCCCCGGTGGCCTGGCTGCCTGCCGCCCGGTACTCACTCCCACTCCTTGCGCCGGGCCTGCGGGGTGCTCTGCATCTTGTGCGCCTCGTGGGCCTTGATGATGTCGCGCTGCTCGATGAGGCCCCCACGCCGCCGCTTCATCACCTCGGGGCTCACGGGCAGGAAGGGGCTGGAGCCTGCCTCCCGGGCGGCGCCCTCCCAGCCCGGGCCCTCCCCCTCCTGCACCGGGAAGAAGTTGTCGAAGCCGGCGGTGGCGCGCGGGGAGGCCGGCAGCATGCCCACCTCGTCGGAGGCATCTGCCTCGAACAGGGCACAAGGCTGCGGGCGCCATGCCTCCTCCTCGGGCAGGGCCAGCACGTGGCGGCGGCGGCCTGGGGCCCGCGGCTCAGGGCTCCCGCCCACGGCCAGGCAGGGGGCGGGCTCGGGCAGCCTGCGGCCTGGGCTCGGTCCACGCATCTCGGGCACCATCACAGAACATTGCTCTGCAAGGGCAGGGCGGGCAGGAGGTAAGGGGTGGGAGGGGAGGCAGAGGAGGCAAGGGTGGGCACAAGGGAGACAGAGAAGAGAAAGAAGTTAATGACGGTGCCCTCGAGGGCAAGGCTTGGGCTTCCTCCCTGCTACCTCCCAGGCCTGGCCCAGAAACTGGCACACACTAGGAACTCAATCAATGGTCCTTGAACTCAGAAGCATCCACCAGGGACAAGGCTGGGGGCCAGATGCCAAGCAGACTTGATTCCTGCCCCCGCGAACTTCAGTCCAGAGCAGAAGAGAGGGGTTAAAGATGTAATCATATGCAAGGTGGCAAGCCTTCCAGGGCTCCGCTTTCAGGAGAGGCCAATTCCAAAGGCTGTCCCTCTCAGCGCCCAGCCGGGGCAGCTAGCTGGCTGCTCTCTCCCATTGGTGAAGGGATCCCCCTAACCTTCTCCCCAGGGTCCCAGCTCCTGTGGGAAGCCCCGCTCCATGCCCGCGGCCCTAAGCCCACGCTCTCCCCAGGAACCAGCCACAGGCGGACTGCTCTTAAGGACGGGGTCCCGCATAGGGGTTCCTTCCTCCTTTCCGAATGCAGGCATCCACACGCGTAATGCCTGCATCTGGGAAGCATGGATGGAACCAGGTGCCTCTTCTGGCTCCCTTGAGCCTCATTTTCCTTTTCCATGCCAAGGAGGATGTGGTCAGATTTGCCTCTGAAACACCTTCATTCCATCAACATTGAGGGTTACTGTGTGCCAGGCACACTGTGCCAAGCGATGGGTTCCCAAGATGAGCTGGATTCCGTCCACATCTTCTTCATGGGAGAAATGGGAAGAACATCAATTCTGACCACACAGCACGATGTGCTACTATTGGGACTGGCACAGGGCACCTCCGCCCATCTGGGAGTGGTCAGGAGGGCTTTGTGGAGCAAGTGACCCTTAAACTGGGTTTAAACAGAGCTCACCAGGTGAGGAACAGGAGAGGATTAAAGGCAGAAGGAAGAGCGTGGGCAGAGAGGACTTAAGGAAACCAAAGGATTCAGAAAGAGAAGTTTCCACAGCAAGTGTGAGGACTGGGGCACAGCCCTTGTGACTTGCAAGGACCGGAACTTACTACCATCTTTTCAAGACAGCTGCCTACTGTCTTCCGCCCAGCCAAGAGCCCAACTGGGAATACCCAGCCTCTTCCCACCCACATTCCAAACTGGTCCTAGTTACTACACGCGGCACATGCCCCCTTGGCTCCGTGAAGTGCCATGTGCTCTACATGCTCCAAGGAGGCCTGGCATCCTCTGAGAACCTACTCCCCACTGGGGACTGTGCTGGGTCCCAGGGGATGCCTCCTTCCAGAACGCTGCCCTCCATTCCTGAGCTGGACTGCAAGTCAAATGGCAAATCAAAAACACAAACTATATTAAAATAGACAGGAATCTTAATGGTCTGGTCACATCATCTTACAGCTGAGAGAGCCGAGGTCCAGAGAGGTAGAGAGACTTGCCCAGGGACACACTACCAATAAAAGTCAGAGCTGGGAGAGAGCTCAGGTTTCAAACCCTAGCTCACAGTTTTTTCCATGATATTGATCACACGGCTTTCCACCAGATGAAGCAGAATCCATGGATGCCTCTCCCAGCCCCATCCTCATTACACTGAGGTGGCAGGTGGAAAAGAAAAGGCCAGGATCATTTTAGTGGATGTGGGATAAAGCTTGTGAAGATTAAATAGACCCCGACTTCCCTGGAGAGCGAGCCCTAAGGTATCTTCCTCGTTTGTCTCCTCCTACATTTCTAGCATCTGGACTGGTCTCCCCAGCCCTGCCATCACCCCACCCCAAGGCCTCAGTGATGGGGAGGTGAGCCAGAGGCCCTGGGGATGTGCTAGATACTCGGCCACCAAGGCTGGGTCAAACGAGCAGGGGAAGGGAAGGTAAAGGGTCCAGGAGAAGCGTGGTAGGGAGGAGAAATGGAGGAGAAAATACATTTCAAATCCTGCAAACATTTGGGTGGGTCCCTAGAAAGAGTGATTCATGTTCCTCACGTTGTCATTCTGTCTCGATTCTGCTTTGATGGATTTTAAATTTATCCTTCATTCCTACAATGTTTAAATGTCTCTCCCTCACCACACACAAGCACGCACCCGTCCCCAGGCTGCTCCCACTCCCGCCGCAGCCTTGAGCACCGCTAGAAACTCAAGCAGTCTCAGGTTCTGACACCTGCGGCCTCCTCTGCCACAGGTCCGTCCATGCCGAAGTCTCCTGGGCCTCCCGCCTGGCTCTCGCCAGGCCACCAGGATCTGGCCCCTTGCCTCTGCTCCCTGGCCCACCCCAACTGCTCCCTCCTGCCTGGATTTCCCCTTCCCAGACACTCTGCCAACTTGAGTCATGTCTTTGCCAAAATTACAGCAGCAATAACATGCACTGCAGAGCTCCTGCTTCAACTGAGTCAGTTTTGCGAATATCAAAACATAAAATTATCTCATCTTTCCTTTAAGAATTCCTGTTAAACAACCCTTCTATTATTGATATAAATGTTCATCAGGGGAATCTGTCGCCCCCACTGCCTGCCAAGCCGGCCAGTCCCCAGCTCTAGTGATGATCAAGCTGAGAGAACATCTTTCATCTCAAGCAATTCCAACGACACAGCCTACATATTCCAGGGATGGATACTTGCACCTACTTCACACTTAGTCTTTCCTGACCCAGCCCCCAAATTCTGGCAAACCTTGAGTTCCTTGAGATCACAGATTTTGTCCTCTACTTTTACATCCAGCATCAAGACTGAATCCAACACACAGCAGGTTGCAGTGGTCATCAGTACTGTTTGCCAAATATTCTGGTTAATCCCAAAGACGTAGGAAGCACTTCCTGGCTTCCATGGTTGAGCGGGGTGACGTAACAGTTCTGGTCCTTGACTTGTGAATGGAGGGATGCATGTCACTTCAAGTTAAGCATTTAAATGCAAGTGAGAGATCCCTAGTTCTGGAAGGATGGGCAAATTCTTTCAGTAAAGGGCCAGATAGTAAATATCATAGACTGTAGAGGCCACACAGTTCTCATGCAACCACTCAAATTCTGCTATTGTAGCATGAAAGCAACCAGATAATGTGTAAGCGAATGTGTGTGACCGTGTTCTGATAAAACTTGATTTATAAACTTTTGTAAACTTTGCCCTTTCAACTGTGTCTCTTGGATTCCACCATATTCACTCCGTCTATGCCCACGGGGATGGAATACACAGAGCAGCAGGCAAAAAGAGAGAATAGAGATCTACAAAACAGAATCAAGGGTGAACACACCAAGTGAGAGGCTTCCTAGGACAAAGCTGCTGTCCTATCGCCAGCTCCAGTCTCTAATGGAAGGAAAACAGACCCTGCTGCTCTGAGACATGGGCCAGGAAGAGGCTAATGAAAGTTCCAAAGGCACCTGTCCTATTCCTCTAACCCTGGCTTTCTACCCACCTCTCTTCTTATATTCTATTACTTTGTTTAGCTAATGGACAAGGGGATGGGATTTTAAATTATGGGTGTCCTAAGGAGGAAGAGGGCTTAGGGACACATTTGCAACCCAGCAGCCCATCAAAAACTCTTGCCTTGCTTGCCAGGCTACATAGGGCAGCAGGGAAGAGCTCTCCTTTCCACCCCTCCCCATGAACCCTGCACTCAAAAGACACTTGAGCCATCAGTTAACACTCCTGTCTGCCTCTGAGACCTTCTCCCCCTCATCTTTCCAGAGTCAAAGTCAAGATCTTCCTGCCCAAAGAAATACTATGTCCTTTGCACCATCTTTCCCCTCATAACCTATCAAAGCTTTAGTTTTTATTCATCTACTTTCGGTTGCTTTAGAAATAATGGCCCATATTTCTTGGGCCCAGCAAGTGGGTCCACCATGTCAAGGATGCATTCCTCTCTGGGTTCACTCCCATCCCACTCCTACCCCTCTGCTGCTCACCTGCCGACACCTCCAGAAGATGTAACTCCTCAGCCACCTTCTGAGAAAAGGATATGCCAAGAAGTCAACAAAGCTTATGTTCTTGGGAATACACTATCTTCATAGCCTGAAAATTTGACAGTATGAACTCAGACCTTGATTTCAGCAAACAGAAAGACTTCTCCATTGTCTACACCACCAAGTAGCATGGGCTGGGATATGGTGGACAGAAATGGCACTGACAGGCACGAAAAGGTGAGTGATGGGCACACAGGTGTCCCTGAGCTGGCCCTGAGCTCTCCTGGCCCTGCCTGCCCTGGGCAGGAAGAGGGTAGAAGGGTCCCAATCCCCAACTATTAGAAATTAAAAGTCACAAGAGGGAAAAAAATTTAAATATGATACTACTCAACTCAGATACTATGCTGAGTTCCTTTCTGAAAATGGTTCTCTAGAGAGAAAAGAATGGATATAGTTCATGGGTTTCCTGTCCAGCAAAAGGGAAAGTAGAGATTAACCCTACTCATTGTTCTCACAAACCTGCTAAGAGAGGAAACATTCCTGGTACAGAAATAAATATTTATCTAAGGATTTTTCTTACCTGAGCCAGTCAACTACCCAAGTGCAAAGGAGGAGTAAAAGGTAAATGCTATTTTCATTTGCTGTGACCTTCTACAACTGTGGTTCTCAAGCTTTAGTGTACATCAGAATCATCTACATCGCTGGTTTTAAAATGCAGGTTTCTGGGACTGCTCTCCAGAGAGTCTCATGCTAAAGATCTTGAGTGGGCTCAGATACCTACATTTTTAATAAGCATCTTCTCCCCTAATCATGTCCTGAGAAACACTGTCCTGAGAGCCGTATACAGTCCTGAGAGGTGTGCTAGGTTAGGAAGAAGCATTGTCCTGGGTTGCATTAGGATGTCAATGGCCCCTAGGACAGTGTCCTTCTCACCCATTTTCAGTCTATATCAGGTAATGAAGTTACCAAACCCACCCAGGAGTTCCTTGACCTGCCCCCACTCTTTGCAAGACTCTTTCCTCCCTTGGACTGGCATCGTTTTTGCCCATCCCACATTCCTCTCCATATGTCTATGTTGTTATGGTGACTGTTCAAGGATGGGCGAATGTCCAACAGCAACTTGACAGGCTGTTGCATTTTGAATATAAACCAAGACCCAAGGAAAACACTTGCTTCAAATGTGGAGTGATCACTAACTCTACCAGGGTCCCTGGGAGGAGTTCAAAGAGCCCATGTTCAAAATCTCTGGGTTTGGGATACAGCTCTGCCACTTGCTAGTCAAGAAGCTTTGGCAATTCACTTCTCTTCTCTAGGACAGTTTCCTTGCCTAAACAATAGAGCCTGCCCTACAGAAGTCAGTGGTAAGGATCAAATAAGATAGCATCTGGGAAAGAACTTGGAGACTCTAAGTTACATGTCACATATGGGGAAAGAGTCGAGGGTAGGAGTCTGCCTGCTGGAGCCAGGCTGCCTGCGTATGGATCTCAGTTTCCCTGTCACCAACTGAATCCTGGGCAGATTACACAGCCTCTCATTTCCACATCTTAAAAGTGGTCATTAAGAGTAGATATTTCACAAGGTTGTTGTGAGAACTGAATACAAAAGCACGTAGAACAGTATTACCTGACAAAAATGGCCAGTAAATGTGAGTTGTCATTTTATTGCATAAAATGATATATGTTATTAGAGTAAATAATGCTAGTAAACAACCTCAAATACCTGTAGCCTAACACACTCAAGGTTTATTTCTCTCTTGGGTCATAGTGTCATAATGCAAGATGGTCTGGAAGATGGAAAAGAGAGGCCCTGCTCCACAAAGTCACTCAGGGACCCAGGTTCCTTTCATCCAGTGGCTCTGTCATTTCCTAATAGCAATTTTTTTCTTAAAAAGCTACATAGTAAATAGTTTAGGCTTTGTGGGTCATGAAGTCTCAGTGGCAACTATTCAACTCTGCCTCTGTAGTGTAAAAACAGCATAGACAATACATAAACAAGTGAGCACAGCTGTGTTTCAATAAAACTTTATTCACAAAAACAAGCAACCGAGACTGCAGTCTAGGGCCTCCGAGTCCTCCACTAGACTTTTTGTCTTCAGCCTGGAGATAAAAGAGAAAAAGAACTGGGGAGCTCTTGCAAGAGGTCTAGAAGCCAGACCTAGAAGTGGTATAGCATATCACTTACCCCCTATTCCATTAGCTAGAACTCTTAGAACTCTGTCACCTGGGTCTGCTTAGAGGAAGGAGAATAGAAATTCAGCCTACCTGCATGCCAGGAAGAAGAGAAAACCAATATTGGTAAGCCCTAGCAATCTCTGTTCCACTATTACTCCTTGATTGTGATCACAAAAGGAAATAGAAAGGCAAATACAAATATGTCAAATACATTGAATATTGAATATTAGCCAATCTACTGGGACATTGATTGCTGAAAGTTAGCTTCCTCATAGTGATAGAGATTGATAACATATTTTATGTAAAAGAATGAAGAGAAACTATATATATTATGACAATCAATTCACCAAAGGATCCTGATGATTTGGAAAACAAGACCTCAAAAATGTAAGATGGTGATGGGTCCTAACCAAGTATACAGCAGGCTCACATCGCAGACATAATCTTTCTCTACAGCCCTTTGAGGACTGCTCCCTCACACACCAGCCTTTCAGCTACATGAAGGCAGAGACCACGCCTGCTTTATTCACCACAGAATCCCTAGCACCCAGTCCTTGTAGGCTTTCAATAAATATTTATAAAAGGAAGGAATGTGGGGAGGGGAGAGTAGGAGGGGCTGGGAAGCAGAGAGGAAGGAAGATGCTTTGCAGTTTCCCACACCATGATTTTGCTATTTTGGTAAATAGTCCTCTTTAAGGATTAGCTTCTGCAGGACTCCTTACAAGCACTCTTATGTGGTATTAAGAGGTGTGTGCATAAAATTTTCCAATTTGCTTAAATGTTCACTTTTACTACTATGAATTAAGAAGCTGCTTAGAACCTTAGGACTTTAGAACAGGGCCTGCCTGACTTAAGAAAGGGAGGGAAGTCTCTTTAATAAGGGAGAGGACACTTACACCACTGTGCAGAAATCACCAGAGGAAAGGACAACAGGTTCACTCAATAAACATTTATTTAGCACCTGCAAGGTGCTGGGGACTGAGGAAGGCACTGGAAACTCTTTATGGCACCACACCAAGAGTCCAAAAAGAAACCCAAGGGGTTGGGCACAGTTAGTTTAAATTTTAAAAAGTAGTACAGTTACTTTTTAATATAGACAAAGAATTACTTCTACAAGAGTATCCTGAGATTCCTTGAGCAGCTGTAACTTATCCAGGATTTATTACTTCTGTTACTCCTTCTACTTCCCTAAAGCACCCAGACACAGACAGACAGACAGCGATGAAAAGGGATGCCTGCTGACTGCAATGGGGGGGGACTTGGTAATACGTGTGAATGTAGTAACCACAGTGTTGCTTATGTGAAACCTTTTTAAGACTGTGTATCAATGATACCTTAATTTTTAAAAAGTACTTTTTCTGAGGACCTTTAGGGAAATAGAAACCTAAGGGCAGACTACTACACCTCAGACTGTCTGTGGAGGGCAAAGTTCACCAGGGATCAGTAATGCTTATAGCTGGGGGGAAACAAAAGCCACAACTCCGTGGACTTGCAGACACAGGCGAGCTGCTGCCGCTGCCTGGCCCAGGACAGAGAAGGGCTGGGGGCTAACGGCTGGGAGAACACACAGATTCCCTGAAAGGCCTTTGTCCAAACCATGGCAGCATCGGGCTCAGGCGTCTGAGTCCACAGTGTGCACGAAGCTCTCTAAGCCTCTTTTCCATCTAAGCACTTCTCAGGTATCGGTTCCAGGAGCACTGGGGATCCAGCTAGGCCCTGACAGCACCTTGCCCACCCATGCTGCCCAAGATGTCCTGAACCGATTTCCTTGGAAGCCACCTTTTGCAGAAAAGTCAACTTTCAGATGGGAGAAGACAGTTGGAGCAGCCATTGGAATCTCCTCTGTGATCAGAACCCTCATATCAGCACAGGCTTTCAAAGACAAACTCAGCATCAGCCCCTGAAGCTGCAGTTCTAATTAGGGAACATTGTTTGCACAGGGAAAGCCAGTCTGAATCGCCACACAGAGAAACACGTGCAAAGCCCTGAACCCGCCATTCAAGGCCTCCACAATGTGGCCCTGGGAAGAAAGATGAGCCAAAAGCCCTCAAGGGCCTGTTTGAGCCAGCGGTGAGCCCCGCTGCTGGCAGTCCCTTCCTGATGCTGAGCTCTGCTGCATCTGTCTGCCAGTGCTGGCCCCTCCTGGTGGCCAGGTCCAGACGTCAGGCCTATTCAGAACCCAGCCACTTGTCAGCTGTGATCAAAGACGTGGAAAGAGACAAAGAAGTCCGCAACAAGCAGAAAGATCACAGGCCATGGGTTATGCGCTGGATAGTCAAGTGCCAGTGGAAATGGGAGAAGGACATACTGACGTCGGCAAAGTATTTCCGGCCTCTGAAAGCTTGTAGAGTCTGTCCATCCTGCCCTCATCTCTGTGCTCTGTGGCTGCTTATTTTTATGCTTGTTTCTTTCTGGTTATTTTTGTCTGTTTTGTCACATAATTACTAATAATGATATTATAATTAACCTGTTTCTTAAGCCAAAGAATTTGTTGAGGACAGAATTTGCATTTCCAGGGAAAATATGACCTGAAGGATTTTTTTGTTCGATACACAGAGTTGGTACAATGTTGGCAGTTCCAAGTGTCACTCAGACTGGTGTCCCTGGGGTTGTGCAACATGACAGAGAGCACTTGTAAGATTAGACCAACAATTACACCCAAATGGAAAGTGCCTGCAAACCTCCAACAAGCTAAAAAGACAGTCAGGAGTAGGTATTACGGTTACCTCTTCATGATGCTTCGCTTGCTATTATTCCTGCAGTATCTATAGGCTGGACAATGGGCAGCAGTTCCAGGGCGGGTTCCAGTTAGACTAAGCCAGCCTAGTAATCCCAGCCCTTGGCCAGTGATTAGCTAAGGAAAGGGCATATGACCCACTTAAAGCCAACACACTATGAGGTAAAGCTCACCAGGGCGTTTGGGAAAATTCTCCCAACTTTTAAGGGAATTGCTCTGCACTGTCCTGCACAGATGTGAACAGGGGGACTGCTGCACCGCCTCATCACCAAACTGAGGATGAAGTTGCCACACAGAGGAAAGTGGGGCCAAGAGAATCACAGGCCACAGAGTGGGAGCCCCCCACCCCCCCAAGCCAGGAACACTAGCTATGAGGCAATACAGCTCTCCATGGCTGAAGCCCACTTATTTGAGTTAGATTCTCTGTTACTTGCTCCCTGAAGCACATCTGCTGACAGAGCCCCCATATCTACCCACACAATGATAAGGTTCAATCACTCCACAAGCCTCCAAGACCATTTAATTGTTTGGGTCACAACCGGAGGAAAGTCTCCAACTGTTGTTTGGCTTTAAGTCGTCTTTTATACGTAGACACTGGGACTTCAGTCTTGCATAAAATCCGTGAAGCTAGGATTCTAAGAATCATTAGTATAATAGGAAAATGACTCAACGCAAATGGAATAAAGTTAAATTCAACTGAGCAAGCAGTACATTTTAGGTGGGGAAGGGAACACTGCAATTGAATTATATGGAAACAGATTTGTTGCAATTTAGTGTAAAGTGATTTAATGGTCAGAGTAGACACCACCACCACCATCGTCATCACTAAAAATAATGGTTAATAATTTGAATTTTATGTGATGCTAGATAGATGCTTTTAAGCAATCGATCCTTGAGGATTTCATGTAATTCTTGAAAAATATGTTATGAAAGAACTACTATTATTCACTCAGTTTTACAAATGAGAACACTGAGACTTCAAAGTAATATCCCCAAGGTTAGGGTTATATAGTCATGAAGTGGTAGAGACTCTAATCTATGTCTGACTGACTCCAAAGCTATGCTGTAGTCCACAGCATTACACGGGGCTCTAATAATGGTAATAATATAACAATAATAATGGTAATAATGACTTTCACTTTTGAACATCTATTCAGAGCCAGAAATTCATGTTTATTAACCACCCTATAAGGTAAGCACTATTACTATTCTCATTTAACAACGGAAACCTCCCGAAGGTCCCATAGCCAGTAAACACTAAATCTGGACTTCATTACCTGACTTCTCACCCAATGTCTCTCTGGGAAGGTGTACTTTGAAAGTGGACAGGAACTCAGATGGTCCTATCCTTTGGGTACAAGACATCTGCATATTTCAGTGACGGCAAGTACACGAATGTGTAGGAAATAATAAGTTTGTGTGTGTTTGCTCCAGATTCTACCTGGCCCCTGCTCCAGGCCTGGCTCTAGGTCTTTACACAGGTCTGCGGAGAAGCAGCAGAGCTGGGGTCAGAGGCACTTTCTAAATAAGCACAGTACTGCAGTGGGGGCAGAGCATGCCCTTCATTTGGCACAACAGTCCGAGGCCTCCCCAGGCATCACGGTGCTGGATCATCACAGGGCAGCTCTGGGACTGCCAGGGGTGTGGGGAAGCGGGAGGCAGGGAGACACCACTTGCAACGCTGCCATCACCTGACGAGAATCAAGCAGTGGCTCTGCTCTGGGATAAAACAAGGAGGAAATGGACAAAACCAGACTTGGGATCTTTCCATCTCCTTTCCTGGTCCCTGGTTCTCTCTCCCCACCTTACACCCCATCCTCCAGCTGCCAGGGTCCTCACCCTGCCTTTCCCCAATTCCAGACTGTCTTCACCATAACTGACAAAAATCCCCCATGATGACAGCAACTTTACTTTCCAATCCAAAAATTAAAGCTGGTCTGAGAAAAAGATTTCTTCCTGATTTGCAAAATTTTATAAAGGAAATGTCTTATGGAGTTACCAATATTGGAAAAAATATAATTATGCAAAATTGGGAACCCCAGAAATGCTGGACCTCCTAGTCATCACACCTCTGCAGTGAGAAAGTTCTTCCCCCCTTTCTTCTGCCTCTTTTTCCCACCCCAAACTTGAGTCCCCCCAGCCCCAGGCTCTTTGAGGTGAAAGGAAGCTCACTTAAACACATTAGCACTTGTGAGGTGCCAGTGTTCCAGGGAGCTGGGCTGCTGGACAGCCAGGCAGGGACAGAACATAAGGCCAGAAGAGGGGCCTTCTGCTTATCATGTGTAAGAAAGACCTGATACCAGAAATAAAAATAAGGCTGCCACTTTCGTCCAACACACATTTCCCAAACATTTCAGTCTGATTTTTACTATATAAATATCAGTGCCATTTTCACTGGGACTAGACTCTACAGAAACTGTGTGGCAAGAAACCCTCCCCTCTCATATAAATTATAAATATAAATTACCTCTTTTTGAGCCAAGCACCAAACTGAAGGCTTTACAAGTCTTCTAGCTAATTTTTCAATGCTCTTTATGTTTTTAAAAAAATAGTCTGAGTCATTCACTCATTCATTCAATTATTTATTTATTCGACACGTTTATAATGAGCGCCTATCACATGCCAAGCATTGTGAGAGGCCTCAGGGCTAAACACAGAGCAATAAACAGATTCTGACGCACCACCATCATAAGGGCTCAAATGCGGAAAAAAGAAGGTGTTTTAGTGGTCCAAAGAGGCCACTGGGGAGTTTGGGGAGGCTGCTTGAAGGATAGGATATTTAAGCTAAGAACCATGCATTATGCAAGAGTCAGCCAGGCAGACAGGGTGGGAATTGGGGTGGGTTGCCACTGAAATAGTGTGGTCACAATAGGGCTCATTGAGAAGATGACATTTGAGCAAACTTGAAGGGAAGTAGTGAGCAATTTAGATAACTGGGAAGACTGAAAAGGCAGTGCAAAGGCCCTATAGAGGGACCATGCCTAGCACATTCCAGGAACAGCAAGATCACAGTGTGGGCTAGAACAGGAGTGGCAGGAGATGAAGTCAAAGACATAATACGGAGGGCCTTTACCATTTTCTGAGTGAAATGGAAGCCACTGGAGGATTTTAAGCAGAGTTATGACACTATCCTCCTTGGCTCTTTTTGAGAATAGACTGTAGGGGAGCAGGGAAGAGGCCAGAAGACCAGTTGGAAGCTATTATAGCAATAATGTAGTAAGTGTGCCTGCTTGCTCTCTGGAACTCCGGACAAAGAGAGCCATGCATAGTGCCCTGATCAATAGGAACTAACCATACAAGGGAAAATGGAGGCAGGGCAGGACTGAGTAGAGGCAGAAAGACAAGGCCAAAAAGAACCCTGGCTCACCCCTTTTAAAGCTCTTGTGTCCCAAGTGGTGCAGAAGAATCTCTGAAGATTTCCTGTCTTCAGCACATACTCCTTCCCACAGAGAGAAGCAGGGGTATCTTGCCCCTGTCCTGAAGGGTCTCCAAGGTTTGGACAAGGAAGAGGCAGGGGACTAGAGGCACAGTAGGGCCTGGAGAGGCTCCAGCAGCTGATGCAGTGGGCCAGGACACCAGTGGCCACACACAGGGAGACCAGCCACCCTCCAGCCACAGACAGTCTGCAGCCGGCCCCTGAGGGCCTGCTGGCCAGATAACCCACCCCAACTTTGCCATGTAGGTCCCAGGGAAGAAGGGGTAGGAGACAGTATATAGTTCATTGCATATTTAATCAAATGAATGATAAATCATGAGTTAACTAGAAAATCTCTAGCTAGAAAGAAGGAAAAACACAAACTTGAAAAAAACAAGTTGTTTTCCATTAAAATGGCTCAGGACTCAGAAATCAAGCTTCTAGAAATAATGAGAGCTACAGTTTTGTAACCTGAGTTTTGTGGCTGTGCTGATTCGAATCTGCTTCACAATATATCATTGAAAAGAGCACTGAGATATAGCATAGAAACACAGCAGATATGATTCCACTATTTATCTGGATCATCTTTACTATTCATTCTTTGGAATAGTTATGGCTGGAATTCAGCAATGAAGGTTTCAAATGCTCAAGGTCATGTTTTAGGACCCCACCTGTAATTTGTGCAGTCTTAACATGGGTTACCATGGCATTGACTGTCTTAGCTTCATCCTAGGCAATAACATCCATAAAATCATGATCTGATGTGCTAATTATATTTTTGCCATTTTTTAGTGTTTTTTAAAGACTATTTTTTTAGAGCAATTTTAAGTTCAAAGCAAAATTGAGAGGAAGGCACAGAAATTTCCATGTATCTCCTACCCCTACACATACATAGCCTCCCCTATTGTGAACAGCCTTCACCAGAGTGGTGCATTTGTTAAAACTGATGACCCTGCACTGATCCATCATTATCACCCAAAGTCCAGAGTTTACATTAGGTTTTACTGTAGGTGTTCTGCATTCTATAGGTTTTGACAAATGTACAGTATGTATGATATGTATCCACCATTATAATATCATACAGAATATTTTCATTACCTTAGAAGTCCTCTGTGTCTGCCTATTCATCCCTCCTCCCTCCCAACCACGAGTAACCACCAATTTTTTTAGGTTCCATAGTTTTGCCTTTTCCAGAATGTCATGTGAGTCATACAGGGAAGCTTTTAGATGAGTTTCTTTCACTTAATAATATGCATTTAACGTTCCTCCATGTCTTTTCATGGTTTGATAAAGCTAACTTCTTTTTAGTGCTGCCGTGCTTGATGTATTCTTTCACCTACTGAAAGACATCTTGCTTCCCTGGTGTTGACAATCACGAATAAAGCTGCCGGAAACTTCTGTGTGCAGGTTTTATGCACAGTTTTCAGTTCCTTTGGGTAAATACCAACAAGCATGATTGTTGAATTGTATGATAAAAATATGTTCACTTTATAAAAAACAACCCAACTATCTTCCAAAGTGGTTGGACTGGTTTGCATGCCCATCAACAATACATAAGAGTTCCTGTTGCTCCACATCTTCAGCAGCATTTGGTATTGTCAGTGTTCTGGATTTTGGCCCTTCTGATAGGTATGGAGTGGTCTCATTGTTTTACATTTTTCCTGTTTTTCATAGTAAATCCATACCAATGAAAATCATCTAGTGTATAACCATATGGGAAACACAGTCCTGGATGACATGAAGGCCCTATCCAAAATGAGTAAGTCACCCAAGGTTCTACTGTTGAACATGAAATAGAGGACATTAAAGATTTCCCAAGTTATCCTCCCTGTCATTGCTCAAGTCAGGTCAAAATATTCCCTGCACAGTCATTCAGCCAATGTCTGAACACCTCCACTGACAGAATCTCACTGCCCCCAAGCAACTATTCCAACATTAGATAGATCTATGAGGACACTCTTCCTTATTCTTAGTGAAAATCAATGTGTGTCAACACAGAAATCAATGGACTGTGAGGAAAAGTAATTCATTCACCTCTGCCCACTGCTGACCATCTAGAAAAAGAGGATGTAATTAGCAATAAAAACAATGAAGGGAAGCCAAAAATCAATGTGTCTCCTGTTGGAATAGCTCTCCACTGAAATAATTCAGTGTTTTCTCAATTGACTCAGAAGACCACAGATTTTTCAATAGCTTCTTTTCCTTCTTCCACCTCTTTTCCTTTAAGAAAAAAAAAACATCTCTATGAGCTTTCTTCCAGTGAAAAGCTAATTGTAACTTTCCTGCAAGCCTTTACTTTTTTGATTCAGGTTATTTTGGGAAGACCAACTCCCACAACTTCAGAAGAGCAGGAAGGTCACAGTGCTCGGATGAATCCTTAAGGGGTTGGAGGTGGGATGGGGGGCTCACTGGAAGATCAAGTTTCACCTTGAATCTGCAAAGAAATTCTCCCTAATATTTGTGTCCCCATAGCAAAATTTCTGAACTGACATTCTGCACAGCATGACCACCGGGAAGGGAGGAAAGGAGTGGTGTTTTCCCATTGCTTTTGGCCCCTTGATCAAGCTGAAAGGCTGATGTTTAGGTATGGGACTGCAGATTTCAAAGAGGTGCTTAGTTTGGCTTGATGAGGTGAAAGCCCTTGGAGCTAACACTACAGAAGGTCCAGCAGGATGGCTCAGACATGTTTCCTGAAAATGAGACATTGTGGAAAGTTGTCCCACTGAAAGGTGACCCAGGCTGGGTGAGTAGGAGGCACAGAGGTGTTGGTGCTCCACAGAGTCCGGTTTCCCCCAGGGAGGCTCCAGGAGGAAGAGCACCCTCAGCGCTGCCTGGAGGTTTTCCCTAGTTCACTAGAG
The DNA here is from genome assembly GCF_030020395.1 of Manis pentadactyla. Classification (NCBI taxonomy): domain Eukaryota; kingdom Metazoa; phylum Chordata; class Mammalia; order Pholidota; family Manidae; genus Manis; species Manis pentadactyla. The sequence goes on along the minus strand of NC_080027.1, from coordinate 109,579,320 downwards.
TTCACCTTTGCTTTAATTGCCCTCTCTGGACCTTCTCCCCCTCCCTCTAGCCCTAGAGTTGTCACTTAGCAGCTTAATGTCATTGAGCAAGTCAGCAGCCTCCCTGAGTTTTCTCATCTGTAAAATGGAGATAAGTGTCCTTGCCTCCAGCAGATTTATTATGAGGATTAAATAAGATAGAGTGTGAGAAAGCACTTCCTAAGCAGTAAAGCATATGAAGGAAAAGCCAAGCATCTGGGCAGAGCCTGTGGTCTTCACAGGAGCTGAGATGGCAGCAGTCTCATTGTACAACTGACCTCAGAATAGACAGAGTAAGTTAAGGGTCAACTTGCTGCAGGAATCCTGTGGCCAGCGGGGCACCCACCCCATTCCAGCTCCCTAGCCCTACCAGAGGCTTGGAGTTGAAACAACAATGGAAATTTGAGCCTCAGAGCCAGGGATGGGAGGAACAGGCGACTTCCTAAACGAAACACCAGCTTGATAAGGTGACATTAGTACATTAGCATCAGGCTGGCTAATTGATTTGTTCCTGTTACAGGAGCATCTGTCTCTGCAAAAATAAGGTGGCCACCAGCTCTGGCACAGTTGCTAGGAGAGAGTCCAGGATTTTCAGGGGTACTTCCTGCCCCATCAAGGGAGTGCCCATGGGAACTGCCTGCAGGACAAGAGGGGCAAGGGTTGACAACCTGTTTGCCCTTGGACATCCCAGGGCTGACGAGCTGGGCCAAGCGGACGGAGGACAAAGAGAAGGCAGAGGGAGGGATTCCAGGTCCTGGGGCTGGACTCTAAGCATCACAGATGAGGCACATTCCAAAGCATCTCGATCCTCTGAAGCCTTCCTAGTCAGCTCAAGAGGAGACTGAGTCACCTGGCCCAGGCAGGAGGCTGGGCTGCTTAGAGGCCCAGAGCAGGGTGCTGACCACTGTTTATTCCCCTGAGATGTGGTAAGAGGAGAGGATTTGACAGTGTAAGACCTGCTAGGAGCTTGGGAGGCACTAGGGTAGGGCTGATGCACCTGCCAATTCCAGAGAGTTGTGCAAGATCACAGGTCCCTGAGCCTTCTCACTGTGCAGTCTGATTGGTCAGCTCTATAATTCGAGACAGAAAGCCTGACTATCTTCAGGGCTCTGAACTTCCCTAAAAATCCCAGCATTCCACTTGCCAGCTTAACTACAGAGGTTTTCCAACCAGGCGCCTTATGCAGGCTGAACAGAGACTCTAGTCTTCTCCCAATCCCCAGAAGAAAAATTCACCAATGGAAAGAATTTTCTCAATATTCAGATTTCTCTCCTGTAAATTTTTTATCTTATACTCTTGAGATCTGTTACCTCTTGTCTGTGTAATAATGTAGTAGGTGATTTTATCTATTTCATCATAAACTATTTTTTTTAATTAAAAAAGTAATTTTATTGAAGAATAATGGACATACAATATTGTATTAGTTTCAGGTGTACAACACAGTGATTAGATATTTATACACATTACAAAATGGTCACCACAATAAATCTAGTTATCATCTGTCACTATACGAAGTTGTTAAAATACTATTGGCTGTATTCCCTATGCTGTACATTGCATCCCCATGTATTACTTATCTAATAACTGGAACATTGCACTTCTTAATTATTTTCACCTATTTCTTCCATCTCCCAGCCCCCTTCCCCTCTGGCAACCATCAGTTTGCTGTCTGTATCTATGAGCCTGTATCTGTTTGTTTATTTGTTTTTTAGATTCCACATAAAAATGAAAACATGCAGTATTTTTCCTTCTCTGACTTATTTCACTTAGCATAATGTCCTCTAGTTGCACCCATGTTGTCACACATGGCAATTTTTAATTCTTTTGTATGACTAACATACCATTGTATAGATATACCACATCTTCTTTATATTCATCTGTGATGGACATTGAGGTTGCTTCCTTATCTTGGCTATTATAAACAATGCTGGAATAAACGTATGTCTTTTTGAATTGCTGTTTTCATTTTCTTCAGATAAAGACCTAGAAGTGGAATTGCTGGATCATATGGTAGTTCTATTTTTAATTTTTTGAGAGAACTCCATACTGCTTTTCCATAATGGCTGTACCAATTTACATTCCCACCAACAGAGTACAAGGGTTGTCATATATGGGCTTTATTATATTGACATACGTTTCTATATACCCACTTCATTGAGTTTTTATAATAAATGGATGTTGAATTCTGTCAAATGCTTTTTCTGCATCTATTGAGATAATCATATGATATTTGTTTTTCACTTTGTTAATGTGTATCATGTTGATTGATTTGTATGTATTGAACCACCCTTGCATCTCTGCAATAAATCCCACTTGATCATGGTGTATGACCCTTTTAATGTATTGTTGAATTCATTTGCTAATATTTTGCTAGGGATTTTTGCATCTATATTCATATGGAGTACTAGACTGTGATTTCTTATTTTTTATAGTATGTTAGCATAAACTATTTATTTGGGGGTTAAATAAATCTTTGTCTCTATGTTATTCCACAAAGAGTACCATGACTTTGTGGATGCCCCATCATCTGGACAACTTATGAGAATAAAAATTCCACCTTTTTGATTAAAAACAAAACAAATCATATGGCAGATACTTTAACTGCAGCCATAGCTACCTATCATCATCAAAGTTATCAAAGTATTAAAGCCACATTTTCACAATTTTTAAAAATGCATACCCTCTAACAAGCCCAGCTGACAACCTTGCTTCCTACTTCACTGAGAAAAATCGATCAGAAGAAAGCTCCACAAACTCCCATAACCATGTCTGCCCACCTACCGCATAGTTTATCTTCCCAACTATTACTATAGATGAACCCAGCATGCCTCTAGCTAAAGTCAACCCTCCTTCTTGACACAAGTTCTTATCTCTCTCTCCTTCTCAAGGACAATGCTCTAGTACTTCTCTTTCTCTTCTATATCATCAATTTTTCACTGTCTACTGGACTATTTCCATTAACATACAAATATAGTGCTATTTTTCTCATCTTAGAAAAAACACTTCCTTCACCAGCTATTATCCCATTTCTTTGTTCTCCTCTGTAGTAAACTTTTTAAAAGCATTCTCTATACTCATTGTCTCAGTTCCCTTCCTCCCATCTTTTTACACCAACTTCAATCAAAATTTCTCTTCACAGCTTTTGTTAAGGTCACCAGGAACTTCCACATTGCTAAGTCTGATCATCAGTTCTTCTTGTCATGCTTGATGTGGTAGCCAAATTCCAATAGGACCCCCGCCTCCTGGTATTCACACTCTTGTGCGGTCTCCTCCAACGTTATGCCAGGGCTGATGTGTGTGACCAACAACATCCAGAGGTAACGGTGTTACACTTCTAAAGTTAGGTCATAGAAGACTGGCTACCACCTCAAATGCTCTCTTGCACTCTCTTTTTCTTGGGTCACATGCTCTGGAAGAAGCTGCTGCTATGTCATGAGGCCACTCACACAGCCTCTATAAAAGCCCACCTGGTAGGGAGCCGAGCTTTCTGGCCAACAGCCAGTGAGGATCTGAGGACTGGCAAGAACGGCGAGAGTGGGCTTTGAGTAGGACTCTTTGCCCAAGATGAGCCTTGAGATGACTGCAGCCCCAGCTAATGGCCTAACCACAGCCTTGCAAGAGAGCTTGAGTCAGAACCACCCTGCTTAACCACTCTCAGAATCCTGACTTTGAGAAACCTTGTTGAGATCATTAATGTTTGTTGTTTTAAGCTACTAAGTTTTAGAGTGATTTGCTACCCAATATATTTGACACATTATTTGACACAGCCAATCACTCTTCCCTCCTTGAAATACTTTTCTTCATTTGACTTCCATCACACTGTATTCTCTTGGGTGCCCTTTCACCTCGTGGATCACTTCCCCTCAACTTCCTCTGTTGGTTCCTCTACTCCTGCCCAACTTCTTTAAGTTGGAGGCCCTAAAACTTGGTCTTTGGCCCTTGCTCCTCTACTCTTCTTTGTCTACGTTTACTCCCTTGGTGACCTCATCACTCTCATGGCTTTATTACCATCTATATGTTGTCAACTCCCTCAGTTTATATCTCAGCCCAGACTTGTCTCCCAACTTCTGACTCACGTAACCAGTTGTCTATGTGACTTCTCCACTTGGACATTGAGTGCACAGGCCAAATTCAATATGATCAAAGGAGAGCTCCTAATTTTTCCCACCCAAGCCTGTTCCACATTCTTCTGAATTGATGGCAGCTCCACCCTCCTAGCTGCTCAGGCTATGCTCCACTCCTATCTTTCTCTGGAATCCTACATCCAATCATCAGTGAATCCTATTGACACTCCCTGTTACAACATAAGAAGATCCAGTCACTTCTCACCTACCACTGCTATCTCCTGGTTCAAGCCACTGTCATCTCTTACCTGGACACAGTAATAACCTTGTAAGTGGTCTCTTTGTTTCCACCCTTTTCTCTCTACAGTCCATTTTGGACATAGTCATCAGTGTGCATTGTGATGCTCTTAAACAGGCAGCTCACAGCATTCCTCTCTGTTCAACATATTGCAGTGTATCTTTATTTCACTTACAGTAAAAGTCAAAGCCTTCCCAGTGGCCAGCAAAGCCCTGCACAGTCTGGCTCCCCTGTTACTTCTGTGACTTCATCTCCTTCTAGTCTTCCTTTGCTTATTTCCAGCGTACTGGTCTCCATGCTGTTCTTGGAACATGCCAGGCACATTGCCAAAGCATTTGCACCACTGTTTCTTCTGCATGGAATACTGTTCCTCTAAACATCTTACAACTACAAAGTTCCCCATCTTCTTTCAAGTCTTTGCTCAAATCCCACCTTGTCAATGATGCTTGTCCTGGACATCTGACTTCATAATTCTCACTGGCCCCATCCCCAGTACTCCCAAGACTCCTTATCCTACTTTGTTTTTGTTTTTGTTTTTCTCCATCACACTTAACATCTTTAACACACCAGAAACTTCATTCATTTAAGTTAGAGTGTTGTCAAACTCCCCTTGCTAAAATTTAAACTACAAAAGGGCAAGTATCTTCACCTGTTTTATTTGTGAATGTGCCCTAAGCCCTGAAGATAGTGTCTGACATGTAGTCAATATTAAAATATTATTGAATAAATGAATAACTATCAACTATAATTATTATTAAAGCCTCACAAGATTTTTTTTTTAATCCACGTATTACAGATGATGAACCCAAGGAAGAGGGAATAAACATTTAGCAGCTTTCTAAAAAGTCACACAAGTGATGAGAAGCCAACCAGCTATTTGAACCCAGGTCTGGCTGCCACTAAAGCCCCTGAGGATACCCCCACGGCTCTCCTCACTGTTCCACCAAACACTCACCGTGCCCTGGACTGGTCAGGGATCAATGGCCACCTGAGACACCTGTCTTTGGCCCAGAGAATCCACCACACCAAGCTGTCATGCCATCCCTTAAGAGTCCTGTCCAGAGACCAGCAGCCAATCTCTACCTTTCCTCCTGTTCCCAGGTGCAGGCACCAGTCCCACCTGTGACACATGATGACTGACAGTCACAGAAACAGCTCCAGACCCTCAAACTGACAAACCCAGGAAGTCTTGGTATTCACTTCTGTAAGTGCAAACATTTTTCCAAGTATTTGAAATGTCAGTGCTTTCAAAGCCTTGGAGGCCAGGTGAGCACACACTGGCCCACAACTTCTCACTGCCTCTGACAGCAAAAAGTGCCAGCTCCCCAGCCAGTCCTCTGCTCAAAGCCTTGAGGATGACAGCATAAAGCCAGTGAACACACCGGCAACTAGTGGTGATAATAACGACTATTACAGCGGCTCTTACAACATGCTAGACACTCCTGAGTGCTTTATAGATATTACACCTCATTTAATCCTCACAACAATAGCATAAGGGAGGTATTATTATTACTAGCCCATTTTAAAGATGGCAAAAACTGAGGCACAATAACATTCCTAAGGCACCATGACTGATAAGTAGGGTCAGGACTGGAACCAGCAGTGTACCCCCACTGTAGTTAACTGATACACCACACTCCAGCATGAACACATGTAGAACATATAAACAACACCTGCAGCTATTTAAGCCTCCAGCCTGCCACACAGCAAATCCATTCACACTCACTGCCAACACCTAGACTGGCAAGTGAACTGATCCAGCGTCTTCCGATACAGCTATCCACGTTCAGCTCCCCTGTCGCTCCCCAGACCCCATTCTCGTTGTCATAAAGAGCCAGCCCTGCATTTCCACTGGACCATTTATTATCCATTGCTAAGCATAACAGTTTAAAATTACCAATCATATGAAATCTTCATGCTAAGCTTTCTCAGCCTGCTCCCATTTCAGCCTCTCTCACCACTATCTTTTCTTTTCCTAGCTACCCATTAGCTAAGGGCAGGCTACCTTCTCTTCAAGAGCCACAATTTCATATTTCCTTCCAATGACTGTATTGTTCTCATTTCTAATGTACTCTTTAGGGGGTCATTAATCATTGAGCACACACATTTCTACCTGCCTAGTCTTTTCTTCCTTTTTTTTCTTTTAACCCTGACTGCCTGATCTTTAGGATTGCATATTCCCACTCACCATATGTTGAGCAGGTATCCACTCTGTGCCTGCAGAGAGTGGGGACATCCCTGAAATATCTCTCTCTGGGAAAGCTATGATTTAACCAAGTAGTGTAAACAACTTTAAGTCTTTTAAGAATTCTGAGAAGAAAGAGATTCCTATGGGCTGGAGGAAACTAGGAAGGCTTCATGGAGGTGAGGATTGAGCTGTTCTTGAAGAATGGATAGGATTTGGGCAAAGGGACTTTACATGTAAAGGCAAGGAGGTTGAAGTTAGTAAAGACTTAGTAACAGGAAAAAGATTCCAGTTGGAGAAACATGGGAGATAGATTGGATGAAATACTAAACTGTGTTGGTGCCAATGAAAAGACACTGAAATTATATTCTGGAAGCAGCAAACTGCCTATGCTTCATACTTTCGGTGCTGATCTGCCATAGAAGTCTCCTATGAATAATATTCTGTGCCTACCATCCCAGGGTCAACAAGAGGCCACCAAGAGGCTCTCCTTCATTTATTCAGCCCCTGGTCCAGAGAAATCTGTCCCCCCCACCCCCCCCACCCCCCCCCCGCACACACACACACACACACCTGGAGCTGCTGACCAGATTCCTGTGCTACAGTACTTTCTGACAATTTAGCAGCTCTCTGTTCCACCCAGGAGACACAATCAGTTGGCATGAATGGTTCAGCCAGTGCCTGAAGCTATTCTTAAGCCAACAGCTTACTGCACCCCCTCCTCCAGGATACAGCTCAGCTCCCCAACCACTTGCCTTGGCCCCCAGTCCCACACATGTCCCGGCCACCATGGGGTGTTTCAGAATACCAGGGAGAGCCTGTTTCACCTGTGACTTAGCTCCTGAGAGGCAGGCTCTCTGGGTCCAGGGTCTCCTTGGTAATTCTTAAGCTTAGCTGATTGCACAAAGGATACCTCAAGATACAACCCCCAATCCATAGACTGGGTTTTTGGAACCAGGCCACTGGGCCTCAGCTCCAGACCTCTGGACCCTGCCAGACAGCATTCCTGCGGATCTCTGGGTATGGCTGCTGCCATGGGCTAAATTCGCCCTCCTTCCAACTCATATATTGAAGCTTTAAACTCCAGTATAACTACATTTGGAAACAGGGTCTTTAGATGGTAATTAAGGTTAGATGAGGTCATAAAGATAGAGCCCTTATCTGACAGGATTAGTGCCCTTATAAGAAGAGACACCAGAGGGTTCTCTCTCTCTCTCTCTCTCTCTCTCTCTCTCTCTCTGTCTGCCTCCCTCCCCCCCTCCCCCCCACCCCACCTTTCTCTCTGCCAGTGAGGATGCAGTAAGAAGGGAGTCGTCTGCAAGCCAGGAAGAGAGCTCTCACCAGACACCAAAGCTACCAGCTCCTTGATCTGGGATTTCCAGCCTCCACAACTGCGAGAAATACACGTCTGTTGTTTAAGCCACTCAGCCTAAGGTATGTGGTCATGGAGGCCCAAGCAGACTAAGGCAACTGCTATCCCCAGAGTCATGCCCAAGTTAGTATCATAATCAGGCTGGCCCAGCACCAGCTTTCTGCTATGAAGAGCCAGCAGCTGCCTTTGTGCTTGAAATACAACCACCTTCCCTCACCTTAATTTCCCCGTGGCCGTCCCCAGCCCATGCGTTCACCTCTGCGAACAGCGAACAGGCTCCCCCTTCCAAGTAACACACACACTCAGGAGTCTACAGAGGCAACACGATGCCCCAAAGCAAAAACATCTTAGTGGAAATATTAGGTGCTTGACAAGCTAATGAGTCCTTGGGAAATCCCAAAATCACAGCTCACAGCACCTTGTCCTCTGAACATTTCAGGGCAGTCACCCCATTAGCGGGGCAAGCAATCAGATCATCAAGGATGTCTTTGCCTTTCCCAACCTCCATGGGGTCCTCTGAGCCACCCCATCCCAGGCTCCTTGCCCCCCGTCTCAGAAAGAGAAAGGCCCGAGTTTGCAATCCACAACACAGGCCCTTCAGCCTCTCCTCTGGCAGCAGGGGCTCAGCAAGAAAATGTGTCAGCAGCTCCTCTGATACTGGGCCACACATGAGGAGCCGTTACAGCTGCTAGCTTGCTGAACCCCACTGCGGCCAGCCCTTGTCTTGCCACCATGTGCATCCCAGACCCCAGGTTAGGTGGGAATAAATCCACCCTGCTCCACAATCCCAGCTCTGCCTCCTCCACGTCTCCCTACAAATGGGCAGATTGCCCCTTGACGCAGGTGAGCGCCAGCCCCCGGCCACACACATCCAACCTGCCCCTCCCTGGCACCCAGCCTCGATCCTCCAGCCTGCCCTGCGCAGAGAGAGCCAGGCGGATGGGGGAGGCTGCCAAGAGAGAGCAGAATGGGGCTTGTGGAATCTGTCATCCCTGATGACATTGTCTGTATTCTTTTCATTGTGATAAAATTTGCCATTTTAAAGTATACAATTCAGCGGCATTGCGTACATTCACAGTGCTGTACAGCCATCACCACTAGCTAGTTCCAGAACTTTTCCATCACTTCAAATGAAAGCCTGTGCCCATTAAGCCATCTCTTGCCAATCTCCCTCCTCCTCTCCCCAGCCCCTGGCAACCACTACTCTACTTTCTGTCTCTATGGATTTGCCTAGTCTGGATATTCCATATAAATAGAATCATACAATATGTGTCCTTTTGTCTTTGGCATCCCTGATGCTGTTCTGAATCCATCCTCATGTGTGTTGAGGTTCCTGAGGGCCAGGCTCCGGTGACAAAGAGAACAGGGTCTTGTCTGATGGACCTGAAACACCAACCATATAGAGCCTGGGGAAACATGGCCCACCTTCCTCTAGATACAGAAGTGAGCACCCCTCCCTCTAGAAAAAGCCAGGCCCACCCACCCCAGCCAAGGCTCTGTGCAGCCCCAAGAGCTCTAAACCAGAGGCAGAAGCCACAGCTTCCCTGAGAACTGCAAATGAAAGGCATCAGCTTAAAGGAAATGACAGGAAGGCAAAGGAAGGGACCACGACTGGAGGAAGGCTTCCTGGAAGAAGCAGCACTGACCTGGTTCTGGAAAGATGCCAGGACCCACAGAGACACACAGACACCCCCAACTGTCCGCCTTCACCTTTGACCTTGACCCTGAACTCCAGACGTGTGCATCCAGCTGCCCACATGGCATCTCCACTTGAGTGTCTGATGGGCCTCTCCAAACTAAACTCTAAATTTCCCTGCTCTCTACACCCTTACAAATCTGTTTTTTGTCTCTTATCTCTTGTCTCAGTAAATGGCACCATCATTCACCCAGGTGCTCAAGTCAAAAACTGGGGAATCATCATGACTTCTCTCTTAACACCCGACATTTAATCCATCAGCAAATCCTATTAGCTCCACCTTCAAAGTCTATCTAGAATCTCACAATTTCTCGCCAATTCCCAGGTCCAAACCAATCACTTCTCATTACATTCAGAATAAAATCTAGAACCTTGTCTACTGCCTTCAAGCCCCTATGATTGGTCCCTCACTGCTCTGCGATTTCTATCCCTCCCTGTTCACTCACCATCCTCCAGCTTCACTGTCCTCCTGTTCTTCTTGGAACATCTCCTGCCCTAGGGCCTTTGCACCTGCTGTTCCCTCTACCTAAAACACTCTTCCCCATGATATTCATGTGGCTTGCTTCACATTTAAAGGCTTTTTCAAATGTCACCACCACAGAACAGAAAGACCTTCCATGACCTCTCAAGCTAAACAGTACCCCTCTCTCATCATATTTTATTTCCTTTAACAGTTTTATTTGTCATAGAATTAATCATTAACTTGGCAAAAAATGCATACCTACACATGTGTGCATGTGCATTAACATTTTTTCATGAAATTAATTGTTACTTGGCAAAAAATAAATACACACATAGTCTGTATATACATATTTATACACACATATGTGTGGTGTGTGTGTATATATATGTAGGTATGTATGTATGTATGAATCTTTCCCACTAGACTATAAACTTCATGAGGGCAGTTTTTTTATTCATCACCATATTTTTAATGTGTAGAATGGTGTGTGGCATATAATAGAAACTTACTAAATATTTTTGGGGAAAAAAAATGAATGAAGAGTACAAATTCCATGTGTCAGCGCCACAAAGAGACCATCTCTGCTAGGAGCGTAAGTCAGGAGCAGCAGGAAACAGTCCTCGACTTACATTCCTTACCTTCAGTGGTACTGAAAGGTCTCCATCGCCCGGCCCCTCACATCCTCTGACGTTTCATGTTTCATCATGTCCACAGTCCCTCCACCCGCGCCAACTTCTTCCATATCCTCTGCCCGTTAGGGCTGCTGCTTCCTGTTCTCCAGACTGCCGCATACCTGCACTTCATACTGTCCCTCAGCCTTCACTTCCCTTCACCTTTTTGTTCACCCGCCATCACCCACTCACCTTCGAAGCCTGGCCTGGGATGTGAACAGCCTTCCTGATACCCCTCAAAGAGCTGCCCCCTCTGCTCCCACTCCAGATCCTGCACGCACAGCTCAGTTGGCACGTATCACACTGCATTGTAATGATCTGTTTCCAGGCTTCTCTCCCTTATGAGACAGTGAACCCAAGGGAAGGGACCCCGTTTTTACATGCACATTAACACCCTATTTTACATTTAAATGTCTCTCCCCTTAGAGGCAGAACGTGGCTCTCCAAGCCTTGATGAATAAATGATTCAATCAATTAAACATACTGGAATTCCTCTCAAGTTCACTAATCTTTGCTAAAGGAACCCCTCTGTCTAAACCAATTATGATTCCAGGAGAGCTACAAAAATTTTCACCAGCATTAAAAATGGAATAAATCTTTGGATACCTTCTATGCATCTTTCAGAGTACACTCCTGAATAGTCATGACCCTGCTCAAAAACTTTCCACGACTCCCTATTACCTGAGTAAGTTCATTAACATAGCCTTTCAGGTCCTCTATGATATGGCCTCAACCTGCCTCTCCTGACTTAACTCCAGCTTAAATAAGCCACCCACCATATTCCTTACATTCCAACACACCAGTTCTCACCTTTCCCCAAATGAACATTTTTCATTCTCTCTCCTTTTATTGTTGCCATTCTACTGTTTGAGAATGTTCTTTCTTCTCTCCCATCACTGAAGATTGAGATCCTACTCAACTTCAGTGTTATCTATTTATTCACACCACAGAGACTCACTGAGTGTATACTGTGTCTGGCATCATTCCAAGTGCTGGGAATGTGCACAACTGGTCACTACACTGGGGGGCACACAAAGCCCCTGCCTTCGTGGACCTTCCCATTCAAGTGAACAGGTAGACAAGATGCTTTCACAGAGTTTACAGTCTAGTGGGGAAGATAAATACGTGTGTGTGTGTGTGTGTGTGTGTGTGTGTGTGTGTGTGTGTGTGTGTGTTTGCCAAGTAATAACTAGCTCTATAAAAAATAATAATAAAGCTGTCATGAAATGAAATGTGATGGGGAAGGGGCTCAACTTTGCTTGGTGGTCGTGGAAGGACACTCTGTGGAGGCAATGCTTGGGCAGAATCCTAAATGCAGTGTGACAAGGCAGATAATAACAACAAACAAATAAACAAAATACTTCTGATTGTAGCAAGTGCCATAAGGAAATGCCAGCGTGATGCTCTAGAGTAGCTATAAGGCGAGGGGAGTTACTTTAGATCGGGTGGTCAGGAAAGGCCCATCCGGGGAGGAGCCCTTTGCACTAAGACTGAAGGATGCAAAGGAGCCCGCCATGAGGGTGGCCAAGAGATGCTCATTCCAGAAAGAGGTGCCACTGTCAAAAGAAATGGGGAAGGAATAGCCTGGGGTGCTCCAGAACCAGATAGGGGACTGCCAGAGATGACTGCTAGGAGCAAGGGCAGGTTGGTGGGAAGCAAGGGTGGCCCAATGGCCAGGGCAGATCCCATCAGGTCCCCGAGGCAGCAGAAGAAAGCTGGGGGCATGCCAGTCTTCACCTATTTACTATCAATCTGTTTCCACCCTTCAGCATTTCCCAGGCTTCCTTGACAACAGGCATCTGGCAGAGTTCGGCCACCGAGAGGCCCTATTGGGAGAAGACAAGAAGCAGCAAGAAGCCAGAGTATTTCTCCCTCCGTGGCTCCAGCTGGCATTTTATGGCAACAGCGGTGTCTCCTCTGTCACTGCAGCCTCCAGCCTCCAGCCCCCTCCCTCCCAGATCTCAGCTCCCACCAGGCAGCACCACTGTAGGTGAGCAGCTTCTGGGTCCTGGGGCTTGGGTCCCTCCAGCTCCACGTTGCCTCCCATCCTCTATTTGTACCTGTGCAACAAAACCCTTATCTTAATGTTCCCTGTTAGAACAAAAAAGTTGTTTCCCTGACTTTTACAGGAAGCCACAAAGATTTTCGTGAGCATGGGAGTGGTAGAATCTTGAATTATCTCTTGGAAAGATTACTGTGCTGCAAAAACTCCTGCTAGGTGGGGAAGTGAGTAGAATTCTAAACCACCTAGGACTTTCAACAGGCCCGGCAACAGGTGGCTGTGTCCAGGGCTTCAGCAGTGGCAAAGAACAAGGAGTGAAATGGATAGAAGCAAACTCCATGCTGGAAATAGATGCTAAGCAAACTGGTGACAGATGGGATGTGGGGGATGCAGGAAAGGGCACAATCAAGTGATGACTCCTCTAGATTTTTGGCTTGGCCAACTGGGTAGCAAGGACAGAGAAGGGAAGATAAGGGCAGGGGCAGTTTGAGGTCAGATCCTCTCCTTCTTCATGAAGCAACCCTTCTAGTAAGAAGCAATTTCTCCCTTCTTTGTGGAAAAATATTATAGTTATATAGCTATGTGTCCGTCTGACTTACTTCCCCTGCTAGCCTGTAATTTGCTGTAACTCACTAGACCTTGTTCATCTTCGTGATGGCCACTGTACCCAGGGCTCTCAGGTGTGAAGCCACAGGGCAAAGCACTGTGCTGGCAGCCTAACAGAACAGCATCGCCGCAGGCAGCGGACCTCAAGGTCTAGTCTCTTACTATACAAAAAGGTCTGGCTTTCAGCAACCACTTTGAGCCTTAGCTACCAGACCTTGATGTCCTTCCCCAAATCACAGATTAAACCCACTACCCTGTTACTGGGCAGCCATCGCTGACCTACAGGCCCAGAGTCCTCCTCTGCTCAGGCGCAATTCCATTCTTGCCAGCAGGAAAGATACACAGAAGCTTACCAAATGTCTACTGAACTGCATCAAATTGATATCACCAAACTGCATGAATAGTACATCTTTTTTTTATGAGCTCTCTCATCTTTCTCCATTTTTCTAATCTCTCATTTTTTAAAAAATGGTTTTCTCTCTTCCGGCCATCAGAGAATTCAGCCAATTCTGGTCAGGTCAGTGACAGTGGGAGTCCGGGTCCATCACTGATCCTTGGGAAGGTGGCTTAAGCCCCAGAGCCCTTTGTTTATCCGAGTCCCAGGGAGCTGTGGAGAAGGGCAGCCATCGTGTACGTGGAGGGGAAGGCCTCATGCTCTCAGAAGGGAAAGTCTCCTGGGGAAACAGAAAACAACGAGCCTCTGCTTCTCACCAGTCCCGCTCCCGTGCACAGAGTCTATGTCTCCTAGCATCACCTCTGTCATGGCTGCAGCCACTTCAGTCCCCTCCTTCAGGTCCATCCACTGCCTCTCCATTAATTTTTTTGCATTAATCTTGTCCTCTGTGTCCTCGCTTTAAGGGCTCCCTCAGGCCTACGTGCATCCCTTGTCTCATTTCATTCTCTCCCTCAGCTCCCTCTGCTCTGAGCAGCACCCACATCATCCCCATAGCCCAACAGCAAGCCCCCAGCACGGGCCACTCTGGCTGACCCGCTGTGCCAGACAGCACTGATGTGAACAAGAGGCTGTCCTCTCAGAGCCAAGTCCGTCTGAGGGCAGACAAAAGGAAGCCTCCCTCGCTACACAGGCAGGACCGCCACCTTGCACCTGCCCGTGATACGCACCTGCATGGATCTCATACACTTTCTGCCCAGGACAGCCCCTCTCCATGGCTCTCCATAAAGCTGGCCTCCTTTTTCCCACTTCCTACTCATGCTGACAATACAATTGATCTTCATCATTCACAGATTCTATATGTATGAAACCACCAACTCTCTAAAATTTGTTCACAACCCCAAAACTAACAGTTGGGGCACTTCAGTGGCGTGCACAGAGGGGCAAAAAATTTGAGTCACCCAACAAACACTTCCACTGAAGTCGAACAAGGCAACTTCTCTTTTTGGCTGTCATACTGTAAACAAGGGTCCTTTCCACTGTCCCTTTAGTGCCGTGGGTTTTGCTTTCTGTTGGTGATCTTACAGCTTAAATTGGCCCCCAAGCCCGATGCCGAAGTGCTGTCTAACGTTTCCAAGCACTAGAAGGCTGGGGTGTGCCTTGCAGAGAAAATACCTATGTTTTAAGAAAGCTTTATGCAGGCATGAGTTTATAGAGTTGTTGACTGTGAGTTCAACGTTAACAAATCAACAATATATATTAAATAAGGTGTCTTTAAACAGAAATGCACATATCGCCAGGTTATGTATGGATTTATTCATGAAAATGCTGTGACCAGAGGCCCCTAGAAACCTGAATCCTGTATGTTCCCCCAGGATCAGTGCTTCAGTGTTTGCTGATTCGGGGCTCACAGCAACTCCATCGAGCACAAACACCGCCAATACTGAGCTGGGCTGTACGTGGAGCTCCGCAGTCTCTCGTGGTTCTCCTGGGCTGCATTAATGAAGGAGAGCATCTGAGAAAGGGAGGAGACGGCTCTGCTCTACATACTCTGCTAGGGCCACCAATGAGCTGTGAAGTCTTTTTTAATTGAGGTAAAATTGACATACAATGTGATATCACTTTCAGGTGGACAATGTGTGGACTGTGAAGTTGTGGCAATGGGTGCTCCACTCTAGGGAGAAACTAAAGACTGCTGGCCAAGACAACCACAAGGACTTGACACCTTGTCCTCTAAGAAATCATTACAGGAACTCCGGGAGTCTGTTGGAGAAGGGAAGACTCAGCTATTATCAAATACCTGAGGCTGCTCACATGGAGGAGGGACGATGAGGCTGGGTTTATAGGCCCCCAGAGGAAGGTAGGACCCCCGAGTGGAAGCTACCACCGGATTTCAGTTCAGCCCCGTGAAGTGGTTTCCAACAGTCAGAAGGGCCTGAGGACAGGACAGCCTCATGGAGTCATGAGGTCCCTCTCCCTGCAGGTGACACCCGCCGAAGGGGGCACTGAGAAAATGCAGGCACTGACTGTGATATTTGAAAGTCTGTTACTCTATGGAAATAAACTCGCCAAGGGGAACCAAGACCCTGAGAGGGCAAAATCCCTGTTCCATCACTAAGATCACCACGATGCCAGTCTCTGTGCCCCCTGAAAATGGGGCAGCACCATCTGCACCTCCAGAGTGGGGAGATGGAGCCCCGGGCACCGAGTCAACTGGGCCGTCCGCTGCCACACACGGGAACTGCGCGGGACTGGCTCTCCCTCAGGGCGGCACCTTCACGCCTCTTTGGCTCTGATGGCCGGGCCGAGGGAAGCTAGAAAAGTGGCGGATCATTGATTATTCCCGAAGACTGAGGGCATGAGAACATTTCCTTTCATGCCTCAAACTGAGCCAAAAATATAAGCATGGAAATAAGACCCTTTTCCAGTCATTTTAAGACAGTAAACCTCAGCGAGAGAGTGACTTGACTATCAGGAGAAAACACAGGAAGGGAAAGCAAGTTCCAGGCTACCATGAGGAGAGCAGCCCGACAGTTCTTCAGGGTGACGACAAGGTGCCGCGAGGTGACATCTTTCCAGAAGGAAGCAGAGAATCCCTCCACGTCGCTTCACGTACAGTACCGAAGGGTCCGAGGGATGGGCAAGCGAAAGACTCTGGAAGACCTCCCAGAGGTCATGCAGTTTGGCTTCTTGGGGGCAGGTGTCCCCTGTGGGGACACACAGACCTAATGGGACAGCCCATAGGCCAAGCTGGTATCTGCATCCGTGAGCTTTCCACCCCCAGCCCATGAAGGAAAACGGGTCAATCATTAAAAAAAAAAAAAAACTATTCAATGAACTATTATCCCTGCCATGGAGGAAAACAAAAGCCAAGAGCAGTTCCCACTCTGAGAGTGTGAAGACTCATCAAAGTGGAAGGAAAACACACATAAACACTGGTAGAAAACTGTTACCCAGTTAACTGGTGAATCAGCTGATACGACAGGTCTCAGCGGTCAAGGGAGACTTAAGAGAAGCAAAAGGGCATCTTAAGGGACACCGTGTAGGAGAAAGTCGATCGTATTTCTGGATATGATGAGCAGACAGTATGGATTTGCACTGGCCAATCAGGTAGCTTCTAGCCACATGTGACTATTTAAATTTAAATACAATACAATAAAATTTAAAACTCAGCCACACTAGTCACATTTCAAGGTGCACAAGAGCTACTGTGGCCAGAGCAGAATTTGCGCCATCACAGAAAGTTCTATTGGACAGCTCTGATCCCAGCTGCCCTTGGCCCTTCAGTGCCCTTCAAATGCCCTGGAATGAACTCCAAACTCACTAGTGTTATTCCTAAATGGATAATCTCATCTTCTTTCACCTCTCTTGAGCTCTGGGGATCAGCCCTTGTGTGGATCTCAGACTCATTTTTGCTGCTCTGGTCCCACAGGCCACGTGCGCCAGCCACACTGGGCAAACTGCTTTCCATCCTTCACACAAGCTGCTCCCTCCAGCAGCTAGTGATGCCATGGTGCCACTCCCCGTGGCCCCTTTTGCCAGCCTAATTTCTTCTCACCTGTTGGGTTTAATCAAAGCATCCCTTCGCTGGGGTTCTCATGACCCCTTAGATGCTACAAGTCCTCCTACTTTGCAATCTCAGAACAGTCTGTGCTTTGCCCGTCATAGCCCTACTATCAGTTGCCCACAGATAAATCCCAAGTGCCTAGAACACTGCCAACTTAGAATTCCTTGTATCGTTGCTTGGGAGCCATCATAGTTTGCAATGACATGGGGACAGGCACCTTGTTTATCTCATTCACCACACTATTTCTGGTTTCTTCAGTATAGTAGATGATTGGAATTATTGAGGAATGATGGTAAAACAAAAGAAGGGAGAGAGGGTAAGAGAGGAGAGAGGGATGGAGAGAAGAAAGAAGAAAGAGAAGGAGAGAGGGAAATAAAGGGGAAAAAAAGGAAGAGGTAGGTGGTTATATGATGGATAAAACACATCTGCCTTAGGGGACAGGAAAAACAGTGGTGTTACTGAGTAACAGACTATCTGGGAAGCTAATGACACCAGGAAGTCAGGCTCTGACTGCACAGTGCTAGAACAGTCATTTTTCCATCACCAACTCCAGGACAGGTGTATAAAGCCTCCCTGAATAGCCCCATCCTTGCCACCCCCACTTCCCAACCCAGTAGAATGAGAAATAGACAGAAGTGCAAATTAAGCTTTTTATTACAATTAGCAGCTTAACACAGGCATCACCTGTCTTGCTGAAATGTGATATTTCATCTGAGACGTTCATAATCATAGCCCAATGGGGGAGACTGTGAATCAATTCACTGCCTATTTTTCAACAGCTTTATGTGAAATGATTTTTATTCCTCACACTTGCTAATTATCCCCAAGGAACTCAAAGGCAATTTACAAACTTTTGATTCTCCTGACACCCTGGGAGTGAAGGAGGCAAGAATCTGGAATTTATAGATCAGGGGAAAAGGCCATGTGACAGGATTAAGCGCCCAGACAGGAGAGATTCATTCTGACCCCAGAGCTCACCCTTTGGAAACTGAACAGAACATCACCATAGTAATATTCCTCAAAGCCATATCAGCAGAGAAGTCGAGGCAGAACCTGGGCTGTGAGCTGAAAGGGGAGTGAGGCATGAGTCAGTAGTGATGTCAGGTATGGACATGTCGTTGGTCAAGAGGAAAGAGGCAAAGACTTCAAAGTCTGAAGACAGAGGCACAGACAGAAGATGGCAGGGCCTGGGAGGGGCTTAAGCCAGGGGCACTGGGAGAAGCATCCTTCAGTGGAGGAGGAACAGAGGGTGCACATGAGAGCAGACATTTGAAGGAAGCATTTTAGAAAAAGAAGCTAATTAAAAAATCACAGAAGAGGAAGCCAATAGCCAGAGAAGCAATATGATTTGCCCAAGCCCACATGAGCTAGGACCAGGAAACTAGAGAGTATTTTCTGCTACCCTGGGACGGAAAAGGAGGCAGTGCTTGCCTCTTGGCCTCCTTCCCCACCAACCCCCAATAAAATAGGGTAGAGGAAGATGGGGGACTTAAGAGAAGCAAAAGAAGATGAGGTTGTCCATTTAAGAATAACACTAGATAATTGGGTTTGATAATGAATATGGGGTTTGTCCAGCCACATTGTTGCCCAGCTCAAGCATACTATAGGGATTTTTAGTGTGGGTGAATCAGCAGGGATCCCTCATTTTATGGAACAGAGAGTATATCTCAGTGTCTTAACACAGTAAATATTTCTTTCTCATGCACTTCATCCGCAGTGCAAGAAGGATGAGAACGGTGCTCCAGACACTCAGAGACCAGCCTCCTGCCATCTAAAGCTCTGCTGCCCAGTGTGGTAGCCACTAGACATCTGTGGCCATTTGGATTAAATACAATTTAAATTAAAGAAAATTTACAATTCAATTCTTCAATCATGCTAGCTACATTTCAAGTGCTCAAAGAGCACATGGCTACCATGACAGACAGCAGAGATATGGAATATTCCATCACCACAGAAAGTCCTATTGGGTAGAGTTGCTCTCCACTGGATCTCTGATTTTTGGCCAGCAGGCAAAGAAGAGAAAGACCTTGAATGATGTTGCAGGAGATTTAAGGAGCCAGACCGGAGGTGCCATACATCACTTTTGCCCATTTTCCAGTGGTCAGGGCTCCATTGCCCAGCCATAACTAAATGCAAGGGAGAAGGGAGACAGAAATGTAGTCAAGCTATATGCCCAGGAAGAAGAGAAAATGGGTTAATAAGCATTGACCAGTTTCTGCCACAGATATATTCTTGTAAATTCCTAAAATGAAAAAAAATTAATTTCCCTGTTGAGCTCTGTAATAAAATCAGACTGATGATCCTAAAAAGATAATATCTCTCCAGACTCTTCTAAATTTTAAACAAGGAAGAGTTAAGATAGTGGTCAGGCTCACACTCAAAACTGTAGTTCTCTAAAGACATGTTGCCACACACATACTTTTCTAAAACTAAGCACTCCCAACTGCTCTGTTTTGCCCTATTCTTCCTTTCTGCCCTAAAGCCCCACCCCATCATTTATACTTGGTGTGGAGGTACCTGAATCAACATTCACAGGGGAGGCAACAAAAGCAAAAATAAACAAGTGGGACGACTTCAAACCAGAAAGCTTCTGCACAGCAAAGGAATCCATCGAGAAAATGAAAAGGCAACCTACTGAGTGCGAGAAAATATTTACAAATCACCTATCTGGTAAGGGGTTAATATCCAAAATAAATGATGAACTCAACAGGAAAGAAACAATGCAGTTAAAAAATGGGCAGAGGACCTGAAGAGACACTTTTCCAAAGACATTCAAATGGCCAACAGGTACATGAAAGATGCCCACCAGCATTAATTATGAGGGAAATGCAAATCAAAATCATAAGTCATTGCCTCACACCTGTTAGAATGGCTATAATCAAAGAGATAAATAACAAGGATGTGGAGAAAAGGAAACCCTCCAGCCCATTTGATGAGAACATAAATTGATACAGCCACCGTGGAAAACAGTATGAAGGTTCCTCAAAATTAAAAATAGAACTACTGTATGATCAGTAGTTCAACTTTGGGGCATTTATGCCAAGGGAATAAAATCACTACCCTGAAAAGATAAATGTATACCCACACATTCATTGCAGCATTAGTTACAGTAGCCAAGACACAGAAATAACCTAAGTGCCCACTGACAAATGAATGGATAAAGAAAATGTGGCATATATATGCTTCATACACATATAACAGAATATTATTCAGCTATAAAAATGAAATATTATTCAGCCATAAGAAAATAAGGAAATCCTACCACTTGCAAGAACATGGATGGACCTTGAGGGCATTATGCTAAATTAAATGAGTCAGACAGAGAATGGTCTCACTTATATGGAGAACCAAAAATGAAAAAAGCCAAACAAATTCATATATCAGAGAACAGACTGGTGGTTGCCAGAGGCAGGGCTTTGCAGGTAGGTGAAATAGGTGATGGTGGTCAAAAGGTACAAACTTCCTGTTATAAGTGTCCTAGGGATGTAATGTACAGCATGGTAATGATAGTTAACAATACTATACTGTATATTTGAGAGCTGCTAAGAGAATAGATCTTAAAAGTTCTCATCACAAAAAAAGAGTTCTCATCACTATGTAAGGTGATTGATGATAACTAAGCTTATTGTAGTGATCATTTCATAATATATTCACATACCAAATCATTAAGTTGTACACTTAAAACTACTACTATGCTGTCTGTCAATTATATCTCAATGGTTTTGATTGTTTAAAAATTTAAAAATAAACACTCACAGGGAAATCTTAGCTCCCTTCTAACTTTTCTATGTACCTACCATGTCTGAAGCATGTATTTGAACTTGAGTGTGTCAAATTCAACAGCTTTCACTAGGCCCATGGTATATGCACAAGCAAATGCAGTCAGGGCTGTAGATGTGAAGAAATGACGGAGACACAATACCACAAGGAAAGTTAGAAATGATGTTAACACATTGGGCTCTGAGATAAGGGCCTAAAAAGAGAGACAAGAGTGAGGGTTCAAAAGAATGGTTGATGATACCAGGTAAGGGAGGCAGACAAAAGAGAAGACAATACAGCATGGACTGTAAATGCTGAGTCTGATTTCAACAGGCTGATATGGGGGGAGGAGCCTCCACTGTGGGAAGACGCAGCTGTGCAAGCCTTGCCCTAAAGATAGGATTCCCCACCCAGAGTCCATCTCTGGAGAGAAGGTGCTTCTCCCAGATTCTGTCTCACAATCTGGGCCCTGACACTTCCCCAAGCCCTACTTTGTAACCAAGAACCATGATTCCCTGCACATGAATACCAAGATGATCAAATGGCTGGAGCAGAGCACTGGGGCAAGGGGTTAAGATCAAGAGAGGTTGGGGCCATGTCCTTGAAGGAAACAGTTTTACATGTGGGCATATTAGAAGCATTGCAGGACCACACACATTTGAAAGATAATTATTGCTATATGCTAAGGTATTTGTACAGAGCAGAGTGGGAAATGGGGTAATTGGTCAGGAGTTCTACTAGGCAATCCCTAACACCACATCCAACTATAAAATTTCAGGGGGATTAAAGATGGCAGCATGAGAAGTGAGACAGAAACCTCCTCCCAAAACTACAGATGATATGAAAATATAGTTAATAAAACTAAACCTGAAAGAGGGACAGGAAAGAAGACTGTGACAGACTGCTTACAACTGGGGAAAAGAGAAGACCTCACCTAAAAGGGTAAAGTAGCAAAGCTGCAATCCAGAAAGACCCAAGCCCTTCCCCCACCCCAGATCACCAGCTGGAGGAAGAGAAAGAGAGTGGGGAGGCGGCGGAGGCCTAGGACTGCTGAACACCCAGCCCTGAAGATCTGCTCTGGGAGCATGAACCTAAATTACATGTGCTCTGGAGATTAGTGGGGTTGGAAAGCTTGGAAAAGTGGAATACTCAGAGAGACTGAGATTACAGCCAGTTATGGAGAACAGTTACTCACAACAAGCCGCTCTGGGACAAAAGAAAGGCGGGCACTCTGAGAGACTTCCTAACAGCTACAGGGCTGCTAAAGGACAAGGATTGCAGAGAACTTGCTACTCAAGAGAAAGGATAGGTGGACAATATAGTACCAGTGCACTCAGCCCAGCAGTTCGGGAACATTCAGGAGCTTCAGGAGCTCCATTCTCCTGGTTGGCAACACCGACCGCTCTGAGGCCTCACACCATGATATGCAGCCTGCTGCTCCTTCCTCCCAGCTGGCCTGGCTGGAAACCTGCTTCCCTCACCACTGTGCCAGATCAGCTGGAGGGCGGCCCCACCTATGGCAGCTACAAGTGCACAGCACAGAGGCTCCTCCCTGCATACTCAGCCCACTGGCCCTGGCAGTGGAGGCAAGCACTGCAGCCAGGAAGCAGGAAAGAGCTCTTTCCTCCAGACAGGCACCAGCACCACTGGCTTGGTCACCCACCATTGCTCTGGGTGCTGAGCAGCTCCAGAGAGTAGAGCTTCGGGCACTAGAGGGCGCCACCTACAAAAAACCTAATATTTCTCACTATCCAATAGGATTATGAAAAGGCAGAAGAGCCTTGTTCAATCCAAAACCCCCTCAAACACCAGAAAGAGGGCTCAGTGATACTGAAATCACCCATCTTCCTAAAAAAAATACAAAACAAAAGTCATAAGCATGCTAATGGAGCTACAGAAAAACATTCAAGAGCTAAGGGATGAATTCAGGAGAGAGATAGACACCTTAAAAATACAGTAGCTGAAATGAAACATACAATGGAGGGATTTTAAAGCAGATTAGAAGACATAGAGGAGACAGTAAATAGAACAGAAAATAGAGAACAGGAATACAAAGAAGCTGAGGCAGAGAGAGAAAAAACAATCTCTAGGAATGAAAGACGATTAAGAGAACTGTGTGGCCAATCCAAATGGAACAATATTCGCATTGTAGGAGTACCAGAAGAAGAAGAGAGAGAAAAAGGAATACAAAGTGTCTGAAGAAATAAGTGCTGAAAACTTCCCCAGTGTGAGGAAGGAAATAGTCTCTCAGGCCATGGAAGTCCACAGATCTCCCAACACAAGGGACCCAAGGAAGACAACACCAAGACACACGGTAATTAAAATTGCAAAGATCAAGGATAAGGACAGAGTGTTAAAAGCAGCCAGAGACAGAAAAAAAGATCACCTACAAAGGAAAACCCATCAGGCTATCAGCAGACATCTCAGTAGAAACCTTACAGGCCAGAAGGGAGTAGCATGATATATTTAAAGCAATGAAACAGAAGGGAGTTGAACCAAGAACTTGACCCAGCAAGATTACCATTTAAATTTGAAGGAGGCAGTAAACAATTTCCAGATAAGCAAAAGTTGCAAGAATTTACCTTCCACAAACCATCTCTGCAGTGTATTTTGGAGGGACTGCTATAGATGGAAGTGCTCCTAAGACTAAATAGCTGTTACCAGAGGAAATAAAACCACAATAAAGAAAGTAGACCAATTAATTACTAAGCAAATGAAAAATCATATCAACCCAAAGTCAGTCAAGGGATACACAAAGAGTATAGACTATGACACCTAATATATAAAGAATGGGGGAGGAATAAAAAGAAGGGAGGGAAAAAAAAAGAACCTTTAGATTGTGTTTGAAATAGCTTACTGAGTGAGTTAAGTTAGACTGTTAGATAGTCAAGAAGCTACCCTTGAACCTTTGGTAACCAAAAATCTAAAGCCTGCAATGCAAATAAGTAAATGTCTATACATAATCACCCTAAATGTAAATGGTCTGAATGCACCAATCAAAAGACAAAAAGTCACAGGATGGATAAAAAACAAGACCCATCTATATGCTGCCTACAAGAGACTCACTTCAAACCCAAAGACATACACAAACTAAAAGTGAAGGGATGGAAAAAGATATTTCATGCAACTAATAGGAAGAAAAAAGCAGGAGTTGCAGTACTTATAGCAGACAAAATAGACTTCAAAACAAAGAAAGTAACAAGAGACAAAGAAGGGCATTACATAATGATAAAGGGGTCAGTCCAACAAGAGGATATAACCATTATAAATATCTATGCACCCAACATAGGAGCATCTACATATGTGAAACAAATACTAACAGAATTAAAGGGGGAAATAGGATGCAATGCATTCATTTTAGGAGATTTAAACACACCACTCACTCCAAAGGACAGATCAACCACACAGAAAATAAGTAAGGAGACAAAGGCACTGAACAACACATTAGAACAGATTAATCTAACCAACTATAGAACACTCCACCCAAAAGCAGCAGGATACACATTCTTCTCAAATGCACATGGAACATTTTCAAGACTAGATCATACACTAGGCCACTAAAAGAGCCTCAGGAAATTCAGAAAAACTGAAATTGTACCAACCAGCTTCTCAGACCACAAAGGCATTAAATGTGAAATAAATTATGCAAATAAAACAAAAAGGCCCACAAATGCATGGAGTCTTAACAACATGCCCCTAAATGATCTATGGATCAATGACCAAATAAAAACAGAGATCAAGCAATATATGGAGACAATGAAAACAATAACTCAACACCACAAAATGTGTGGGATACAGCAAAGGCCATGCTAAGAGGGAAATACACTGCAATACAGGCTTACCTCAGGAAAGAACAATCCCATATGAACAGTCTAAACTCACAATTAATGAAATTAGAAAAAGAACAAATGAGGCCCAAAGCCAGGAGAAGGAGGGACATAATAAAGATTAGAGCAGAAATTAATAAAATCGAGAAGAAAAAAACAATAGAAAGAATCAATGAAACAAGGAGCTGGTTCTTCAAGAAAATAAACAAAATAGATAAACCCCTAGCCAGACTTATTAAGAAAAAGAGAGAGTCCACACACATAAACAGAATCAGAAATGAAAAAGGAAAAATCACTATGGACACCACAGAAATACAAAGAATTGCTAGAGAATACTATGAAAAATTGGATAACCTAGAAGAAATGGACTTTCTAGAAAAATACAACCTTCCAAGACTGACCCAGGAAGAAACAGAAAATCTGAACAGACCAATTACCAGCAATGAAATTGAATTGGGAATCAGAAAACTACCTAAAAACAAAATCCCTGGACCAGGTGGCTTCACTGATGAACTTGATCAAACATACAGAGAAGACCTAATACCCATTTTCCTTAAAATTTTATAAAGAGTAGAAGGAAAGGGAGTACTTCCAAACTCATTCTTTGAGGCCAGCATCACTCTAATACCAAAAACAGGCAAAGACACCACAAAAAAATAAAATTGCAGACCAATATGCCTGATGAACATAGATGCAAAAATACTCAACAAAATATTAGCAAACTGAATTAAAAACTACATCAAAAAGATCATCCAAAATGATCAAGTAGGATTTATTCCAGGGATGCAAGGACGGTCCAATATTCAAAAATCCATCAACATCATACACCACCACATCATCAAAAAGGACAAATATCACATGATCATTTCCATAGATGCTGCAAAAGCATTCAACAAAATAATTCAACACCCATTCATGATAAAAACTCTCAACAAAATGGGCATAGAGGGCAAGTACCTCAACATAATAATGGCCACATATGACAAACCCACAGCCAACATCATACTTAACAATGAGAAGCTGAAAGCTTTTCCTCTAAGATAAGGAACAAGACAAGGATGCCCACTCTCACCACTTTTATTCAACATAGTACTGGAGGTCCTAGCCACAGCAATCAGACAACACAAAGAAATAAAAGGCATCCAGATTGGTACGGAAGAAGTGAAATCGTCACTGTTTGCAGATGTCATGATATTGTGCATAAAAAACCCTAAAAATCCACCCCAGAACTACTAGAACTAATAACTGAATTCAGCAAAGTTGCAGGATAAAAAATTAATACACAGAAATCTGTGGCATGCCTATATGTTAATGATGAACCAGCAGAAAGAGAAATCAGGAAAATAGTTGCATCCACAACTACATCAAAAAGAATAAAATACCTAGGAATAAACCTCACCAAGGAAGTAAAAGACCTATACCCTGAAAACTACAAGACACTCATGAGAGAAATTAAAGAAGGCACCAATAAGTGGAAATACATCCAATGCTCATGGATAGGAAGAATTAATATTGTCAAAATGGCCATACTGCCTAAAGCGATCTACAGTTTCAGTGCAATCCCTATCAAAATACAAACAGCATTTTTCAACAAACTGGAACAAATAGTTCTGAAATTCATATGGAACCACAAAAGACACTGAACAGCCAAAGCAATCTTGAGAAGGAAGGATAAAGCTGGGGGGATTATGCTCCTGGACTTAAAGCTCTACTACAAAGCCACAGTAATAAAAACAATTTGGTACTGGCACAAGAACATACCCATAGGTCAATGGAACAGAATAGAAAGCCCAGATATAAACCCAAGCATACATGGTCAGTTAATATACAATAAAGGAGCCATGGATATACAATGAGAAATGACAGCCTCTTCAACAACTGGTGTTGGCAAAACTGGACAGCTACATGCAAGAGAATGAAACTGGATTATTGTCTAACTCCACACACAAAAGTAAACTCAAAATGGATCAAAGACCTGAATGTAAGTCATGAAACCATGAAATTCTTAGAAGAAAACATAGGCAAAAAATCTCTTGAATATAAGCATGAGCGACTTTTTTTCCCCACAAGTATCTGTGAGCTTTGTTCTGGGATGCAGTTCCTCAAAAAGAGCTGAATCCTTTTGGGTCTTGCTTTTAAGAAATGTGTTGTGCAGAACCAGAACAGTGTTCAATCTAGAGTTCATTAATCCCCACTACTAAA
Source organism: Manis pentadactyla (assembly GCF_030020395.1). Lineage (NCBI taxonomy): Eukaryota > Metazoa > Chordata > Mammalia > Pholidota > Manidae > Manis > Manis pentadactyla. Next base: position 109,552,198 of record NC_080027.1, on the reverse strand, counting down.
GAAGACCCTTCTGTTTACTGAATTCCCAGGAGTCTTGAGATTTTCAGTCTGACTATTGAGAATAGGCACTTCTCTTTCCCTGTGTGAGTGCTGTTACTTCTGATCCATTTAGGTGGCTCTTCCCCCAACCTTGGGTGATTCTCAGCTGAATACGCAAAGGGGATCTTCCACAAATCCTTGGAGTTTTATCTCTGAGTGACTCTGTCCTGTTCCTGTGTTCTGAGAACTCTAACTGCCTTGGTTTCCAGGATGCTCAGCTTCATCTCTGCAGTTCAGGGAGCTTGCTGCCATCTATCTGGGTTTCCCTTCCCTCACTGTGGCCTGGAAACTCTCTCAAGACAATCACAGAGTTTGCCTCATGTGTTTCTCATCTCTCAAAGATTGCTGGGTTTTTCTGCCTGATGTCCATTATTTTATATACTGTGTCTGACTTTTGGTGCTGCAAGTGGTAATGTAAATATGGCCCCTTTTATTTCATCTGACCAGAAGCCAAATCTTTCATTATAATTATACCCATATGAAAAAGGAGTAAATTGAATAAAGGGTCAACCCAATATTCCACACTGTAAGTATTCTTAAGCACCAAAGCAAACCTAGCACCAAGTTCTGTCAATTACTCCCCTTTTCTATTACCATCACCATGGTTCAAAATTTAACTATCATCTGAACTATCAAAATAATGACTTTTTAACTAAGTGATGAAGGACAAAACTATGTATATTTAATTTACATTTATATGTTGTTAGGGGCTCTTTTCACATTGTTTGGGTTCAGTAAATATAGGGAAAATTCACAGTGCAGTATGAAGAGTATGTAAATGCTGGAAGCAGACTGACTACCTGAGTACAAATCCTGGCTCCACAATTCACTGGCTATAGGACCATGGACAAGTCCCTTAACCTCTCTGTGCATTCATTTTCTTGGCTGTAACACAGAGATTATAATAGTACCAAATTCAGAGGATGGTTTTGAAGATGAAATAATTTACTCTATGTAAAATACATAAAACAATGCCTGGTAGACAGAAAGCATTGTGTTAGCTGGTATTATTGACTGCAATTGAACTGGTCTCCTTGTTTTCAATTTCTCCTACCTCTAATTTATCTTCTAGGAAATGCTTCTTTTAGAAGATGCTTCCTAAAATCCAAGCTTTATCCTATTACATCCCTATTATAAAACCTTCTACAATTCCCCATGTAGTGCCCAAAGGGCTCCCATTGTCCAGCCCAGCCAAAATTTTTAAATTCATTTTCCCACCACTACTATCATCACATGATGATTTTGCACCAAGAATATCGATCCATCTGCCAGATCCAAACACATCTTTCTTCTGACCTTTGCTCACACCATCATCACCCCCACCTGAAATTCCATTCTATAGTCCCTCTGCACCGAAGTCCACACTCGATCAAAATCCTATCCATCCTAAAGAGTTCAGCTCAAACTCTACCTTCCTATAAATCCCATCCTGACCCCTCTCAAAATATTCGATCTCTAAGCCTCTCAACAACCTTGGCAACAACTGACCATGATTTTCATATGACCCCTATTTGATTTTTTAATACTTGTTATCAATTACCTATGCACCTAGTAGGCAATCGATAAACACCTACTCAATGAACACATAAATCAATCTGACTCAGAGGAATAATGGGGACATTCAAAGCCAAGGACCAGACAGTCAATTCTTTCGTTAGCCAGTTCTTCCTGGGAAAGCTCTTGATCATGCAAATGGCAGGAAGAACTGAACCCAAAACAACCACATTATCCTTGGCAGCCTCAGGGGTACAGAAGTAGCAAAGGCCAGAAAACTCCAGTTGCTGGTTTCTGGGCTCTTGAACTTGGATAATTAATGCAGCCTCCCTGAGTCAAATGTGCCAAAGAGAAGCAGAACATCCCACCAAATATAGACTCAGCCACCATCCTCCCCTGGAAATAGAAACTGGGAGGCAGGCAGCAGCAGTTCAGGATGCAAAGGAAGAGTGACATGGTGTCACAGGATGGGAACTGGCCGAGTTCTGCCAGCCCTGCATCAATCAACAGAAAAGCCAGGGGTGAGAACCCCCTCACCCCACCTGCCCCAAGCTGTGAGGGGCTGTCCCCAAATGCTGGGGAAGGAGGGAATAAAGGAAGGTGTGTCACAAGCCACCTCCCAGCATGAGGTCCCCTCTGCCTCTATTTCCTAGAGACTGAGGGAGAGAAAGAGAATGAAGATATAAAAACCTGCCCCTGAAGGTTCTTGGCCCTAACCTGGCTCAGGAAACACCTGGGACGTCAGTGATGTCAAGGAATGCAAAGTGACACTATGCAACATCCTTCCCTGTTTCGCATCTCTGCCCTAGAAAAATAAACAGCTTACCTTCCTGAGTAGGTAACCCTGATCTAGGCTTATTCTAAAGCAAACAACAGCAAAAGAGGCATCCACATAGATGGCCCGATTTGTAAGTTTGTCCCAAATTTCTCCAAACCCCACTCCCAAACCTGTCACATTAGGTTTCTGCCACGCCTTCATAGAGCTCAGGCCCTTTCCACTTATTCAGTGTATAACTGTCAAGTGCCTTCTGTGCCAAACTCCTGCACTAAAGATTAAATGGTAAGAAAATGTGCACACAGTTTCTGCCCCAGTGGAGACTACAGTCTACAGGCAGAAACAGACACTAAGCAAATAATTGCACAGATAAGCATGTAATTACACAACGTGTTAAGTTCTAAGAAGGAAAAGTGCACTGTTGTTAGACCATGCAACCAGGAGACCCAGCCTCATTGGGGATCTCAGGAGAGGTTGCCTGCAGGAGAAGAGAAGGATGAGGGGCTCCACTGCTTGCCATCATGGCCAGCAAGGTGAGCCAGGGCATGCTGTTTGACTTCCCTGTGCCTCAGTTTCCTCCTCTGTAAAATGGGAATCATAACAGCACCTACTTCACAAAACTGTTATGAGGACTGAAATGAGTTCATTCAACACATACTATTAGCGCCAAGCATTTGCTACATTGTTCTTATGGGTGTTCTGATCCTTCAGGAAGCAGCTCAGGTTTCTGCTCTGGGTAGACCCTTCCTTGACTCCCTCTGGAAGAATCAGACATTCCCAGATGCTTTTAGGAGCAAATCCCAGTCAATTCAGAGTCAATTCAGAATTCCCTACCAAGGTTATTTCTACTAATCAAATGACGTCAGAGTTTCAGAAGGTCCTCAGGCACCTTGTTGGCATTGGAGAAGGGACAGTGGTCTTCACGGGTGTCCTGCACAGTGTGGCTGGTGTGGACAGCCCTGTGAAACTGGAATTCCTCGGCTCCACTGGGTGTCATATTTCATGCTGGCACCAGCTGCTAAGAAAGTGCCTCCAGATGTGAGGTCCCCATCTTGAGGCCTATGTATTGGAACTGTAGGACCACCTTTATTCAACAAATTCACTTGAGAGAAAATTCTGTGATGCAGCCTTTTGAGCTTCCCAAGTCCCAGAACACCTAAGTTAATGCATGAAGAATTACCTTCCCTCCAGGGGAACTCTGATTGACAGTCAGAGCAAGGCTTACGCCGGGACAGGCATCCGTTTTCTCCAGTGGCCCAGTCGGACTGGGAAACAGACTGAAGAACGCTGACATTAAAAAGACTTGGTGGCGAGCCAGGTAATTTCTCCAGTTTCAACCCCCACACTGCATTCTGCACAAGGCTTGAATTAGTGGAAATTTCCAAGCTAGAAATACCTTGGAGTCAACCAGCTTTGAAATGTTGACATGCAACTATTCACTGGAATACTTGCAGGCTTGCATAATTAAGCAAGGAACAGCCCAACCTGAACCAGTGGAGTCACTTACACGAGAGTATCCTCCCCGTTCTACAGTACGTGCTTCAGCCCTTCTTGATTATGCGTCCTTTAGCATAAAGTCATCCTCTTGAGAAATCAACATCGATACAAATCCTGGCAGTAATTTAAAAAGAACCTATGGTGTCCCAAGTGTTCACATCCATCCTATTTACTCCTTTAAGAACTCACAGGGAGAGTATTCTGAGATCCAGTCTACAGATGCAGAACTGAGCAATCTGACTCCAAGACCCAAGCTCATTCATACCGGCTACCGCCACATACTTTATTTTTCTCCTTGAAAAGTTGGAAACAAATTCAGTGTAACTAGAGAAAAAAAATCTTCCTCTCTTTTTTTCTTTTTTTACTTTCTTTATATAATTTTTTTTTTTCAAAATTAGTTTCATGGCCACCTGTTTTAATGCTGACTGTGGGCAAAACACTGCCATCCTCCTCACTGGCCCTGTCCTTCAGCCCCATCTGCTTTTCTCTGTCCTCACAAAACCAAAAAGGGAAAATGTCAGATGTAAATTTTGAAAAGCAGCTTTTACTAAAGTCCCACAAAGATGTCTGAATTGTTTCTCTTGCACAACTAAACTACCTTTGGCTCGGGCAAAGTGATACTCTTATTTCAGGCTCATTTTGATTTTTAGCTGCTTTTATTATTTTTAATTCAAATGTCTTTAATCACTTTTTAGAAATCTTTTCAGCAATAAAATTGGTACCACAGGTTCTCTGTGGAAATAGTGTTCATTTGTCACCTAGTTATAAATATCTTTGTTTCAGTTATTTTGGTAGATCTGTGATGCATTTTCTCTCTGCCAAGTATTTTACATGGATATCTATCAAAAGGATTGGTAAGGTTATTCTGAAAGCTATATGAGAAATAAAGCATTATTTTCCAGGAAAGCAGGGTAGATGACAAATAAATTGGCATATTTCTCATGGTTCTGGAACAGAATTATATTTGTTACACTTGAAAATAATTAAAATACAAAAACCAATTTATTCTAACTTACTTATCCCTTATGAAACAATCTTTTAAGCAGTCAACTTAGTTACTCTTTTATTTTCACTTCTAACTAAAGTATAAACATAATTATTAAACCAAATCAGGTTCACCTGGAAAGCTTCAAACTTTGGTTTATTTTGTATTAATCTTTTTCTATAACTACAAATTCAATTCCCCTTTTGAGGGGGCCAGCTTCCCAAATGTTTTTCAATATTGCACAGCCCAGTAAAAATAAATGTCTAGGTGGTTCTGGGACAAACCAAGAAAAAAACTTTCTGAGGTCCAAGATGGGAAGAAGAAAATTTAAAAGGAGAGATGAGATGATACCAGTTCAATTCAAAGAGTTTCCAAGCAGCCTCTGGATCAGGCACCAAGCTGAAGATCTTTGACAAACTCTAAATTTTAAGAAGAATCTGCCTTGATCCTGAGAAGCAATAGGGTCCCCAAATGCAGAAGGCATTACTACAATACTCTTTTGAATGGTCACTCACCAAGGATGGGAGAAGCAGATGACACAGATCTGTCCCAGGAAGTCAGAGTGCTCAGGGTCCAGCTGGGGTCCATCCCTGTGGGAGGCCCAAAGGGAGCTAATAGACTATATTAGACAGAGGGACACTTGCTTCAATACAGACATAGGATTGCATGATGGACAGAAGGGCAAGTTTCAAGAGATGCAAGTAGTCTCCAAGCCATTGTCCTTTCACTTATAAAATGGAGCTAAACTACCTCAGACAGCTGGTGTAAGGCTACATACAGGTCATATAAGTAAGCGTGTGGCGCAAAACAGACCTCGAAGGATGGTAGCTTCTACTATAATCAAAAACAGTATCGTCTCTTCAGTTACCCAACAGTAAGGCATATATATTTTCTCCTCCTTTTTCCTGAGAAAAGCCTCAAATTCAGAGAAGTGAAGCAAGTTCTCTGGAGTCACACAGCAAATGCATGGCAGGCTCAGGGCTCACACTGCTGCTATTTGCATTTGTAGTCTGCCACTTAGGCCACCAATGCATCATTGGGATGCCATCCCCCACCCCCCTCTGCAGTGGTTCTCATGAGTGCCATGCTGGCAGGGTTGGACTGTCCTGACAGGCTAGTGGCTTAGTTCTTGAGTGGCATTTTTAAAAAGGGGGGATAAATGGGGAAGGCAGAGGGAAATCACTAGATCACACCAGGAACCCTCAAAGCGCCATCAGCCCAAGCAGTCAACCGGAGATATTTACTGAACCCTACCTTAAGATAACGAGGTGTCATGCAACCTTTAAGCTAACTGGATCCAATCAGCTCCTAGCACAGGGCATTGCCATGAGCCAGTGTCTGATCACAGGGACCACAGGATGTCAGAGCCCATTGTAGTAGGAAAAGGCGGGTGGGAGGGGAGGATGGAACACAGCAGATGTGACGCGTGTGAGGTGTGCCAACCCTCTCCTCCAGCACAAAAGCGGGAGGTGTAAGATGGGAATAACCATCCAGGGAAGACAGTCCAATGGGAACCGGGTCCCTGGGAGTGGGGTCTGTCCTCCAGGGGCCCCACCCCGGTTCACATGGCAGCCTCTCTCCAGCTCACCAGCCTGTGGAGGTGGAGGCGGAGTGATAGGGATAACCCCAAGGTCACAGGCTCTGGCAGACCTCTGGTCCCCGCAAGGTCTCCCCAGTTACAGTGGGAAAGCTCCAAGGGCCGGGTCACGTGTGCACCCTGGCCTCTGGCCCCTCATCCACATTTTCTCATGCGGCTGTTGGTGGCTGCCCACCAACAGGCTGCCCCATGCATGGTGTGCCTTTCCTGGTAACTGCCAGGGCACCAAAGCAGGCGCGTGGCGTGCAGACCCAGAGGAAGCCACCTTTCTTTCCCTTATCACGGAAAATAGGAGTCTTGTAGCTTCTGGTCCAGGCGCCATCCCAGGCTGCCCACACCACATGTCCCCGGGTTCGGGGAAGGAAGGAGAACCGCCCACCCAGCCTGGGTCTTCCCTTCCAATGTTTTCAGTAGAATAACAACAAATCGTGCTACTAAGCTGCGGGGCTCCTCCACCCCGCCCCCCAGCTCTCAAATCTACCGGTCCAAACACCAGGGAGCTCCAGGGGCTGGGATCCCCACCCCCGTGGGGGGCTGCCCCTGCCCGCCCCCCGCCCGCCTCCACGCGAGCACCAACCTAGTAACCGGCTCCACCTCCAAGTGGGCTCCACGCTGCTACCCCAGTAGATAGGCGTGAATGAAGCCCCCCCAGGCCCCTCCGCGGGACAGGGGAGGCTGAGCTGATGAAGGCTCGCAGAGGACTGTGTGCAAAGGAACGGCCTGGGGAACCACTCGTTATCTCAGCAGCCCTGTCACAGCAAGGAAGCCACAGGCAACGGAGTGGGAAAGGCTTGGGGTCGGCCCACTGGGACACCTGGCTTTCCCCAGCACAGCCACAGACACGGGCCCAAATGGCTCCGAGAACAGACACTTCCGCGCCCACACCCCGCCACCCCCTCAAGGGAAAATCTGCTCCCTGGGACCTCCTGGTAATGTGTGTTCCTCCCAGCACGCTGCGCCCCCTGGAATTCTGTCCCAGGGCAGAGCTCAACAAGGCCTCACTGCCACTTTACCGTCCCTTGTCCAAATGTTCATAACCTTTCTTGTGCTCTCCCTCCTGGCTCAACCCCTGTGCAGACTCTCATCCCTGTTGCTTTTGCCCCAAAATGTCCTTGAAGTCCGCACCTTCCTATCTGGGTCCTTCCCTGGCACCTCCACCCCGCCTCTGGCCCACAGCAATTCATTCCATGATGACTGTGATGGGCCAGGCCCCGCTCGCACACTCAGGATGAACTGGTGAGCAAAACAGAGACCCCTGCCTGCACGGAGCCCACCATCTGAGGAGCAGAGACAACAACAGGCACAGTAAACAAGTAGGTTCTAAGTGCACTGAAAGCTTCTAAGTTCTGTGGAAAAATGGAACCACAAAGCAGGATGAAGGGGATTAGGAGTGTAGGGCACAGGGTGGACACAGTACAAGGTTTGGGAGGGCTCAGGGTAGGACTCAGTGAGAAGATCAAATCAGAACAAAAACCTGCAGGAGGTGAGGCAGTTCACCAGTCATATCCACGGGGAAGAACATTCCAGGCATTGGGCAGCAGCCAGTGCAAAGGCCCTACAGTGAAGTGGGTGCCTGGCCTGCCTGGCCCTTAGGCTCTGCCTCTGCTAATCCCCTAGGGCATCTCTGTTGGGTCTATCTTTCTGTTTGCTGTGCGCCAGTCACCTACTGGGGAGTTTGTAAGGGCTTCCAGTTGAACAGAGGACTCAGTCTGAACTTCTAACCCAGCACTGAAGACACCAGACGTACCCTCACCCCACATGACTATTTGTAGTGGGGAGTGTTGGCACTCTGGCCGGGTCCCTCTCACCACTTCTGTGCACCACCCTCCACTCCCTGTGCCTTATCCTGAGCGCTGGCACCTAGACCTTACTGAGAGCTGTTTCACCCCCATGCAGACAGCCAGAAGTGCCTGGGGTCTATGTGCCTCACCCTGCAGCAGCCTACAGACAATGCGTGGGGCTATGAAAGCCTCGGTCCCTTGCCTAGAGGTTGAGCAGAGTTGGCCGCCTCATTTTTATGCTCCAGGATTCCCCGAGGGACCCTGCTGAGGCTGGGACATCACCAGGAATGATACCCTTGCTTGCTGCCTTCCCTGCCCTGTCCTGCTCCCCTGGTTGGGAAGTAGAGCCAGCCTCCCGGTGGGTTTAGAGGGGCTGGGAGCATGGGGGGGTCCTTACACTCTTTCCCAAGTAGAGCCCTAAAGAAACAACAAGATCTCAGAGAAGAAATATGTTGTATGGTGTCCTGGGAGACACGGGGTTTTCTTTTTTTTTTTTTTTTTTTGCAGTCTTCAAAATAGGGATAGAATTCATATTGCATATTTACCCTTTTGAAATGTACAATTCAGTGGCTTTTAGTATGTTTATGATATTATACAACCATTACCACTAATTCCAGAACATTTCCATTCCCCCCCACCCAAAAAACCTGTGCACGGTTAGTAGTCACTCAATTCCTCTTCCAGCCCCTGGCAAACACACCTGTCTACTCTCCATCTCTATGGATTTGCCTCTTCTGAACAATTCATTAAAATAGAATCATACATTAGCACACATAATGTAGGAGGGGCATGGGGAAGGCAGTATAGCCCAGAGAAGACAAACAGTGACTCTACAGCATCTTACTACACTGATGGACAGTGACTGCAATGGGGTGCGTCGGGGGGACTTCATAATATGGGTGAATGTAGTAACTACAATGTTGCTCATGTGAAACCTTCATAATATTGTATATCAATGGTAGGATCACACAATCTGTGGCCTTTTTGTCTGGCTTCTTTCATTTAACATATTTTCAAGGTTCAAACCCATGTTACAGCATGTATCAGTACTTCATTTCTTTTTATGGCTGAATAATATTCTACATAGTGATAGGCCACCATTTTTGTTTGCCCAATCATCAGCTGATGGACATTTGTGTTGTTTTTACTTTTTGGCTATTATGAATCTTGTTGCTATGAGCATTTGTGTTCAAGTTTTTGGGGGTGCATATGTTTTCCATTCCATTGGGTATATGCCTAGGAGTGGAATTGCTGGGTCCTAAGGTAACTCTATATTTAACTTCTTGAGAAACTGCCAAGACTTTTACACACAGGACAGTACCAGAGACGGGGCTTTTGACAGCCTGTGGAGCTACCCATGGCCTAATGTGTCAGGGAAGCAACAAAACAATTATGATCCCTGTGTGCCAGGGGAGAGCCAGACCTGAGGAGGCCTTATCACTAAGAGAAGACAAGTCAAAACTGCTCAGCCTTGCTGTTCAACTGCTTAGCAAATGTGAACTGTTCAGCAACTATCTGCATGAATATATATGCTGGCTCTCCTTGTGCACCCTAAATTTAGCTGTGACCCTAAGGAAAGGCAGGGGCTCCACGTGCAGTGAGATTAACTTTTCTCTTCCAGAAGAATGGGGACTTATTATGGAAATTAAGTCAAATCAGAGAGAAATTAATAAAATTACATTTCACGCATACCTAAATTTGTGAACAGAATTAAAAACCTACTATACAACTTATGCTTGGAAGAATCTCAGAGAAGAGGTCATGGAAGTTCATGAGCAGTTGTTAAACCCTCTAAGTCTCTGGGTATTTACCTAGAATGGAAGAGTTAGCACAGATCTGTAGAGCATCAGAAGGAGAAGGCCCTTAGTGGGAGTGCAAGCTAAACAAGTAGGTTCTAAGTGCACTACATAATGTCCTTGAACATTTTCCCCCATATGTCTCTTCTTCAAGTACCAGTGTAATGCATATGCCAACAGTGTTCCTGACATTAATGTTTCCTTACTGTTATTTATCAGAAACTCAGGGGAAGCAGTTGCAGGACCAGCACAAATTTTGCATGCCCCTTAGTGGGAGTGCAAGCCCGCCTTCCTTAGAATGGCCTATTCCACCCATTTTAGCTGGTTTCCAGCTTCCTCTCTAGCATCACCTCCCCCTTCAGTCCAAACTGTATTGCTCGCTATTCCCCACATCCATGAGCAAATTCAAACCTCTGTGTCTTTGCCCACACTGTGCTTTCTGCCTTCCCCTGACACCAGCACACTAAAAACAGCCTACTTCCAGGCCACGTGCTAATGTCATTTCCTTCAGGGAGATGTTCACTGACCCTCATCCATCCATCATCTATGCCCCTTAGCATGTTGTGCACTTGGCATTGTACTTATTTGTATATATACCTGTCTTCTGTCCAAAGCCCGCCCAAGCCCCTCCAGCTAAAGGGCTGTGCATCCCATGCATGTAGCACATAGCTGGTATTACATAAATGCCCAGCTGAGCGAATTCAGGCCAAGCCTCTATTATACAAGGAGGGGACTAAGGTCAAGAAAGGTAAGGGACTTATCAGGGATTCCAGCAGCTAGTGGGTGGCTGAGCCAAAGCTCAAACCCAGAACATCCAGGGTGCTTTCCAGGGACTGGCTAGAAGCTGTATCCAAATCAGTACACTAGGGGCATGCAAAATTTGTGCTGGTCCCGCAACTGCTTCCCCTGAGTTTCTGATAAATAACAGTAAGGAAACATTAAAGTCAGGAACACTGTGGGCATATGCATTACGCTGGTATTTGAAGAAGAGACATATGGGGGAAAATGTTACAAGGACATTATGTAGTGCGCCGGGTGTACTTCTGAGGGAGGACAGTTTCTAGAAGTCTGCTTTACATTGATGTGAGATGATAGTTCATTATGAATAAATCAGATCTAACACACAGATCTGTAATGGCTGGATTCCCCACTCAACAACAGTCCTCATGCAAAACAGAACATTCATAGACAGCCCAGTTCAAAAAAGCAGCAGTCTAGGCTCTTCTGAGAAATCTCCATGGATGGACAAACCTTCATGTTCCTTGGGTCACCAGTCCAGAATAAGACAGCTCTTTCTAACACCTAAAATAAGTCCCTCCCGCAAACTTGTCAACTCTTGTAAGATTAAACAGTAAGTAAGATTTCACAAAATACTCTTTAAAATGTCCCTTCATACACTGGAATAGAAATCATTTACAAACCCCATTGTTGTATCTTATAGGACAACAAAACTGAGTGTGTGACCTGGAGCTTGATTTTGCATGACTTTGCATGCTTCTGGGCTAAGTGTCCAGAAACGGATCCAGACCAAGAACAGGAGTAGCAGGTAGAACTCACCCACTCCAGCAAAAGAAGGGAAATTGCCCATCTAGTCCCCTCAACATCCGAAGGATGCAAGATTGCTGGGGTCACCACACTGACCACCCGGCACCCTCCCTCTGCATGTAGACATGGCCTAGTATGTTTTTAGAGCCAGCACACTCTGGTTTACCCAAAAGGCATGCAGCCCTTTCTATGTTGCCTCCCCTTACACTTGGAGGATGACCAGACCTCCCGCTTTGTGACAGAGAGAACCCTGAGAACCCTCCACCTGCAAACCGCCCCCTCCACCTCCATCCACAGCAAGTGTATGTAGCCCGCCACCCTTTCCTTCACTCACCACGAATGAGCAGCAGGAATATGCCCCTCCCTGGAGCGGACCGGACCTCCCTGCTGGCTCACTCACACCGCCCGGATGCAGAGGCTCCAGGGACGGTGTCCGGCCAGGATGGACACCCCAGGTTCCCTCAGAACTGGCATTCACTGCATCTAGATACCAAATGTCGCTGCTGTTTGGGGGTTAATCCATACTGCTTTGAAAAAAAACAATACCCTTTTATTTGCCTCAGATTGAACAGTGAGAGGTTAGGCAGGGCTAATTTCCCTGTAGAGCAGGGGGAGGTGTCCTTTGGGTAAGGCACAGGCAATCCTGTCTATGAGTTATCATTAGTGGCCTACTCTTACAGCTCATACAGAGTGCCTGGCAGCATCTTTTATTTCAAAACAAGAAATAAACAAAAATAAGGAAACCAGAACAGGGATCTGTCCCCACTACAGGTACTAGCAGCCCAGGACAGGGGTACAGGGACCAGCTCTGTTCACCAGATGGCCTGAGAAGAGTCACATTATGCCTCTGCTTTGGCTTTCTCATACAGAGATGGGGCTAACTAGTGGTTTGGACATGGAAAAGTCCCCAGAGTGCCTCACTGAGGACTTCTGAGCATGGCAGTGTGAGGTCATGTCTGCTCCTGGGGGCTCTGAACCAAAAAAGGAAGAGTGGGGGGCCAGCTCCATCAGCCAGGGCTCCCAGAGGCCTGTCCCAGCCCTCCTTTCTGCTCGGCAAGCTTTGGGGTTAATCCAAGAACCAGAACAAGAGTAGAGACTCCCGTCAAACAGAGGGTGGGCGAGGAGGCGGCAGGTGGAAAGGGAGCGGGGGAACGGCTCCAATGCAAACAATTACATTTGCTGCGAAAAAGAGGCAAAGAGGAAGCCTGGGAGAGGGCAGCTCCAATTATTAGTAAAATAATCAGAAATAAACAGTCGTTCACCCAAGTACAACTTCTCCAAACCCTCTAGCTGAGCCTCTTTGCTGTGCTTGTTATATTTAGAACCCATTTGAGCAACCGGTTATTTTGTCCACTGGAGCCAAAGAATACTCTCAGGGCTCCTACCAGGGCCTGGGAGTGGGGAGGAGGAAGGGACTAGGGTGTAGAAGAGCCAACCCCCCCCACACACACACATTTCCTTGAGGCCCAGGATGAGGAAACCCCCAGATGCAGCAGGAGCCCAGCCTGCTAAGAACAGAGCACAGCAGTGGAGCATGGAACGGCCTCCGAGGTGGCTCCGGCTCTGAAGCCAGCGGCAGAGGAGTCTCAGCAAGGCCTGGTGGCAGGTAGTGCAAAGGCTCGAGCATGCAGGTGTTCTGGGGACAGCAGGGCTCTGGGGTAGGTCCAGCAGCCAAGGGACCAAGTCAGACCAAGACTCTTGTGTATCTTTGTGCCCCAAGCACCAGGCACAAAGTTACATGTTAAACTGGGGGAAGGGGAGATGGTATGGGTTAGATACGAGCAAATTGAGGATATAAGGACCACCTTCCATGATGTCACAATCAACCTGGAGACTCACACAGACACACACACAAAACTGGAAAGCAACAGCTAAGGAACAGGGTGGCTAGAGAGAGTCCTGCTACCCTTCTCTATCCCTGCTCCACTTCAAGTTCAGTTCAAGGAAGAAAGCTCTGCCTTGAGCCACCCCAAGTCATCCAGGACTTCGCTGGTAACTGTCCACTGGGGCATGCCTCCATGAGTCAAGGGAATCACGCCAGCCAGCAAGCCAAGACTAAGGGAGCATTTTCAACCTGCCCACCACCAGTGGTACCAGGCGCTGTGAGAGCCCTAGAGTGCAAAGCCAAGAAGCCCCACCATGAGGAGAAAACCAGCTATTCTGAGGGCTGCCTCGGCATTTGACTAGCCTGCTCACACCTACAGTCCGGGCGCTTAGATAAGGACCTGGGCTTAGGATCCCTGCCTTAAACTCCCACTTTGCTTTTCTCAGGGTACCTTTCAAAATAACCACTCAGAGTTTAGCCCACTTTTTACAAAACGTCAGTGACCTTGGTCCCAGTCACCTTACATGTAATAGGTACTTGCCACCCTGCTCTCTCTCTCTGTCTCTCTGTCTCTCTGTCTCTGTCTCTGTCTCTCTCTGTCTCTCTCTGTCTCTCTCTCTCTAAGGCTCCCTGACAACCTGGAATGAACACCCACCAACCTCCTGGCTCATTCCCCCATGGCCCCACCCCACACTCCATTTCTGGGATCCATAAGTAACAAATGCTGTGGCTTTACTTCCTTTGTGTGGGGGCACTGAAACTGCTCCTCCCATTAGAACCACCTGGGGTTTCCAATTCCCAAAAATGGGAACTCAAACACCAAGGGCGCTGCCTGCCAACCCCATGTGAGTGGCAGGTACCCCTCATTCATCAGGTCATAACCTGCATATCCTTAATTTCATACAACAGGTCCCACTTCTCAACATACCTAACTGCACTGCTTTTGTGGGGCTCACAGGCTGGCAGGTTGTCCTAAAAGCACTATACTTATCCTCAGCAGAGCAGGATCAGCTCAGGTTCTCAACCCACTTCTCACAAGAAACATCCAGAAGCCCTCAGCACCACACAGACTGTATAATAGGACCCCACTGCAGGAGCCAATACTTGGAAATTCATCAATTCATCAATACATGTGATTCTGAAAAGTGGGCTGTGGGAGGTATCATTAAGCCAGAAAGGCCAGATGCAGACACATGGAGGTACCCATGACGATCTCATTTTTATAAGACGACAAAAATAATTCCCAATCTCTACATCTCTCTGTTTGTACTGTGACTGAGAGAAGGGCACAACATGAGAGGGGCTGCCTGGGTGGGGCCTGTGAAAATGCAAAGCGGGGCACTGCAACACAGGAACAAGGGGAATGCACCCCTTAAGACAACTCCATGCATCTTACAGGAAATTCTGACCACAAAGTCATGTGCAGATTGTCTTATAAAGTGGGGCTCTTATAAAGGGGCCCCAAAGGTTTGCTCTAAAGTTTTGGTAGCCCCTTCTGCCAGTTCAGCTCTGCCACCCTCTGTCCTCCATTACAACGTTACCCTGCTGTGAACAAGCATTGCGGTGGATGGCTGTTTTTCAAAGCAGGCCTTTATAGATTTTCTAATTATTAGTGAAACAAGCACTTCATCTAGGATGCCCTGGGCTACCAACACTACACACAATGCCTCCTGCCACCTTCACCCCCACCCTGTGGGGTAGGCCTCATCATTTTCCCACCTTTTTAAGATGAGGGAACATCTCAGCTGGAAAGGATGACATCCTGCCTAAGGTCACCTCCCTGCAAGTGGCAGGGCCAGGATTCCGCAGGCAGTCAGCTCAGGGCCTGTGCAGCCCACCCACCTCCCTGGACTCCCCCCAGGACTGCTCTGCTTTGTGAAGTTCACCCCTTCCTCTGAGGGCTGTTTCCAAGCAGGGTCACCTCTCCTGGGGGAGCAGGGCACCAGCAGACTGCTTCTCTTCCATCTCCTCACACACCCAGGGCTCCTGAGGCCTTGCACAGGAGGTTGTAGGATCCAGAACCTCATTCGTGAATGCCACTCACCAGGCTTGGGGTCAGCCATTTCATTTCTCCATTCTGGTTTCTTCACAGGGAAAACCCTCCTTTTCTTCCTTGCTCTTCCTCTTTCCACAAGGAGCCTGAGCTCCCCTGCCCTCCACATCACCCCAGCTATGTCCTCTTCTCCCCAGAATTCCTGCGGGCAGCTCTTCCTTCTCTACCTCTACAAAAACCAACTCTTGGGGTGGGTTCTTTTGAACCTTCTACTGAGCTCTCAAAAGACCTGCAGCTCAGCGTCCCTCCACAAGAACACGGTGGGGTGCAGACCACCCAGGCCTCAGGAAGGGGTTTCCAGGCCAACGTTTCTGACCCCAGGAAGCTGGTGAGGTAGGCCTTGATTTTGATGCACTGCCTCAAACTATCTGTGTGAGCTTGTTCATTCATTTCTCCAGACAGTAAATTCACCTTGGATGAGGCCTTTCCTGAAAGCCCTGTCTCACAGCAACTCCCCTGCATGCACCTCCTCCTGTCTGGGTGTCCTCCACAGCATTGACCAACACCTGCCATACTATAGATTTTACTTACTTATTTTTATGATCTCATTCTATGTCCAGAATGTGCCTGTTAACATATAATCAGTATATATTTGTTTTACTCCTTTATTCACTGAGCAAACACTGATTGAGTCCCACTGTGTGGCAAGTACGATTACAACAGACCTTGGTTTGAAAACAAAGTTCTCTGCCCTTATTCAGCTTCCAGTCTGATATGGAGATATATACTAAATTTAAATAATACACAAATGAAGTAAAACTCTAATCTGTGTATCCAGGGAGGGGACCAAGTCAGTCGGGGCAGTTAGATGGCACTCAGGAGGTCAGGGCAGTGGCTAATTGTCAAACACATATGGAAATATTTCCTTTTTGACCCCAGGAGAGCAGTACTGATGCATACCAATTAATTACCAGCTTTCGTAGGCAGGGAATCCCTTCAAATCCCTTGCCTGTCAGTCAGGATAGCCTTGCTTTCTACGGCCTTCCGTCACCTTCCTTCCTCAGTAGGGTGGCCACAAGTTTGAGGAATTAGATACCTTCTTATCAAGACATAGAGTTTACGCCCCCACCCCTTGAATCTCAGTGGGTGGGTCTGTGACTACTTTGATCAATGGAATGGGTTGGAAATAACACAGTGCCAGTTTCTGGGCCCAGCCTGAAGAAACTGACGTTTGAATTCCTCTCTCACAGAATAATCAATCTGGGAATCCTGGGCTTCCATGGTGGAAGTTCATCTACCCAGAAACTGCCTTGCTCAAGAGGCATTCCAGCCTTCTCCACCAAGGTGGCCAGTATGTAAGCGAAGCCTTCTTGGACCTTCTTGAAGCTTCCAGGCCAGCCCGTCTGCCAGCTGAACACAACCAGTGACCTGAGTCAACCTCACATGGGACAGAAAAACCGCCCAGCTGAGCCCTGGCCAAATTCCTGGCCCACAAAACAGTAAGATAAATCCACAAAGCTGAAGATCACTTGTTATGCAGCGTAAGATGACTGGAGTCTGAGGGACTCATCTCTTCTCACTCAGCACTCTCTCTGGAAGCTCTCTTCCCTCCCGTGCCTTTGGTCACATCTACGTGCTGAGGATCCAGTTCTGCATCTTCTGCCCAGCTTGGCTTCACGCAGTCCAGACCGGTGTCACCTCCCAGTGACTAGCCCACAAGCATCTCAAACTCAGTATCTTTCCTGAAAAGTCTGCTGCACCCCTTAGATCTCCTGTCGAAGCAAATGGACTATCTAATCCCTCCCCAAACCATTCTCCATGCTGCAGCCACAGAAACTTTTCCAAAACAACAGTAAATGCAAATTTGATCATGTCACTCCCCTGCTGAAACCCATTCATGTCCCATTGACCTAGTGCTGCATCCAAAGGGCCTGTGCTTGGTTCACCCCCATCTCTTCCCACCTCCATCCTTCAGCCAATATTACATTTATGGCAGATTGCTAGCGGTTCCCCAACCACATCATGCCCTCTCTCCCTCTACAGAGTTTGTCCATGTAGTGTTCCCTCCATCTGGCATGTTCTCCTCTACCTTTTACTTGGCTAATCCCGAATTATCTTTCAGACTTCGGAATAGACATGACCTTGCCGATCACCTTGCACTCAGGCCTGTAGCAGCCTTTATCCCACTCTATTATAACTGCCTGTTACTTGTGTGTTTCTCCCACTAGACAAAAGCTCCTTAGGTCCAAGCCTATACCATGCCTTGCAGAATCCCCAGAGCCTGATCCATAGCAGACTCCCATTAAATGCTTGTGGATTTATAAATGAAGACCTCTTGTAGGACCCCGGGGAGATGATGTCCCATGGGCCCTTCCAAGTTAGTGAAGGAAGCCGTTGGTTCATCAGGAGCCAAATAGCTGATCATCCCATTCATTCCAGTATGTAGCTGGTAATGACCTGCATTAGCTGGAGCAAACAGTGGCACAGCCAATAACCAACAGCTGTCCAGAAGCCAGGGCAACATGACAGAAGCCCAGAGACCACTATGAAAAGGGCACTGAGAGTCAGTCTAAGTCCCTGTCCTGCACTCCCTCAGGCCAAAGCAGGGCTCACTAGTCCTGCCCAGAGCCGACCTGTCTGCTCCTCTCCTTCAGCCTGAACTTAGACTGACTAAAAAGCATGTCTTATTTTAAAGTGCTCATGGACCTGAGTTCTGCACTGAGACAGATCAGCCAGAGCAGACAGTCCCCCAGGAGCTTACAGCCAAGGACCCCCCACCCTCTAGTCAAAACCACCACCTCCACCCACAGCCAAGTGAGCATTTAGCTGATATCTACAAATTGCACTGACACTTCTCTGATCCATTTCTTCCTCCTCAGCACCTTAAGATGATACAGATGCTAACAAGTGGCAGAGGAGGTGGTGAAGACAGAGACCAATGCATTAATTATTCAAATTTATTCTTATTTAGCTTCAGAAATAATAAAGAGAAATTCAATATTTCTGGAAAGACTGTCTAGGTAGGAGACCTTAACATTTCCTTCACAGATCTAGGAAATACAGTACTCTTCTCTTATTTACTTAATCTTGTCTCATGTAATTATTTAAGTCCATGAGTTCTTAAAATCTAACAATAAGAAGTAACTTTGAAATTGGCAAAGGCTACCGTTAATGCCAAAGAAGTCGCCGCCCTCCGCCACCCTCACACGCTTGGACACCGTCACTCCCCACTGCTCTGTGCCCTTTTACTCCATGTCACATGGCTTCTTATTAAAAACACAAAGAGTCGATGTGACTGAAAGGCCCAGGGCTTCTGCCGCCCCAAACTTCTCATCCCTCCTTCCTGCTGATCAGATCCTCTCCTGGGAATGACAGGATTCAGAGGTGATGAAAAATTAAAATGTTATAGCTGGAGATATAAACAAATCTACATACCAAAGCTTTTGGGGCTCCAAAACCAAGCCCCATGCATTGTCTACTCCCAACACTGGTACAGGGACCCTGCCCTCACTGGCCCTCCCCAGCTCTGTCCTCCTCTGTTACAGTCACATCCGTGGTGGGCTGAACCACAGCTTCCAAATCCGCCTGCATTGCAACAACCCCAGAGCCTGTGAATGTCACCTTACATGGCAAAGGGACTTTGCAGATGTGAATAAATCAAGGATCTTGAGATGGGAGGTTATCTTGGATTATCTGGGTAAGACTAAATGCAATGACAAGTGTCCTTCTGAGAGAGGCACAGGGATACTGGGCACAGGAGAAATGGCCGTGACCCTGGAGGCAGAAGCAGCAGCAATGCAGCCCCGAGCCACGGAATGCCAACAGCCCCTGGAAGCTGAAGCAGGCAAGCAATGCAGTCTTCCCTAGAGCTTCCAGAAGGAGCTGGGCCCTGGCAGCACCCTGATTTCAGCTCAGTGGTACTATTTCTGATGTCTGGCCTCCAGAACTGTGAACAAATACATTTATGTCACTTCACGTCACCAAGTATGTGGCAGTTTGCTACAGCCACCACAGAAGACTGATACAACATCCAAACCACTCCTTCCACAGCAGACACACAGGTCCACAGCCCCAGGGAATGGGGGCCATTCTCCTCAGTCTTAAAGAGCCCAGAGTAGCACCATTCCTTATCCACCATGTTCCCTGACCCTCCCCTGGGCCCCGCGCCCTTCCTGGGGCCTTGGGACATCAGCACTAGAGGTCATCCGGGCTGCACCTCACCACTGCATGAACCCCCCACTTGCCTTGATCCATCACTGTGGAATCCAGACATGCCAGTCCTGCTTCAGTTACACCAAGGCTCCCAGCCACCCGCTCTGTCTGGGATTCTGCTCCACCCACTCTTCAGTTGGCTGGCTCCTTCCCCAAATCCAAACTTAAATGTCACCTCTTAGAGAACCTTTTCCTAACACAGCATCAAAGAGTTCCCCTCCCGGTTTCTTCGCTGCCAGCTCCTGTTTGTTTTCTTCCTAGGGACTCACCACCATATATAAGAATTTCATTTATTTGCTTGTTTACTTATCTTTATATTTTTTGGTCGCCTCCTTCTCAAAGTACCAGGGTTGCATTTGCCTTGTTCTTGCTTGTATCTTCCGCACCCACACAGTGCCTAGTAAGTGTCAGGCACTGAATAAATACTTGTTGACTTAATTAATCCATTAACTACAGAGGTTATGGATGAATAAAAAAGTAGGGACATACAAGGCAATGGAGGCAAGGGGAATTTCTGACCATATCCGGGTTTCAGTCATGGGGAATGATTCTGTTGAGACAAATCCAGTCTGGACAGCTAAAGGTATATATGCCCACTGGCCCTTGCAAGCTGCCTTAATTCTGTGCATTTCTCTACTTTCCCTCTCTTCTCTCTACCATCCTTCAATGCCCATCAGCCCCAGCTCCTCCAGCCCCTGAGGCTAGTCTCCTATAGCCTTAGCCCTGCCTAGACTATGATGGAGCAGAGAAGACCACTGTAGCTACATCCCCCGGGAACAGGGCCAAGGAAAGACCAAGGATTTACACACTGAGAGCTGGCCTTGCAGGCTCTCTGGACAGGCAGCCTTTCCTCTTCCCTTGCTAGATGTGTCTATTTTTTAAGCTGACTCCTTTTCTAGATTTGCACTTTAGCCCCTGTCCTGCTCCAATCCAGCCATTGCAGTTGTCTGACCACTGTACCTGTACACAGTCACTGCTATGTAATGTGCACAGCCACCACCTAGTGGAAGCTCTCGCTGCAGTCCCTCCACTCCCCAGATGCTCTTGGGTCCAGACCAGAATCACAGTCACCATGCGCCTTTGGACTCTGTGATGTAGAATGTTGATCACACACCCTCCCCCGTCAGGACCCAGGGAGTATTTCTGACTTGACTGATGACAGATCAGGAGAATAATAATGTCACATACACAAGTTTCCCAAAATTAAAATGGAGAATGGGGCCTCAGGGAAGACTGCCTGGATAATTAAGGCATTAATTCAGGCTCTGGTTTGCCTGCGAGCAACAGGCTCCTGAGAATACCACTAAATTTCTCTCCCCCAAAATACCCGTGGCTCAGAGGCAGTCTGCCAGCCAAGGTGCAGGGTCATAAAAGACCCTCTTCCTCTCAGTCCCCTGCCTGTCACCTTCAGAGGCACACAGTCAGGGAGTTGAGTGTCTTTACTCAAAATGTCTCTCTTACGGCTGAATAAGGTCTGGAAAGACAACCTCACACCAGGAAACTGAGGTACAGAAAGGGAAGTGACAGAAAGGCCACACAGCTATTGGTAAGTGAGAGACCCCAATTCAAATGTCCTAATACCTTCTCCAACTTCTCTGCATCACACATTTCTTGGCACCTCATCCTTAACACCCTACACACACACACACCTGCCAGTGCACACACACATGCACAAATCCTTTCTACCCAGGCCCACCTCCTCACTGTCACTCAGTATCTCTGCTTTTACTCAAGATGCTCCCCCACCCACCTGGCAGCCCTCGCACCGCCACTGCCTCTCCAGAGCCACCCATCCTTCAGGCCTTAGTTCAAGGCCTTCCTCCGCTGTCCACCCTGTTCATACCCCCACATTCCCTGCTTGGAATGACTCCAGCACTTGGAGTTTCCAAATGACACATCTCAGCCCTGAATTCCACCCTGTCTCCGATGGTGCAGGGCTGTTTCATCAGCCCTTTGGAAGATGGAAGCCTCATCTTCCAAAGACTGCACATTCCAGGAGGCTCCTCTCAGTAGCCCCCCGCCTGCCCCTCCCCGGGCCGGCAGCCCCAGCACCGCCTGCTCCTCGGAAATCAGGGAGTGTGGTCCAGTCCACGTTTCTCTGGCGTTGTGGAATTGGACAAGCCCCACAGTGGACCTGAGCCTTCATCCCCACCCAAACAATGGGCAGAAACTCACCGAGGGCCAACTTCATTCCATTCCACACTGTGAGGTCCCTCCACCTTCTCTCTGTTCCACAACAGCAGCCAGCCAGGCCTACCACCTCCCTGCTTTCCGCACGTCCCCAAAAGCACCCTACGAATGCTGCTGTCTGAGGGGACATGTGACAGATGGCATGTTCAACTGCTGGGCTCCCCCTGGCCACGTTCAGCACCCTCCCTAGACCTGCTCTGGGAATGATGAGGAGCAGTGTGGCTAATGGGAAGAGCTCTGGACAGGGAGCTCTGGGAAGGGGCCTGAGTTCTGATCCTGCCCCCCACTGCCTTGTTCCAGGGCCTGGGCCACACACCCGTGTCCACTCACTACAGGCTCTTGTCTGTTAACTGAGGATGTTAGAGTTCCCTCCCTAAAGGCTCACCACCCCATACCTTTTAAAGTCTTAAGTGGATATTAATGTCTGCATGCACGAATGACAAACAGAGCAGCTGCTAAAAGCTTAAAAATGTCTGGAGCATATAAGAGGAGAAGAAAGAAAATTAGTCCTCTTCCTGGAAACCTGGCTTGCATCTCCCAGGAGGCAATGTGCAGTAAACACTAGAAGGCACAGAAACCTGAGAGACAACAGAACCCACCACACACACACACACACACACACACTCTCAGTCAGCAGGAGCAGCTGCCCGGGAGCACGGCAATGGTCAGGGGAACTAGGGTGCAGCAACTCGGATTGAGGCTCATCCTTAAGACAGTAACGAACAAAACTGCCATTAAGCACACCATATTGACCTTCTAAGTCAGCTCCTCAGATCACGGATGTTTTCCTCAACTGTGAAATGAGGGACGGGCCAGAAGGGGGAAGGGGAAGGGGAAGATCAGACCTAACTTCACATGTGATAGGCAGGCTTCAAGCTCAGAAGCGCCAAGGTTTATCTGCGACCCTCTCTTTCCTCTGCTGACTAAGTGTGCCCAAATAGGACCTTTCACCTCCACTGAAAGCCCATCCTCCACCTAGACCCCACTGAAGCTCAGAGGATAGCTCAGTGCGGGGCACAGCTGGCATTAATACCCCCCCAAGTCAGAAGACAAAGGACTTCAAGGAATGGCGCTGAGTCCAGGGTTATGACCGTTAGTGCCTAATGCTTGCAGTAAAGTTATCAGTGGCCCAATGCAAGGGGCCTGGAGAAGGAGACCCTGCCCACTTCCTTTCCATGAATTTAAGCATCAATGACCTAATGGTGGCAATCTGAAGGAGTGGTGGAGGAGAAAGCCGGCCGAGTGGTGGCCAGGTGTCACCTGCTAGTCACCAGAGCAGGGGAAGGCACAGAGCCCAGTGCCCAGCCCAGGGCTGCCTTGGTGTTCCCGGTTGTAAGGGCAGCAGCCATCTCTGGGCTGGCAGCTGAGGCGAGCTGTCATGCGTGCAGCCTCAGTAATTAACGCTGTGCAAAGTGCCGTTTGTGCTTCCAGCTGGATATTGTTATTTCTCCATAAGAAGCGGAAATATTTACCATCTTAGAGCACTTCTGACTAGAATCCCCACAGAGCACAATACCCAGAAAATCCCTCTAGGTGAAGGAGCCACTCCCAGCCCCACCCAGCAGGCTGAGGCCCACTTGCTGTCACCAATTCCATCTCCCAAGAGAGTAGAGTCATTGAGTTCAGAGTACCACATGGCCCCCCAATGACTAAAACAGGCAAAATGAATAAAGGCCTGAGGCCTGGAGAGCCAGAATCACAGAAGGAGGAGGAACATGTGCAGAGGTGACTATAGATCCTCACCCACCATCCTTGAACCTGCAGGGGCTTTAGCTTGGAGTTGGAGGTACAGGGAGGCTCTGAGGCTGCTCGGGTAGGAGCCTTCTTGAGCAGGAAGCCTGCCTGCCTTACTATGCAAAAGCAAGCTGCATGCTGATTCAGGGACAAGCCACCCACCACACCTGGGGATGGGAGGACAGAAGGAAAGGCAGGGAGGAGAAAAATAAGACATTCAAGTATATTCTTATTCTTTCACTCCTTATTTTGTATTTCTGCAGCTTGGGAAGATCCTTGGGACTTTCTGGCTCTGTGGACAGTCATGGATTAGAGATAATTACCCCAGTCCTACAAGAAATCAGTTTACAGCTAAAATAAATAAGCCTGGGACACAAGCCCATGGGATGTTTCCCTTCTGTGACCCTGGTGAATGTGCAGAATGGTGGTGGCCATTCTTCAACGTGAGGGCAGAACAAATGTGACTAAAGGAATTTGAGAGAGAAAAGATGTCCTTGTTCCTAACTTTAAGGCAATGTTGGGATGTTCCCATTAAGAGCTGTAGTCCTTCATTAGCCCAGGACATTCATTCAGCAAGCATTGCATCAGTGCCTGGCTCTGTTCTCAGCAACTCTCTGAGGAACTCTGTACCTCAGGTGCATGGCAGGCTGCCCTCGCCACGCACTGCCCAGAGTCTGCTTCCACAGGATGGCTCCCGGGAGAATCCAAGCAATGGTTCTGTGGCAGGTGGGGTCAGCAGCCACTTCCTCCCATGAGAGGCAACCCCTGGAGGCCTGGAGTCAGGTGGGTCCCGTCTCTGGCCATGGCACCTGGAATTCCCACCATCAGAGATCCAGCTGTTTGCATAAAGGGAATGTGGTCCCAAGAGCCTCTGTTGAAAGCCAACAGGAGGTAAAGGCATTAACCGCACCTCAGGCTGGCTGTCTCCCCGTGGGGAAGCATCCTGAGGGAAAGGGGACCCTGCCCGGAGAGTGGCCAGGAGGATACAGGGATGGTTGAAAGAACCCACACCAATTAGGGAAAACGGCGCCTACGGCGGCAGTTTACAGCAGCCAAGTCAGAGACTCCCATGGCAGCCCCCTCCCTGCCACCCGGGGCTCCCTGGCAGTCTTGGCTTACAGCAACCAACAAATCAGAGCCCTGCCTTCCTATCAGATCCCTGCCACCCTGCTGCCCACTTCTAACGGGGGATACCGATGATATCAAAGAGTTTTTAAAGTCCAACAAAAGGCATTTGGGACGGTGATAAGGACTAAGGAAGAAACGTAAAGCAGGGAGATGTTAGCCTAAAAGTTGAGGAAGGATGGCCACAGGAGTTTTCCAGAGAAAGCTACTTTTGAGTAAAGATCTGAAGGGAGTGGAGGATGGAGCTGTGGAGATACCCCAGGAAATGCACCCCAGACAAAGGGAGGCGCTGCTGCAGGTCCTGAGGACAGCAGGCCTGGGACAGAGACAGGAGGGGGAGGCGGCAGCTGGCTGGAGCGGAGGGCAGCCAGGAAGCGCTAAGTGATAGGGACAGGGAGGGGGTGCCCATGGCCTCACGGCCCCTCAGGGCCCCTGCCCCAGTGACCCCGCTGTCTCACCGTCCCAGCAGCCAGCCGTGCAGGGCAGGCACTTCACACCCTACCAGGTTTGCCTACTTCAGGCAAAGCCCCAGGCTCAGCCCTTTCCTGCCTTTCCCTCAGAAACACCAGGTCCTGTGTAAGCAACAGGTTCGAGGAGACTAGCCTTGGACTCAGTGGTTGGTGAGGTGAAGCTTGCCCTCGAGCCTGCTGCATCCCTTCCTGAGGCCAATCCTCCAGGAGCACCCGTGGCCCCGGGAGCCCCCTCCTTCCTGCTCCCAGAACCTAGGAAGCGTTGAGAAGGCTCTTGGCCAGCAGGAAGACACTGGCTCAGCCACTCGAGAGCAGGGCGGCTGCAGTAAGCCACCAGGCCTGCCTGGGCCTCGGTGTGTTCATCAATAAAACGAGGATTCTGGATAACTCTCTCCACTATCTCTTCCTGCCCCAGGGGGTTCCCACTCTCTGCCATAAACCCAGCTGGGACAGCATGTTCATTTGTGTCTCCTCTCAGGCTATGACCTCACATTCTAACAGTGGCCTTAGAGTCAAACAGAAGATGCCAAGGGAGGCTCTGAACCCAGCAGACCCTGGGGTGTTATTTTAGGCCAGGGACCTTCCCAGTGGCCTGCTCAGACTCCCGGGGCAGCCACATGAGCCACCGCCTCAGTGTGTGGCCACACCAAACAACAGGAGAAATGAAGTGGTTCCATGTACTGCCAGCCCTTCATCAGCCAGTTTTCTATTACTGAGGCTTACACTGACTGTGAGACTCGAGCCCCAGGGACTGCGGAGCTCTTATAAAAAGGCTTTACAAGGAAACAAGCCGCAGGGACACCAAGGCCATCACCATCCATCAGCATGGCAGGTGATCACTCAGCCTGAGAGGCAGCTTTTCCCAGCTCCCATTGCAGGAGCTGAGTGGCTGGGTCTGCATGTGTGTGGTGCACCCATGGCCCGGCTGAGGCAGGCACCTCCTGCTCACACACCTCAGTTCAGGTGGGTGACGGGATGCCGGCTGGCACTATAGCAGGTTCTGCAGCCCCATCCAGGGTCTGAATGGACTCATTTTTTTTACAGGGATGAAATTCAGTTTATTATACCTTGACCACCTATGGATGGCAGATAGCAGTGGGGCTGGGGGAGGGACATGGTATAATTGCAAGAATGACCTCAGATCCAGATAAATCCTTGGGCTGCTGGCCAGTGTAAATCACAGAGGCAATCAAGACTCTGCCAGCTTCTTCAAAAAAAAAGACTTCAGGTTCCCAGACAAAAGCCCAGAAACCTCACCATTATCAGCCCACAAAGGCCACCCTCTATTACACGCTCTTCCCACTTGATGACTCCATTAGCATTCATGCTGAAAGGAGGTGGGGGTGTTAGGCAGGGAAGGTACACATAATGTGATTCAGCTGGCCTTACCAAACGCTGCCCCAGGACAAACAGCATTTTCAACCACATGGACGTTTTCCCCAAGGCACTTTTCTGGTCATTTTGTCTGGGAGGGCACCCAGACAGCTTAGTTCTGTTCTCCCTTTTTTTTTCTTGCAGCTTCTCCAACAACATCTTTGCCTCCTCCTTGGTGACCTTCCAAAGCCTCAGGCAGCAAAGCATCTCAGTCTCAGAAGACCTCAGGTGGCACCAAGCTGCCAGTGTCCTCTCTCCCTCATGCTCTGCCTGGGAGCCTCAGCAATTTAACCTCAGACAAACCCCTCTGAAAGGAGCGATATGAAGTGTGCCTGGGGTGGAGAGAGTGTGAGAAGAAGTTCTGCTGGTGGAAGGGAAAGAGCAGGTGCCTGGGATGCATGCAGGGCAGCGTGTGTATTAACCATTCATTTATCAAGAGGTGTTCACTGAGCGTTTGTCTTAACAGATATGGTGCAGTTTGCCTGGGACACAATCATGGACAGCACCCGGTCACTGCCCTCAAGTAACTATGTTAGAACAGAGAAGAAAAGGAAGAGACACTGACAGAGCAGTGGGATGACTGCCAACAGGAGAGCTGGACGAAGGTGGGACTGGAAGCCCACAGCAGGGCACCTCACTCAGTCCTGAGGACCAAGAAACACTGAGGCTTCTGGAGGGAACAGGTGTCCCAGGTGAGACCTGAAGAGTGAGCGCAAGTGGCCAGGGGAAGCTGAGGCAAGAAGCTCAAGGTAAAGTGGACGGCAAATGCAAAAGCCTGCTGTCCTTTTATATGGCCAGTGGGGGAGCAGTGGACACACCCCAGAGTGGACACAGTGGGGCACAGGCTTGGGGCCACAGTGAAGAATTCAACCTCTACCCATTGAGCAACTGGGAGGATTTTGAGAAGAGAAGCAGCATCTCCAGATTGACTCTTTAGACAGATCACTTGAACCACGGGGTCAAGAGCTCAACAAAGAGGGCCAGGCTGGAGGCCATCTAGCCAGGCAGGAAGCTGATGCCTACTTCCATTTAATGATGTCTCCATTTAAATACTTAAGAAGCATCTCAAACTTAATAGAGCCAAAGCAGAAGTCTTTATCTCCCCCTTCAGGCCACCCCCTGCCAAGTCTTCTCTTTCTCAGTAAATGGTACCAGACGCTCAAGTCACATACTCCACATCAGGAATCCAATCACCACCACTAACCACGCCCAATCTATTGGCAAGCCCTATGGACTTCACCTCCAAAACACATCCCAAACCCGCTGCCCCAAAACCACCAGGGTCCCAGCCACCCTCACCACCCAGCTGGATGGCTGGGGCAGGCTGTGACAGTCCTCCCCCAACGACTGGCTCCCTTCAACGCACTTGTCACACGGCATCCACGTATGTAAGCTTTTACATGCTTTGATTGTTAAATATATGCAGAAAAGTACAAAAACCAAAAATGTATAACTCAGGTTTATCGTCAAGTAAACACACATGTAATTATCCCCAAGGTCAAGAAATAAAACATGACCAGTTCTCCTACCAAAGCCCTCCCTGTGTCCTCTCCCTGTCACTGTCCCCCTGGCCCTACCGAAGATAACCACTATCCTGGCTTTTAATCACTTCTTTGACTTTTCTTACAATTTCCACCTAAGCATGAATCCCTAAAAGCTTGAGTTTGGATTTTGGCTGATACTGGAACTCTGTATAAATGGGACCATACTGCATGTATTATTTTGTGTCAGGCTTCTTTCACTCAGCATTATGTTTATGAGATTCATCCATGTTGTAGCTCTAGTTTGTTTACTTTTATTGTTCTACAACAGTCCATTATTTATCCATTCTTCTGCTGAAGGGCATTTGGATTCTTCTAGTTTTTCAGTTAATATGAAGACTGTAGCTATGAACAGCTTGGTGTTCATCTCTTGGTGCCAGAGTAGTCTTAAAACATGGATTAGACAATGTCATTTCTCCACTTAAAATTATCCAAAATCTTGCTGACACATTTAAAATCCGAATTCCTTATCGTAGCTTATAAGGCCCTTGATTCCTCCTCTGACCTCCTCTTCTCTCTCTCCCCCTTGCTCACCATGTTCCCACTCATCAGTCCTTCTGTTGCTGGGCCATGCCACAGCGGCAGCTCCCTCAGGGCCTTTACACTCTCCTTCCCTCTGCCTAGAATCCAGATCTTGCCATGGCTGGCTGCTTCTTCTCATGCAAGTTTTGAGTCAAATATCATCTCAGACAACTCCACTGACCACCTAATTTGGAAGAGACCCCCAAACCCCTCTCTTTCACATCCCTTGTTTGTTTTCTTCATGGCACTCTTTGCTACAGGAAGCCACCTTATGTACATGGCTGGTCACTTGCCCACTGTTTATCTCCCCCACCTCCCTGAGCTCAGGCACATTGTCTCGTTCCCTGCTATATCCTCAGCACCTGGAACCACATCTGACATAGTGTGAGCATTCAGTAAAAGATCATGAATGAATGAATGCTCCAAGAGAGCTGGCAGTGCAACCAGTGTATGGCAGTTGGAAGAAGTGGGCAGAGGAGAGAGTGGTGAATACTGAGAACAAGGGAGGAAGAACCAAGGAAGGAAGGGAAGCAGGAGATTAACATTGAAACTCTGTGCTCTGTTCTCTGGACTGAGGGTTTCCCCTTTGCCCATGCAGGCCTGGCCTCTGGTGTGCTGGAGGGCCCCCTGCAGTCTGGCTGATCCTGAGCCAGGGAGAAGGTTCCCTGGGAAGAAGAGAAAGAGAACACAAGCCAAGCCCTGCTGAAGTAGGAGTAAAAATGAAGCTGCCTTTAATCCTTGTCTAGATAAAGAGAAAGGGTTTCATTGTCTGTCTAGAGGTCAAGGCAGCAGTATGAGACAATTCAGGTTGTCAGGTTGCCAACACAGCCTCTGGGAATGACACTTTCCCAACTATTGCCTCAGTGAACAGCAGAAGCCATCCTCCGGCCCCCATATCTCCCAGCTGGGCTGTGGGGTGTGCTCCAAGCAATGTGAGGCCCCTCCCAGCACAGACCCAGAGCCCCAAGTCCTGCACATCAAGGAGAAAGGATTGGGATGGGAGCAACCCTGAAAGGAGAGGCAGAAGGTTCCTCCTGGAGACAGGAATGTGAGGAAAGGAAAGTGATTACAAGAACCTGGACTGGAATGTGAGAGGCCCGCATTCTGTCCTGGCCCATCTCTACCTGTGTGATCTCAGGTAGGCTTTTTAATCTGCCCAAGTGGAAATTAATTCCTCCTTAAAATGGACATGAATAAATACCCTGTTAACCTCTCAAGGTTATGGTAAGGATGAAATGAAATCACATATATAAGAGAGCTCTTTGGAAAAATATAAGATGATAACAACGGACCTCAAAGAGGCCCATTACTCAGAACGTAAAAAAAGATAGTAAATCACTGGCCAAGTTTGGAATAAGTGGCAATGTTTGGGAGGATTTTTTTCTTTAAAGACACTGTAGCACCCCAGGCCAGGAGGGTGGAAAACTTGTAGTGTCCAAGTTTCTAAGAGCACAGTGAGATCTCTAGCAGTTAAGAGTATGGATCCTTATAATAGCAAATGAAAACAAAACAAAAACCATAGGCATTAATTTAATAATAAATATGCAAGATATATGAAGAAATGTTTGATTTGAAACACTATATAAGGACATAAAAGAAGAATTTGAAATAAATAGAAGTCATATCATGTTAATGAATAAAGAAATTTAACATCAAAGATATAAATTCTCTCTAAAGTTGATTTACAAACTGAATGTATTCTCAACTAAATGCTAATGAATTCTGGGGAGAGCTTGATTAAGTTTAATCTAAAATTCATACGGGATGATAATAAGTAATAATATCCAGGAAAATTCTGAAAAAGAGACGTTATGAAAGGTGACTAGCCCTATCACATATTAAGGCATACTATAAAACTGAGTTAATTACAAAATGCATTCTGGCATAAAAATGGACAAATGGATCCATAGAAAAGAGTAAAAAAGGCAGAAACAGACCCAAATACCTATAAGAAATATTGTATTTCAGATCATTAAGGAAGAGTTCAATATATTCAATAACTGGTGTTGGAAAAACTGATTACATATGGGAAAAAATTAAGTAGGATATTCCCCTCAAGTGTTATGCTAAAATAACTTATCAATGAATCAAATATCTAAATATAATAAATGAAACCATAAAAATGCTAGAAGTAAAAAAAAAAAGTGTAATGTTTATAGTTGTGAAGGACTTTGTTAGCATAATATAAAACCAAAAACACCATAAAAATAAAGACTCATACATTCAATTAAATAAAAATATTAAAACTCATAGAAACATAAACAACTTCAAAGGCAAACTAAAAATTAGGAAAGTATTTTCTGCATATAAATTACAAAGGACTAATTCTCTTATATATAAAGAACTTCTACCAATTAATATATACAAAGGACATGAACAATCAATTCACAGAAAAGGAAACATACGGCTCTTACTATTGGAAATGATGTTTAATCTCATAACAGATATACACATTGAAACTAGGAGAT
Source organism: Manis pentadactyla (assembly GCF_030020395.1). Taxonomy (NCBI): domain Eukaryota; kingdom Metazoa; phylum Chordata; class Mammalia; order Pholidota; family Manidae; genus Manis; species Manis pentadactyla. Next base: position 109,521,235 of record NC_080027.1, on the reverse strand, counting down.
ACCATTTTAATCTCCTAGATAGTCAAAGGCCAAAAAAGTTTGATAATACACTATGTTGGTAAGGATGAAAGCAAATACACACTGTACTACTAGATGGATAAATTGGTACAACTCCATAGAAGGTAATTTGGGACTATATTGCAAAATTTTAAACTTACCCCTTGGCTCCAAAATTCTACTTTTAGGAAATTTTCCTTCACATATATTTGCATGTGTGCAAATCATACCTTTATATGATTATTCATTGAAGCATTAGTATAACAGTGAAATATTGCAACAATAACAAAAGTATATGTCCACCAAGAGGGGATCAGCTAAATAATTCATGGAATGTATACAGCCTTTAAAAAGACAGAGCCAAATCTCAATATCCCAATTTGGAAGTATCTCCAAGATCAATTCTTAAGTGGAAAAATATCTAGGTGTATAACAGTAAGTTATGAATGTTACTATTTGGTTTTGAAAAATCTACACACTAGAATTTTATTTATATATCTGGAATGGAAAGATACACAAGAATATGGTAACAGTGGTTATCTTCTAGGAAGGCAATAGGTGACTAGGAGGTATTTTAAAAATAAAGATACTTAAAATTATAAAATATTGCTTAAAGAAATTAAAGATACAACTAAATGTGAAGATATCCTGTGCTCATAGATTGTTAATATTTAATATTCTTAATATGTCAAATCACCCAAAGAGATCTACAGATTCAATGAAATCCCTATTAAGATCTGAGCAACAGTTTTTGCAGAAATGGAAAAATTAAGCCTAAAATACATACAGAAACTCAAGGGACCAGGAATTGCCAAAACAATCTGAAAGAGAACAAGGTTAGAGGTCTCACACTTTCAGATTTCAAAACTTACTGCAATAGCACTGACATAAAAAAAGACATACAGATCAATGGAATAGATTAGAGAGCTCAGAAATAAATCCTTGCATGTATGGTTGAATGATTTTCACAAACACCCCAAGACCATTCCATGAGTAAAGGATAGTCTTTTCAACAAATGGTACAATGGGAAAACTAGAAATCCCCATGCAAAAGAGTGAATTTGTTCCCTTACCTTACATCATATATAAAAATTAACTCAAACTGGATCAAACACCCAAATGTAAGAGCCAAAATTATAAAGCTCTTAGAAGAAAACATAGGAGAAAAGCTTCATGCCCCTGAATTTGGAACTGATTTTTTGGATATGACACCAAAAGCACAGGTAACAAAAGAAAGAATAGATAAACTGAACTTCATCAATGTTTAAAACTGTTGTGCACCAAGGGACACTATCAACAGGGTGAAAGGTAATCTACAGAATGGGAAAAAATATTTGTAAATTGTGTCTGATAAAGGATTAATATCCAGAACATATAAAGAACCCCTACCACTCAACAACAAAAACCAAACAACCCAATTTAAAAATGGGCAAAGAAGTTGAATAGATGTATCACCAAAGAAGACATATAAATGATCAATAAGCACAAAAAAACATACTCAACACCACTAATCTAGGGAAATGCAAATCAAAGTCACAATGAGATATCACTTCATACTAATTAGGATGGCTATGTCAAAATCAATAAACAAAAAAATTTGGGTGAGGATGTGAAGAAACTGGAACCCTTGCACATTGCCAGTGGGAATGTAAAATGGTGCAGTTACTATGGAAAATAGTATGGTAGTTTCTCAAAATTATATACAGAATAACCATATGCTCCAGCAATTCCACCTCTGGATATACATCCAAAAGAATTGAAAATAGGGATTCAAACAGATATTTGCACACCCTTGTTAACAGCAGTATTATTCAAAATAGCCATAAGGTAGAAGCAATCTAAGGATCCATCAATGGATGGATAAACAAAATGTGGCATAGACATATAATATTCAGCCTTAAATAGTACAGAAAACCTGGCCTATGCTACATGAATGAACCTTGAGGACAGCATGCTAAGTGAAATAAGCCAGTCACAAAGGAACAGAAAATAAGAGGTAGTTATCAGAGGCTTGGAAAAGGGAAGAATGGGGAGTTATTATTTAACAGGTATGGAGTCCCAGTTTGGGAAGATGAAAAAGTTCTAGAGAGGAAAGGTGATTGTGGTTGCATAATAATGTGAATGTACTAAATGCCACTAAACTGTACCATTAAAAATGGTTAAGGCAAATTTTATGTTACATATAAACTTTTTACAATACAAAAATACAGAAAGCAACAAATTTTAAATAATATACAAAGAAGAGTATGAATTCTAGAATCAAGCCTCTTGGGTTTGAACCCTCCCTTTCATAGCTATGTCACCTTGGCTTAAGGGACTTTATGCACATAATGTTTCTAAGTCTCAGTTTCCTCATTCATAAATGATGATAATAGCACTGCCTACTATACTGAGTTGGTTTGAAGCACACAAGGGCTTTAGAAAGTCCCTGCCACATTTTAAGAGCTTAATAAGTAGTAGTTCTTCACTTATTATTGTCTTAAGTAAACATTTATTGAGCACCTATTATATCCCAGCACTGTGCCAAGTGATGGGTATACAGAGATGAGTATGATGGATTCCTGCCCTTTGGTAAATGGAACCGTAACTGATTCTATGTTTACTCGAGCTCTCACTTTAGGAGTAAGTGTTCAGATCGTCACTATAGAAGTACCCCTCAAGAAAATCAAGAAACAGAGGGGATTTCTTAAGATGGTGGCATGAATAGGGCAGTGGAAATCTCCTCCCAAACTCATATATATTTTGAAAATGCAGCAAATACAACTATTTCTAAAAGAGAGACCAGAAGGTACAGTACATGTATATCTGCTAGAACTCAGCATCTCACAAAAAGGGTAAGATACAAAGCCATGACCTGGTGGGACCTGAGCACTCCCCCAACTCCAGCTCACTGGTGGGAGGAAAAGAATCAGAGTAGGAAGGGAGTGGAATCACAGGACTGCTAAACAACCAGCCCTAGTAATCTGCACCAGGAAGCACAGACACACATTGCATGATGTACTGGATATTAGAGAAATGGAAAAGTGAAATCCGAGAAGGAGACTGTGAGCAGGTCCCCACAGCCAGTTCCCCTGGGACAAAAGAAAAGCAGGCACTTTAAAAGTCTTAAAGGAACAAGGGTTTAACAGGTGGACAAAATTGTCCTGGCACACTCAGCCCAGCAGGCTGGGAATTTTAAGGAACTTTAGGCACCCTAACTCCCTGGGTGGCAACGCAGCTCCAAAGCCCCTCACAGCGATAAGCAGCCTGCTGTTCAATCCCCCCACTGGCACTGCAAGCAAACCAGCTGACCTGCCATTGCTGCAGATCAGTCCAGGAGCAGCCCTGCCCACAGAAACCACACAGAGGCTTCTCCCAGCATGCAGCTAACTGGGCCAGACCCAGAAGGATCCCCCTGCATGCAGCTGCCTAACACAGGCAGAGGAAGCTGGCACAAACTCTGGAAGACACAAAGGGGCACCATTCTCACAGGAGAACACATTCTGCATGCCTTTGACCCCCGAGAGGGTCCTAGGCTATCCTGAAGGCTGCCCCACCCACAGCAGCTCAGGGGATTAACCAAGAGACTGCTCCCTGTGTGCAGTTAACTGGAACAGGCAGTGGAGAAGGGCAAGGCAACCAGCAAGCAGGAGGGGACTTTATTCCCCCAGCTGACACACACGCCACTCTCCGGCGATCACTACTATCACCATGAAAAGGCAGAAGAACCTGGTCCAGTACAAAATCACTCAAACACCAGAGAGAGTGCCTGGGGAGATCAATGTAACCAGTCTTCCTGAAAAAATTTTCAAAATAAAATTCATAACCATGCTGACAGAACTGCAGAGAAATATGCAAAAGCTAAGGGATGAAGTCTGGAGGGAGATAACAGAAATGAAACAAATAATGGAAGGACTTAAAGGCAGAGTGGGTAAGGTGCAAGAGACTGTTAATGGAATAGAAATCAGAGAACAGGAATACAGAGAAGCTGAGGCAGAGAGAGATAAAAGGATCTCTAGGAATGAAAGAATATTAAAAGAACTGTGTGACCAATCCAAACAGAACAATATTTGCATAATAAGGATACCAGAAGAAGAAGAAGAGAGAAGAAGGGATACAAAGTGTCTTTAAAGAAATAATTGCTGAAAACTTCCCCAAGCTGGGGAAGGAAATAGTCTCTCAGACCATGGAAGCCCACAGATCTCCCAACACAAGGGATCCAAGGAGGACAACATGAAGACATACAATAACTAAAATGGCAAAGATCAAAGACAAGGACAGGGTATTAAAAGCAGTCAGAGAGAGATAAAAGATCACCTACAAAGGAAAACCCATCAGGCTATCATCAGACTTCTCAAAAGAAACCTTATAGGCCAGAAGAGAATGGCATGATATATTTAATGCAATGAAACAGAAGGGCCTTGAACCAAGAATACTGTATCCAGCAAGATTATCATTTAAATTTGAAAGAGGGATTAAACAATTCCCAGATAAGCAAAAGTTGAGGGAATTTACCTCCCACAAACCACCTCTACAGGGTATCTTAAAGGGACTCCTCTAGATGAAAGTACTCCTAAGGTTAAATAGATGTCACCAGAGAAAATAAAATCACAGCAAAGGAAGCAGACCAACCAAATACTAATTAAAGGCAAAAAATAAAATCAGCTATCCATAAAAGCAGTCAAAGGAAACATAAAAGAGTACAGAATAAAACACCTAACATATAAAGAGTGGAGGAGGAAGAAGAAGAAGGGAGAGAAATAAAGAACCATCAGACTGTGTATATAATAGTGTAATAAGTGAGTTAAAGCTAGACAGTTAGATAGTAAAGAAGCTACCCTTGAACCTTTGGTAACCACAAATCTAAAGTGTGTAATGGCAATAAGTACATATCAATCAATAATCACCCTAAATGTAAATGGACTGAATGGACCAATCAAAAGACACAGAGTAGTAGAATGGATAAAAATGCAAGACCTATCTATATGCTGCATACAAGAGACTCACTTCAAATCCAAAGACATACACAGACTAAAAGTCAAGGGATGGAAAAAGATATTTCATGCAAACAATAGGGAGAAAAAAAACAGGTGTTGCAGTACTTGTATCAGACAAAATAGACTTCAAAACAAAGAAAGTAATAAGAGATTAAAAAGGGCATTACATAATGATAAAGGGGTCAGTCCAACAAGAGGATATAACCATTATAAATATCTATGCACCCAACACAGGAGCACCGACATATGTGAAACAAATACTAACAGAATTAAAGGAGGAAATAGAATGGAATGTATTCATGTTAGGACACTTTAACACACCACTCACTCCAAAGGACAGATCCACCAGACAGAAAATAAGTAAGGACACAGAGGCACTGAACAACACACTAGAACAGATGGACCTAACAGAGATCTACAGAACTCTACACCCAAAAGCAGCAGGATACACATTCTTCTCAAGTGCAGATGGAACAGTTTCCAGAATAGAACACATACCAGACCACAAAAAGAGCCTCAGTAAATTAAAAAAGATTGAAATTCTACCAACCAACCTCTCATATCACAAACATATAAAACTAGAAATAAATTGTACAAAGAAAACAAAAAGGCTCACAAACACATAGATGCTTAACAACATGCTCCTAAATTATCAATGGATCAATGACCAAACTAAAACTGAGATCAAGCAATATATGGAGACAAATGAAAGCAACAGCACAATGCCCCAACTTCTGTGGGACACAGTGAAGGCAGTTCTAAGAGGAAAGTATACAGCAATCCAGGTCTATTTAAAGAAGGAAGAACAATCCCAAATGAATAGTCTAAAGTCACAATTATTGAAACTGGAAAAAGAAGAACAAATGAAGCCCAAACTCAGCAGGAGGAGGGACATAATAAAGATCAGAGAAGAAATAAATAAAACTGAGAAGAATAAAACAACAGAAAAAATTAATGAAACCAAGAGCTATTTCTTTGAGAAAATAAACAAAATAGATAAACCCCTAGCCAGACATATAAAGAAAAAAAGAGAATCTACACACATCAACAGAATCAGAAATGAGAAAGGAAAAATCACAACAGACACCACAGACATACAAAGAATTATGAGAGAATACTATGAAATCTATATGCTAACAAACTCGATAACCTACCAGAAATGGACAACTTTCTAGAAAAATACAACCTTCCAAGACTGACCGAGAAACAGAAATTTTAAACAGACCAATTACCACCAACGAAATTGAATCAGTAATCAAAAAACTACCCAAGAACAAAACTCCCAGGCCAGATGGATTCACCGCTGAATTTTATCAGGCATTTAGAGAAGACATAATACCCATTCTCCTTAAAGTTTTCCAAAAAATAGAAGAGGAGGGAATACTTCTAAACTCATTCTATGAAGCCAGCATCACTCTAATAACAAAACCAGGCAAAAACCCCACCAAAAAAAAAAATAACAGACCAATAACCCTGATGAATATAGATGCAAAAATACTCAACAAAATATTAGCAAACCAAATTCAAAAATACATCAAGAGGATCATACACCATGACCAAGTGGGATTCATCTCAGGGATGCAAGGATGGCACAACATTTGAAAATCAATCAATATCATCCACCACATCAACAAAAGGAACAACAAAAACCACATGATCATCTCCAAAGATGCTGAAAAAGCATTCAACAAAATTCAACATCCATTCATGATAAAAACTCTCCACAAAATGGGTATACAGTACAAGTACCCCAACATAATAAAAGCCATATATGACAAACCTACAGCCAACATCATACTTAACAGCGAGAAGCAGAAAGCTTTTCCTCTAATATCAGGAACAAGACAAAGATATCTACTCTCCCCACTTTTACTCAACATAGTACTGGAGGTCCTAGCCACAGCAATCAGACAACACAAAGAAATAAAAGGCATCCAGATCGGTAAGAAAGAAGTTAAACTGTCACTGTTTGCAGATGGCATGATATTGTACATTAAAAACCCTGAAGAATTCACTCCAAAACCACTAGAACTAATATCTGAATTCAGCAAAATTGCAGGATACAAAATTAATACACAGAAATCTGTTGCATTCCTATACACTAACGATGAACTAGCAGAAAGAGAAATCAGGAAAACAATTCCATTCACAATTGCATCAAAAAGAATAAAATACCTAGGAATAAACCTAACCAAGGAAGTGAAAGACCTATACCCTGAAAACTACAAGACACCCTTGAGAGAAATTAAAGAAGATACCAATACATGGAAATACATCTCGTGCTCATGGATAGGAAGAATTAATATCATCAAAATGGCCATCCTGCCTAAAGCAATGTATAGATTCAGTGCAATCCCTATCAAAATACCAACAGTGTTCTTCAACAAACTGGAACAAATAGCTCTAAAATTCATATAGAACCACCAAAGACCCTGAATAGCCAAAGGAATTCTGAAAAGTAAGAATAAAGCAGAGGGGATCTCACTTCCCAACTTCAAGCTGTACTACAAAGCCACAATAATCAAGACAATTTGGTACTGGCACAAGAACAGAACCACAGACCAGTGGAACAGAATAGAGAGTCCAGATATTAACCCAAGCATATATGGTCAATTAATATATGATAAGGGAGCCATGGATATACAGTGGGGAAATGACAGCCTCTTCAACAGCTGGTGTTGGCAAAACTGGACAGCTACATGTAAGAGAATGAAACTGGATTACTGTCTAACTCCACACACAAAAGTAAACTCGAAATGGATCAAAGACCTGAATGTAAGTCATGAAACCATAAATTCTTAGAAAAAAACATAGGCAAAAATCTCTTGGACATAAACATGAGCAACTTCTTCATGAACATATCTCCCCAGGCAAGGGAAACAAAAGCAAAAATGAACAAGTGGGACTATATCAAGCTGAAAAGCTTCAGTACAGCAAAGGACACCATCAATAGAACAAAAAGGCATCCTACAGTATGGGAGAATATATTCATAAATGACATATCCAATGAAGGGTTGACATCCAAAATATATAAAGAGCTCATGCACCTCAACAAACAAAAAGCAAATAATCCAGTTAAAGAATGGGTGCACAGGATCTGAACAGACACTTCTCCAAAGAAGAAATTCAGATGGCCAACAGACACATGAAAAGATGCTCCTCATCGCTAGTCATCAGAGAAATGCAAATTAAAACCACAATGAGGTATCACCTCACACCAGTTAGGATGGCCAACATCCAAAAGACAAACAACAACAAATATTGGTGAGGATGTGGAGAAAGGGGAACCCTCCTACACTGCTGGTGGGAATGTAAATTAGTTCAATCATTGTGGAAAGCAGTATGGAGGTTCCTCAAAAAACTAAAAATAGAAATATCATTTGACCCAAGATTTCCACTCCTAGGAATTTACCCTAAGAATGCAGCAGCCCAATTTGAAAAAGACAGATGCACCCCTATGTTTATCGCAGCACTGTTTACAATAGCCAAGAAATGGAAGCAACCTAAGTGTCCATCAGTAGATGAATGGATAAAGGAGAGGTGGTACATATACACAATGGAATATTATTCAGCCTTAAGAAGAAAACAAATCCTACCATTTGCAACAACATGGATAAAGCTAGAGGGTATTATGCTCAGTGAAATAAGCCAGGCAGAGAAAGACAAGTACCAAATTATTTCACTCATCTGTGGAGTATAAGAACAAAGAAAAAACTGAAGGAACAAAACAGCAGCAGACTCACAGAACCCAAGAAGGGACTAAAAGTTACCAAAGGGAAAGGGATTGGGGAGGATGGGTGGGAAGGGAGGGATAAGAGGGAAAAAGAGGCATCACAATTAGCACATATAATGTGGGTGGGGGGGCACAGGGAAGGCAGTACGACACAGAGAAGACAAGTAGTGATTCTATAGCATCTTACTATGCTGATGGACAGGGACTGTAATGGGTATGTGGCGGGGACTTGATAATGGGGGGAGTCTAGTAACCAAAATGTTGCTTATCTAATTGTACATTAATGATACCAAAATAAAATAATAAAAATATAAATCAAGAAATGCAGTTAGATTGATAATCTAAAGTATTTTCTAATGGTTCGATCCGTCTGAAAATAGAATGGGCTTTCTTGAAAAGCAGTGAGGTGGTCAGCAACCTATTAGACATGCTGCAGAAGAGATTCTGAGCATCAGGCCAGGTGAGCTCAGTGGCCCCGTCTCACTGAGAGAGCCTGATGCTTCTACAAGGTGAGGGCCAAGGACTGCGCTATGAGCAGCTTGACTGGGGGGGTCCACGTTGCAAACATCTCTACTTCATGACACCATCCAAATTCCTCTCAGTGTGAACCAAAAGTCTCCATATGTCAGGTGTGGACTCAAATTCAAAATGACATACACAATTTACACACAGATGAGTGGAGAGGACCCAAGGCACAATCCCCCTGGATGACAGAAGGGCACAAAGGCCCAAAGAGGAGGCCACCACGGCCTCTTCGGGGCCAGTGCCAGCTCCAGGCTCCAGGCCTTGGAGTGAGACATTGAAGCAGGATTCAGGAGTGACGAAGACCTTGAATCCCCCAAAGCTGTGCATCCAAAGAGGGCACCCCTGGCAACCCCCCTCCACTCTGGGACACCACAGCTAGCTCAACAATGCAGAGGAGTCCGGGAGCTTATTCTTTAAGGAAAGGGAAAAGAAGTCCCCTTCTGGGGTGTCTGGGGGTGTTGCACATGGAGAGCGGGAAAGACAGGCATCCCCTTTGGTTTTGGAGCTCCCTCTGCCATCCAGACTTCCGCTGCAGGGCCAAGTCAGGGCTGAGGAACAGGAAGGGGAGGGAGAGGTTCCCGCATGGTCTCGGCCCATCAGCTTCCTTAAAGGTCTCAGAAAAAAGACAGACAGCTTCTCTTTGCTGGACAGTGTTTCTTCCCTGAAGTGCAGGGGTCGGGGGAGTAATGACACAGTCAGGGTAGGCCTCACTGATAAGGTCACATTTGAGCAAAGACCAGAAGGTGGTGAAGGACAAGCCATGCAAATACCTGCAGAAGAGCACCTTGGGCAGAGGAAGAGCAAGGACTAAGAGCGGGCACAGAGAGAGTACCTAGCATAGTAGGTACAGCAAGGAACCCATTGACTGGAGCAGAGAGAGACATGGGATGAGTTACAGGACATGAGATCAGAGGGATAAAGGTGTTTTTCAGACCCTGTAGGATTCTGTTGACCATTTTCAGGATTCTGGCTTCTAGCCCTTGGGGGGTTTTGAGCAGAAGAGTGGGATAGCCCCACTGACAGTTTTAAGAGGCCCCTGCCCAGCTGAGAATACACTCCATGTAGGGAAGCACGACCACCTGCTTCGGTTAGCAGCAGGCTGCTGCAACAATCCTAGAAAGGGGTTACAGTAGCCTGAACCAGGTTGGTAGCAGTGGAGGTGGTGAGAAGTGGATATACTTGAAGACAGAGCCGAGGGGATTTGCTGACAGATTGGATGTGGGGAGTGAAAGAAAGAGAGGTGTCGAAGATGACACTCAGGTTTTTTGGCCTAAGCTACTGGAAGGGTGGAGTTGTCATTAACTGAGTTAGGGAAAACTGAAGAAAGAAGCTTTTATGGTGAATATCAAGAATTCATATTTGGACATGTAAGGTTTGACATGCCTCTTTGATATCCACGTGGAAATGTTTCATGGGCAACTGAAATAAGACAGATGCAGTGTTGAGGGGGAAAGCCAGACTAGAGCTATATATTTAATGACTTAAATGTATTATGTAATAAACATGTATGTGTTTAGCATTGTATTTATATATTTAGAAACCAGCTGCATAAAGGGCCATGGAGGGCTCCCTTTTCCCCTCCTGGCATGAGCCAGGAGCTCTGTCTGTCCTCTTACTGTATCTCTCAATAAAAGTCTCCCTGGCTCTCCTAAAAAATAGGAATAAATAAATAAAATAAAGGGCCATGGATAAGTGACTATAGATAAAGAAGAGAAGAGGTCTAAGGACTGAGTGAAGGGTATCCAACACTCACAATCTGGTTGATGAGGAAAAGATTAACAAAGCCACTGAGAAGGAGGTACCAGTGGTGAAGGAGGAGCACCAGGACAGAGGTCAGGTGTCATGAACGCCGGTGAAGCTTTTCAAGGAGGAGGGAGTGATCAGCTATGTCAAACGCTGTAAAGATCAAGGATCTCAAGATGACACATGAAAACTGACCACTAGATTCATCAACAGGACAGTCACAATGATTTTAGAAGCAACAATTTTTGGTGGAGTGGGGCAAAGGGGTGCCTCATTAAAGAGGGTTCAAAAAATATAGAGGGAGCCAAGCTCCGCAGGGAAAGTCTCTCTTTATAAGTTACTTCAACTGATGAATGAAGAAGTAATGATGTCAGCATTTTGCAAGCTCCTCATGAAACCAACAACCCAAAGGGTCAGTAAACTATGTCCTTTAGGCTATATCTGGCCTGCTTGTTTTTGTAAATAAAGTTTTACTGGAATTCTTCCATGCCCATCCATTTATGTATTGGCTGTGGCTGCTTCTGGACTACAAAGCCAGTGTGTAATAATTGTGACAGAAACCACATGGCCCTCAAACTAAAATACTTACTGCCTGGCCCTCTGCAGAGAAAGTTTGCTAACTCTGACCTAGGCAATGAGCCTCAGTGGCTGCTAATGTCACAAGAAGATAAACAACCAGACATTATGTACCTCTGATGGAAGTACATATCCTAGGAAGAAAGTCTACTTAACAAAATAATAAAAAATCAAATCTGAATCAGATGGAATTAAGTACCAGTTTATAGGAAATACAGGGAACAAAAACAATCAGCTCAATGGGGATACAATCAGCATAATCCAGAATATCGGAAAAATCTACAAAAAAAATGGCCAAATTTCTTCAACAAATTAACTATAAAGCCAAAAACAAAGAAGGGCAAGGGACCTATGGATTATGATTCAAGAAACCTTTCAATCAAATATAATGGGTGAACCTTATTCACATTCAGATTCCAACAAACCAACTGCTAAAGAAAAAAATGTTAAGGTAAGATCGGGAAAATATGAAGGCCAACTAGGCATTTGAAGGTATTAAGAAATTATTGTTAATTTGGAGGAGTGAGATAATGCTATTGTGGCTATTTTTCTAATCCATTATTTTTTAGAGACTAGTACTTAGATATTTATGGATGGAATTACACGATGACAGGAATTTGCTTCAAAAACATCCATTGGGAAGGTAGAGTAGGAGATTTAGGTGAAAAAACCATTGGTCATGAGTTGATTATTGAAGCTGGGTGGTGGGTACTTGGGGATTCATTATAATATGAATAATGAATTTGGACCCAACAAGCCACTCTTTGGAGGAACGGTACTGCAAGGAATTGAGAAGAGAAACAGAGTGATTTCTAGAAGAGGAAGATGAGTTTTAAAAACACGGTCCTCCCCCAGACTTCCCTTCTCAGTCCCTGCAACTTCCACTGGAACGTCATGCTTCTCCTGGCCGCTCTCCTAAATCACGTACTTGGTTTCTTCTTAAACTTCCCACTCTGAGTCTCTAGGGAGCCAGGCAGGTGGAGCCTCTGCCCTTCAGAATCCTCTGATGGCACAGTCAAGTCCTACAGCTGTAAAGTTAACCAAAAAAGACCGGGAGTCCAGGGGTGTGTGGCACAGACGACGGGAGGGCCATAATGCTACTCCAGTGCAGAGAAGCAGTGAAGGTGGGCTGGAAGGGCTGAGACCCTGGAAGATGTGCAGAGGAGAGAGCAGGGCATTTGAGGAAGGGAGTAACATGAGCAGAGGCCCAGGCCTGCGGGCAAGCCCCTTCCACAGACTTTAACAGCGTTCCTATTGGAAGGGGCTGGGGAATGATGGCATAACCTTGCAGGCCACACTCCGCTGTGAGGCAATGGCTTGCTTCCTGCAGGTGGCACTGGCCCACAACCAGCCTTTTGGATGGTGTTCAGGCCCACAGAAGCTGAAGGGAGCCCCTGTCCCTGTGAGGTGCCAGAAGCATCCTCAGAGAGGGCCAGTTTGCATGCTGAGGATAGAAAGGTCCCTGCACTCCAGCCACTCCCACGAGGCCAAGCCCCAGACCTGCGTCTCCACCCGGCAGCCCTGTGCTTGGAGCTCTGCCCAGTCCTCTCATGGCTGACTCACAATGATGAGAATAAGCTCAGTCTGGTGTGATCCACACTCAGGTTCCAAGTAGGATGGACTTCATGAGGCTCTGTGGTCCCCTGACATCCTATGAATATTTGGAATGTCATTTTACCAGGTCGATTCCACAGCCTATGTCAAATTTTCACAGGAGTCCATGACTCCAAAGGTTAAGAATCACTGTACTAGAGGTTTAACCACTTTTTGATGTATTAGATTTGGAGTGAGGTCTGGGGTATAATTCCATCTGTTAGGGCTCCTTCAAGGTCATCCTACCTCCTAGAACAGAAGATTGTTTCAGGATCAATGAAAACAAGAATTAAAATTCTTCAATGGAAGGCTAACAGCAATGCAAACCAGACATCCTCTACCTTTATAGGCAGAACAAAATGGCAAATCTATCAGGAGCTATTTCCCACATAACAGCTGACATTATACATATTTTACAAGCCCGACGGTTTACAAAGCAAATTATTTCATTGGCACTTCATATTTGGGCTCTGAGAATTTTGCTGTGAAAACTTTACGCAGAGTAAGGCAATAAAATGAGGTACAATCTGTACTTTTTAATTGGATCATGTTTGTCTTCATGTTTTGAATGGTCTCTACAAATCGGCAACCCCCCAAAATCCTCACAACTTCACATCCCCACCAAAGCCACAGCTAAAAGGATGTGGGATGCGAGGAAATCTACAGGCTGCCTCCCTCAAGTATTTTATATGCTCATTTAGTCTGCATTTACTGGATGCCTACTGCGCTCAAGGCTCTGAGATACTGTAGGTGGCCAATTAAGAGGGTGGGCCAGAGGCACTATGGCAGTGCCCAGCCAGACCTCACAGCCATTCTGCCTTCTCTCCCCTCCCCTGAAAGCGCAGCACCACCCCCTGATCCTAAATAAGTCTCCATCATCCCTAGCTATTTGTTAATTATTTATAGAGATCCAGACTTCACACAAATCCTGTGAGGGAGGTACTACTCCTACATACCTTTAAGGAGCCGGAGATTCAGAGAAAATATATCACCTGTGCAGGGCCACTTAGGAAAGAATGGAAGATCCGGGACCCTGTTGGAAAGCTGCCTGATCCCAGGTTGGTGCTCTAAGTCCTCTATACAGAACTGAGTGCCCATCTGCTTGGTTATTGCTAGCACCCCTTTGGATACACCCATCCACAAGGAAACCCTGTCACAAGACCTGAGCAGCTTTCTGTTCTGGCAACAGAATTTCAACAATTCTAGATGCCAGCAAGCCCTACACCCACTCCAGAGGGGACAAAGCATGGCAGAAGTTGAGGACAGGGCTCAGGCTGAGTCTGACCAGGGACTCCTCTCTGACTACTCCCAGGCAGCCAGCCTCATCAAGATGACTGACACGTGTTTTGATGTTTCCAACTTTGGTTTCAACGATAATAAACTTGGAGGCAGAGAGAGGGGAAGAGAGAGGGCCAGGAGGAGGTGATAGGCAAAAGCCAGAGGAAGATGGAGGCAGCATGCTATGTGCCAGAGCTGTGCTGAGCTCTGGGAAACAGCAGTGGACACAGCAGTGAACAATCCTCAGGAAATTTCCTGCCTGGGGGACACGTATCAAATATGCGCACATAAATTGAATGCATTCTACAGAAGTGTAGGATGCTGTAAGAGAGCACAAAGGAACGGCCTGAATTAGATGGGCTGTGGGGAACAAGAGTTGGCTGGGAAGGTCTCTCTGAAGAAATGACATTAAATAGGGAACTGAATGATGATAAACAGGCATTATCCAGGTAAACAGGGAATTAGAGGATGGGAGACTTACAGAGACAGGGAACAGCATATGCAAAGGCCCTGTGGGAAGAGCTTGGCACATTCTAAAGGAGTCCAGTGTAGCTCTAGGGTGATAGGGGAAGGAGAGAGATATAGGGGTTGAAGCTGGAAAGAGCAGGGGGGCTAGAACATGCAGGGCACATAGGCCATGGGTAAGATCTTGGATTTCAAGCTGAGAAATGACACAATCATCTTCATTCTTCAAGACCATTGAAGTTCCCCAGTGGAGCATGCACCATGGAGCTGGGGCAGGGACCAGAGAAGAAGTAGAGAGATCAGTTAGGAGGGTGCCAACATCATCTAAGTAAGAGATGATGGTGGCTTGGTTTAGGGTCGGCAGTAAGGGTGGAGAAGAGGACAGGGTCAAGAAGCATTGAGGCTGCTAGAGTGACAGGACTTCATAATGGATTTGCCTAAGGGCACAGAGAGGTGCAAGTTCAACACTGACTGCTGGACAGCTGGGTGAATGAAGGCACCATTCACCAAGGCAAAGAACACTGGAGGAGAAGCAGATTTGGGGGTAGAGAGCAAGAGTTCAGTCTAAACATACTAAGTTTGAGATGCCTCTAGACAGCCAAGTGGACACATTAAGAAAACTGTTGGATACAGAGGTCTGGAGCTTAAGAGAGCCATCTGGGCTGGAAATAGAAATTTGTGATTTGTGAAAAATTGTTTGACTAGTAGTCCTGTATGGCTATGAGAATGTGACTAGCAGACAACTAACTACAAGGCGCTTAACTGACCAAGAGCCCCACCCCATTCATTACTGCATTTGCACAAAGGGAGCAGGCCAGGGACACTAAGGCAGGCCCACTCTGGGAGTCACGGGATGGCTCTGATGCCGACTTTGATTCAGGGCCTTCCGGACAGCCTTGCTGAGTGTCCACAGATTGCACAGTGAGCGGGGACCCTTGCACCCAACCTCCCTTCCCTCTATCTATCTCAGGGTGAGATTTGCATGGTATTTTGGTAGCTCCTCCAGCCTTTCCTGGCTCCCTCCCCACCATCCTTCATAGGTGTTTCCCCTAATAAAACCCTAGCACATTTAATCCCATCTTGGTGTCTGCTTCTTGAGGGACCTTCCCCTGCTAAATATGAGCTTGGCCCTGTGACTTTCTTTAGGCAACAGAATGACAGCAAACGGGACACAAGCAGAGGACAAGCTATGGTAAATGATGATGGGCTCATTTGGGAATAAGTTAAGTTTCAGATATACAATGTTGAAATAGAAATGTCCAGCAGCCAGCTGGAGAGAAATTCTGAAACTTAAAAGAGAATCCTAGCTTGGAAAACAAATTTGGAAGTCGTCAGCAGATGGGTGATGGCTGAAGCATGAGATCCCTCTGGAAGAGTGTGCACCAGAGGCAGTGAAAAGGGCCAGGTTTGGGGCCAGGAATCACCAACATTTAAAGAACCGTCCCTCAGTTCCATTCTGGAGGAGGAACTCAGCCAGAGCTACCTGAGGAGAAAGGACCAAGCACTGAAAGCACCCAGGAGTTACCAGCAATCTGGGTTGCTCCAGCCCTCTTTTCAGAAGCCTACAGGAAATGGTCAAGAAAGCAATTAGCCCTAAGGCATTAATGGTTAGTAACATGTCTCCAGAAATATCTGCATTTTAATTAGGGGCCTAAAGCTCATAGCAATTCTGGCTTTGGAGTCAAGACTGAGTCAAATCCAGGCTCTCCCACTTACTGTGATCTTGGATTCAGGAGACCTTTGCTTGCTCCACCAAACAGGAGTAACAATCCCTGTATCTCAAAGAGGAGTAAGATACCTGCATCTATGTCTCTACAGTGGTTCAAACCTGACTGTGCACCAGACTCACCTGGAGGATCCGGCCCCAACCCGGAGTCTGGCTCAGGATTCCCGCGACGATGCCAGAGCTGCTCGTTCAGAAACCACACTTTGGGACAGGACGTTCTCCCTGAAGGACCCTTACCACGTGACTGCATACCCACTCCATGTACCCCCAAAACTGTTCTCCGGCCCTAGAGAGGGGCTGTAGGTTTAGCGCTCTACGTTCTAAGGGCAGGGAGAATGGTAAAGCAATGGGAAGATGAGGGACAAGGACAGGCACGCAGCCTTCTTCCTCAGCTGTCACCCAAGACATCTCAAGGGCTACAAGTTGAGTGATTCACACCTCTGTGTTTGAAAAGCCATGACTCACTAGATGAAGTAGGTGGGCTGCATTGACTCAGCCCTCAGGGAGGGTAGCAGGGGGTGGGCAGGTCGGCAAAGTCACAGCCAACAGTCAGCACAATGGACCGAGGTCCAGGCACCTGATAAACCAGGCCCTGGGGAGGAGAAAGGGGCACAGCAGGGCTGGTGGAGGGCAAGGGTGGAAAGGGAAACCTTCATCCCAGATATGGAGGGTGAGAGGGAGCCTGTGGCATCGCCTCCCAATTTCAGATTAAGTTAGTCTCTGCTCCGGGCTAAGAAGACTTTGTAAAGCAAGAAAAGCAATAAGGAATTCCCTCAGGAAGTCTACTCCCTCAGTATTGTCCACCCCTCTTCGTCCCTCAGAGAACCCTCTCTGCTCCCCCAGGGAGTCACGGAAATATCCAGCAAAGCCCTGGAATGGTAAGAGTGCAAGGGACATCATTCCTTTTAACAAAGGCCTATCACAGACATCATCTTAGTTTATTTCTTAAAAATCCCCTCTGAACTTCAAACATTATATTACTTTTTTCAACTCACATTTACTACCATGCTAAGTACTAAGATTGCAAAGATTAATTAATCACAATGTTTGCCCTCAAGCAATTTTGCCTAATGAGATATAGTCTACAAAAAACACTTTCTCGTACAATTGTGTGAGTAAACAAGACAAAAGTTTACTTGTCTATTTATTGTCTCTATCTTCCTGCACTGGAATATAAATTCCACAAAAGTAGGAAATTTGTCTGCCTCACGCACTGCTGTATTCCCAGTACCAGTACTTCACCCAGTGCCTTACCCAGAACACACACTCAGGATACCTTTGCAGAGAGAAGTGTAAGGAGACGGGGTGGCAGAGGAGGAAGGACCCGTAGGGGAGGCACGGAGAGACTGATTTTTCCACGGACGGGGGCTGAGACTCACGTCTGGGGCTCCCAACCCAGCCCGAGCTCCTTCCCCTCCACCCACTGTGGGGTCCGCTCTGGACCAGCGACCAGGTTCTGAGGTTGGCAGGCTGACTTTTCCTGCCTGAGCACAGAGGCAGATGCACCCAGGACTCTCGGGCTTCAGTGCTGAACAGCTCACTAACCACGAGCCTGAGATCCAACATAAAGAGAAGCAGGGAATTGGGGGTGTGTTCACCTGTCATTACAAATCCCTTCACTAAAGAAGGCATGGAACTTTGTCTGTATTTAGGATCATGACACTCAAGAAAACATCAATCAAGGACAAAATAAGTCAAGAGAGATTCCATTTACTTTCTTTTAAGAGGCAAAAATATAAAATGTTCTACAGCACTTTTTAAATTAAGAGCAAAGAATATAATTCTTATTCAGTAAATACAGCAAACAAAAAAAGTTCTATTGTATGACAAGGTAAGAGGGAGAGACAAAGGGTAAAGAGAAGAGAGAGAAGGGCTGGAAGACGAAACCATAGAACAGCCATTGTTCTAAAAATTGGAAGGGGCCCCCAGCGACCACTGCTTCCCTGCCCTTTCTCTGAAAGCTGGGGTACCAAGCCTGTGTGTTGGTAACAAAGCTGAGGCCCAGGGCTTAAGTGATTTGCCCATGGTCTACAGCCTGTAAGGACTGGAGCAAGACCAGAACCACTATGCCACGGCCGGATAACACATAATTTGGTAAAAGAAATAGAGACTTCCTCAAGGTACTGTACTTAGAGTGAGAAACCAATTATTTGAGAGAAAGAACCATGTCATTTTCTTCTCTATTTTCCCATTCCTCCTAGCAAAAGGCTTGAGTACACATTTGTTTGTGAGAAAGGGGGAGAACCCCAAAAGATACGTAAGAGAGGCATAAACCCAGTTCCCCTCTGCAGCACAGCACACAGGGAGCTACCGTGACCTCAAGGTGTATGTTTGCGACTACAGGGATATTTCCAGCATTCTGAGGTGTGTCCACCATCGCAGCCCTGGATTTTATTACCCAGGTGAAACATCCTATTGAAGCCCACAGAGACGGACGTTCTGCCGCGCCATAGGTGGCAGTGTCTGAACTGTACACGAGACAGCTTCATGCCTTCCTGCTGGTGCTCCCCAGCTCTGTGCCCTCCCCCAAGCCCATTCAGCTGCCGCTGCCACCACAAACCGTATATCGAGACTCTGAGGCGTTCTCTCTTTACCCTAATCCCAGGCTAGCATTTAGAGGGGGAAAAAATTTGCTTTCAACTGAGATCAGTGTGATTACATCATCAGTGATTCCAGAAGATGTCTCTTTCCAAATAATGCCGCACGAGCATAAATGGGAAGGCCTTTCTTTGGTAAAACCCAATTCTATTCAAGAATCTCATTTCTTACAATTCCTCTGAGCCCACACATGTACAGCAGACAACAGAACCCTCGAGAATCCTCGTGTCTGAGATAAAGAGGACACCCCTATACAAGTTTTCCAGGTAACACTGAGAAAGGCATCACACATCTTTGCTTCCACCAGGAATGTCCTGGATTTGCACATACCCAGCTTTGTACGATCACAGACGGTTTGGTAATGGGCTTTTGGTTCCAAAGGGCTGTATAGCTTGTCACATGTATACTTCATCCTTTGCACATACCCAGCTTTGTACGATCACAGACGGTTTGGTAATGGGCTTTTGGTTCCAAAGGGCTGTATAGCTTGTCACATGTATACTTCATCCAATGGACTAGATTTAGGCTCCTCACCACACTGTAGGTGCCATGAGATCAAAGGCAGTGTCTCCTTTCTTACTTTTTGTAGATCACCTTCTCCTACTGTCCTACCTCCAAACCACCTCCCCAACACACACACACAAATACACACCCCAGCTAGTTCTTAGCTCCTCATTCAGGGTATATTATAGATGTGGGTTAGCAGACTGTTGTACTTCCTGTTCTCCCCAGTCCTTGCCACTTATCAGGGACACAAAGTGACAAAACTTATTGGGGATACCAGGTAACACAAGGCTGGCAGGAGGAGAGGCTCTCCCCTGGCCAGAAAAACCGCTCCATTTTTCAAACTGAATGGGGCTGACGCCTGCCCACAGGAGACCAAGGGCAGTCACAGCTCCTCCCAGGATGCCTCCTTCATGGCCCCCATCTGACTCCTACCCATCAGCCATCTGTCCACCCCTACCCTCCACTGGGAGATGGGAAGAGAGGTGTGGCTCTGAAACTGTGGGCTCTCAGACAAGGGATCTGGGAAATACCTG
Organism: Manis pentadactyla; assembly: GCF_030020395.1. Taxonomy (NCBI): domain Eukaryota; kingdom Metazoa; phylum Chordata; class Mammalia; order Pholidota; family Manidae; genus Manis; species Manis pentadactyla. The sequence goes on along the minus strand of NC_080027.1, from coordinate 109,500,985 downwards.
GAGGGCATCCACCCAACCTTTATTTCCAAGCAAAGTAAATGAGGCCCAGTGACTGGTACAAGGTCACATGGCTATTTAATGGTGCTGAGCCTAAGCGCTTTCAGCTACCCACGCCCCGCCTGATAATACCCCCTTTCCTTACAGGCATGTTCTTGGTCTGGCTGATTACACTGCTACAGGGTAAATAGGAACAATAAATAGGTGGAAACAATGTCTAGAATTATCTACTTAAGGCTCTATTTTTGCCTACATGATAGAGGAAGGATCTGAGAGACTGTCAAGACACTGTCAGCTGGGTATGTTCAAGCTTCCTGGATAATCTACAGAATTATTTCTGGGCAAACCAAGGGGTGGGGAGGCTCTCTCCAAGTCTAGGCCATGGTCAGTCTTTAAGATTAGACTCATTCAGCTGTGACCCTGAGAGACGCAGACCTCAATAACTAAAGTAGACAGACCCTAAAAGTCAGATGGTAACACATGCCCTGCCTTACAGGTGACAGTCCTACGTCCCCTCACTATCATGAGTACGTTCAAGTGGGATCCAGGACAGAGACCCCACCAAAGATGGTCCAGACAGCAGGGCAGGGAGCGGGGGACACAAACTTCATGGACACCAAGAAAGGACAATGCTGACAGGAAGCACAGGAGCAACATGAGTTAAGAACCAGGCAGGATGGACAAGTGGACTGTCTAATCCACTCCACTCAGGAATCATCCATTACTGCCAGGACCCCAAACAGGTGGGACTAAATGCTGTGAGCCAAACACTGACCACATCAACTTTAGCACAGAGTCACCACTGCATGGACAGAGACAGAGTCCGCTCACCTTGGGTTTGAATCTCAGCTCTACTAGCTGCGTAAACTTGAGCAGGTTTCCTTAACTTTTCTGAGCTTCAGTTTCCTTGCCCATAAAATGGAGATACCTACTTACTAGGGTGGATAAGGATTAACTGTGATCAAGTCTGCTGGGTATAGTATCTGGAAAATAATAAGCCCTCAATAAATGGGAGCTGAACTTTTTGAAGTCCTGCAGGAACCTGGCTGTGTTGCGGACCCATGGGCCTCCAGGGAGATGGAGGTGTGACTGACAGACGTATCCCCTAAGAATCCTCACTGCTCCCTCATACAAACAAGGAAGTAAAGCCAGGCATTTCCCAGCAGTAGGATGCTTCCTAAACATGAGTTTCTCAGTTTGAAACCAAAACACATATAGCCCACCCCCAGCTTCAGGAGAGCTGAGGAGGTAGGACAGCAGTGATCCAATCTCTCAGCCATAGGACTGCAAGGGTCACCGTAAATCATGCTGCCATCAACACAACACTCACATTCCTGGCAGACAGATGGCCTCCAGGGAGCCCAAGGCTCACAAATACCGCAAAGAAGCAAACAGAGGTAGAGACACAGCTCCATGTGCATCACCCTCTATGTGTAATCCCTGCAGTCGGAGCATGCAGTTCCATTCTGGGGATGGGATTTTTGGAAGGACTGATGGAGTTGGGGAAAGAAGAGTTCATCAAAGGAAAGAGATTTGTATTCAGAGCTGGATTCTCAGAGGGAACTGAAATAAAGTCCACATGTGATCTGAGTCAGAAAGAACCATGCCAGGAAGGAAGATGCAAGATCCAAATGACATGAAAACAGCGTATGTTGCCTCGTGAACTGTCCCTACCTCTGCCCGTATATTCACTCTGGGGGCAATCATTTGTCCCTATCTGTCTGGACAGTCTCTGTTGTCCATGTGTAATTATTACTAATGTCTCTGTCCACTCTTAAAAGTGTCTGTGCTTAGATGATAAATTCCATAATTACCCAATACTACAAAATGGTAAAAACATCTTAGGTGGCCAGAGACCAAGCACATCAGAAAACAGTAAAATGGAATCAAACAACAAGAGGTCATCTTCTAGGCTCTAGAGATGGCTGCACAATCCTTCAAGACCCACACATTTGCAGGAGAGGAAGTTCTATATTTTCCATTAGTAATTCCTCTTGGAACTGTCAACCGCAAGTTTTCCCCTAGTTTCTGCCCTTGCTCCCAACCCCAGCAAAGAAAGTCCCTTTGCTCTGGCTCTTATATCAGTGAAGATTTAAGCACCAGAAAAGTCCTTTCCTTTCATGAAAACACTTTTGCGGGACAAGCCATCCTTGCTCCTCCAGCCTTCCTCTAACCACGATGTCTCAGTGTCTTAGCGCAGCTCCAGGCTCCCTGGAAGAAGAAGCAATGTTCCAACACCCATGGCCTCCAAAGGGAAGGGGGGATTAATCACTACAAACCCCCAGATGTCAGTCACCCACCACCCACTCAACCTGAACCACACGCTCTGAGTGGCTACAGTCCCAGACCCGGCAACTGGGGAGGATCCCCCCCACGGGCTAGTGGCCAAACTGTCTGCAGGGTGAAGTGTAAGCCTCCATCTCAGGGCGGATGAGAGGGCGGGTAGTGTCTCCCATCACTGTCTCCAGGCGAGGGCATAAAGCAATGAGGTGCAGAGGACTGGGTGTTCCATCACTGCACCAGGACACCCACCATCCTCATGCCGGGAGACCCAAATCCTGTCAAAAACCTAGTCACTCTAAGTAGCTCGTCGTCTTCTTCGCGCTTCGCTCCCTCCCCTCAGCCCCAATTCCCAGTCCTCTCCCAGGACCGGGGCCACTCACCCACCAGCCCAACACGCAGCTCCCTGTAGACACACCCAGCCTACCAGTCCCAGGACACCTCCAAGGGCACACGCAGCCTCCTTCTCAGAAACTTCTCTGCAAGCTCAGTCCCTGCTCAGCGAGCCCTCCCCTCGGGTGGTTCCCCGCAAAACTTCCCAGTGCCTGCGCTGGTGAAAGGGCGGCGGCAGGGCCCGAGGCTCGCTGAGACCCTGCTGCCGGCACCTGCTCCGAGTCTGAGCCCGGCTGCTCGGCTGGGTGGCCCGAGCCTCCGTCGCTGCGGGCGAGCAAACGCGCAACCACCAAGGGCATGCGAGCCCCAGGCGCCCCTGCAAGGGGCACACCACGCTCACCCCGAAACGCCGAACGGCCAGGGGCTTTCCCACGCCCGGGAAACTGCCACGGAAGTTGCAAAGGAGAGGGCAGCGCGTGGAGAGGAGGCACCCCCGGCTTAGAGGACGGTTCCAAGAAGGTGAGGGCCAACTGGGATCTCCGCGGTCCGCGGGGCCCCCAACAGGTAGCAGCACCGGACGAGCCGCGGCCCCTGCCGCCAGGGCGGGCAGCGCAGCCCGCAGGCACACCGTTTCCTCCGCGGCGAGAACCCGGGCTTACCTTGAGTTGACGCAGAGTCCCGCGCTCAGCTGAAAGGGGAGGGTGTGCTAGTATCGCCGAGACGTCGCTGCATTATTTTAAAAGAGCAGGAGGGTGGGGGGAAGGGATCAGAGGGAGCGGGGAGGAACGGTGGTGAAATTGGAGGAGGAAGGAGCAGCCGAAAGAAAGAAGGGTGGGGAGGCAGGAGGAGGTACGGGAGAGAAACGGAAAATAAATAAAAGGGAAGGGAGACAGTTTTTTTTTTTAATCTGTCTTCTGCCCACACAGCGGAAAAGAAATTTCTGACAATCAGAAAGAGAACTCGCACACATGCCCCCCCAGGGGACAGACGGGTGAACAACAAAGGAGCGGGGAAGGTGGAGCTGCATCCAGACCGAGGGCGAAATCGCTGCCCAGGCAGGGGCGGCACGCGGCGCCGACGAGCGCGGAGGGCGCGGGGAGGGCGTGGGGTGCGGGCGGGCGCCCCGGGCAGGGGCGGGGCGGCGGCGGCTGGGGGCCTGCGACTCCGGAGTGAACAGCCTGGGGGCGAGAAACTTAGGTCCAGCTCCGTGGAAAAGTTCAGTGACCTCCAACTTCCTTGGACCATTTCCACGCAGAACCCCTTCCCGTTGGTGGGCAGGAGCGGCCCCTCCCAAGGTCCTGCCGGTCCAGTCCCCGGCTCCTCCGGGGGATGCAGGGCGGGCCTGCCTGGGCAGGGGGCCGGGATGGAAGAGCACCATCGCATTTAAAGAGAAACAGACCCGGACCGGGGGCTAAAGGAACCAATGGAGCGAGTGGGGGGTGGAGGGGAACCAGTCCTGAGCCCCGTGCTGTCCACGGACAGGCCCCGGACGTGGCGGGGAGGATCTTGGCTGTCAGTGGAGGAACCTGAAGGCTCTCTGAGGGTCGCAAGGGGCCAGGTGAAGGCTCTAAAGAAGACCCTGTTTCTCTGGAAGCAGTAAGGAGCACAAAAAATAAAAATAAAAAGCCCTAAAAACAGTCAAACTGGCATTTCAAAGGCCTTCTAGACCTGGGTCCCTCAGAAGGCTCCCTCTACACCCACTTCTCTGGCTCCTTGCATACCTTTCCTCCAGAATAGCAGAAATGCCTCCGGAAGCTCTTGCTGGTGGAGGCCTTGGGTCTCCACCACCCGTATCCTCAGCCCATGCAGGTCCCCTGAGGGGCTTTGTCAGCTGGCTATAAGCAGCTTCCCACCTTCCACCTGAAGTTCAGAATCAGAGCACAGAAGGGCCCGGAGAGAGCAGGAGGCTGTGGGACAGGAAGGGACAAGAAGAGAAAGGGCAAAGCCGAGGGGGCGGGAAGAGCACACTCCCCACCACCTTTGTTTCTCAGGTTTGGCCTTGGCACAGATGGGGCAAGTCCTCTGAAGGCTTAGTTTGGGGGTTGCCAGAGTTGAATGACCTCTGTGAGCTTTGTGTGGCTAAGAGCAGTGACTCTATTTCGTCAGCATTGCACTGTGTACACCCCACCTGCCAGGGGCCTGCACAATTCATGACATGTTCATTGAAGAGATCTAACTAGCCCAAGGCCTCCGGCCCCTCTCCAGGTCCCCTTAGTCAGAGGCGGGAAAGGGAGCGAGGACCGAGGGCTGTACAGCCTCCTTGGAGGGCTCCCACTTCACCCCCAGAGGGTCTGGAGGGGAGGGTCACTCTGTGAAGATGAGGACTTCCACCCTGAGACCAGGTAAATCCCGACAGTTATCACCAACCCTGAAAAGAAATGAGTTGGGTCTCTATGAGTTAGACCTAGAAAGCCAGACCTTGAGCCCTGACATTAAAAATTGCTCCAGTCGGGCATCAGGAAAACAACCGCAGCTATGAATCAGTTTTTCAGACACTGACAGATTTTTTAGAGTTGTACAGATTGTGTTTCCCTTATTAAGAATTTATTTTTCCCAGCTCAAGCCTCAGAATGCAATGGGAGTCTCTCTTATGGAGGAGATTTTGGGCCCTGCACAAAGCGAGGTCAGAATCCTAGGGCTTGGGGACTCAGCACCCCTCCTCTCAAGGGAGAAGAAACACAAAGTGGGGAAGAAGAGGGAGAGATTTTCCCACTGAAGATTCTGTTGAATCTATTAAAGAGGGAAAGAGACTGACTCCACTGACCTCAAAAGGGACTCCTCAGGCCCCACCCACCCTGACACACAGGCACAGTACCGTTGCCAGCCATGGAGGCCCCTCTTCCTTCAGCGCCCCTAAGCAGAAGCAGTCACACTACAGTGTTTGGGTTTCTGTTTATAATGAAAAAGTTTACAGAGTAAGGATACCAGAAGGCTGATGGTTTCCCTGGCTTGGAATCTCCTTAAGAGAAGAGCAGCCACACTCACTCCCCTCCATCACTAAAACAAACAACAGTTGTGCCTGCAAAGAAGGCTCTCCTTGATGCCCTTTCATGCGATTGGGAGAGGGCCATGCCCACCAGTGGGGGTCCTCTGTGACAGAGTCCCTTAACCTATCTGCAGAGATGTTACAATCCCAGATGCCCAAGACACACATGCCGTTTTACTTCTTGACTCTCTGGCTACACATGACAATGAATTAGAACAATATGGTGTCCTTTCAGACATAACAACAGTACTGGCTTTGGGTCTTTCCCCATTTGAATGACTTGTGGCTGTTGTCCAGCACCTTTTGCTCTAGGCAGAGAAGGGGGAGGAAGCAGTCAGAGAGTCAGTGATTCAGTTGGGCCCCCAGGAGCTGTCTCCCTCCAGCTCTTCACCCTGGCAGATGCACTCCCCCGACTCCCAGGCCTCCACTGTACCCAGCCTAAGAAGAGGGCTCAGTGTGCTCAAGAAAGACTCTCTTGTCTTGAGCCAGACCAGCAAGGGAGCCTCTTGCACTGCCCTGGCACAATCCTGTGCCCCATACTGCGCCCCCTAACGGGACTTTGTACTGGGGCGCTGACTTCAAAGAAAGACCCTGGTTTAATAATTCAGCCTGCTTGAATGCCATTTAGTAGCCATGGCAACCAGTTCCCTGACATCTAGTTGTAGGCAGGATGTGGCTGGAAGGGGAAAGAGAGGAAGAGAAACAGGAAGGTAAAGGAGACAGAAAAAGAAAGACACCCAGCTCAGATTTCATGTACACTTTCCCTGCTTTCACTCAGGTAAGCCCGACAGTGTGACTTGACACCAGTGAATCTCAGCTGACCATGCCTCTCCCTCGCTCTCTTCTCTCCATCTGTGACCTCTCTCTCTCTCTCCCCACCTTATCCCGCTCTATTTCTTCCTTTCTCAAACCTATCAGAGGCCAGAAGATCGAGGTTCCTGACTCAGCATTCCAACTGAACACCTTTGAGACTCTGGCAAATGCCTTTCTTTCCCTCAGTTTCCTTATCTGTTAAGTGAGGGACTTGCAAACGCTGACTGTTGTCCCTTCCAGCTCTAACAATCCAGGATCCCATGAACCTCACTCTGTCCCTCTCCTCTCTCCTCCCTTCAGCCTTTCATCTCTATCCCGCTGTCTCTCCACTTTCTTTCTGCACTGCCCTTCTTTCTCTCTTCCTCTTCCCCTCTCCCCTATGCTCTCATTTTTTTCTTTCTCCTGAATACCATTTGCTATGAGGTTTCACCTGAGAAGCAGTCCGTTTTTAAATACATTCCATTTAAAAAACATTCCATTGCTGGAAAATGTCCATCAACTCCCTTTCCCCTAGTTGCCCCCATCCTTCAGGTGGCAGGTCAGGTATCAGTTCCTCTAAGAAGCCCCCCTGCCCCCTCATCAGCTCCCATAATGCTCCGAATTAACCCCTTATCTCATTGTGTTGTTGGTACCAGTACACAGGTGAGCACGCTGAGGGCAAAATTAGTGCCTCCTTCATTGCTGCATCCCCAGTGGCTGCCATTTGGGAGGCACTTAACAAGCCTTGGCTCAAGGAAATGGTTAAATAACCTCAACCCACAGGGTTGCTGCTTTTAAAGACTCAAGACACACCCCAGAAGGGGCCCGGGAAGGATGGGAAGCCAGAGCAGGGCCATTGGAGCCCCAGCCCCACCTGTACTACCATGGCTTAGGTGAAGGAGATCTCCTCCCCAAACTGTTTTTGATGAAGCAGTGAGCCAAGGTCCCCTTCAGGCCTTCTGGTTGGGACAATCCAGAACGGCAACAGCTCCTGGAGGGACTGAGGTTGGGCCCCAGCAGGAATGGGGGGGTGAACAATGCCAAGTGGGGACTTCCCTTCAGCCCACCCTGGGATTGCTTTGGCATCATTTGGCCAAACTCAAAAGTTAACTCTACCCATGCAGTAAGGTGAGTTCCCCCCAGGATGGGAGAGCTTCAGGCGACTGCCTGACATAAATCTCTTGCAATGTTCAGCCTCATTCCTCTCTTCAGGGAGCAGGGCCATGAGGAAAGCAGATGGAGGTTGGGATGGTCAACAGTCAAGGAGTCAGGGAGGACATGGACAGTGTTTCAGGCCCCTGCTGGGTGATGCCAGTACGGATTTCTACCATCCAGGAGGCAACTGCTTTAAAATGAGAAAAGAAAATATCCTTTTGATACACCTCTTGGTGGACAAACAAGACCTATCCATTTGAGAAACCATAACTGTAAATGTGAATGAAAGGCAAGAATTCAAAAGACAAGGATTTCTTCCCAATACTCCCTAATGAATTCTCTTTCATTCATACATTACATGAAGGGAGAGAGCAGAGCTAACAAACACAGACACACAGTCCCTCATACTCATGTTCACAGAGCTCCCATTAAGTCGAGGCAGCCTCAAGCACAGGGCCAGGCTTTGCATGGTGCACAGTCCCCATTCACAACTTCGAACCCCAGGCATGCATGTTTGAAGCCCTAGTCTTCATATAGCTTTGTTCCCCCAAATAATCCTTAATCCAGATGGAGCTGCCTTACCTCAAAGATCTGCCAAATGACACACAATCTTCTTTATATGCACATACTGAATGACACATTTCATTAGCAGACTTCTGTGAGTTGTATTTCACATCCCTGTATTTCTCATGCCGTAGACAGGCTAGCCCAAGCTTCAGAAAAGGGAAAGGTTTAAAGCAACAGTTAGAAGAGAAAAAAGAAAAGACCAGCACATACCCTGAAAAAAAGACACTGCTTTGAAAAAAATGACACCCTCAAGCCTGAATTTGCATCTACGCTAGATTGTTTGAAAAGTTCAATATGATCCATGCTGAGTTCTCCTATCCCCAGGGAATAATACCTCCCAGCTGGTGAAAAATCCAACCCATGTATGCTTTTATGCAATAGCAACCTGATATGAGAAAGAATAAGTTTAAAACCCTCCTGTATGCCCAGGCCAGGCCTCCACATCACCCTCTACTAAATTGAAAAAGCACGTCCCCTGCCCAGCTCCAAACGTAGCACCCAAACATTAAGACAAACCTACGCTCATTCACCACCCCTGAAAGCAGACCCGGAAAGCATGTGGTAGCAGACACCCATGCTAATTTGATACACACACATACAAACTGTCAAAGTGTTACACAAACGCACCCCACATACACAGTAATTGAAACATAGGCACATGCACACATACACGCTGCCATCCCAGGGCATGATTGTGCACGTATGTGTGCTTGTGCATGTGTTTTGCTTGAGGACCGACGATGCTTTGGCTTATGAGGTTTCCATGGTTACCTTCTGTGAAGGGAACTGGGGTAACTGAACTCTTGGGGTTCACCATTCAACAGATGCCGCTTGCTCACTCCTGCATGCTCACTGCATTGCTCTGTCTGCATTTCCTTGCCATCAGGTTTAGTTACAGATTTTAGTCAAGTACATTGTCATAGAAGTGAAACTTCCTAGGGCTCTGGCTTTGCTTTGGGAAGAGGGTGTTGAAAATTTTGACTTGAACATACATGTTGCCCTGGAAGAGTCTGACTAATGAGGGTCTAGGGGCAACCAAGGTCACATAGACCCACCCTTTCTCCCCTAGGCAAGAAAGACAACCACGCCAAAATTGATGAGAAAAACCGTATTTAGTAATTCATACAAAGCTCTAAGAGAGTAAAATCTAAGGACCAAGGCCAGGATAAACCACAGGAATGGGGCCAGGGCTCCAACACCAGTGTTCCCTCCCCTTTCCAGAAGGCCTCTCTACATGGTTGGTTTATACCAATTTGGGGCAAAGTAATTTCTCAGGATAATGTCCCAAACTGGCTTGTCAAACAAAATACTTCAACATATTCACATGCTAAAGACTCATTTCCTCTGATGAGTCTAACAAGACAAACAGAATTTGGAGCCTATTGGGAAGAATTGCCAGAATCTTTGCTTCAGAGTTTGATGATCTAAAGGAGTAAAGGGAAGAAACCATTTCATTTAATCAATGGAACAATATGATAAGACTCAGGGCGTGGACAGGAACAGGGGAACTCAGTGCATCAGGTGATAAATGGGAGCCTAGATTCCTGTCTCAGCTCAGCCGTTAGCCAGCCTGGAGGTCTCAGGCAAGGTTCCTCACTTCCTCAGCATCTTGTGTGTCTGTGATTCTTGGTTTCTACAGGTCCCAAGTGGTTTTCCACATGTAGGAGAAAGCTTTGGGCCTGGTAATTCAACATGTTGAGTTGAGCATTAAAAAGGACTGGGCTCAAGTGCTAAGGTGGTAACCTGAATGGTAAATTAAGATAAAGATCAGAATTATCTTCCAAATGTCCATATGCTCTTATACTCCCTTATCTCCTCTCTCAATTTTCTCCTCCAACCCAGAATGGGCAATATCTATGAATCAGGAGGAGGAAAGAAGAAAATTAGATGCACATAAACATAGTATACTTGCATGTTTTGATCCAACTACTTACAAATTACAGCATGAAATAGACACACTCATGGAGAAAAGAACAGTATGGAGAATTAAACCAATGGGAAAGAAGACTCAGAAGGCAAACTGAGGTAGGACTACTACCCCACATAGAAGAGAAGACAAAAGGCAATTTAATCATGGGCTTCATGTCCTTTGCCCTGTGTTATATGGCACATTGTGTTCCCTCCGAAAATTCACATACTGAAGTCATAACCCCCATTACCTTAGAATGTGACTGTATTTGGACATAGGGTTTTTAAAGAGGTCAGTAAGGTTAAATAAGGTCATTGGGGTGGGCCCTAATCTAGTATGACCGGTGTCCTTATAAAAAGAGTCTAGAACACAGACACACAGAGGGAAGACCATGTGAAGACACAGCCATCTGCAAGCCAAGGAATCCTCAGAAAAATCAATCCTGCCAACACCTGATCTCGCATTTCTAGCCACCAGAAGTGCAAAAAAATTAATTTCTGTTGGTAAGCCACTCAGTTTGTGGTGCTCTGCTGTGGCAGCCAAACAGACTAAGATAGCCTGAGGGCACACTGTGGGAAGCCCACTGGCATGGGACGGTGGGCACAGCCCCTAAGTGGTGGTGCTGAGGATGCGCTCTGCAGTCAGACTCCCTGGGTTCACTGCCCACTCAACCCATACGTGAGCTCGGGCAACTTGTTTAACTTCTCTCTGCCTTGGTTGCCTCTGATTATGGATAATTAATAATAATACCTTTCTCCTAGGGTGATTCTCAGGATTGAAGGGGATAATGCTTGTTAAGTACATAGGATAGCACCTGGAATATATAAAACACTCAATAAATATTCTTATAGAAACATCCAGGCAACTTTTTTTAATTGAAGTTTTTTAAAAAGCTGGAATTGAATAAGGTATATTGGTTGGTCCCACCCAAAGACAAGGAAATAGGTAAGGTAGCTTCCCAGACACCCTCTTAGCTCCAAAATTACACGGAAGTCTGAGAACCACTTTGCTATACCTTTCAGGGAAGACTGCAAATTCTAACCCTTAAGTCTTACACATATTGATTACTTTAAAGAAGATCAATAAGCCAGGAATATCCATAATTTTCCAAAATCGCCAGTCTGTGACCGATTCCCCACAGATGTGCTCAGCCTGCCCCACAGCCAGCGGAGGCTTCTCAGGTTTTCTCTCTCTATCACTGTGCACACATCATCCCCAACAGATCTTTGAAGGAAGTTACCCCCCAGGTCTCTTCACTCCAAGGACCGCTGACCTGACTTACTCTCCACTCTGACCCTGTGGAATGTTTAGAATCAAAGGACCCGGAGATTTGACCTAATGGGGCCAGAATAGCACAGGCAGGAATTCATTTCCAGTGAATGGGATTGGAAGGGGGCTACAGCATCCTGGAAACAGCAGGCAGAGCTCCCAGCAGCCTCTGCCTGGCCTTCTGGATGCTGACCGGTTACTCAACAAACGTGCCCTCACTTTCCACCACCCAATCACTTGTCCACCTTGGGACCTTTGACTTGGCTGCTGCTGGTTCTGCTCTACAATCTCCTCAGCTTCTGTGGCCCTTGGGAATCAGGGTAAGAAACCCAGACCTATAGTTCTGTGACTCTGGTACTACCCAGACTTCCATTTGCCATAGTTGCCTAAGGAAAAGCCTAAGGCCAAAGAAGCAACATTTACTTCCACTTTTCCAGGTAATACCAAAAATGGCAGTTTGTCCACTCGGAGAACACAGAAGTATCCAAGTGATCAAGTCCCAGGATCCTTGAACAAAGAACAAATAAGTCATCTGAGGAAGAGTTCAAGATGTTCTCTTCCCAGGCCCAGAGGATGCATTTCCCTAGAGCCTGTCTGACAGCAGGTACAGCTAATCAAATGGTGCACCCCTTGCGTGTGCCAATCCTGTCCTCCAAGGTAGACACTCTTAAAATGTTATATGCAAAGATGGTGATTTAGAATCTACGGCTTTCCAAGTGCATTGAGGTGGGGGCCAGGAGCCAAAGGAAATAAAGAGGAAACAATAAAGCATGAAACTTGTGCAAGGAAGGCCTCCCCAATCATTAACGTACAAGACAAACACCTGGCTTCTCTCACCATGCTCTGATATCAGTGGCATTGACATATTTTCAAAGGGCCTTTTTGGGAAAGAAAAATAGGAAAGCACAAATATTTTGACAGGTGAATCTAGCTCCTTGTCTGTTAGAAACTGAGAGTTCCTGCGGCATCCACTAGTTTTTCTTCCCAGAGAAAATATGAATAGCCCAATCATCATAATAGGAGGGTTAAGCATCTTTCCCTCAAACCTTTACCTTGCACCTCCCCCAGGAAAGCTCGGCCAGTCTTGTAAAGCACCCCTTTCAGCTTCAGGGCCTCATCACTGCTTCGCTGAATCAAGCACCGTTCCCCTTGTGTCGGTTGGCTCTGTCATGTTACTGATTTAACAAAAAGTGGCAAAAGAGACCCACACTCTCACCAGCCCCAAATTTCCCTAATCTGTACTTCCTGTGGTCCTGGATCCTTCTATTTCTCATGGCTTTTTGTAGGTGATATTGAATTACTTTCCACAAAGCGAGCAAGCTTCTAGATGGGACACATTATTTAATTCTGCAAATAAAATTCCAGAAGGATATTGAATCCAAATATTCCAGACTTGTGCTTTCCTTCTCCCCATCTTTGAGACACCAGGGCCTTCACATCAGGGCCAGTGGTCGGGCTGCTCATCATTCTGGGCCCGCAGCGCCCCCAGGTCTCTCTGAAGATCTGATGACCAAGCCTAGCAGCCACACTCTCTCTCCTTTCTATTGTGGTAAAACATACCCAACGTAACAGCCTTCTGATCGTTTTTAAGTCTAGAATCAACATCATTAAGCACACTCACATTGTCATGCAACCATCACCACCATCCCTCTCCAGAACATTGTCATCTTCCCCATTTGAAACTCTGTCCCCTTCAATGACTCCCCAGTGCCCCCCACCACTAGCTCCTTGTCATCTCTATTCTACTTTCTGTGCCTGTATATTTCACTACTCTAGGTGTTTCAGCTAAGTGGAGTCCCACGCTGTTTGTCCTTTGTGACTGGCTCATTTCACTTAGCACAATGGCCTCCAGATTCATCCATTTGTGGCATGTGTCACAATGTCCTGCCTTTTTAAGACTAATAATTCCATTATATGCATGTGCCACGTTTTGTTTAGCCATTCATCTGTGCATGGCCATTTGGGGTGTTTCCACCTTTTTGGCTACTGTAACACTGCTACACATATTGCTGTACAAGTATTTGAGTTCCTGCTTTCAGTTCTTGTGGATATATACACACCTAGGAGACAAATTACTGAATCATAGAGTAATTCTATGTTCAACTTTATGAGAAACCACCGAACTGTTACCACATTGTCTTTAAAAGGTCCTGATCTGCAGAAAATCCCTTCCCAGGGGCATAAATAACATTATGTTTCCAAGAATTCCAAACTGGACATGGGGCAGATTGCCTTAATGTCCTTGGTCCTTTGCGCCCCTCCCCCACCCACCCACAGCCGTTACTGTGTAGCTTGGCGGCCCCTCCCCCAAGAAGGCAGGGAATCTTCTGGGACTTGACATAGGCTCAGCTGTGTGGCTTGCTTTGGCCAATGAATGCCAGCAGGCATGCCATAAGCAAGAGCCTGAAATGTGCTTGCACATAAGGGCTGCCCCTCTGCCCCTCTGCCCCTCTGCCACCACGGTGAAGAGAACATGGCCTGCCTGGCTCACTGGGCCCAGGAGCAACGGGAGGGACATGGGACGCAGAGCTAGCCTGGCCACTGCAACCTGGAGCAAAGCTGCCCTAGTCACCTGCTACTCCTTGAGAAGAAATGATTATTGTTTTAAGCCTCTGATTTGGGGGGTAGCTTATGACTCAGTGCTATTGTGGTAATAGCTGGACAGTACAGGTATAAGCTCATTTACTGTTTCTCCTAAATGTAGGTAAAATGAAATTTCCGCACAATTGGTAAACAACATAAGAATACCATGGGCTCTGGGATTTTTTTTAATCCACCCTTAACTGAACTATAAGCCAGGCACCCCCTGTCTCACAGCTCCCTAGGACTGCCTGGTGGGGCGCCCTTTCTGTCGGTTCTCTATCTGACATTGTCATCAGACCTTGTAAGTACCCAACCCAGCCTGTGAAACAACCTTAGCAAGGCATCGAATAGGATGTTCTGAACAGAAAATATCAATTAAATAACTCTTTGGAAGACTGGGATCCATTGGAGTTGTTGCAGTTAAATAATTCTTCATAAATGGCCAAGATGGGGGCTGGCTGCTGCCTAAAACAGGCCCCTCAAAGTAGCCACGGCCCGGCAGAGTTACCTCCACTGGGCATCCGGCCCCAGCTGGGCAGTTTCAGAAACTCAGTGTGGTTGGTTCTCTTGAAATTAACACCCCCACTCTCAGGCAGAAGTCACAAAACACAAAGTTTCCAGAGACTGAAAAGCTGGAATGCCAGTTTATGAATTTACACACGGCGTTGTCCCTTCTGGGGCCTGGAGTAATGTACACAAAATCTGTAGCCAGCATACCTCGTTCTTGCTATCAGTGCATCTGCAAGACCAAATTAGTCATTGGAGGCTGCTTGGTGAGCACAGAATCATAACAAAGGAAGGAGGACAGTGTTAGTACATTTTATCCAGGCTATGAAAAATCCTAATGAGTTTTCCCGTCCAAAAATAGAGCTCGATTCTGAGGCCCAAATACTGGCATACTATTACCCATCTTAGGGGCTAGCCCTCCAACCAAATTAGCATTATCTTAAACGTTTTAGAAAATTCGTTTAAGAATTAAAGCATAAGCTTTAAGCATAAAGACCTGAACCAACTCTGGATTTCTAAAGTTATGACAAACAATATTATTCAGCCATAAAAGAGAAAGAAATCCTGACATTTGTGACAACAGGGTGGACCTAGCAGGTATTATGCTCGGTGAAATAAGCCAGGAAGAGAGTGACAAACACCATATAATTTCACTTACAGGTGGAATCTGAAAACAAAACAAAACAAAATGAACAAAACAGCAGTGGACTCACAGACACTGAGAAGTGACTGGTGATCACCATGGGAGAGGAGCTGGGGTGGGTGGATGATACAGGTGAACGGGATAAAGATGCACGAAATCTCAGTCACGATATAAGCTAGTCACAGGGATGAAAGTACAACATAGAGAATAGAGTCAGTAGTTCTGTAACATCTTTCTGTGTTGACAGATACAAACTACACTAGTTGAGTGAGGATTAAATAATGTGGGCAACTGTTGAACCACTGTGTTGTATACTTGAAACCAATATATTGTATATCAACTATACTTAAATAAAAAATATATCAAAAAAATAAAATAAAGTTAGGACAAACATCTTGTCACCTTCATCAACTATTGCCAGTTCTACCTCTAGTATGTCTCTGAGATCTAAACCCTCTCCCGTGCCTGAGGCCAGGCCACCATTATCTTGCCTGTTCAACTGTACCAACACCCCCTCCATGGGTCTCCCTGCTGCCACTTTATTCCCTCCACTGGATTCTAGAAGCACACTGCACTCCCAGGTGATTGTTCTATATCACAGACCAGGTCACACCCTTTCTTAAAATACTCCAAGGTATGAATGGATAAAGCAGATGTAATAGATACATAAAATGGAATACTATTCAGCCTTAAAAAATATATAAAGAATTCATAAAGCATTATACAGAAATATCATATCATTATTGTTGGTGTTGGTATCATATGTCTATAATAAGGGTGGGCAGTGCCATGTAGATAGAAGCATATAAACTGTTAGGAAAAACTCAGATTCTCCTCAGTTTTGCCATCAAATTACTGTATAACATTGGGAAACTGGCAGAGTGGGCCCTGGTGTCCTCAGGAGTTGAACTAGAAGAGCATTAAAAACAGGATGACTTGGGGATATGGGCAATACGGATGACAAGTGTTGGGATTTCAAAGGAGGGAGAGATCAGTGAGGTCTATTCACAAGATGGATCAGGAGGAAAAGTACATGGTAAAACAAAGCCCAGTAGCACTCCTGCAGAACAATTTAAAAAGTGTATCCTGTTGGGTCAGGATGCAAATTAATAAATGCAGAATGTCCAAAAACCACTTGTGACTAGAATAACAATAATGTAACTACAGTTGCTGATCTGGAGGCACCCTGCTCAGAAAGTCCCTTACGCTCACTGAGCCCACTGGGTAAAAAAAGTCAAGATGACATTCAGTGTAGAAGATATGAATAAAGTGCTGTTCTTATCCAGTGCTCTGTCCTTACGTTATTGATGTTACATTTTAATTTCAACTAAAGTGTCAGGATCATGCCCCAGAACTTAACTTGGTTAAATCCCTACGCTGCTGAAATAGCCATGTTTACTTTCTTGATAATTCCCATCTCAGCTTTAAGCCCTTCGACTTAAGTTGAAATCTTCAATACACAGGTCCATTATTTACTTATTTCTTTTAAAGCTTCACTCCTAATATCCTGCACTGGATACTCAGATGCCCCAAACTGGTAGAATTGCCCTGTCCTTCCTAGGGAGTTCTCAGCATGATGTTAAGACCACCTACTGTGAAATGTACAGGCATTATTTTCTGCTGCAAACCTAGAGCTCTGAGCTGTCAAGATCAGTTCCTGGTTTCAAGCTCAACTCTACTTTGACAACATGTCCTATTTAAGGCACTGCTGGGTAGATAAATTGTTTAAGAAATGGAAACCAGCCCTCAAATTATTACAGACTCGCAGAAAAGACAGGACATGTACATATGAAATTATTAGAAGACAACACAAGGGACAATATAGTCCGCAGACATTCTATTAAAAGATTTTACAAGAATGAGATTAGCAATAATTAGAAAAGGCTTTATGAAAAAAGTGGGACTTGAAAGAGACCATAATCTATCATGGATGTTATACATAAAGCAGATAATACATGCTGGATCCAGTGGTTTCATATCTCAGGTATCAAGAAATGGAGCTCCATCCCTGGTCTTCTGTGCTTTTGTAGACACAATACTCCCCTGATGGAGACTAGATGGTCATCACATGCTCAGACTGAGGGACATCCTCATACATGGGAGATTTAGAGATGTTGCTCATATCAATTCCACACCCCCTCTGCAAATGAACACTTGCTGAGCACATGCCTACGTGTTCAGAGGTGGGAGGAGTGACACCAGATAATGTCCCATTCCACCAAGCTCCGTGACTAACGAAGGCCATAGTGAGGCTTGGAACATAAGGGCCAGGAAATACTCCTTCAAGGAGGTGCTTCTAAAAGGGAAGCCCTACCCCAAGCCTCAGCCCAGAAAAGGCAGGTGTTGCCACAGACAAAGTTGAGAAATCACTGTTGAAAGACTCTCATGACCAAAAATAATCCCCACTGGGCCTGGATTCCCTCATGAACTTCATACTTTCATACTTTCAGAGACTTTTCAGGTATTAAAAGAAGTTCTGCTTCTGGTAGGAGCAAATGCTTACCAACCAAATAACAGCTATAAACCCTGGGGAAAGTACAACAAAAAATTAGCTTGGAACTCTGAAGACTGAGCAAAGGCAGCTCCATTTTGAGGGAACCAAAAGTTGAAGCAAGAGAGCAGCATGGAATGAGTTACCTGCTTATTGTGGCTTTGTCCTGAGGAAGACCACAGTTTTTGCAACACTGGCAGGGCGGGGCTTAAATTCTGGTAGAAAGTCCACCATCTGTCTGACCACACGAATCAGACAAAAGAGCCAGGACAACTAGGGCTGCCAGACAGTAAGGGGCAAATCTCCAGAAAGGACAGAGCAAGAAAAGGAGAACTTCAAATTCTATAATATAAACGCAGCCTAAGTCTCTGGCCCTTGAAACATGTATACATAGAACAAACTGAAAGCAGATGATAGTTACAGCTTAAAGAACTGAAGCAAGATCTGAGCCACCACCCAGCACTGGCAATCTGAGTTGACTCCAAGTTAATCATCTGCTAAACAAAATAATAACACTCCTTTGAGAAATATAACAGAATGCAGAGTCTCTACAGTATAATACTCACAATGCCCAAGGTACAATCTAAAATTAGTCAACAAAAAAAAGACTGAGGAAAATGTGACCCATTCTTAAAGAAAAAGATAATCAACATATGTCAACCCTGAGATGATCCACATGTTAGAATTCTCAGACAAAGGCTTTAAAGCAAATAGTATAACTATGCTCAGTGAAGTAAAGGAAAATACTTTTGTAATGAATTAAAAGGTTGGGAATGTCTACGATGAAATAGACATGACTGTTTATGCAGAAAGTCCTCAGGAAACTAAAAAACACCTCCTGGAACTAACAAATGAATTTTAGCAAAAGTATGGGATACAAGGTCAGTATACAAAAAAAAAAAAAAAATACACTAGTAGCAAACAATTAGAAAATAGTTTTAAAAATATTAAATATATATTTGTTGATAAATCAAGACTAAATTATAGCTACAATGGAGAGTATGTAAGAATATGTAAGGTAATATGTTAGAATTATATGTCCTTGACAATTTCTGTATAATACAACTATTAAAAAACAGAGGGAGGCTGGAAAGAATATATGAAAGGTAAAATAAGCTCACTGATTATCTTACAGGAATTATCAAGAGTAAAAAGATGTTACTTAAAAATAGATTCCATGGAAGAAAAAGGAGAGAAGAGATTATTAGCTAATTGCAATGTTGAATCAATAGACAGAAAAAGAAACCAAGAAACAAAAATCCCCAATTCAGAGTCTTATATATAGGGAAACACCAAACACTTTTCTGCTAAATTCACAAACAAGACAAGTGCTATCTCTCCCTCTGTTTAACACAGTCTTGGAACTCATGCATTTAGACAAGCGAAGCATCTATAGGAATAAGAATTGGAATGAAAGAGGTAAAACTCTCTATTTGCATACGATATAATCTTGAGACTTGAAAAAAATCAATGGGAAAATTACTACAAATAATAAGAAAACAGTAAAATTGCAGGTAATAAAGTGATCACATTAAAATAAACCCAATTAGAAATCTCATGAAAGAGAAGAACCCATTTCACTGTACCAAAAATAAAATAAAATACTTAGGCATAAACCTAAAAGAAATGCCCAAGATGTATATAAGGAAACCTTTAAAACAATCAAAAATAAACAAAAGTGGACATGAACGATTGACATGAGATACCATGTTTTTGGATTAGGAAGGCCCCAGCATTCTAAAGATGTCAGTTTTTTATGATATTTTGTAAAATTAATGTAATCTCAATAAAAATACTAACAGATAATGTTTTTTAAATCTTGTGTTAGACAAGTTGATTATAAAGTTCATTTGGAAGAATAAATAAGTGAGAATCACCAAGAAAAATCTTAACATGAAGAGCTATGACTATGGGATGGGGGTGTTCTTTTAGAATTCAACCCTACTACAAACCTCTATAATAAAATATTTTGGTATTCTTATATTAACAGAAATAATCTGAAAAACAATCCAGATATGAACATTTCATATATGATCTGAACATTTAGTATATGGCAATGACAGCATCTCAAATCAGTGGAGAAAATATAGTATATGACTACCACATAGCCACAGAGGAAAAGATCAGATCAGATACATTGCTTATATTGCACTCCAGAATAAGTTCCAAATAGATCAAAGATTTAAATACAAAAAAAATTAAATCATACAAGTATTTGAAAAAATATTGGGGAATTCCTCTACAGTCTTAGAGTATGGAAAACCTTCCTAACTATTCAAACTCCAAAGCAATAAAAATACCGAGAAATTTTATTACATAAAAAAACTTACGCATGGCAGAAAAAAGTACCCTAAGAATAAAGGCAAATGACAAAGTAGGAAAAAATATTTGTAATTTATTCATAAATGATGGGTTAATGCCCTTAATATAGAGTCCTTCTAAAAATGGAGAAGAGGCCAACAATACTTTTAAAAATATAACATGCTAAAAAGATATGAACTGAGAGTTTGTAGGAAAAAATGTGAGTGGCTCTTAACCACATGAAATGATGTTCACCCTCACTCATAATAAGAGCAAATCAAATTAAAACTACCTGAGAATCCATCTCTCACCAATCAGACTGGTCAAAATCTGAAGGCTGGCATCCTGCTCTGTTGGAAGTAGGAAGGCAAAGTGACAGGACCACATGGATAAGAATTTGACTTTCTCTC
This sequence comes from Manis pentadactyla, assembly GCF_030020395.1. Lineage (NCBI taxonomy): Eukaryota > Metazoa > Chordata > Mammalia > Pholidota > Manidae > Manis > Manis pentadactyla. Next base: position 109,480,762 of record NC_080027.1, on the reverse strand, counting down.
ACAAAACTCCCAGAAAGCAAGGAAGCTATCGAAAGATTACTAGAGTCAAGGCAAATGGATGTGGAAGCCAGCCCGAACGGCTCCTGCTAGCCAAAAGTGGGACAGTCCGAGCTTAAGGACAAGTCCAGTCAATGGAAACACATTAGTTTAAATCCATGAATTCATTATTATATTTTAAAGCCTTCACCGATCATGCTTTGAAATCAACTCTTCTTTTGCAAACTGGTACAAAAGCAAAGAATCAAGCATTTCAAGCATTTATTTTGTTTTTCCTATACAAACTGCCAAAGGAAGTTGATGAAAAGTCTCTCTATTAACTCTTTGTTTATGAAAAAGTTGCAAATAGTTTTTCCTAGTTTGTCATTTGTCCTTTTTCTTGGGGTAATTTTTTGCCATCCAAAAGTCTTTATACTTTTTAGGTAATAAAATTTATCAATTTTTTTTATTGCTTCTAGGTTTTAAGTCATAGTTGGAAAGGTTTTTTCCTACTCCAGAATTATAGAGGAATTCACCCATATTTGAATGCTTGCATGGTTTAATTTTTTTATATTTAAATCTATAGGCTATTAGGAATTTAATCTGGAGCGCAGTATGAACGACAGATCTGATCTTTTTCAGAATAGTCTAGCTAATAAAGACAGAAGTGATAGAATTAGGACATCCCCACTTTGCAACTCCTAATGAATTAAATGAGTATGGATCACTGAGGGCTACTAATTTCACAAAAAGACAATTTGACATTACAGCCCTTCTCCTGTAAGTGCAGAGTACCATCTACGAAGTAGTCAGTCCTCCAAAATCGAACCTGCCTCTGACCAGCCTCTAGATCTGACTTCTGATTTACAGAAATATAAGAGACAGAGGAACATGTTAAATAAACACTGTCACAGGATACAATCAACAAAATAATGGTGGGAAACCCTACCAGGCAAACAACCGGGTTTCTATAACAATAAAAACTGGCAAGGACAAAAAGAAATGGAATAGGAACCTATAGATTAAAAGGGACTTAAGAGACACAGTAACTAACTGTAATATATAGACATTGTAGGTACCTAGGCATTCATTAGACCATCTTTCTTTCTTGTAAATATTTTAATTTCTTCATAATAATATTTGCAAAAGAAATATACACAAAACAGCCCAATTCCTCATAGATAGTGTGTATTCCTTAGGGTCACCAATCATGCACTTCAGCCCAAACATAAATGTTGGAGAGGAGAATGGGAATGGAGATTTGGCATAATAAAAAATAGAATGATAATACAAGAAAATGACTGCAAGGAGCAATGATCATTATATTGCACAAATGGAGGAAGATGACTAATATAACTCTCTAAACCTGGAAGGCCCCCTCCCAAAATTAAAGAAATAAAATACATGAATAAAAATAAAAGATCACCACTACTAATTCAAAAAGTAATTTGCGGCATTATATATGATGTGCTCTAACTGTAATTAGTGTACCTGAGAGCCTCCTGAGTACTGTTATCAGCATTCAGAGGGTAGACTAGGAAAGGGTCCCCTGCCCCATCAAAACTCTCCACACCTCAGACCATCCCCTCGGAGCCTTGACGTCAGAGCACCCATACACAGACTAACCAGTCCTGCGAACGTGCTCATTCTTCCTGGATCCCTCTCTTCTCCAGTAATGGCTCACACCCTTCTAACAAACCTGTTTGATAAGCAAGAGTGCCCAGACAAAATGAGACCCAGAATCTGTAGACAGTCTAGGATCCAAGGATGTCCCCTGAACTTTACAAAGATCCAGGAAATTACAAAGAAAATCCCCTTTCCTCCTAAGGGAGGGGAATCCCATATTTTCCTGGGATGTGAAATTGAAGCTCAGGCAACCACCACTGAAGGTCAAGCATTAAAGCAAACAGAAAGAAAGAGGAAGGGAAGAGGCAAAGACTCCAGGTAGTACAGACCAAGGAAATAGGAGGAGGCCCTCAGAAGAAGAGGGCCACCCCCCGCAACCACAGAGCCAGAGGATGTTGTCATGAATCCATTCCCCTCATGTAAATCTGTCTTGATCCAAAGAACTACCTTACAAGTAATTTCCTATTAAATTTCTCAATTAGCTGCTCAGTGATCAGAAATACAAGCGGGTTTGGTGATTTAAGTTTGGATGTAGTTCTTTTGCTTTCATTATGCTCTGATCAGAATATAGTTCCCCTCACTCTCTCCTCATCACCAGGCCCAGCAAGGGCAGACAGTGAAGCCCAGGTGATGTCTAGGTCTAGCCCACCTGGTCACATGAACAGCCTAGAGAAGCACAAGTTATGTACCTCACCCACGGGTCAAGTACAGGAGTCCTCTCACAGCACTAACAGACTGGCTTTTGGGGGGGAGCTAAAGCTATCCTTGAGTTCATAATGATTCCCTGCAAAGAGCTATTTGAGGGCATGACAAGACCTGCCAGCTAAACAAATCAATGTATTGGGAAACTACAGTTGACTGGGGTGTCACTGCAGCCCTCTGTGTGCAGCAATAACACCCTTTGTCCCGTTCCCATCGGAAGCTAGTCAAGTTCTCATCGTCACTAGCTCCTATGTGCCTTGAGTCTCCCTTCTACAGGTTTCTGCGTTTGTCTTCTACTCCATTTGGTATCTTCATTCCACATAGTAAGTTGAATGTGCAACCATGGACTGCAAAAAAATATGCAATATTTTTATTGTCTATAACAGAATTTAGCTTGTGAGCCCACATTTCTTCCTCTGTCACAGAAATCTTAATCTTTCCCGTTGAAGGTTACTCAGCTTCTTCTGAATTAAATACAGTTAATTTGAGATGTACACTCTCCCCCAACCTCTTCATCTTCCCTTCCTGCTGAGGATGTTCTAAATTCCTATTTTGATGAAGGGCAGGTGTTGTCCTGGCTTTTGGGGAAAGACATCCGATCTTTGAGCAGTCCTGTATATGGGCAACTCCATCAAGGGATACTCCACCTTCTCTGGCCCTCACATGCCTCGTCCTGCTATAGAGGTACATGCATTCCACATCTTCCTTGTAGAATCCAAGCCAAGGCTCCTTGGGACCTGCCAGCTTGTTCCCAACCACTTTGAAGCCATTGTGGGTGCCATGGAAACTCTTTGGATGGCCTCTGCCACCACCTTGGAGAGCGCAGAATTGTGTGAGATTCCCCAAGACTGTCCTCAGACACGCCAACTAGACTTTCACCAGCCATCACTCCTCACAGCCCAGGGCCACCCTGGGGGCAAGGCAACTTGGTCTTTGGACCACAGTCCAGGAAGAGAGAGGCACAAGTGTCTAATGCTTTTGGAGCTTCTTGCAATGTGTTTACAGTTCCAATTGCCCAATTCCACCCTCCTGCTATAATTCAGCACCAGGGAGAGAGAGATGCTGAGCATCTCACAGAAAGTCCTACGTTCCAGCAAGATCCCCATTGCTTTGGTTCTCCTCCTTCCCCCAGCTGGCCACAGTCTTATCTCCTTTTGAGTGGGAAACAAACTGTGTCATCCTGTCTTCTAAAATTTCAGCTCTCTAGATTTTGGCTTTTGGTATTTAGAGCCAAGCATTTTAGAGTTTGTAAAAAATGTAAAGCCTCAGCTTTTAAGATTAATTTTTATGCTAGGCAATTAGATTCTGCAGAAATCCCATGGACTCCTTGGTTCTGGCTCCACCCGTCTGCCCCCTGAGAGCAGTATAATCAAAGCCATCAGGGTATTCTGACACGAGGGAGGAGGAGAGGAAAGCAGTGTGGGTATGGGAGCACGGACGCAAATTCTAAATATCCAAATTATTACAATCACCACAAGAACACCCTCAGCGCCCTCCCTTCTCATGCTCAAGTCTGGCTGGCTCTGCTTGCCTCCGAGATTGTGTCTCTTCTCCCCTGTCCTTCAAGCCAAGACACTCACTGCCAGCAGAACGTTCCTGACAGCCCACCTCCGCCAGGGCAGCTTCCCTGACCTGATCACCCCCTTCACATCAGCAGCCCTCATCCATAGTTGGCATCTGGACTGGGCGCCTTGACAGGGCTAATCCACAGAACCATGTCAGTCCTAAGGGCAGGCTGCGAGGTGCCCTGTTTGCCTGTGGGCCTCAGGCTGGCCGAGAGAAATAGACAAGAAGGTTTTGGACTGACGGCTCTCAGAACCTAACAGTTACCGAAGACTGAAGAAACAAGGGAGGAGAGCGGTAGCTGCTGCAACTTGTCACGGGGACAAGGAGCTGGAAAGGAAGCAATGGCCTAAGAGAGAGAAGGCTGCCCCTGGCTGCGCCCAAATGCCACTCCTGTCCAACCTCTCACATGCTCACAATTTTTCCCTGTATTTCCTATCTTGACATAAAAAATATGATTTCAAAAAATACATTGCCATATAGGCACTGGAACCATGTTTGTGTGCCTCAGTTTTTATGGCTCTTTTCATGTACTTTTGACACTTCTATCATAACGCCAACTACTGTCATTCTTAGTTTTTTGGGGAAAATGAAAATGAGGCCACCTGAAAGTCAGAGAGCGTGCACATGCGTTCTTCTGCCTCCACAGAGGGAGCACACAGTGAGCTTTCTCGATTCACGGAATGTCAGCATGAGACTTTGGGGTTTGGCAAAATGAAGAACATCAGAAACTGGCTAGGAACTTTGGACAGATATGGATTTACTCCTTATTGATCTTTAAAAAGGGGATTGTCTTCCCCTCACTAAAGTGAGTTTAGTATCATCCTCCTCCATTGTCCACTCTTCTTCAGGCTAAAGATAGCCAAGGTCATGGAACAGTGCTGCTAAATGTCCTGTAAAGCCTGAGAAAAGAAGCCCCACTACTTGATGCCCATTTGCCATTTCCAGTAATCCTACAGTAGCAACACTATGAGAAAGCAGCGGTGCACCTTGGGATGCGCTCAGCTGCTCTACCCTGCGAGGCCACACAGACTAGACCCTGAATTAGCCACTTAGCACCCCAGGTTCCCAGTCCCACCCCCTGCTCCTTCCGATGATCCGGCCAAGGTTAGAAAAAGACCATTCCAGGCCTATGAAAATGAGTAGAGAGACACTGCTGTTAGCAATTAGAAGTTAATATTCCAGGAGAGGAATTATGGGAAGAGTTTAAAGAGGAGCATGGTGTGGTCAGACTGCCCATTATAAAAGATTTAAAATGCAGGGGAGCATTGGATTATCCCTAATGGTTTGGCAAACAGGTATCTAATTTCCCCACATATTTTGTAGTTAGGGGAGTGTGTAGGGGAGTGCACGTTCTCGCACACTCACACCCTTGCACACAAATTTAATGAAAAGCTTAGGACCGTTAGACTTACTTACTTAATAGTTATGACTTTAAATAAATCATGTAGTCTAACCTCTGTTTCCATATCAGATTTAAAACAATGGTGTTGGTGGTAATAACACCACCACAACTCTACGTACCTCACAGTGCTGCTAAATTAGGGAGGGAAGCACTTTTGTGAATGTAAAACAGAATAAAGATCTAAAATATTATTATTCCAACTTCTGACATGCTATCAGAATAATTCTATTGAAATTGAACCAAACTCTGTCTAATTGCCATCAGTAATGTACTCTGGAAGCACAAAAACAAGACTAATTCTTCTTCCATGTGACACTCCTTTAAGTATTGAAAAATTATTCCAATACCATTCCCCAGACTTCTCCTTTCCAGGTGAAAGGTACTCAGTATTCTCTGTTTTTCTGGTCATACGCCACATGTCATATGCACCATGTTTTAATCATGGCCTTACCGGGCTTCTGGAAGGTTCCTTTAGCTTCTCAGTCTCTAGGTTGCTAAGCTGGAGGCTGAAAAATACTGCACCCCTCAGACAACTCTGGTGGGAAGTAGGTTCCAAATGCAGCATGCATCAAAGCCAGACTATTGTCCACCCATGGCCCCAGACTCCATATCCCTAGACCACCTTCACCCTCACTTGCTCCTTATTGTAGCCCAATGAAACAACACACACAAAAAAAGGGCATGAAAACATCTATGCCCCAAGCTTGAACACCAGTGAGATCTCATTTTAGCCTCTAGAAAGCACATGAATTAGAATGAGAGAAGACTCCTTTACCTATTAGACTTACATACCTTTTTTCCCCTAGAATGCTCAGGGCACTGTATTGAGAAATTTTAGTGAATTAACATGTTATTTCTTCAGTGCTATGGGGCTCAAATTTTCAGGGTTTTGCAGATGCCATGTTACTCGACAGGGCTGAGCAACCCCTCCCTTCTGATGCAACCGTTTCCGGTCTGTTGCCCACCCAATGTGCCCTGTGGTGTGGAGCATGGGTGGAGAACGCTAAGCTGAAGCATAATCATAGATGGTGAAACCAAAGGAACCCTTAGGGAGAATGCAATGCTTCCTTGCATTTTAAAGATGAGAAATCAAGGCTCTGAGAAACAACTTTCCCAAGGTCACAGCTAGTTAGGGACAGCACTAGACAGTTGTTTTTTTGTTTTTTTTTTTACTTTCTGTCATCTGAAAAACAGAAGAAGCAAGAGGCAAGGCTGTTCAGCACTCCTGAGAGAGAGAACTGGGAACAATAGACAGTTCTTCACAGCCATCTTAGCTTTTGCCATTAAAAACCTGCAAGTCGCCCAGGAAGGAACAGCCATAATGATTAGGTGAATACAAGGACTGGTTGGAGACAGGATCAAAATAGCTGGCCAGCTAGGTTAGCTCCATCAGGAATGACTTAAAAGGATGGGACAGACAATGGTGTGGTGTTCCCCAATTATTAAATATCTCGGCAGAAAAATAATTTGAGTGGTGTAAGGGAAGGTAATTGGGCAACAGAGAGAGATGAAAAGGCTGAATCAAGAAAGGAAAAGTTAAGGCTGAGCCAGCACAGACCCCCCAGAGGAACCCTGGGTACTTCATTGCAGACAACAGTCTCTGTTCGGGCAGTAAAATGAGTTTGCCATGCTTTGTCTTCTCCTTCTTCAGTTTTCGGGATGATTTATAGGGTATGTATACACACCCACACCCCACACACACACACACACAAATATAATGTTCAAACACTCCTACAGTCATGAAAATCCCTCCCTGAAAGCCTGTTCTATCTTCTTTAATTAATACTCAAAGCAATTAAATCATGGTGTGCTCCCATTACCTGCCAAGTTTCGTTATTTTTGAAATAAAACATGGTTTCAGATTCTATTCTTCAGTCCACATGCAGCCTTTCAACAGTAGTTTCCTTGGTTTCCCCACACAGGAACTTTCAGCCAAGTAGTAAAAACAACCCCACTTGTTTTTACTTTTGGTGTCTTGCTTTTGCTTGAGAAGACTCTCCTTTAAGAAGAGTGACAAGCTGTCTATCTTTTCCCTAAAGCCTTCTCCAGAGAGAAAAATGAAGAGGCCAGAGAGATGTGGCATGGAAGGTCACCATCACACTGCAACCCACACATAGTCCAGCACTTGGTAATGCCTCGAATTGACCCTCTCTAAGCTTTGGACATGTAGGGACTTAATAGGCATGTGTGGCTTCTTGAAAAACTTTCTGTTTGTTCTGCTGGGAGACATAACAACCCCAACCATGGGAGGCAGGTATGCATTATTGACTTAGGGTAAACTCAGGTCACCAGCAACACCCCAAAACTCACTGTATCAAAGTGAAACTGACCTCAAAGTTGATGCCCATGCACTCAGCCATGAGACCTCAAAGTGTCCAACACTATCCCAGCTGCAAGAATTTTCAAATCCTGTAAGTAAGTTCAGTCAGTATACCTAAAGGGTTCTTGAAGAAGGGAAGATCTGGTGTTCAATGATTAATGTTTGTAATGAGGAGCTGACAAGTTTCCTAGGGAAAAACTGGTCAACATAATCTCTTTTACAAACAGCTCTACTTCAGCAAATTGGCTTTTATCCTTAATATTTGAATACATACCTTCATTACACAAAAGCACTCAGCTAGGTGCTATAGGGACACACAAAGGCATAAGCCAGTCCTCACAGATTTACAATTTAGAGAAGATATAAGACAAGTACATGTGAAAAGAGGACCATCAAAGGCAGGGAATGAGGGATGTATTATTGTCAGATGAGGGCAGGCATTAGCAGCAGACTGTAGGATACGCACATGTACTGGTGAGGACGCCCAGACATCCTAGAGATCGAGAAAGCCCCCACAAGCCGAAGGAAGAAAAGACAGCTGAGGCTCCATCCTGGTGCCAGGAAATATCAAATACAGCTTCAGAGTTGGCGTAAGCTCTGTCTCCTGTTACTGACAACAGACCTACACTCACGTCACCCACCACCCCAGGGCCTAATTACTTCCTAGATGTAGCATAGAAGTTGTCTGCAATCAGCCTCCTGCCTTGGGAAGTATAGACAGACACAGGGGTCGATGGCCCCTGCATCCTCCCCCTTGTAGGGCTGCATAAGGCTGGTGGTGCTGTTTCAAATGTTTGCCAAGAACAACAGAAGGTGTTTTCCCTCTTGGAATTTTTTCTTTTCCTCCCTCCACCCTGCTTCTAAGGGTAGCTCAAATATGAGTCAGAACTGGAGCCTCTGGCAGTCACCCTATTTATGCACTCATCCAAGTTCCTCTGGGTTCCTATGAGCTCTACCTCTCACCACTCAGAGGGCATTGAGGTGTGAAAGGATTCATCACAGAGTACAAAAATCATAGAATCAAACAATCCTGGTTTCTTTCAGACACTGGAACCTTCCACAACAATTCCCCCTGATGTTTATCAAGTCTATCCAGTGACTGGGAACTTACTCCCCAACAGACAAGCTAGTCCATCTTGAAACAGTTTGACTGTGGAGAAGTTCTCCCTTACTTGGATTTCCTGATATTTCTTTGAGTTACTCCTAATTCTATCTCTTGGATCCACACAGATCTAGTTGAATTCTAGCTCCACAAGATAGCCTGTCAGATATTTGAAAGGTCTCAAGTCCCTTTATGTCCTTTCTTCTGCAAGAGCAACAAACAAACTTTCTTCAACCATTCCAGATAGCATTTGGTTTCAAATTCTTTAACTTTCCAATTTGATTTCTTAATGCTTTAAGATATCAAGTTGCTATATCTCTCTTAAAGCCTGGCCCCTAAAAAATGGATAAAACACTAGACAAACTGGCTAAAGTAAAACAGAAACTCTTTGCTTTAAATACTCAGATACTGTACTTTTATGAATATAATCTAAAACTGAATTCAACTCTAAGTTGTGGTCACGTAGCATGACAGGTACTTACTAGAAACTAAAATCCTCCAGCTGCAAGTGCTTCCCACCTGCTGATGAGATAATTGATTTTCTTTTATTATGCTTCCCTCACACAGGTGGGCATTATCCTCAAAACTGTAAGAAGGGACATCTTTCATGCTTTTCCCATCCTTTTTACTTGGGCCCAATTATAGATTCAAATGATGGTTTTTAACAATCTAGGAAAAGAAACATTTGCCTGACCAAGAAATCTCATGGGAAAATGTCAACATGGAGCTCTGTGATATGAAAATAAAGGCTTCAGCAGCCCTAGAAAACCCCAACACTCTTCCTGATTTCTATTCTAAGCCTTCCCTTCAGTGTCCCTAACCCTATGTGAAAGCCCTGGGAGAGACCTTGAGGGGTGAGTGAACCTTTCCCATAGCTAAAGGAGAAGAAAGGAGAACTGCATTCAATCAGCCATTTATTTCAGTCCCTTCTGATCACTAGACTGTAAGACACTGAAGATATGGACCATGTCCTGTTAAGTATCCTAAGATACTGAGTGAAACTGAGGCATGCTATTCCTCTCAATGCCTAGGATACACTGGGGAGAGAAAAGGTGTTAATTACTAGTTTAACACATTAACTCAATGGTTATGATCCTAAAATTTTATTACAGAATTTTATGGTGAAGATCTATTTTATGGTATCTTTAAAAAATAAAAGTCAAGCATAAAACTGATTTTCAAAGGCTTATTGGTGTCAAAAGTGAATTTAAAAATAGGCTCACATTAAAGCAGAGGAGAAAGAAGGGAACAGAAAAATAAAAAAACATAAGGCGAAATTTCCCATCACTTAAATGCAGAAGAGCCTCCCACAGCTCTTTCTTCAATTGCTGCATGAAGTCCACATGTCTCAGCCTGACCTTAAATAGTTCTGTGTTCTGGTGTCCTCCTTTCGTCCACTCCTATTTCCCAGTGGGTCTTGGGTCTACCCTGCTTGGGTCACTCTGAACACCTCTGATATTTGCCAGGAGATTCCTGTAACCCAAAAGATCTTCCACCTATTCAAGATATCTTTCAAGAAAACACTCAACAACCTCTGAAAAGTTATCTCTGGCTAACGTCATCCCACACTAAGTATCCTTTTACTTTCCCTAAAGCATCTGTAAGACATTTTTGATTATCTTCTTGACCAAAGAAGATATGAGAATTCACTTTAAAAGCAGTAAGATATTTCCAAAATAATGAAATATTATGATGATTATATTTTAACTTTTTATGTTTGTCTTGCCTCCCCAAAGGATTCATAAGCCCGTGAGGGCAAGAAAAAGTAATCTTTATTTTGTGTTCCTTTAAAATGCCATATACAACAAATAAATAAAATAATTACTGGATGAATACATGAATGAATAATGCATTTCAGCATATGAGTCTTTGAAGATAGCATCACTGCTGGAGCTGTCCAAGGCTCTGGTGCTGAGAATAATGATAAGCTTGGGTACAATCAGCCAAACAAATGATAAGTAGTGACAAATTCTATGGCTCCCCACAACCCCAAGAGAGCTCATCAGCTAGCTACCATAATGATCATTAAATAACCTGCTGTCCCTGCCACCGCCCCTACACTGAGTTACCTCAAAACACCTGAATCACCATTTCATCATGTCAATGTTCTGCTCAAAAACCTATTTGTAAGGGCTCTCCACTGACTGCAGTAATGCTCAGATTGGGTAGCACAAACAGAGCAGAAGGTGAAAGTTTTGTCATTTCAATTCTAAAACATATCTTAGAATGGCTACCATGTAAGTTGAAGAAAATCACTGAACAATGAGAACCACTTTTGAGGAATGTGTGCTATGTGGACTGAATTGTACCTCCCCCAGTTCATATGTTGACATGATGGTATTTGGAAATGAACCTTTGGGAAGTAATTAGGTTTAGAAGAGATCATGAGGATGGAGCCTTCATGGTGGAATTAGAGACACCAGAAAGCTCTGTCTCTCTACCCCTTACTCCACCTCCCCCACTGATCCATCTCTCTTACATGAGAACAAAGTGAGAAGGCAGCCATCTGCAAATCAGGAAAAGAGTCCCCCACAGAACCTGACCATGGTGGCACCTTGATATCAGACTTTCAACCTCCAGAACTGTGAGAACATAAATTTCTATTGTTTAAGCACCCAGTTTATGGTATTTTGTTATGACAGCCCAGACCAACTAAGACAGGGTATATGACCCATATTGGCTGTATAAAGGCACACACAATAGATGCATACAGCTGATCACACAAACTCAAACACTCATGTTGATAAATACTGCTGTGGACTTCTACTTCCACCTGTGAACAAGTAACTGCTATAGGAATTGCTCTCATGACTTAAACAAATAAAAACCTAAACAAAAGACATTAGGCAACTATTTTCAGACTTAAACAACAAACAATGGAGGATTATGATCCCGGACAAGGGGGCATAAATGAGATAAGTTCTCTGTTTGCCCTAACTCTCTGCTTGGATGCAACTTCCAGAGACAGCACCAAGAGAGGGAATCCATACAAACCTTGATGGTCTTTCCAAGTTGAGGAGACAGAAATTGAGGTCTGTGAAGGCTAAGGCAGCTAGAACTTGCAGGGTAGAATGCTGAAAATAAAGGAGCTATATCAAGAAAGTGCTCCAGAAATCTGTATAGGGCTCCCCTCAAGTATTTGCCTAAATACTAATCTGTACATGCATAGCATGAAGCTCCATAATATTGGGAAAGAACAATTAGCAGAGAGCTGTAAACCAAGAAATTCCCAGAGCTGGGAACCACTGGAGTTTCCATCAACCAGAGTTATCAGACCTCAATGAATTCTCAAAGCATTCAGTAGAATCACCAGAAGAACCATGTATTAATGATGTGGCAAACAAGCCCTGAAGTATACTCTAGACTTTCCCTTAAAGAAAAAACTTTAAGACAAACCTCCAGAGGATCAATCTGATCTTCAAGTAATTTAACCTCCTTCCAAAATGAAGCTAATCACTCTTAAATGGGATGCACCAAAATCAAGCACTCAGTAAAGAAAATTCACAATGTTCATTTTCCAATCAAAACATATGCAAAAAGGCAGAAAACTGTGACTCAAAACCAGTCAATAGACACCGATCTAGAAATAACAGATGTGACTGGGAATTTTCAGAGAAGAATGTAAAACAACAATAATAAATGCTACAATTATGTATAAATATTTAAAAGAAGACATGGATATTTGCAGAGAGGAGTGGAAAATATAAATAAAAACAACATAGATCACCTAAAATTTAAAATACAGTATTTGAAATGAAAAATTAATTGAATGGTATTAAAAGCTGATTAAACATTGCAGAAGAAAAGATCAATGAAAAGATCAATGAACTTGAAGATATAATAGTAGAAACAATTCTGATGAACTACAAAGGAAGAGGGGAAAAAAGACAAAAATATCAACACTTCACCAACCAGTAGGAAAATATCAAGATGTCTAATATGTGTGCCTTTTGAACCCTAGAAAGGAGGGGGAGAGCAAAAACAAAATTTTAAACAAAATGACTGAAAAATCTTTCAAATTTTATAAAAATTATAGATCCACAGATCAAAACTATTGAGCAAACAGCACATAATCTAGGCAGAACTAAACCCACAGAAAACCTTATCAGGGTACCACATAACCAAATTTCTTAAAATGAGCCACAAGGAGAATATCTTTAAAAAGAGCCAGAGAGTAAAAGACACACCATACAGAGAAACAAAAGTAAGATTTTTATCACACTTCTTTTCAGAAAATATTCAAGCCAGAAGACAATAAAATATCATCTGTAAAATTATAAAAAGGGAGTGGGGAGTGGGGGTGGGGGGACCCTGCCAACAGGGAGTGGGGAGTGGGGGGAGGACCCTGTCAACCTAGAATTTTAAATCCAGTGAAAATGAAATAAAAAGTGAAGTAAAAATAAGTATTTTTCAGACAAAGGCTGAGAGAATTTGTTGCCAGAAGATCTTCAATCCAAGAAATGTAAAGTTATTCAGGAAGAAGGAAAATCGTACCAGATGGAAATTCGTAACTACCCAAAGGAATAAAGTTGAAAACAGTAAGTATGAAGATAAATGTAAAAATCACTTTTTTAATATTTTAACTCTTAAAAATATAATTGACTGTTTTTAAAAACTAAGAATGTACTGTGGAGTTTATTACATATGTGGAAGTAAAATGTATGATAACAATAACACAAAGGACAGGAGAGCAGAGAAGTATGTTAAGGTCCTCATACCGGTGCAAGTGAATAGGTGAAGGGAATAAAGAGGTACAAACTTCAAATTATAAAATAATTTAGACACAGGGATAGAAATATACTATAGGGAATATAGCTTCCTATATTCTACACTATCTTTGTATGGTTACAGATGGTAACTACACTTATCATGGTGAGCATTTAGTGATGTGTATAATTGATCAATCACTAAGTTGTTCATCTGAAACCAATATAATATTGTATATAAACTATATTTCAATAAAAAATAAGCTTCTCTGTTATATATGAAGTGGTAGAATATTATTTAAAGGTGGACTATGTTAACTAAAAGATGCATATTGTAAACCCTACAGCAAACACCCCAGACACACATATGAAAACACACAAGAAGTATGGCTAGTAAGACACAGGGAAAGAGGAAAATATGAGCAAAAAATAGATTAAAACAAATCTGAAAAGAAAACAGAAAGATGTAATTTAAACTCAACTATATCAATAATTATATTAAATGGAAATGGTCTAAACAGTTCAATTGAAAGGCAGAGATTATCAGACTGAATAAAAAAGCAGAACCCAAAAGCATATGCTGAGTAGAAGACACCAACATTAAAAATAAAAGCAAAGATTTGTTAAAATTAAAAATATGTCAAGAAGGTATATGATTTGGCTGAATGACATTGGAGGGAAAGTTTCCCATGTGAGCAAAGACCGAGAATCACCCTCTGCCCCAATCCTCTCTGCAAACAAGGCCCCTGCAGGGTCCCCACTGAGGCCCTGTTTGCATCCTGTCCTTCTGCCTCAGGAATTCAAAGTAATTAGTGAGATCCAGCTGCTCCAGGAGACTTCAAATCAGTGTAACCTGGAGCCCAAGGAACAATGTGGGGCCTGGTTCCAGGTCATGGAGCCCCTCAGTGAAGATGAGACCTACAGCCTGTCCTGGCAATGTGAGCCCCTACACCAGTGGGCCAGCAGGAGGCAACTGTTCTTCAAGGCCAATAAGAACAGGCCATTATCAAGTTCAGGGCTGACCAGACCCCTGACATGGAGTGAAGTTCCATTGGCAGATCAAACTCCTGAGACCAGCTCAAGTGCGGCCCTTCCCCAGCTACAGGGGCATAGTTGGGACACCTACATCCATCCTCATGGGAAGGAGAATATTATAAGCCCTTCCTCAATCCCCTGAAGCCCAAGAGAGAGGAGCCCTGCCCACCTCCTGACCGCTGTACACCAGCCCCTAGTCACCTACCAGGGAGGGCAATATTTATTTGTTAGAAGTAGTCAATGTTAAAATAGAATATTACATTAATGTTTCCTTTCACAAAAAGAAAAGGTACAGGATTCAAACACTAACCAAAAGAAAACTGGAGTGCCTATGTTAATGTCAGAACAAGAAATATACCCAAGAATAATGAGCCACATTTAACAAAGATAATAAGGATATTACGTCACTTCCTCAGAAGACAGTAATCTTTAGTGTTATACACCCAATAACAGAGTTTTCAATACAGGAAGCAAAAAGTATAGAACCGAAAAGAGAAGTGAACAAATATATAATTATAGTTGGAGATTTTAACATGCCTCTGTTAGTAATTGATAGAACAAGTAGACTAAAAATTTCATAAAAATACAAAGGTTTGAACAACACTTGAACCAACTTGAACTAACTGACATTTATGGAATGTTCCATCCCACTCAGCAGCACATACTCAGAGAACTTACAAAGTTCTCTGACTACAACAAAGTGAAGGGATCAAGAACAGAAAATTCAGTTCTCAGAATGTGTTGCAATTAAACAAAATGCCTCCAAATAATCCATGAGTCAAATACAAATCATAAGAAAAAAATTTAAATATCTTGCACTGAATGATAATGAAAACACATCAAAACATGCAGATGCAACTAAAGCAGTGCTTATTGGGAAATTCATAGCTGTAAACATTTATATTAGAGGAGAAGAAAGGTCTAAAATAAATTATCTAAACTTCTCCCTTAAGAAGCTGGAAAAAAAAAAGAGAACATTAAGCCCAAATTAAGAATACAAAAATCAAATAATAAAAATAAAAGTGATGAACTATAATAGAAAAATTTGGTAAACTGGCCTTCATCAAAAACAAAAACTTCTACTCTTCAAAAGACATCATTACAAAAAGAAAAGGCAACATACACAAGAAAATATTCACAGCACATCATATATGTGACAAAGGACTAACATCCAGATTATTTAAATGTCTCCAGCCCAATAATAAGGCAAATTTTAAATGGAATTACATTTTCATAGACACTTCAGAAAACAAGATGTACAAATCTCATTTCTGAGAAAGTTTACCACTAGGAAAATTTAAAACCACAATGAGATATCACTACACATCCACTAGAATGGCAAAAATTTAGAAGACTGACCGTACTAGGTGTGAGGCTATGGAACAACTGGAGTAACTGGAATTCTCATGCAGGGCTGGGGTTATATAAAATGTTTTAAGTGCTCTGAAAATAGTTTGTCAGTTTCTTAAAAAGTTCAGCAGACACTTATCACAAGGTCTAGAGAAGGAAATAACTCATGACTGCACTTAAATCTTTACCAAGAACCCTTGTTTTAAAATTCATTTTAGGAGTAATGTTCAGGCCGGGAGACAAATTCTCCAGAGTAAGTTTTTGAGACTCTTGCAGAGACAAATTGGAGGCCTTGCTAGGGAGAAGCTGAAGACAAAACCTTACATGACTTCCTGGTATTTGTAATATCCATTATAGGGAAGGGGTCTCTTCTTCTTCTTTTTTTTTTCCAGCAATCTGAAAGTTATTTACTTCTGATTGAGAAGAGATAACAGAAAACAATTGTCCTGTTTCTAAAGCAAAAGGATATTTGCCAGTTTACTTCTTGAAGATAAAATAGACTAGAGTGAGAGAATACGCATGATTTAATTTACACCACTAAAAATTTCTAGGAATCAATTGTATTTCTATACCTGAACAACAAAATATCTGAAAAAGAAATAAAACAATCCCCTTCACAATAGTCTCAAAAACAATAAAATACTTAGGAATAAACTTAACCAAGGAGTTGAAAAATCTGTGCACTGAAAACTAGAAGACTTTGATGAGAGAAATTGAAGAAGACACAAATAAATAGAAAGATACCCCATGTTCATGGATCAGAAGAATTAATATTGTTAAAATATCCATAACTACCTGAAACCATGTATAGATTCAATGTAATCCCTATCAAAATCCCAATGGCATTTTTCACAGAAATAGAACAAAAAATCTAAAATTTGTATGCGATCACAAAAGACCTCAAATAGCCAAAGCAAACTTGAAAAAGAGAACAAAACTGGAGATTTCATACTTCCTGATTTCAAACTACACTACAAAGCTATGGTAATCCAAACAGTATGATAAAAATAGACAAAGACCTCAGAACAGAACTGAGAGCTCAAAACAAACCCTTGCATATAGTCAATGAATATTTGACAAGGGAACCAAAAATATTCAGTGAGGAAATGATTCTCTCCTCAACAAACAGTGATGGAAAAATTGGTTAATCACATGCAGAAGAATGAAACCAGACCCCTATCTTATATCACTCACAAAAATTAACTCAAAATGGATTAAAAACTTAAACAGATCCGAAGCTGTAAAACTCCTAAAAGAAATCATAAGGGAAAAGCTCCTTTACTTTGGTCTTTGCAAAAATTTTCGGTCTGATACCAAAAATATAAGTGACAAAAGCCAAAATATGTAAGTGGGACTATATCAGATTTAAATATTCTGCACAGCAAAGAAGCAATCAACAAAATGAAAAGGCAATCTATATAATGGGAGAAAAATATTTGCAAATCATATATCTGATAAGGGGTTACTATCCAAAATATACAAGGAATTCATATAACTCAATAACAAAAAAACACACAATCCAATTTAAATGGGCAGAGGAACTGAACAGATATTTTTCCAAAGAAGACATAGAGATGGCCCACAGACACATGAAAAGATACTTAACATCACTAATCATCAGCGATGTGCAAATCAAAACCACAATGAGATACCACCTCACAGCTGTTAGAATGCCTATCATCAAAAGGACAAGAGACAACAAATTCTGGTGAGGATGTGGAGAAAAGGGAACCCTCGTGCACTGTTGGTGGAAATGTAAATTGGTACAGCCACTGTGGAAAACAGTATGGAGGTTCCTCAAAATATTAAAAAGAGAATTACCATATGATCCAGCAATCCCATTTCTAGGTATATATCCAAAGGAAATTAAATCAAAATCTTGAAGAGATATCTGCACTCCCATGTTCACTCTAACATTATTCACAGTGGCCAAGATATGGAAAGTGTCCTCTATGGATAAAAGGATAAAAAGATGTTATACAATAATATATTAATACATATGTGTGTGTATGTGTATCTGTGTCTGTGCATTATTCAGCCATGAGAAAGAAGGAAATCCTGCCATTTGCAACACGGATGGACCTTTAGGACTTTCTAAGAAGTAAAATAAGTCAGACAGAGAAAGACAAATACTGAACAATATCACTTATATGTGGAATCTTAAAAAGCCAAATTCATAGAAACAGAGAGAAGATAGGTGGTTGCCAGGGGCTGGAGGGTGGGGAAAATGGGGAGTTGCTAGTCAAAGAACACAAACTTCCAGTTATAAGATAAAGAAGTTCTGGGAATCTAATATACAACATGGTGATTAGTTAACAATACTGTCATATACTTGAAAGTTGCTTAAAGAGTATTTCATAAATGTTCTCATCAGAAAAACAAATGGTATTATGTGAGATGATGGAGGTGTTAACTAAGGCTACTGTGATAATCATTTCACAATACATGTGTACCAAACCAACATGCTGTACACCTCAAACTTACACGGTGTTATATGTCAATCATATCTCAATAAAGCTGGAAAGTTTTTCTTTCTAGAATATGCTAGAAAGGGAACAATGAAAGAAAAACTAAGAAGAGCACCAAGAAATATTTTTTAAGTTAAAATGCTCAGTGTTGGCAGACGTGGGAAACAAGTACTCATGCACACTTCTAACGGGGGTTTAAATTATACAGATTTTCTAGGGGGGTGGGTGGTAATACACATCAAAGGCCCTAAAAATACCTACATCCTTTCATTCAGTAATTCCAATCCTGGGTATCCATCCTAAGGAAATTATCCCAGACACCACAGCGCTCATGCAGTGTCATATAACAGAAGGACCCTGAAACAAACCAACTGTCAAGCAAAGGGGAAATGGTTAGAGAAGGACACAGGAACGGTTTGTTCCTCCACCTCTGCTCTATCCTTTACCTTCACGGTCACCTTTCTCTATTATACATCAGATGCAGATTGGTTTATCCAAAGGGCACTCAGGGCGCTTGTCTTGCCCCCTCTCTCCGCCTCGGACCATCATTCACGTCACAGATGGTCTCCCCGTAGAACTGCCAGATGCAGACGCCCCCAAGGACACCATGGAGGAGGGGCTGGGGGCTGGCCGCACTTCCGCATACTGACCTTTCTCTTTATTCAACACTCATCATCCCACACGCTCTGAGCATGGCAGTTTTTACCAAAGGATTGGATTAATTAGAGAAAATTATACAACAGAAATGGAGAACCTAGAGCTGTATGCTATATGAACTTTCTCTCGTCTGTGGCATGGGCACTCTAAAGCTTCGGTCCTTCCCCTCTATCCTCATGTCTGCCCTCTTTTCTAACCTCCTCCCTTTGAATCTCCACACCAGTTTTGGAAATCCCTCTTCTGATCCATAAGAGTTAGTTTCCCCTCCCCCAGCGGTGCCCAACCCCCAATTTAAATTAGCCATTCTAGAATAGAGTCCTCAGCGTTTGGGGTGGGGGGTGAGAGGAGGTGACTTCAGCAGTACAGTCAGTAATGACTTTGGAAATGCCATCTGGAGGGGATGGGTCGAAGTAGGTGCAGTTCGGGGGAGTAGATAACCAGTACCCATGGAGCAGAGCAGGGCGCGTACGGACACGGACATTCCACATCTGGTCTGTCTCTTTCGTGATTCTCCCTTCATTAAGAGTTGCGAATATGCCTCTTTGTTCTCCCAATTTTCCAGCAAGTAACCATTGAACAAAATGTACAACCTCCCAAGAATAAACAGCCATTTTCTCAAATAATAGTCCAAGTCAATGGCTCTCAACACGACTGCCTATCACCTGAGGTGCGTTTCAAAAATTGCAAAGCTCAGGCCCCACCTCCAAATATTCTAATTTAATTGGTCTGGTGTAAATATTCAAATCCAGTGCTGGAAATTATGCTACAATTATTGAAGAAATTATTGAATAATACTTTTAAGACTTGCCCTTCTGAAAAAGCTTGCTCTGGAATTTTAGAGTCTAGACAACCTTTCTTAAGGGGAGCTTAAGAAACGTTAGTTTGACAAGATTTCAACTGGTACTGCAACTAAAAAGAAAATGTTAAAGGTTCTGTGCTCATAGGTTTTGGAAAATCTAAACTCTAAAAGGAAATAAACATTTCTTTGCTGCAGGACTTCCCAGGAACTTTAATGTGTCAATATGCATCATGACTCTCCAAAAGGGGGCTGTGTGTAATCTGAAGCATTTTCCAAACTTATTTGGAAATAAAAAGGTTTGTATGTTTGTTTCTTTTGTAAAATGGCTCTAAGAATCTCTGTCCAAGAAATATAGCTTGAGAAGCATGCCCATCATTTATTATTCTTTTGATCAATTTAAAGAAGTTATTCTTAAAGGAAATTTTGACCAAAAAATAAAATGAAATAAACCAAGTTACCCACCTTATTAACCATCCCTCTAACTTACCTTTGAGATTTCACTTCTCTACTTAGTGAATGAACCTCTTGAATGTTGGGTCATCAGACAGATGCACTGATTCTCTTCCCATTGAAATGCGGAGTGTGTATTCCCTCCCCTTGAATACAAGAGGGTTTATGACCCCTTCAGCACAGAGTATTATGGAAGCTAGTCATAAAGGCCCATTCAGCTTTTGCCTTGTTTGCTGGAACATTTGTTCTTGGGGCTCTAAGCCACCATATGTAAGGGTCTGAATGTTTGTGTACCCCCAAAAGTCATATATTGAAATCCTAACCCCCCCCCCCGCCATGTGACAGTATTAGGAGGTGGGCCCTGGGGAGGTAATCAGATCATGATGATGGATCAATGCCCTTGTAAGAAGAGACACAAAAGCTTGTTCTCTCTGTTCTGCTCTTCCAAGTCTCTCCCAGTTGTTCAAGTCTTCCCAGAGGAGGCTCTAGACATTCTGAAACAGACAAGCCAGCCCCAGTGTGCTCTGTTAGAATTCCTGATCCATAGTGTCTGTGGGCTTAATAAGTCTTGGGGTGGCTTTTTATGCAGCAGTAGATAATCAAAAGACAGTCTAAAACAAGTTGTAAAGACGTATTGAAACTTGATCACAATTTTAACAAAGCACATTAAGTGAAGGAAGATGTGAAGGGACATGAGGTGAGTGAGTCACTCCACAGGTGAGAGAGAAGGCTTAAGTAGATGTTTCTAATACTCCTAATTTTAGATGTCCCCATGATACCTACAAGAAGGGTAAAGCTCATATTTGGGGGGAAATGGGCTGGAGCATTGAGGTCATTGGTTCATGCCTTGTTGACACAGCAAACAGTCCCCCATCAGAACTTTGTGTCCCTCTGCAGTGTCTAGTCAGCCAGGACCAGGATCTTGTGCCCCTCCAGCTTGCATTCATCTCAGCATTTTCTCCCCAGCCAGGCAGGGTCACCTTCCTGAACACATCCACTAGGATCCCTTCTTCCCTTCCCTGCCAGGCTCAGCAAGCCAGCCTAGTTCTCAACACAAGAAAGGAGCTCCTGGCTTGACTGTTAAGTGGGGGGAGGAATAGTTTGAGGCCATGGTATTGGAGAATGAGGTGACTTGGGGGATCATAGAAGCCATTTTCTTATTAATGGAATTTCCATTTTATTTGTATTTCCAGTTATTATCATATTTGGGCTTTAATCTGGATCCAAAATTATCATATTATGAATTATCAGTTTATTTATATTCTCCTCTGTATTCCCACTTATGACATTTGCACCTCCTACAAGATGAAGCAGTCTAGCCTCATGGAGAGGATGAAAGAGGGACAGAAAAGGGCGAACTAAGGTGTCCAGCCAGCCAATCTCTTTGCTCAGGCTTAAGAGGTTTCCAAGATGCAGGATTTTCACAGCTAACACCTAGGACGTCTCATGCAAAGCAGGGTAATTGGCCATTCTACTACTAACATCTCCTCAGAGACCACCACAACCCTCCAGGGCGGGAGGAATGGCCAACATCATTGCTGTACCCCCACCATGGCACCATGGGAGGCCCAGCTCAGTAACAGGGTAGCAACAGTGTCCTGGGGATAGAAGACTCTGTCCCCTAGCTCAGGGACCTCTGCACAGAGGTTTGTACACAAATAAATTAGGAAATACAGGTTTAACATAACTAAGATGCTTTTACTGCAGGACTGCTCAGAGCCTATACAAAGCTCACAACTCTTCACTCCTACCTTCAGGAACCTGATTAGGGCCAAAGAGAACAAGAAAATGGGAGCAGGAAGAGTTCAAATCATCATTTCATGATCACCATACCCACGATCAGCATCGCTGTTCTCAAGGTCACTGGGGCTACATTTACCAAGCTCTTCCTAAGTACCAGGCATCATGCTATGAGCCTCCCACAACTTACATCACTGAATCCTCACAAGGGCACTACAAGTGGTGCTCAGAACATTTAAGTGACTTGCCTAAGGATGGGGAGCTAGTAATGCCTGAGGCAGGATTGGAACCCAGTCCTGACTATAATCAGGGCAATGGCTGCAACAGCCCTAGTACCCCGGCCTGGCTCCTTTCCTGTCCCCACCCCCTTCCCTCCTAACAAGATTTACTTGTTTGTAGACTTCTGGTCACAGAGGGAAGCGGTTCTCCCAAGCCAATATACTAGGGGCAATGAGAGCCATTTCCAAAAAGAAAAAAAAGGTTGAATTTCTCAGGTCTGAGAAGTTTCTGCCAGAGAATAACCATCACAGCATTTACTGAGCACTTACTGCAGCCAGGTGCAGACTCAGTGCTTTGTGTGCGTCCTCCCATGAGAATTACAGATAAATACACTCTCAGGTTGGATCCAGTACTCCTGTGCATGTCACGCTCTGGGCCTCAGTTTACTCATCTGAGAAATGGGACAATGCCAGTTCCTACATTATGGAATTACTGTGAGGATTAAATGAATTAATATGTGTAAAGCACTTAGCACAGGGCCTGGCAAGTGGCAGGTGCACTCTATTTTTGTTACTTGGATTGCCAGGAAAAGATCAGTTCCTCGCAGGGAGCAAGAATGCTGGGAGCTCAGACAGGAGTGAGAGAAAGTTTCTGTCCTCTCTGTGGAAGAGATCCCTTTGGCCCTAGTGTGTCTGTCCCTCCTCACATCCCAGTTCCCAGCACAGAGGCTGGCTCCGAGTAGGTTCTCCAAAAACAGCTGCTGGGTGCTGGACTCCTGCCCGTGGCTTCCTTCTCCGCCCCCATCCAATCCTGGTGAGTAGCTTTGCATATGGAAACTGGATCTTCAGAGGAAAAAAACCATGGAAAATCTGTTGTCAGGAGCCTTCTCCTTCCCACTCCCTACCTTGCCCTGCCTTGCTCTGCCCGGCCTGTCTGGTTGGCCAGGCCCCCTAGCCCAGACTGGCACAAGGATCAGCCACACCAAGCCCTGCTGGGCCTGCCCCTTCTCAGGGTCCCCTGCAGAGGACTGAGTTGTTGTGTAGGAAATAAACTACTGCTGGTAAACACGCTCTGGCCCAATGTTAGAAATGGGATCTTCAGGCCTCATATAAGGAGCCCAAGTTGCTGAAATAGGCTGTGGGATATGGTTTTCCCATTTTACAGATGAGGAAACTGAGGCTTAGAGGATTAAGTGACCCAGTGTTACTCAGGTAGTAATCAGTGATGCCAGGATTTGAGCCCAAGGTCTGTCTGATTACAAATAAGAGTTCTTTCCACTGTACTGTTTCCCTCTTCTGCACCTTTCCTGCTTCTTTCCCCTTCCTTCAACTTGCCATGTGGAAAATCATCCCATTACTGCTAGGAATTCACTCTTCCTAAATTAGGTTGTAAGGAGCAGCTATCTCCATTAACTTGCAACCTGTGAAAATCTACCTCCCCCACAAATGTCCTTGGGCTCTCCTCCTCTATAAACGTCCCTTCCACACACATCCATGACATGGAGTTTGTTGGTCTTGACTCTTTCTTGATTCTCACAATTTTTAAAACATCCTACCTAGTGGACTAGGGGGTGGGGAAGTCAAATAGTTACTATATTTATACAGTGAATGGATTTAGGTGGTAATAAAGGCAGATGTTGCTATAGCAACTAACATTCTAGGATCCCATACACATCTTTTGGCTTTGTGCAAAGTGCACTGGATTGTAGCAAACATCTCCCCAAACACTCTGTGCAGAGCAGGGCACGCTGACCACTGTGGTCAGGTCAGAGCCACCCTGTGCACATGAAGCTCCTTAGCTACCAAAATTTTAGCGGCAGTCCATGGTTCAAGATAACCTGGATGCCAGCACAGCCTCAGGGAGAGTTGGCTGGAGGCTGTACTGTTTCACTCCTGGGTGAACTCTTTCCCTTGCCCACCTTTCCATTCCTTCTTTTTCATGCTGGTTCTAAATTACGCTAACTGGTTAATGACAGCCTGGCTTATTTTCTGAACAGCACTGGCGGTAGGAGGGTAGGGTAGTCACCAGGCCAGGAACCTGTCTTGGTGTAAGGGAGAACTCCAGGGCACACCCTGCCTGCTGTGCCGAGAATGGCCCAGACCCTTTCCCTGGGGCCCACCCCTCCTTGCTGAGAGCTCCTGCCCAAGGATGCCAACCGTCCTGGCCCCAGGCATCCAGTCCCACAGGTGCTGTCCCTCGCCCATCCAAACAAAGCCATCCCTCCATGCATCACACAACGGCGGAAAGACCCAGCTGGAACTCAAAGGGCATGTGCTCGCCCCACCCTGCCACCCCATGCCTGCATGACCTCCCTGAGTGTGAGTCCCCTCCCGTCCGGAAAAGGACTGCATCTCTGTAGAAAGTGACAACCTAGTAGGAGACACAAGTAGGTAGGCGAAAATGACAACATGTGGCAAGTGTACTTCCCACTGGTATCTGCCTTTTTTCACAAAATAGGAGCCTTAAACCAAAAGAATAAATGCCAAATTGTAGAAATTCAGCCATCAGCTAACAGGTGGAGATATGCTTTCCCAGCAATAGGCTCCCATATTGTCCACCTACACAGAGATGGGGCCATCAACTAGTCACATGAATGGCACCCACCCGCCGTGAAGCAACTGGGTGCTCAGGAGCTCAGAGTCTGAGAGGGGAGGCAGGCAGGTAAATGGTGGTAGACACACGTTGTGATGGACGTCACAGTGGGTGCTCTGAGGAAGGACACCAAAACCAGAACGTGGGGCTGGTGTGTAAATTTGTATAAGTTACCCAATCTATCCGAGCCTCTGTTTTCTCATCTGTGAATTGGACACTCTGTCTGTCTCCTGGGGCTGTTTCTGAGTGATCTTACCTACTCCATGCTTTGTACTGCTACCTATTTCTAATGGATCCCAAGTATCTAATATCCCAAATACCCACCCAGACCTCCTCCTTGAGCCCTACATCCACAAGTCAAGCTGGCAGCCATGTGTCCTTCAGACACCTTGAACTCAGTATGTCCCCACCTGAGCTCATCACCTTCCCCCTATAAACCTCAGCCTCCCCGTGTTTTCCATCTGGAACAACAGCTCCATCTTCTACCTCTTGCCTCTCCTTACAGACCCACAAGACCAACTAACCACCCAGCTCTGGGGACTTCACCTCCCAAGTATTTCGGGAGGCCTCTTTCCAATCCTTGAATAACTGCCCTGGTCCTGACCTTCAGGTTTGCTAGCCTTTAATGGACCTTCCTCTCCCTAATCTTGCCCTCATTAATCCCATCCTCCCCACAGCTCCAGAGGGGGCCCATGTAAATGCAATGGGGGTCATGTTGTCCCCATCATTTATAGTTAAGCCCAAACTCCTCTATGGAGTTCTTCAGAATGCAGCCCAGAGCTGCTTTCCCAGTCTGTCCGTCTGCCTGTTTCTCTCTCTCTTCCCTCTACTGGTTCTGTTTCCCTGGTAGATCCCTGACTGATACACTGGCCTTCAAAGCCCTGTAGACGCCTAGACCTAGCAGGCCTATCTTTGGACCACACTCTTCTTGGGGAGGGGGGGGCACACCTAGCAGCTTTGCAGATGGCCCCACTTTATAGCAGCTTGTAGTATCCACAAGAAGGGGATAATGAAGACCGTGTTCCCTGTGCTCCAGGAGAAACTTAGCACAGGGCAGCTCAACAGCCTTATAAAATGGCACAGAGGGACCGATTGTCAGGTATCCCATCACCCAGGCTGGGGCTCCCCAGCAGATCGAGGCTGAAGCATCAGTAATTCGTATTGATGAGAAGAAAAGGCTGCTGTAGGTTATTGAACTTGGCCAATTAACAAGTAAACAAGCACGCAATCTCAAGCCAGAGGTCTGGCTGACCAATGTCCTCTGCTCATTTAATTTGACATGAGTCATTTAGTTTTAACTATGACAACGCTTCACAGTATATTAGTAGGAGTCCTGTAGTATATGTTGTGGAAATAATGAAGGCTTAGCAACAAGACCTGTTTCAGTGCTCTGCGATTAAACCTTCACTCAGAAGGGAGGTAAGGTAAGGTTGCCAGGCTCTTTGTAGAAATGATTGGATTTGGGAATTAGCCCTGTTAGAAAGAGCTAGGTGAGACGGAGTCTGGCAAAGCCCCTCGAACTCCACTAACCCGGGCCTTCCGTGGCAGACCATCTGTTCCCTGACAGGAGTGGAATCCCGATTCACAGCTCACTCTGTCAACTAGTCACATGAGAACTGGGCCTCCCTCCCTTTCTCCTGCCTTCTCAAGTGTGCTTGGTCATACGGCTCCATCAGGAGACAGGTCCATTCATGCATGCCAGTTAGATAGCCAGGTTTGCCTCCCTCTCTCTCACCTGCCCAATTCCGGTTTGAATTCCACACCTCCAGCCTTTCTTTCTAGCCCTTCCGTGCCCCCCTTCCCAGCCAGACACCGAGCTCTCTCCCCTCCCTGCCTGTCCCTGTGGGACCACCATCATCCATCCCTCAGTGGGAATGCACCGTCACAGTTCTCTCCCCAGCATTTGCAGTTCTAGACTTTCTTCCCCCATTTGTGGAACTAGAAGCTTGTCTTTTAAAGCAGCCCCAGGTGTCACTGATGGAGCAGAAGATACCTGCCTGGGGACGGAGACGGCCATTCCTGTCTCCAAAGTTTCTAGCATATCACAGCATATCACTGAACTGAGAGACGCAAGGAGATGATGCCGACCCACTCGGCCACACCACCAGTTCTACAATCCTAGGTAAGTCATTCGCTTCTTGGGCTCAGTTTCCCTTTTCTAAAATGAAGGTGCTAAGCCAAACCATTTCTGAGATGCCAGGGAAGGAACAGCTCATTTCCCCAGGGCTGCTGCTTTAGTACTTACTGTGCCATTACTCCTGTCCTGGGCCTCTCTCCTCTCTCCCTTCCCTTCCTCCCTCCATCCCTGCCTCCCTCTGTTTCCCTTCTTCCCTTCTCTTCCCCAGAAATCAAAGCAAGGCAGTGATGGCGCTAGAGCCCATCTGAGAACTGGAGCTACAGCCATGAGAGCACGTGGTGGAGGCGTGGCTGCAGGAAAGCAGCCGCCACGGAACTGTGGCCAAGCAGGTGACAGGAGGGACAAGTACCCACCTTTTTCCCACTCTTGGGTCTCCTGCTGTGCATTCTTTGGCCAATCCAAGTGGGAGCCATTGGGTAAGGGAACCCTGGTGATACAGTCCATGGAGTTCAGGCTCAAGGACACAGCAGAGCAAAGAGGGACAGAGAATAGTTCCCGGCAAACAGAGATTAGTCAGCATACCAATATTCTGGGTGCTGTCCTTCCAGGCCTAAGGTAGGGCCATACATTTCCTGCCCTTGAAGTCAGGTATGATACGCGACATGCTTTGGCCACTGACGCTTCCAGACATAAGTCATTGTGATCCCCCTTCCACCTGTTTCAATGACCAGGGACAGTCCAGAAAATGACAGTCAGCCTGGGTCCCAAAGTGATAGAGGTGTGGGGCAGAACCCCCTCCAGTCCCACAGTGGGTATGTAGCATGAACAAAAAATAAGCATGCTCCTGAGATCTGGGAGCTGTTAGCGCGGTTTCACGGAGTTTATCTGACTGATACACTTCCTCAGCCAGAAGAGCAAGTCATGCCTCACTATGCCTGGCTTTCTTCATCAAACTGATCACCACCTGATAAACCTCAGTGTTGGTTAGCTGCATCTCCCTCCTCTGAAGCAGGACCACGTGACAGGACTTTGTTGGGTTTACTACTAATTCTCAGCACCCAGAGTCACATCTGGTTAACAGTGGATGCTCAAATTCTTCGTTGAATAGATGAATGGCTAAATGAGCTCCTCGTGACTGATGTGTGTTATTAATTATGTCCGAGGCACATCTCAGGAATTGGGACTAGGCAACTCAGAAGAAAGGAAAGATTACACAGTTCCCGAGGGTCACCCAGCTTAAGTCGTGGAGTGAGTCGTGACGCCGTGCGGACTCCAGAGCCCAAGCACTTTTCCACTCTGCCAAGCCACTGCCTGGTATGAAGGGGGCTTGGTGGGCAAGTGCAGGAGAGGCCATCTCAGCACAGGCCAGAGGCGGGACTGAGCCGGTGCATCCTACAGAAGCACTAGTTATGGCCGGAGCCAAGAGTGGCAACCGATGAACTACAGCGTAATAGGGGAAATTAAAAACTTGGTTTGCCTATGTAAAAACAATGCTAATTATAGTTATTTCTGTGAATTGTTTACCATTTCTCTCTAATTACCAATAGCGCAACAATTACAAAGATCTTTAATGTCAACCTAACTTTGTTGTAAGTTTTATTTGATTATAACTGTAAAAGCTACATACAAGAGCTTAGTGCAACAATGAGTTGGTGGCTCACAGAGATTGGTTCTCTGCCCAGATTTTAAAATTAGAGAGAAGCTACCTGGCTCTTACCAGTTCCTGCCTGTGCTATGATCTTTCAGGTAAGTGTCACTTCTGGACTAGAAGCTCCTTGAGACAGGTACTAACTTTTCCTAGAATCATTGTCCCCTCCCCACCCAGAGCCAGCTCTGTGCTGCATAGAGGGGCTCCCTGCACCAGTGTTCACCTGTTGATGCTTTGACGCCCTTGCTAGAAGAGAATGTCCTGGCTTATGTGCCTGAGTCCCCTCTCACTGCCTGGAGACTGAGGATTGAGATTGGCTGAACGGTGCCATGTCTACACCAGCTGTGGACAGTGGCAAGAGCCTTTCCTGAAGCCTGTAACCAGCCACCCAAAGTGGCGGGGTGAAGGAAGGGTAGAATGTTTGGTGGCCTACAGCGAGCTGTGAAGAAACCTTGAAATGTTTTAACAGAGTGCCAGCTGTGCCCCAGTATCCATTCTCTCCTTCTAGAGTAACCAAGTTTTGGCTGGGCACATGGCAGCCCAGAAGAAGGCCATATTCCCAGGCTCCTTTGCACCAAGTGCGCACAGTGGGATGTCGGCAGAAGTGACCTACACAAATTCAAGGCCATGCATCGAAAAGGGAAGGCATGAACCTCCCCCTCCTCTTTCCCCTCTTTCCTCTGCCTGGGGTACAGGCAGGGTGTTAGAGCGCAGACAAGCCTCCTCGGACCCAGGATGGAATGCAGGTGTTGAGATCCAGAGCAGCAAGACAAAAGGACCCTGGATGGTCAGAACAGAGGGGCCGCGGTAACTCGCCCCCATGCACATGCAGTAGATCTGAGTCACCAGAAGAGCACAGGAGATAGTAAGATGTAGTAAAATAATCAGGAAGTGGTGAGTTTTGAGTATTCATTACCTTTGTTTTTAGTGTCACTTATTCCCTTTGAAGTTTCATATGATTTAGTTTTTAATGATGGCTTTTTTCAACAACAAGCTCAACAAGATTTCTGAAATCTTGTGGCAGCTCCAGCTTCACGTCTTTGTGAAAGTAGCAAAACCTGCATCCTAAATAATACAAAGGTGACGTGGGAGGCAGTTGAGCTCATGCTCTCAGATGCATGTGATCTATAACTCAGCCCATGGATGATCCAGGGGTACCTGAGAAAGAATGTCGCCTCAGGGATGACTCTGAACAGTAAATTCTAAAGCTCCTGTCACTTACTTTTTTTTTTTTTATTCTTGTAGCCTAACCCCAAGTTGAACATACTCAGGACTGTGGGGCGCTGTTTTTCCAGGTGACTGTTGAGGCCCTTCCTGCTCCAAAGCCCGCTGCTCCCACATGGCCTGGTGGAGCATGTCGCCTACTTCCCAGCTGCCTCTCTTGGGAGGGCAAGTTTAGGGGCAGAGAAGACATCTCTCTGGTGAGGGGCATAGGGCCTGACCTCACCTCTTACTTTTGCACAACACAAGACAAAAGGCAAGTAACTCATTCATTCTGTGCACTTATGTGTGCAGGTTAAGGGGAACAAAACACGTCTCAGAGTAATGTGTTTGGTGGTACCCCACATTGCTAACAGTAAGCAACTAAGGAAGAAAGAAAGGGAAGCACAGAGGGTGGGAGGAAGGGAGGAAAGAATTTATCTAAACTGTATATATGCCCATTAGAGCCAAGAGACAGTGTGGGACACTCACCAAATAATTATCATGGGTTACCTTGGGAGACAGAACAGGGTGGGGGGAGGGTAACTTTTCTTTACATGCTTCTGCATGAGCCAACTTAATACAGCACGTATTACTTTTACTTTGTTATTAAAACACTAAAAAAAAACATGGTATGAAATACTACATGAGTTAAAATGAATGAACTGGAGTTACAGTAAAGCAACATGGATAAATCTCAAACAATAATTTTGAGCAAAACAGGGAAGTTAAGGATTAATATATATGTTATGAAAACAATTACATAAAGTTTTAAAACATAAAAATATTATATTAGGTATTGTTGATGGACCCATATATGCATAGCTATCATATATAAGAACAAACATGGGGATAATAAACCCAAATTCACATTAACAGGGGAATGAGATCTGAAGGAATATTCAGATTCTTTCAACTGATTGGCGGTGCATTTGGGTGTGTGGGGGTTTTTATTTGAGACAACATAATAAATGTTAAGATTTGATAAATTTAGGTGATAGATACACAGATGTTCATAATCAAATTCTCTATGTTTATATGCTTGAAATATTCCATTATAAAAACCAACCTTAATTTTTAAATTTAGAAATGTATTCACTAAGATAAACTCATTAAATAAAAAAAAAATGTGCACATTAAACATACCTCCATGAGCATATCTCCTTGCACTGCTATTATAAAGTTGTTTGTCCTGTCACTATTAGACTGTGGATCCTCCAGGCCAAGGACTCTATTTTTCAATCCACGAATCCCCAGATCCTGTGCTAATCCCTGGTTCACCATCTCTTGAGTCCTTGTATGTACCAGATGTTCTATTAGACTCTAGGAATTCAAAGAGGTAATTCAGAATCAGCTCCTGTGTTTAAGAATCTTGACACCTAGCAGGAGGGACAGGTGAATGTAACTCACTAGGTTTGCTCTATGGTAGACACACACAGCCCTGGTGGTCTCTCTTCTGCTGATAGACAAGGTGGCAAACCGACATGGAGAGGTCAAAGGGCTCCAGCTCCACGACTCACAGACATGGTACCGTGAGGAAATTACACGGCTTCTCTAAGTCCTATTCCTCATCTGTAAACTCTTCACAGGCTCCTAAATACTCAATGAGATCATCTAATTCAAAGTACCTTTTACCTTGACAGGCCATCAGCACTCAATAACCATTAGAACATATGGGGAAACTGAGGATCAGGAAAGGTGAATGATTCATCCAAGATCAAACTATAGCAGGTGACAAACCAGGATTGCAGACCCAGTGGGTCCTCCCCAAGGTGCCCTGGACACAGTACGAATCTTGGGTTTTCTGGGTGCTCAATAAATGCTTGTAGAATAGAGACGGAATTTACACTTCAAAGTCAATCTTTAAAATCATACAATAATTTAAAGCTAAAAGAAATTTAAAGGTATAATTATGTAACCATAACAATTAGGAAGACCAAGACAGAGGCCAATGGACTTCTCCAAGACCTCAGAGTCCCAGGCCAGTCCCTCCACCCCCCCACCCATCACACCACACCTCCCAGGTACCAAGGTGCCTGTCTGCTCTCCTGGCAGCCCACCTCCCCTCTCTCTAGCCCGCATCACTCCTCACTCATCAAATCTATCCTCCCTGGGCTTTCAAGATGCCACTTGCCCCTGGTTTTCCTTCTGCTTCACTGTCAGCTCCCTTCAGTCCTGGTCTAGGCAGCTTCTTCTCTACCCATGTGATGTTTTGTGTGGCTTTGGGGAACTTTTGACTTCCTTATGTCTCTGGAAAGCTAGGTCAGGCCAGGGTGGTGGCCTGGAGTGAATGTGTCAAACAATAACCTTTGTTCACATAATTTCACTGAATCCTCTGAATAAGCTTATGAGATAAACTTATTATTCTTGCTTCGCAGATGAGAAAATTACCAATAGGAAAAGTTGGAGACTTCAACCAAAGTTCACACAGAAAGTAAGTGGTAGAGCCAGGATCTAAACTCCTGAAGCCAAGGCTCACCCACTGTGTAATGCTGCCTCTTCGGAACAGCATATATAGCATCTCCACTGGGCTGTACCCTCTCAGCAATAGTGACAGTCCTCAGTTTGACATACACCTCTATGTGGGAAAAAAGAAATCTACACATGTATTTACCTTCTTGCATTAACATTCAAGTTTAAATTGTTTGTGGCCTGCCGCTTGTGCAGTTGGGTCTAGAGTCAACAGTCATGTTCCTGACCCCTTCCTTATTGTTTTCACTTGAAAATTAGTCAGTTGCTCCTAGTTGCTCTACATGCCATTGACTGTATTGAGCTTTCTTTTTCTTATCTGGGCATTTTTCTCCACAGTCTCAAATGCCCCTTTAATGTCTTCAAGATGGGGTTGGCAAGCATCCAGGCTCATGCCCCACACTTCCTGAGTTTTCACTCCATTCCTGCCAGCAACCCATCGATCTAATGTGTTAAGTCCACCGATTCTGTAGTTCAACAACCCACCCCAAGAGCCAGCTGCTCATATCCCACGGCTTCCTCCCTCTTCCAAAGTCATAATCATCAACAAGAAGAAGAGGTGAAAACACCTCATGAGTCCTCAAGACCTTCTGTTTCCACCACAGAGTGTCAAAGTCTGGGTAGGCACATTCCAGGTTGGTGTTTGACCCAACACTAGGTCATTTTTCCTATGTGAATCAGTAGAAGTGGGCAGTCCTGGGAGACTTAAACAAGCACACTATCCCAAATTGAAAGAGATGATGGAAACGAGAGTTTTGTAAGTGTTAGCTGTTTGATGGTAGCATTTGTCCAGGAGGACAGTGCCACACCCCCTTTTTAGTCCTTTCTGATCAGACATAGCTGACTTCATACCTCGAGGTGAGGGGTCACCAATCCTCACAACCCTACCTTCAGGAAGCCCAGAATCCTAGCTTCCAGACAGTGCCTGCAGACATCATTCTGTTGGGAGACAGTCTGTTCAGCAGGTTGACTAAACTGCTCTTGGATGCACCTTTGTTCTCATTTGCCATTCAGAGGCCCTTAGGATCCTGCCATGTCACCAAAGACCTGCCCCTCCCATCAAGGGCTAAATGGCCAACACCTTCCCACACACGGGCTTCTGGCTTCTTGCCCAATGACTTTGCTTCAATGTGTGCAAAATAATTCCAGCAAACATTTATTAAACAATGTATACATCTGGTCTCATTTGATCCTTACACCAATGTTGTGATATCATTAACACATTACATTTTGGAAAATTGAGCTAATAAGCTCAATTTTAGCTAAGCTAATAAGCAGGTGAGCTGAGATTTGAACCTGCTGCTGTATCATGCAAAAAGCCCATTCTCTTAACCAACTTGGTAGCCCCCCTCATCCTCAGATCTGAAGAACTAAGAACATAAGCAGTTTACCACTAACTGAAAACTGAGTCCCTGCACTTTATTCTGGGGAGACTGAGCTGCCCTGCTCAAGCTACAAGCCCCTCTTAGGTAGCTCACAAAACATCCCCCTCTTCTCAGACTTTCAAGTGCACAGGAATTACCTGGGGATCTGGTTCAGGAGCAGGTTCTGATTCTAGGTGTAGGTGAGCCTGAGAGTCACATTTCTAACAAGCTCCCAGGTGGTGCATGCTGCTGGCCTAAGGACCACACTCGAGTAGGAGGCCCCGGAAGGCTGGTGCTCTGATCAGCTGGCTGTGAGGGACTGCTAGGGCTGGTGGGGTAGGAGCTTTCTCAGCTGAAAGAACTGCAGGACAGAGGCATGCAATCCTGAGTGCCAGGCAATCAGCAGCACTCGGACCCACGGCATATGGGAGAATGCAGTAGAACGCAAGCCTCAGAAAACAAGTCTGGAAGGAAAATTTGGACTGTAAAAAGCCTTGAATATGACGCTAAGGCATTTAAGAATACAAATCTACACATCGTTTCAACCACACCTCTTTTATGGTGAAATTATCCATGTCTACCTTCTTAATATCTATTAAGAAATACCTACTAGAAATAAGATGTGAAGTCTCTGAATGATCATTTTATCCCTAACATGCCTTGCCCTGGCCATGTGCAGGAGGGAACACTGGAGTTTTCTGAATCAGGAGCAATAGCACTCAGTCTGTCACAGGCATTGGGAATGGTGGATGGAGACAGGCAGATGCCTTAGGAGGGGTCCCAATAGACCAGGGTGGGATAAATAGGCTGGAGCAGTCATGACTGTGGGAATAGCTAGGCAGCAGGAGGCCTCTGGAGGCAGCCACTCAGACTGCGTGCTGCCGAATCTCATTGCTTCCCCTTCCCCCATCCTCTGGCTCTCTTGGCCATGTGCTGTTCCCCAGAAGACTGACCCCAGTGGACTGCATTATCCAGGCAACCTTTCCCTCAGCTTCCGGTTGAGTTCAGCCAATGAAAGTCACCAGACAGAGACTGGAGAAGGAAGAAACAGAGGAGGGAGGGATGGCAGGGTATTTCTTTCCAAGCCCCCATCCCCTCACTTTTTCCCTACCTCGCTGAGGCCTGGGCAGTGGCTGCATTCATCAGGCCACAGCTTCAGGAGGGACGTCCATGGCCCTAGCTGAGGGCCCACACCCTGTAAGGCTGGGATGCTGTCCCACAGGATGAAGTACGGTAGCCCATGTATGGTATTATTTCCCCTAAAGTCAGATAACCCAAGTCCCAGCACCAAAAAGCAAAACTAAGAACGATTCCTCTTGCTACCTAATAACCTACTTTAGGGATGTTTTCACTTCCTCTGGGCTCAGTAAAGATGACACACACATGGCACAGGCCATGCTCCACTTCCCTTGGCCCACCTGAGTTCCCTTGAGAGCACAGCAGGCAGGTCCCCACAGGCTGCAAGCTTCAAGCGCCAGGCCTCTCCTCTCCTCTGCCAGCAGGCTTTCTCCATCATGCGGCAACTTACTCCACCAGAGGCACCTGGAAGTCAAGGAAACATTCCTCTCTAGGCAGAAGCGCTCTACCGATGGAGGCCAGGAGCCAAAGCCCCAGCCTCCCTGGTCCCTGGTGGGATGATTCTGAAATGTGTTCCTACAAGACTCCTCAGAATGTCCAGCAGGACCAAGCCCAGCTGCCCATAGTAATTGGATCATCAATTCACTTTTTATTGGCTTTTCTCCCTTCCTTGCCTCACATCCCCACACTGTCACTCATATTTGCTGGGATCACTCCCAAATAAACCACCTGCGCCAGGCCCTAGTTCCAAGGTTGGCTTCTGGAGGAACTCAAACAAAGAGAGTGCATTTGAAGATTTTGAGCAGGAACACAGGCCAAGTGGAAGCTGAGCCCACCCCCAGCCATTTGGGGCTCTTCGTGCTGCTAGAAGAACAACCAAAAAAGAGGTGATTAATTAATCAGTTAATTAAACCCAGAGGAAGTTGGTTGCCACTACACAATGGGGGCAAAGAGGACTAAGACTACAATCAAGAGGATGCTGTGGGGCATCTCTCAGTGCCCGCATGTCCCACAATCAGTGTCAAAGTGAAACTGGCTACCCAGTAACAGTGGGACCACTAAGGTCATGGACCCTATGGGAATGAAGGTTTGGACTGGCCACCAGGTGCCCAACAGTCAAGGTGCTGGCAGGGAGTATGAAGAGGTGAGAAAAGAAAAACTCTACAATTTTCCCCCCTACTTTTTTTTCTACTGCCCTATATGAAGGCCAATGGCTAACATTACAAATTAGGCTCCAGATTGGAGTAACACTGAAACCAGGTCCCCTGTGAAGGTGAGGGGTTCGTGGGACTTTGGATTTCCCCTCTGTTGGAGATACAAGTTTCTTCACTAAATAAAGGACAAGAAGTACAAAGAGGATGGACTGTGATGATTATTCTCCATTTGTCCCCCCAAATCCCTTCCCACCCTCTCTGCCTATTCTGACCTCAAAGGCTGGCCTTCATGGGCAACTACACAGAGAGCCCTTGCCCTCCAGCATCCGGGTCAGCCAATGCCAGGCCCCAGCAGGAGATGGGAGGGCTGGGAGAGATGCATATGGGTATCTGTTCCTCCGCTCCTTCCAGGTCTTGCCAAAATGGGCAGCAGTTGTATTTCTCTGTAACTATTGCCTCTGAGGGGTGACCCCCCTCCCAAGCTCTTGCTCCCCAGGGGCTCCATCAGGATGACCCCCTTCCCTTGGCTCTGAGGGCCTGTGGGTGGTAACAGCTTCCAACTCTTGCTCCTCCCTAATGTGGCATCATGCCATGTAGATTCCCTGAACCCTGTGCACACATAAAAATAATTCATAAATTAACCTCATTAAACTTCCTTCAGTCAAACCATCTCTTTCCTCCTGGGAACTGGACTGACAGAGGTGTGGTGGAGGAAAGCCGGTAGAGAGGAGGGAGGAGGAGATGAAGGTGGCCCAAGGTTTCCTGACCACCAGTGGGGATGGGAAGCTGGACAGCAGGTTGTTGGACATGCTGTCAACCACATAGCATCCGATATCGGCTTCTCACCTTCCCTCAAATCCTTTTCTGAAGTCACTCAGGCAGAGCTGGGTTTTTCCTGGTAAATCTTCTTAGCAGAGGTAGGCAGCTTCTAAAAGAAAGAAACAAAGCAGTGGAACGGAAGCCCACAGGGTCATCAGTGACTTTATCCCAAGAAGGCAGAGGTGCTGTACCCACAGGAGGTACCTGTGTGGGCAAACACTGCATTTCCTTCTTCTCCCAGACAACTGAATGTGCCCACTGGCTGCTCCTGGCCCACCCATGCCTCAACCCCGGGGATGGAGGTGGTGTTTAATATTCAATACCATTTCTTCAAAGCATCACTGACTGCAAGCCATGCACTCATTTGCTTTTAGGTCCACCGCCTGCCTATTCCCTGCTCTGTTCTGTATCATGAAGACTTGCTTCCCAAGCTCTTTGCCTTCCAGTAGGCTCAGTCAATAGGGGCACTGGCGGAAGACGAGAGGGAGAGAGGGAGAGAGAAGCCAGGGTATTTCTCCTCTTCTTTCTCTGCCTTGAATGGCGTCTCCACCATTATTCCAACTCCTCCCGACATTCCCTCCCTCCATGGTCCCAGCTGCCACCAGGCAGCCCTAATGTGGGTCTAGCCCCCAGTGGAAAGCCCTGGCTCCTGGACTCTAATAAGACCACTTCTTTCCTGGGTCTCAGGGGGTGGCAGCTTCCTGCTACACTGGTCCTCCATCTCCACATCCCATTTGTCTCTTCAGCTGTTCAGTTGCCTACATAATTAGATACCCCTTGTTGACAGACTAACAGTGGCTTCTGTCTTCCTGACTGGACCTGATACAGTGACTTGTCCAAGATCACTCAACTCGTAAGAGGCAGAGCAGAATCCAACCAATTCTGCTGACCCCAG
This sequence comes from Manis pentadactyla, assembly GCF_030020395.1. Classification (NCBI taxonomy): domain Eukaryota; kingdom Metazoa; phylum Chordata; class Mammalia; order Pholidota; family Manidae; genus Manis; species Manis pentadactyla. Next base: position 109,443,349 of record NC_080027.1, on the reverse strand, counting down.
AGTCCTCACTCTCTCCCACCTGCCACCTCCCACCCTACAGCCCTGGAGGACTCCAGGCCCTAGCATCTCACCAAAGTTTCTGCTTCCCCCTGGAGCCCTGCTCTGTCCTAGGAGTCAGGGCCTTCATATTTGGAGTCAAAGGCTGGTATCTGATTTGCTTGGGTCAGAGCTCAGTCGAGCAAATCAAAGCTTAAAACAAAGCCGTCACCAAGCCCAGAAGGAAGGCCTCTCTATTTTGTTTTCTTACTTATTTGTGTGGAAGAAAATCTCAAGTCAGCTTATGAATCCCCACCACCACCCAACTGCATACAAATGCACCTCAAAATCCTCTGGGCTTGAAGGAGAACTGACTTACCCAAGACTTGCCAAGTAAGGAAAAGACACTATCTTGGTCGGGGCGCCCACTGGAGTGGCGAGGCCCACTCCACTCCACTGCCTCTGGAAGATTATATAATGTCCCGAGAGGACCTGGCATAATTGCCTTGGGTGTAGCTTTCTCTCCAGTTCTCTTGCTGGGTGGAAATGATGAGAAACAGTACGTTCCCAGCTCCTCTCAGGTAACTCAGTGTGAACCCGGATCTGACATGCGCCACACGGTGGAATAATGAGATTTCATCTAACAGAGACAAGGTTATGTAACTACAAATCAGCCCATTAGCCATAACAAAACAATCAGGGAGATTCAGAAAGACAGTTCTGTTCTGAGCTCTTGATTTCAGTTCCGAGGGGGCGGGGGTGGAGAGTAAGAAGAGTCCACTAGAGATGCGAGCCTGAATTATTCAACTTGACTGACCCCTTAGCAGCTCCAGCAGACTGGAGGGCGGTGACGGGGGCTTCGCTTCCTCCGCTTCTCAGAAGCCCTCCTGCTCTCCTCACACCAAGCTCAGGCCTCGTCTTGCTGTTTCCCTCTGACCTCCTGGAACAATTCTTGTCAGTACTGCTGGCCCTTGAATACATTTCTGCCTGACTCAGGGGTGCAGGCAACAGTCAGGAAGGCATGCGTTTCCCGCATATCTACTGCATACAGAGGGAAAGAGAGAGAAGAGGAAAGCTTTCTGAGTCTTGACAATAGCACAGAAACAAATAATGAGCTTTACTCACCGACCTGACAATGGAATGAGCTTCGACACAAAAGCCCACATCCAAACTGGTTGTTACTGTAACTCTGTCAGAGCCGGTGGATGACAAAGGATCACCTCACACACATACGCACACTTGCTCTCCACAGACAAGAGGAAAAATGAAACACAGGCAGAAGAGATAAAACTGACAGTGAATACCATAGCTTGTTGATACCAAAATCTCCCAAGGACCTTTCAAAAGCTCATTCCCACTTCCTATCCCCAAACACTGAGCTTCAGGGGTCTGGGTGGGGGTTTGGAGGCCACGTACAGGCCAGTTGGCAGCCCAGCTTGAGGCTGAGGACAGAGAACCCCAGATTTCCCCCCAGGAAGGCTTGCCTGGGCATCCTCTCTCCTTCATCCACCCAAAAAGTGTGACCCCGAGTTGACAACCCTCCTGATCCATTCACACCAGGACAAGGCATTTCCAAGAACTGAGAAAACACTACACAAGATGAGGAGACATCATTTGTGATTTCAAGCTCCACACTCTTTATGTATCACACACATACCTATATTCCAGGCACTGTTCTAAACACTTTACAAATGTTAATTCATGTCATTAATGCAACCCTTATACCAATTCACTGAAGCTAGTACTGTTGTTATCACCCCATCAACAAAGAGGAAACTGAGGCATGCAGGGTTCGGTGATTTGCACAGCGTCATGCAATTAAGTGGTGAAGCCAGGATCTCAACCCAGACTGCCTGGCTTTAGAGTCACACACATACACGCATGTGTTTGCTAGTTGTACACAGGCTATTCGAAAACTCACATTCAGCAAAACTGTGAACTCCTGATGCAAGGATGGAGTGTCAGCGCCCATCCCGCAGAGCAAGCCCTCGGGAAATGTAACTGGATCAGGGGCTGCTGGGCTGGGTACTAGGCTAGGCGTTTTCACATCGAATTCCACGTTCTCAAACAAGGGTGCTTGTTCTCTCTCTTTCTCTCTGCCTCACGGAGCCGTGACAAGCCTCCGAGACGGATGAGGGATACTCGCAGACGCATCCCTGCCGCGCTCCGCAGACTGCTTCTGCCCCCACGCCCAGCGCCTTCACTGCCTGGCACTCTGCAGGGTCCCGTGACATGTCTTCCTTGACAGGAGGAAAGATGGGGTAATGGGAGGGCCTGTGACAAGGGAGGAATGGAGGATCTGGCCTAGGTTAGCGCTCGCAGACTCTGGGGGCTCCTGGATGGGTCACCTGCTATGTCTGACTGCAGATGCTCTGCAAACCTGGACGTATCGCTTCACTGCACTCAGCCTCTTGCCTCCTGGTGACCATTGTGCTTTTACTACAGGCACCCCCTTTTCGGGATAAGGCAAAAGTGGGTTAGAACGTTTGTGCTTTGTGAATTTAAAGCTATACTTGTCCCCATGCCAACTCAGGATGCTATCACTGTAGGTATCATGGTATTACCCTTATGCTGCCAAGTAAAGTCCAGGACCCCCTGCTAGGCCTTCAGGCATTCCCTGGCCATGCGACACTCTCACCTTTTCCACCCACTGCCCTACTATGGCCTCCTAACTGGTCACCCTGCTTCCATTTATGCTCCTCACAGTCTATTCTCAATGCAACACCATTGTGGTCCTGCTTAAATGTCAGTCAGCCTGTGCTCCTCCCCTGCTGTCATAGGCAGAACTCTCAGCTGCTCCCAAGATTCCTGTCCTTGGTGTGAGTGGGCCTGGTTTAATCAGGTGAGCCCCTTTAAAAGAGGGTCCAGGGGCCAGAGACAGGGGAGTCAGAGAGATCAGAAACAGCAGAGATGCGCTTCCAAATAGCCACATTGTAGAGAGGGCCACATGGCAGTGAAGAGCGAGTGGCCTCTGGGAACTGAGAATGACTCCAGGCTAATAGCCAGCAAGAAAGTGGGGATCTCAATCCTACAACTACAAAGGACTGAATTCGGCCAACAGTCAGTGAGCTTGGAAAAGGATCCCAGGTCTCAGATCAGACTGCAACTCTAGCTCCCACCTTGATTCAGCTGGTGAGACGCTGAGCAAGGGACCCAGGGGAAACATGGCAGACCACTGAAATTGTGAGAATATATACAGTGAGAACTAGCAGTGCAAATAAGTGAGAACAATAGCTTTGTTGTTTTAAACCACTAAGTTTGTAGTATTTGTTACTCAGCAATAGAAAGCTAGTATACACACCAGTGTTTCCTTTCTTGTTCAGAGTAAAAGAAAAGTTTGAACCTAACCTCCTATTATTTTGAGCCAGCCACACAGACCAAGCATATGTGCACCTCAGGGCCTTTGTACCTGCTGCTCCTTCTGCCTGTGTGCTTTTCCCCCAAAGATCTATAAGCTCCCTGTCTCCCCGCGAAGCCCATCCCTGTACCTACTCCACTCTGCTGACCCCAAGTGTCATTCACCTTTGCTTTGTTCTTCCCCAAGGATGCTGTGCCTGCTAATACACCATGAACTCATACATGGTTATCACCTGTCTCTCCCTGTAAGAAGGTAAACTCCATGAAGACAGGGATTGTTTTTGTCTCTTCTGCTCACTTGGTGTCTGCATCCCAGACACCAAGTAAATACCCAGTACTTACATGTTGAATGAATGAATGCACCCCCTTCAGTCCCAGTGTTCTCGGTTGTGTGGACATTCTGTACTGTTCTAGGCCCGGAGGAAGTCCCACCTTCTGCAGGAAGCCTTTTCTTCTCCAACCCCATCAAGCTCTTACCTCCTAAAGCTGTGACAGCCAGGCCACAGCATCCATCTGGCAGTTACGTATTCCCCAGAGTTTTTATATGGCCTAATAACTGCTTGCTAGTTCAGTCCTCTCCCATCCTCCTCATTTCCTCCTCCAGCCCCATCCCTGTACTAGGCAGTGGGCTTCTTGAGGACCAGGGTCAGCCCCTCACTTATTATTTTTTTAATATATAGAATATCTAGAAACTTCCAGGCCCTGATTTCAGGGATGCTTGACCAGTCCATGATTTAATGAAATCTGCAATCTGGGGAGGGTTGGGGTTGAGGGTTAAAGCCAACGTAGAGAGCTGAGCAAAGTTATTCACAAAACACCTGCTGGAAATTGGTTGAGGTCTTTGGAGGGGTGGGGGTTGGGACTGGAATGGGGGATGGAGAGTGTATCAGGGTTCTTCAGAGAAACAACCAACAGGAGAGAGAGAGAAAGAGAGAAAGAGAGAGAGAGAGATATTATAAGGAACTAGCTCACATGATTATGGAGGTCCTATGACCTGCCACCTACAAGCTGGAGCCCCAGGAAAGCCAGAGGTGTAGCTCCAGTCAAATCCTGAAGGCCTGAGACCCAGGGGAGACGATGATGTAAGCCCCAGTCTGAGTCCCAAGGCCTGAGAACCGGGAGCTCTGGTGTCCAAGGACAGGAGAAGGTGATGCCCCAGATCAAGCAGAGGGCAAATTCATCCTTCCCCCACCCTTTTGGTCTATTCAGGCCCTCAAAGGATAGGATGACACCCACCCACTTGATGAGGGTGACCTTCTTTACTCAGTATGCAGATTCAAATGCTAACCTCGCCCAGAAACACTATTGCAGACACACCCAGCAATGTTTTAGCAGCTACCTGGGCATTCCTTAGCCCAGTCAAGGTGACACATAAAATTAACACTCCCCAAACAGCACTGACAGGAAGCACATGCCTACTCTGTGTTACGTGCAGTTCCAAGAAGTAGCCACATCCAGGAGAATGAATGATAAAAGTTCTCTCTGTTCTCATTCATTCTGAGATCCCAGCTCATGTCTCCAGGTTGGGTGAGGATGTTAAGGAACTGCCTTGTTGGAAAGTGCTGTGAAATCCTCCACCATTCCCATGAGCCTCTCTTCCTGGGGGAGACCTAAAGGAGGAAGGTTAATGAGACAACTCAGAGCTCAGAAGGAAAGCTGATGGGACAACTACAGCTCCCACTGCTGCAGCTGCTCTAGGGCCTCTACCTACCTTCACCATCCCTTCTTACCACTGTCTGATCTAGATCTGCCCTCACCTTCCATGAGCACCTTTGCTGGTCTCATGCTGGCGGCATCACTTAACCCCTCAAACCTGAGGGTCTGAGCCCTGTTCACCTTGCCCTCCTAGACTGGGGTTACTGCACTTGCCCATTTACCATGGCTGCTGAGGAAGAAAGCACCAAAGAGGTGCCCTACGGGTCACCTGCCTCCCTGCCTCCATTGCATAATAACAGCTCTATGTTCTCTAATGATCAAGGTCAATCATCCCAATCGAGGTGGTGCCCTACTTCTTGCCTGCTGACCCTGGGACACAAGGAGCCTGAAGTGCCAGGTGGCAGCCAAAGCTAGTAGTTCAAAGAGATTCTTGCTGAGCCCCCTGGTGGAAATGCGCCCTCTTTGGAGATCGGGACCTTTAACCTGGCAGAGCTGAGTTGCAGGCACAGAAAGCACAGTCCAGTTTACTCATGTTGGGACTCGGGAAGTGACCACAGGTGGGTCCACAAGACCCAGTAGAAACACTGAGAGCTAGACCTTGGCCAGAACTTCGTTTATTACCTGGTCCTCCTACACCCCCCCTCTAACTAGGGGACCTTGATGACACTTTGGATCTCTGAGCGTCAATGTCAGCTCAAACTCAGTGCCCAGCTATGCATAAAACACTGGGTGTTCTCCTTTCCCCAGAGCACAATAAGGTCTCGCAGATTTGGACTTGAGGAGTCCTCACCACATATAGTCCCAGAGGTGTTTTGGGGCCCTTCTCCCTGGGGACCTGGCCTCTCCCTCAGTCACTGGGCCCTGCGTCTGAAAGCTGGCTCAGATCCAGAAACCAGGCAAGGACTCCTTACTTTTTATTGGGTGATTTCCCATAGACTCCTGATCACCTATCCTTGATTTCTTCTGCTGACACAAGTTGAGTAGTACCCCCGTTTGCTGCTCATACATTTTGCTCCTAAGTTACTACGTTCCATTAACCATCTCCCCAACTCTCTGCAGGTCAGGCCCCTGTGGCTACCACTCTGAACGTGCTGGTCACTATAATAATTGCATCCACAATAATGGCTTCTGCAGCTCATCAAATTATTGCAATTACATCCTTTAACAGCTTCTGAAAGCTAAGTACAGCCACCCAGCCTCTACTGTGCTGGGGCCCTGTTCCCGCTGCTGTCAGTAAGCCTAGTTCTGTAATGGTCCCTCCAACCACCAGCTCTGGCCTACAGAGGAGAGCCACCCCCAAACATGAAGTTCTTCTGATTATTATGTGACCAGGAGGTGGAAAACCACAGGGATGCCAAACCTGTTGGCCGACTCAATCCCAGGCCTGCCCATGCCCCATGCTTCTACCCATCCTGCCTGGTAATTGCTATTTATCTGGCGTGGGAAGGGTCCCTGGTTGACAGTTGTTGGCCAATTGGCTGATGGGTTGGATTCATGTGGATTATGTGTTGGGCTAGGGGATGTTACCCACGAAGGGTAATACTGACTTGACCGCTCAAAGGGCCTCCCCCAGTGGGCAGTGTGTTCGTTTCCTGTAGTCACTACAACAAATAAACAGCCTGGCTTAAAACAACACACATTTATTCTCTCACTGTCCTGGAGGCCAGAAATCAGAAGTCAGTTTCACAGGCCAAAATCAAGGTATTGACAGGACTCTGCTGCCCATGGAGACTCCGGAGAAGATCTGTTCCCTGCCTCTTCTAGTCCTGGGTGGCTGCCAGCATACCTCGGATTGTGGTCATAGCCCTCCAATCCTCAAAGTTAGCATCTTCAAATTTCTCTCTGTTCCATCTTTCCATTACGTCTTTCCCCTCTGTGTCTGTATGGTCTCCCTCTGCCCCCGCTTATAAGGATATTTGTGAGTGCATTTAGGGCCCACTTGAATAATCTAGGATAATCTCCCTGTTTAAATATTCTTAATTTAATCATGTCTGCAAAGATGCATTTTCAAAGTAAGGTAATATTTATAGGTTCCAGGGATTAGAACCTCATATCTTTGGGGCCAAGATTCAGCCTACTGTAGACAGTGTCTTAACCCACAGAACTGCCCCACTATCACACCCCAAATAGCATTTGGCTGAAGTTCTCACAGGCAGCTCTGACAGATTCATCTCCAGAAGCAGTGGTTCCAACTCTGGCTGCATATGAGAATTGCCTAGGGAGTTTTATAAAAATACCTTGCTCAGACTATATCAAATTTAAAAATTTCTACATAGCCAAGAAAGCCATCAACAAAACAAAAAGGCAACCTACTGAATGAGAGAAGATGCTTGCAAATCATAGATATGATAAGGAGTTAATATTCAAAATATATAAAGAACTCATACAACTCAATAACAAAAAAAAACAATCTAATTTAAAAAGTGGGCAGAGGACCTGAAGACATTTTTCCATAGAAGACATACACAGGTCCAATAAGCACATGAAAAGATTCTCAACATCACTCATCATCAGGGACATGCAAATCAAAACCACAAACAGATATCACCTTACCAGTCAAAATGGCTATCACCAAAAAGAAAAGAAATAACAAGTGTTGGTGAGGATGTGGAAAAAAGGGAACCCCAGTGCACTGTTGGTAGGAATATAAATTGGTGCAGCCACTATGGAAAACAGTATGAAGGTTCCTCAAAAAATTATAAATAGAACTACCCTTGATCCAGCAATTCCACTACAGGTTATCTATCCCAGGAAAAGAAAATACTAATTGGAAAAGATGCACCCCTCTGTTCATTGCCCTTTTATTCACATTGGCCAAGATATGAAAGCACCATAAGTGTCTATCAAGGGGTGAATGGGTGAAGATACTACTCAGAAAAAAAGAATGAAGTCCTGCCATTTGTGACACCATGGATGGGCCTTGAGGGTATTGTGCCGAGTGAAATAAATCAGACAGGGAAAGACAAATGCCCCACGGTTTCACTTATATGTGGAATCTAAAAACAAAACAAAGCAAAACACAGACTCATGCTACAGAGAACAGATTGGTGGTTGCAGAGGGAACAAGGGTTGGAGAGAGGGAGGGAAATGGGTGAACGGGATCCAGAAGTAGAAACCTCCAGTTATAAAACAAGGAAGTCACGGGGATGTAACAGCATGGGGAAGAGCGTCAATAACATTGTATTAATCTTGGTGACTAGACTTATTATGGGGACCATTTCACAATATGTACAAATGTCAAATCGCCATGCTGTACACCTGAAGCTAATATGACAGTGTCTGTCAATTATACCTCAACTGAAAAAAAAAAGAGCTCCACACAGAAGAAAGCGTGTAAGTGAAAACCCTGAAGGAGGGAGCTGGAGGTGGGAGTTATTGGAAAGAGGGCTATGTGGCTAAGCGTGGCCCAAGCCCAATAGCAAAGGCCACACAGCCCAAGGGGGGCTTTGCTTACAGGCCATGAGGAGGAGGAGGAAGCATTTTATCCTAAGAGCACTGGAAAAGCCTGAGGGAATTTACAGGGTTCTCTCCCTGAAAAGGCTTAGTATGGCTGCTCATGGAAGATGTTGGCCAATTGGCTGATGGGTTGGATTCATGTGGATTATGTGTTGGGCTAGGGGATGTTACCCACGAAGGGTAACACTGACTTGACAGCTCAAAGGGCCTCCCCCAGTGGGCAGTGTGTTCGTTTCCTGTAGTCACTACAACAGATAAACAGCCTGGCTTAAAAACAACATACATTTATTCTCTCACTGTCCTGGAGGCCAGTGGGATAAAAGAGGGAGTGAGGTCAGGAGGCTGCTGAAGTAGTTCCAGGGAGTAATGACGGTACTGTGGGCCAGAGAGGGGTCGTGGAAGAGAGAGAGAAGCAGATGGACTCAAGATATAGACACACCCGGACACAGAACATATTCCCGTTGGTGACAGATTCAAGGAGGGCCAGTGGGGAAGGTGTCATTGAGCAGAAAAAAATGACAAGTTTCTTCTAGTCTGAACACTGAATGGTGATCTAGGGAGCGCTGAAGAAATCAGAATTGGAGAAAAGACAGAGAATTTGTTTTTGGATATGTTAAGTTTGAGCTGTCTGTGACTCATATAAACAGAGAGGTAGGAGGTTTGCTGTGTAAGCCCAGGACTGGGAAAAGAGTTCTTGGTTGGGAAAAAAAACTGGGACTCTTTGGAATATGCAGTAGTGTGCTGGCACTGGCTCACTCAGGTTTGTGAGAGATGATCATTAATTTTTCATTAATTCTGTGAGCCAGTTGTGAAGCACAGCCGTTATTAAAAATAAAATTGTGGAAACATGACTTAAATAAATTATGTTCTTTAAAAATACCTTGCTCAGGCCCTCACCCCCAAAGATTCTGATGCTATTGTCTGAGGCGGAGCCTGGGTAGGGGTACGTTAAAACTCCCCGGTGATTCTAACGTGCAGCCAGGTTGGAGAACCACAGCACGTAGGGCCTCCGGCTCTGGGAGGCGGCCTGAGGTCACCTTTCAGCAGCCTGAACTCAGCCTCGCTCCCGACTAGCCAACAGACCAGGAATCCCAGAGGCCTTCCTCCGAAGAGTGGTGAAGGGTCCAAGCTGACAGGTGGGGGCTGAGCAGAAGGGCTCAGACAGCTTATTCTTTTCCAATCTGGCTTCCTGGAGCCCTCCACCTGCCCCTCTTCTCAGAACTGGCCTGGAATCTTGATTCTCCCAACAGAGATCTAATTTGTACACTTCTAATAAGAAGGAAATAAAAAGGAGACAATTTTTTATTTCCAGTGGGAGACCCAGGGACAGAATTATCGAGCACAATGACTGGTAAATTCATCATGTTCTATCCAGGAAAGGAGAGTTTCACAGATCCCTGATTATACACACACTGGCCCTGTCCCACTCCGGCTCCTTCCCCACATTTTGCACTCACAAAAATGCTTGTGCAAACTCACACCGGCTGCCTGTCATTTGGGAGAAGAGACGTGCAAGAGATGAAGCTGGCAGCAGAGGAAGACTGTTTACACAAGCCGATTGTTCTATACCACGCCCGTTAATAGGGAGCATTTCTCAGTCTCCAAGGGCAGGGCAGGGCCAGAGCCCAGAGGGTCATCCAACTATCTGAACAGTCCCGAGGCCACGTCACAGGTTTCTGACAACAGGACCAATTTCGTATTGAGAGCTCAAAAGTGACCTCTGGGCCTTACCAGCTGAAAGAGGCAACGGGCTGCCTTTTGGAGCCAGAAGACACTTTCTGAAAGGTGGAGTGCTCACACTGGGATCAGCCTCCTGCTTTAAGGGTGTTTATTCGGTCTCAGACCCTAGAAGTCAGAGCCTGCGGGGTTCAGAGGTTAAGAGCATGGCTGTGTTGCACACCCCACTCTTGACCTTCACCCACATGTCCAGACTCCCATCAGCCCCAATGTGCTCATGTCAACTATACAAGGAGGAAGGCAGGTCTGCAGGCAGGGCTCTGATGAGCCCTGGACTGGGAAACTGGACTTCTATTCTCAAGACAACTGTGTGGCCTGAAACAAGTTATTTCACCCATCTGGGACTCAGATTCTTCATCTGCAAGATGAAGGGGGTGGGACTCTGCAGGATACCTAAGTCCCTCCCTGAGCTGAGGTTTGGTCAAGCAACTTTCTTACTTTTCTGTTGTTTCCTACATACCACTGAGTTAGCTTTTCAGAGTTCTGGTACTTCACTAACTCAACTCTGTTAGCTACCATCAGCAGACTGTTGCTTACCAGTCACAAAGCCCCAGGGACACACAAAATTAAACAGTTCTAGCTCACGTGTGCAGTGGCTGGTGTAAGCTGTCCCCTCAGGCACCTGTAGATCTGCTGGGGGCTCCCTCTGGAATGCTTGGCTGGGGCCCCTTAGCTGGGGCAGCTCTGCCCTCGGCTTCCCATGTCTCTCACCCTCCTCCTTTCGTCAGCCAGCAGGCTAGCCCAGGCGTGTTCTTTCCAGGAGAAGAGCAAGAGGGCCAACAGAAGCGGGCAACATCTCTTGGGGCCTAGGGTAGAAAATAGTCACTTCTGCCTGATTCTATTGGCTAAAGCAAGTCACATGACTAATCCCAGCTTCAAGAAATAAAGAAATAAAATCCATAAAGTCACATGGTAAAAGATATGAAAAAAGAGGGAGGAAAAAATAGGGGCCATTAATGCAATCTACCACAGCCTCTTTAGGACTGGAGACATTCCATCTAAGCCAGGCCAACAGTCCATTCTGAACCTGAAGGAGTTCGGTGGAATCAGCCATTCCTCACACACAGGGCTCTCCAATCTCCAGCACCCGATGGTAGAGCCTAGGAGAGAATCTGCTATCTTGCTCCAATCCCAAATCCCATAACCTCTGGACCGCCTGGGAGCTGGGTCCAGGGCAAGAAGGGTCACCTCATGAACCAGTGAAGCAGAGCAACAGCCCCTGCACAGACTGGGCCCTGGGTAGGCTCAGGGTACCTGACTTACTTGGAACTGAGGAAAAGGAAGAGCCAGAAGGGGAGGGGAGGCATAGTCTCCCGCGGGGGTGGGCTGCAAAGCTCACAAAACACTTCGGTGGCTTAGTGGAAAGGGCCAAGGCTTGGCCTTAGCATCAGAAAATCTAACTTCCAATCTTGGTTCTGACGCTAAGCAGCCAGGACCTCAGGTAAGTCACTCAGCCTCTCTAGGGCCTGTTTCCATAGCTAGGAAATGAAGATGATAATAGACCACTTATAGGCTTGGCTGTTTACATGAAAAGGGCTTTACCAAATGCCACTAAATATCCTTTGAAATTGTGGGACACCCACCACCTGTGGCCCCAGGCATCATTGTTCACCCTGCTCTGGAACAGGAGTGACATTTCCCATCCCCTCCGAGATACTGCTGGTCCTTGTTTGTATACAGCTTTCAGGCCTAGTGTGGCTGCCCCTGTTTCAAGCCTCCACAAAACCCCTGTACATTCACTGGTCCCATTGCAAATGTGTAATTGCTGGCTCTGATTTCCTACCTCTCTGGCTGCCTGCCTGCAAGACTGTGGCCCTAGCTGCTCTACACCCTTGGCTGCTTTAGATTTGCCATCAGCATCTCTTGGCTTGACTCTTCTGGTCTGTCCCAGCAGGGTGGCCTTGCACGCCCACATTAAAGGTCAGCTCTTGGACGTATTAATGGCTGAACAGCTGGAAAAAGCCTCAGAAGCAGATTTCCCTTTCTTTAGTTACTAAATCATTCTTCTACCCATCGACACCCAAGTGAGATCCAGGCCCTAAAACAGGCTGTTCCCTGTCCCCTTAGACAATAGCATCTTTTAAAATGTCATCTGGACTCATCTCCCTGAGTGATCCCCGTCTCCTCGAGATGACACACCCCAAATCCATTCCGTTGGCCTTGTTGAGTGACAGTGCTCACACCTGGGGGCCTCAGGAAAAGACAGGGATGTGAGGGCAGCAGGGGTCTCCCACCCACCTTTTCTCAGCCTCACAGGCAGCACCTGGTGCTCACAGCTCCCCGCTGGCATTCTCAGACCTGCAGGGTGAGGCCAGGGAGAATGGTGAGAGAAAGTCCTGTGACTCAGTGAGTGTCTGATGGGGCCAGAGCAGTGAGAGAGAAGGAGGCCACTGCTCCGCTGGCCGGGCCACCTGACCGACCCAACCCAAAGGTGGGCACCTGCCCTCGGGCGGCCTCTCAGACTCAGGAGAGCCTCTCTCACCTCAGGGAACCACCAACCTGGGGGGTAAGGTCCTGAACACCCACGAACCACAGATGAAATGCTTCTGCCCTCCAGTTGACCAATATGTACTGAACCCCTTCCATGTGACAAGGAGATGTGGGATAGCACAACAGTGAATAAAACAGACAGGGCCCCTGCCCTCACAGAACTCATTCATGGGCAACACCGATCGTATACAGCCGAAGCCAGCAATTACTGAAATGATTCCAGACTGGAAAATTCTGGTCCAGGAAATAAATACAGTGCTGTGATAGAGTCTGCTAGAGCACAGGCCTCTTCCTGATACATGGAGGAAGTGGTATTTAGGCAGAGACCTGAAGGATACGGAGCAGGAAGAAGAGCAGGCAGGGGACCTACATGTGCAAAGGCCCTGAGGCAGCCAGTGCTATGTGTGTACTAGGAAGTAGAAGAGCCATGTGACTAGAGCAGAATGACAGAAGAGGAGGGCAGGAAGAGCTGAGGAGGCAGGCAGGGCCAGCTCACATAAGGTGGGAGGTCAGAGAAGAGGCTGGGTTTCTTTCAACTCAGAGGATTTTAAGCAGGGGGGCTGACATGGTTAATGTTTTATGAAGATCTCTCCAGTAGTGAAGGAAAAATGCAGGTAAACTTTAAATTAGAGCAGAGGAGGTTTAGGGTAGCCTGAAAAGAAGGCTTTCTGATAAACAGGACCATCTGGAAAGGGCCTTGCTAGAAATTTCTACTTATATGCAAGAACTGAAAAATAAGATGGAATCATCTATTTAAAATGGTTTATAATTGTCTTACCTTGGAACAATAGTCTAATTCTGGTCCCTACATGAGTTGTACCTCAGCTGAGATTTTCGATTTTATTAAGCAGAGAAAATATCTACCTGTTCTGCCTTTTTTCATTGAAGAAGACAGTAAATTTTGAAAACTTTGAAATTACTATAGGCCCAATTTTCAAATAAACTAGCAGAGACGTGGTGAGAAGTTTCCTGTGACCATGATCTGTGGGAAATACAAAGTTCTTTTTGTGAAGGTAGCCCCTGTCTTCAAGAAGCAATCTAGCACTGGAATTTCAACTCAAGACAAACAACAGAAGGAATATCATAAGGTTGTACATGAGAACTCACTACGTGGATTTTTTTTTTAAATGTCCAGAACTGTTTTGGAAGTGGGCAGAAATCATGCCTGGCCACACCTAGACAGAAGAGTTTCAGGCATGGCTGGTTCAGATAAGGGCTTTAGAGCCCCATGGGCATCGGGAAGGCGCTCCTGGGGGGGAAAGGCTGCACCAAAGCCCAACAATGGGAAGTGCAGGGTGTGTGTGGACTAATCCTGGACACGCTCCTGCCTAATCACTGACTGTCACAAACACATCCCGAACACATGGATTAGCATAAGCAGTGTCCAATCTGCGGTTTGTGACACCTGAAGCTTTTACAATTTTTGTGCCCTCTGCAAGGAGAGCACAAAATAGGTAATATAAAATTAGGTATGAAAGGGCACATTTATTTTGAATAAGATAAGAAATAATAACAAGTCATTGTTGGAGCCTTGGAGATTCAGGTCCTTTTCTACCAAGATCTTTTTGGGTAATTTACCAGAAATGCTTCCAAAGAAATTGTCTCTGCTGAGAACGCTCTGCAACCACAGTACCTGCTGGAGTACTAGGTAAATTCCAGGGAAATCTTACCCTGAGCACAAGCAAACCGGCGACTTACTTGAATTTAAGTCTGGTGAACAGAAGGAGCCGTGCCTGTGAGCAGGCCCTGGGGAGGCCCTCATGCCCCACTGGCCATCGAAACATACGACAGTTGCTGACGTGACAAGGCACACGAACACCTCCAATCATTTATGCATTTATGTTGTGAGTAGGTCCTTCACAGGAACCCCAGCTGAGCCCCGCAGTGAGGCCCGTGGCTCATCCATTTGCAGGAGCTGTGCCCTTGTGTGACTGTCACCCAAGCTAGAAAATTCAGCTAGCCTGGTGGGTACAACATATGAGTTCACTGAGCACCCTCAGCTGCCAGTAGATCAGCAGTGGCTCATGCCTGGCAGGATCGAGGTCCTCATGCATCCAGCTCTGCCACTCCCATAGTCCCGTATGTGCTCCACAAACTGGGCTCCAGATCTGTAGGAGGACCCTTTGGGCGCCCCAGTCATGGCTGACACGCTACCGCTTCCACAGGTGTGACCCCCAGTGCAGAGCAGAGCTGGGGGAGGATGTAAGAGGTTTCCCCCTAGTTAAAAACACTACCACCCTGAAGTTACCATCAAAACTACTGTGTCATAGACTGTGTACTACTCCAGAAAGGATCTCAGAGGTCATTCAGTACAATGGGTTGCCAATAATTAGTCACCTTTTCTCCAAAAGAACTCTTCTCTAGAAGGCCAAACAAGCAGAGCAGAGGAGTCCCTCCACACACTTACCTTCTTCTTCTAAAGTACATTAAGTCTGGCACCAAGTTGCTACACTTCCTGGTAGCCAAGGAGTCCAGTATCAATAGTAGCCCGGCACTGGAGCCCCTTCTCCCGCATCCCTGGAGTCACTGGGGAGGGGGCGGTGCCCTCAGTTCCCTCATCTATTATTGCTCATCTACTGCTCCTCCCCCACCCTCTTTTGTCTCCCAGATCCTACTGTTCAGGAAGATGCAAATATACTCCGTTTGTGATTCACTCACCAAGACATACTTGACCATAGAGCCCCAGCCATGGTTATTCCGAAGGCCGGAGCTTTGGCCTCCAAAAACACAGCAGCCAACCTCCGGCCACCAATACCTCAGCAGGCAAGACACAGGCCTCCAGCCCTGCCCGGCCCCTGCCAACTCCTCTCTCCCAGGAAGCAGCACTGTGAGCCCCGGCTCTCCCTGCTCCCCTCCAACACTACCCACCTCCAACCGGGGTGGTCCTCCCCAGGCATGACTCTTGTCCCAAATTTCAAATGCTGTGAACAAACCATAGGGCAAGGAGGCCAGGATTCCCGAGGATGGGGAAGAAAGTCACCCCATTCTTTGGAATCTCTCATGAGAGCCACAAGAAAACAAGAACTAATAGATTAGTTAATACATCAGTGGGCTATCCCACTACACAAATGAGATTTTTTTAAAAAGCAGGGCTTTTCTGGCAAAGAGAGCCAGTGCCCTATGCCCCCATTCTCCATCCCTGTGATCCCTCGCAGTCAGTGGTTGGAGAACTACAGTGCTCCACCACCCCACTGCCGTTGCCACACTTTGGGAAACTGGAGCGGTTTGCCCAAACCAGCCCCCTAGTCAGACCCTGAGGCAAGCAGGAGGCCACCTTCAGTCCCACTAAGATGTCTTTTAACAGCAGCTCCCACATCCCAGCAGAAGCCCCGTCCCCCTCAGCGGGTCCCTGACACAGCCCCAAGGGCTGTCAAAGGAGCAAAAAGAAAGAAACAGCAGGATTCAGAAGCTGCTCCTCAGTAGCCACCACAGAGAAGAGCCTCCTCTACCCTATAAAGGATAAATATAATTATATTTTTACCCTATAAAAATGTGTATGTTTGGGGTTTTGTGGGGGTTTTCTGTTTGGTTTTGGTTTTGGCTTTCATCTGCTCAGGGTCTGAGGCTTTCAGTTCCAAGCCTGCTGACTAACTGGAGGAGATCAACGCCAGAGGGGGACGTGCTCTCTGCCTCGGCTCACCTGGGAGAGATCAGATTGAAGGGTGTGCAAGACACTCCAGGAATCTGCCAAGGAGAAACCCTCTTCTATAAGCGGACAGAAATGCCACCAACGACTGGAACACATTTATTCAAAGTGAAACATTGCTCCTGGAGGAGGGCGAGGAAACTTTATCCAGAGACCAATACAATCAAATGCTGGCAGGAGCTGTAGTATCTGAAAAATGGCTGGTGGGATGCCTAGAATTCTTAATACAAATTCCCGGAAGTCTGAAGGCATCTGGTGAACAGGTATGAATTTACAAGGAAATAAATATTTTGCTTTAGATAAAATTGAATTGTGAGGAAGCTTTCATGTGGTGAAAGAGCATTAGTCAGGACAGTCTATGATATGCTGCCATAACAAATAAATCCTTAAATATTGATAAGATTAATCTTAATCCTAAAGGTTGGATGTAACAGATATTTAATTCTCATTCACAAAATGTCTGCCACATGTCAGGAGGCCCTTCTCCTTGCAGCTATGTCACATAGCCTTCAAGATAAGGGAAAAGAGAGATGAAAAAAGGCACATGCATCTTAACTGCTGCCACGTGGAAATGGCTCCCATCTCTTCCACTCTCAGTCCCTTGGAAAGAACCAGGTCACGGCCCAGTGCAGTTTCAAGGGAAGCTCACATATGTAGGAAGCACAGGGACACTTGATGAGCAATAACTCTCTCAGCCACATTGAACTCCCAGCTCTCTGCTCAAATGCCTGATCTTTTTCCTAAGGTGCTGAGCTCCCTACCCCAAACACACCCCTCATTTCCCTTTTGGTAGAGCTGTTGTCAAACGCGGACAAAGCACATGTCCTGGCAGGCTTGTCTCAGGCCAGGTTTCACAAAAGCATGGGCCAGAGAGCTATGAAAACACAGGAGGGCTTCTGCTTACTTGAGCTCCCTCATGGCAACAACACCTCCAAATAGGACCGGAAATTGTGAATCATGATAGTTTGTCCACCCAACAAATGTTTATGGAGTGCTCACTCTGTTCCATGCATTATGCTCCAGGCTGAAGGGACAACAATGACTCAAGTAGACACGGTTCCTGCTCTCAGAGACCATAGTCTAGGGGAGACCGGTTGATTTACTTCACAAATATTTAACTGCAGCTAATGTGAGGGCTGTGAAGGAAGAGAATCAGAAGCCAGGGCAGAATAGAAGAGGGCCCAATCTTACCCAGTGACACATAGTAGGGGCTCAACCACTATTTCCTGAATGAATGAACAATCCAGCTAGAGAGATAGAATTTAGGTATTTCAAAACCAAAACTTTATATCTGATTTATTGACAGCTATATCCCTAGCACCCAGAACAGATATCTGTTGAATGAATGAATGACCTTCTGAGCTAGAAAGGGAAATTTAGATGCCCTCATTTTACAAGTAGAGAAACAGAGGACCAGAGATAGCAAAGACCTTCCCACAGTTTCACAGCTCAAACAGTGGGGCTGGGCTCCCAGTGCCAATAAGTGAAGTCATCTGTAAAAAAAAACATTCCCCTGTCCCTTTTTTTGGAGGAAAACACACACAGGTATTGATTTTTTCCAGAAGCAGCTGCCCAAAGAATTTATGTCTCTATGACTGTATTTATTTGTTGATTCCCTGCCCTGCTCCAAAAAGAACTGGAGGCAGTTTGCCCACTGCAGCTCATGTCAGTGTTGTATTTTCCAAACTCACAAAGTAAAAACAACCTGTTCAGAAGGAGGGCAGATAGCACCTCAAACAGAACCAACTTCCTTGGCCAAAGCAGAAAAGCTCCAACAGAGAGGGTTTTCTCTGCCATCAAATTACCAAAATTAGTGACTAAGAGGAAGAGCAGATGTGGAAGATTTCAGTTTTGCTGAAGGGTTTGGCACAATGTCTCAAGGAACTGAATTTGCAAGATTCTTATGTAAGAACAGTGTCACGTGTAATAAGAGTCTGGCTGCAGGACCACAGTCGGGGATAATGCTGACAGCCAGACCCACCAAGTAATGTCGTGGTCATTGACACAAATCTTATCCCCCTTCTCATCTTCAAGGAACAGCAGATGGCTTTGAGGAAGCTGCATCCACAGTGACAACAATAAAACACCATGTATTTCTATACAGCCCTTAACTGTCTAACGCCCTTTCAGCCACACGGTCTTCTCTGATCCTCACGATCAAAAGCAGAGCCTCCAAACAGTTAAGTGATCTCCCAAGTTCATGGAGCAAGGGAGCAACTGAAGCTCAACTCTAAGGGCCATGGCTGCCCACCCACTCGTGGCCGTGATAAGCACTGAGGGAGTGCACCACTGTGGAGGGGCGCTGAACCCTCTCAGGACACAAGGGCACTGTACTTCCTAATGCCCTCAAGGTGCTGTCTGTTACCCTGCTAGGTCATCATTCCCCCTAACGGGCAGGTTCTCAATGTTCATTTCTTACAAGGGTCGGGGTAGATGAAAGGTAAGAGAGGAAGAGAGTACAGAGGAGCATCTATGATTCTAATCACAGATGCTTCTCTTAAGAGCCTGAGATGTCCCATGAGCAATGCCCCTTCCATGAGTCTCAGGAAATAGGTGCAGTCATATCCCAAACCCAGCTCTTATAGTTCTCCCCTAAAACCTGCCTCTCACGCATTGTTTCTCACATGACCAATGCCACCCCCCAATTTTATGAACCAGAAACCTCATGTCATCTTTGATACCTCCCTTTCTGTCAACCCCCCCAACCAGTCCATTGCTAAGTCCATCTGACCCAAAACACTATCAAAATACCCCTTCCTTGCCCCATTGCACCCCCACCACCTCAGTCTAGGCAATCACCAAGTTCTGCCTGAGATGATTCCAGTGCTTTCCTATTGCTATCCTCATTTCCCCTCCTGCTCCCACCAATCTACCCTGCACACAAGCCAGAGCGAGCACTTGAAAATGCAAATTCGGACACACCACTCCTGGGCTTGACATGATTGTATAGCTCTCATTTCATGAAATCTGTAACATGGCCAAAAAAGGCCCAGCGTGCTCTGGCCCCTGCCTGCCTCTCTGGCCTGCCCACTGCAACCTTACCTCTTCACTCCCAGGCCTGCAGACACACCAGCCACACACACACACACACACACACACACACACACACTGCTCCCTGCTGAGGTTACACTGTTCCAGCCTAAGGTCTCCACATGTACTGTTGCCACCATTCTCTGTCCCCACCTACTTCCACCAACCAGAGTCTTAGTTATCCTTCAAAACACAGCTTAAATGCCAAGTTCCGAGGAAGCCGGCCTCCCTCAGCCCCCGCAGCTGGTCAGATCCTCTGACAGAAACTGTCACAGAATCACATGCTTAGCTTTTGCAGCACCTGTCACAGTTTAAATGAATTAATACTCCATGACAGTGGTCATTCATTCATTCATGACTTATTGCTAGTGAGAGGAACATCCCCTGGCATGTAATCAGAACTCAATAGATGTTCACTGGGAAAAAATGTAATGAATGAAGCATGGACACAGGAATTGGGGAAACTGAGTCTCACTGGGCTGAAAGACCTTGACAAGGGATGTGAAATCTCCCAGGGTTGGTCAGACAGTGGGTATCACCAACCTCTGGAGACAGAGCTGGAGAATATGCCCTCTTGAGATGAAGGAAGAGGGCTGAAAAGTTAAGAGAAGGAAACTCCAAACACACACAGCATCAGACCTAGTGGTGAGAAGAGCTGGCAGGGGAGGGCCCAGCTCTCCAACTCCTCTCAATCACCCACTCAGTAAGACTGGGGAGACTGGGGAAGTGGCAGAAGTTGGAACATTCAAGAAAGTAAAACAGCAGCGTTGGGCCTACAGTGGCATGAAGGAAAAGGCAGGCAGGGAGGCGAGCTGGTGGAGCTCCCTGAAGCATCGTCTGCTTATTAAACATTTTCTAAGGGCCTGCCATGTTTCTGCCTGAATCTCTGGATGAAAAGCACAGTCTGACCTTAGGGAGCTCCGTGTCTAGAGAGGAAACAGGGCTATTAACATTTCTTTGCAATTTAGTGTTTTGGTGCTAGAATTAAGGTATGCCCATGGTGTTGTGGGAACACAGAGGAAGGGCAATTGACCTCCGGAACCAGCTGGGGAAGGGACTGCCACTGAGGGTGCATCTGACCAGGCAAAACCGTGCACCCCATTCTCAGCACACTCCCACCACAGCCTGGGCAGCCCCTGTTGTCCTGCAGTGGCATGTGGAAACAAAACACCCAGAAGAGCAACGACTGTCCTCAAGGTGGCCCTTCAAGCAGCCAAACCAAGACCGGAACACTGGTGCCTCCTCTTCACATCTAGAGAGGTAAAGGAGAAGTAGAAATGCCACCTGGAGGTAAAAAAACTGAGGGTGGAAGTCAAAGGGACAGCAAGTTGGGGGACATGAAGGCAGCTGGTCCAGAGATTACCAGATGCTACACTGGGTTGCACAGAGTCCCCCCAGAGTTCATGTCCCCCAGCAACCTCAGAGTGTGACCTTACTTGGAAATAGGTTCTTTGCAGATGTAATCAAGATAAGATGCAGTTGTACTTGGTTAGATGGGCCTGAATCCAATGGTAGCGCCCTCATGAGGAAACATACAGGGAGAAGAATGCCGTGTGGTGATGGAGGCAGACAGCGAGTGACCCACCTAGCAGCCGAGGGGTGCCAGGGGTGGCCTGCCCCCAGTGGAAGCTGGGAAATGGCAACATAGGCCTTTCCCCTAGAGCCTCCAGAGGCAGCATGGCCCTGCCAGCACCTTGATTTCAGGTTCCTGGCCTCCAGAACCGCGAGAGAATAAATTCCTGTTATGGTGGTTTGTAGAGCAGCCCTGCGAAATGAGCACAGGGCTTACAGGACCAAATACATAAAGGCACTGGGCGAACGGGCCTGGTATCTGATGTGGGCCCCACAGTGGGCCCCGCTGCAGAGGGGCTCCGGGGTGCCCCTGCCAGACCCACACACTCAGACCTCACACCATCACGTTCTGAGCAGCGCCGTCTTTTGGGTGATGAGGGAAGCTTCTGGGGAGAAAAGGAGAGAAACGAAAACAGTGCTTTTTCTTTTGTTCACCCTTTGACAAGAGACAAGGGAACCTTTGCTAAAGGTTTTCATGAAGACCACAAATGAAATTCACTGCACTGTATCTAGCAAGCCCATTATACCGAGTCATTCAACAGCCCCTGGCCTCCCACCCTCACTGGTCTTCACTGACACAAGGCAGATGTGGGCACAGGGAGGTTGGTGAACCCAGCAGGACCTCAAGCTGGTGAAGATACCCTCATTCAAGAGTGGCTTGGTGAGACCTCCAGACACAAGAAGATAACGTATGTACTCAGGCACAAACACACTGCGAGGCCAGCCAGCTACTGAAGACAGAAAACAAAGGAAGGTTGGGAAGGACACTGGCTCTTATGTTAAAACATGGGCCATATACAGAGGGCTGCCTCTCTGCTAAGCCCTGATCCCCTGCATCTGTGCGCTGCTATTTGCATAAGTAAATGGCAGCTCATTAAGAACACATTAGTAGCTCTGTAACCATGTAAGGAAAGCAACCTATTGAACCCTAAACAACTGGGGATGTCTCTGATTCAGTTTTGTAGGCTTGGAGGCATGAGGCAGAGTATTATCTGCCATCTGCCTGTCCAGCTAGAAAAGAAAGAATAGGCCTTTATGGAGACACAGAAGAGACTTACTAAATATTTGTTGAAGGATGAATGATGGTGGGCCAGGTTTACAAAGGGCAAATCTTAACTAAAAATAGAGAAATGTTTGGACTACACCAGTCTGGGGAGGCATCTCTCCTGTGTATAGCCACCCACCCACTGAAGGCTTGAGGATGGTGGCTGCAAATCAAAGTTGTGCATCAAATCGCCTATTAGCTTCTCCAACATATTGCTATATGATGACTGATTCGGGAGGCCACAGACAGGGACCAGGACTCTGTGAAGTTTTTAAATGTTTCCTGGGGATTCTTATTTGCTGCCCTGTTTGAGAACCACTCCCCTTGCATCTTCCTACTCACAGCTGCTGCTCCATGGAAATGCAACATCAGCACAATCCAGGAACTTGTTAGAAATGCAGTCTCAGGCCCTGCAAAGACCTGCCGAGTCAGAACCTGCATGTTAACAAGCAGGGTTGCTTGGCACACAGGGTTTGAGGAGCACCGTGTAAGCTGGGTGGGCCCTCTGACAGCTGAGCAGTGTCCTGTCTGACTGCTAGCAGGGGGGCCTGATCCCCAGTGCGTGGTGCTCTGGTCACAGCCTCAAGTCTCCACATCCCCCTCCTGCAGGGCATCGTGCTTGTACCCAGTGGCCTGCCTCAGAGCTCCTTGTCCAGAGGAGAGTCCCAGTTATCACAATGCTGGGACACATTCGAGCCCATGACAGACCTAAGCGCTCCCTGTCTTTTACCGCATGTAGACCCAGGACAAGGGCTGCCTTCAGAAGCACCGACTGGAAGTCTGGGAATAGCAGGGGCTTGGGCTCATTTCTCTGCTGTGGGGGGTGTCCCTGCCACTGGGATGAAAGGATCTGGAAACCCCAGGTCAGCGAATCCCAGGCTGGCCTGGGCCCAGGCCGGCAGCCACCAAGGGTGGCCTCTCTTCAGCCCCAGACCCTCAGGGAGGCAGGCAGGCTGGAGAGCATTTTGTACCTGTCTCCAGTGCCCTC
This sequence comes from Manis pentadactyla, assembly GCF_030020395.1. Taxonomy (NCBI): domain Eukaryota; kingdom Metazoa; phylum Chordata; class Mammalia; order Pholidota; family Manidae; genus Manis; species Manis pentadactyla. The sequence goes on along the minus strand of NC_080027.1, from coordinate 109,420,396 downwards.
AGGAGCTGCCAATGGTTTTATTATTCCAGAAGTGACCAACCTAATGACTTCTGGCACAGTCCAACGAGGCAGGCCCGTCTGCCAGGAAAACTGCCCTCCTCCTCTTCACGCCAGCCCTACCTCGCGCCTCCCACCACCGCCCTTAGGGAACCATAGGTTTTCTCCAGAGCCTGCCTGCCCTCCTCGCCCCAGGCGGTGCCACGCCTGCTCCTGAGGATCAGAACACCAACCAGGAGCAAGACACAAGGCAGAGGCTCCCGAAACCATGCAAGTGCCAACTGTGGGGGTATTTTTAGCCTGGATGCCTCTGGAAAGGCAGCTCGTGAAATCCCAGGAGGAGCGGGCGTTGCCTCGGTGACCCACAGTGTGCTCCGCTGCTCTGGGGACACCTGTACCTCACCCGCAGGTATCTGGCAGAGGGATCCAGGGTGCCCCCACCATCAGGCTCTGGTCCTCTCCCCAAGAAGAGGCCCCAGGGAATGGGGCCCCAAAGGCTCCAGGTTCCGGAAACCTGAGCAGACATCACAGTGGCCTCTGCCAGAGACCTGAGACTGGGCTCTCAAAGATGCCTAAGCACACAGCTAAATGCCTTAATGCATTAAAACAACTCATGTGCCTGCTTCAGCTCAGGTCTTTAAATTGTCATGAAATCTGTTTGCTGAAGATGGTTTCCTCAGCTTGTTGAGGTGTTAATTATTCATCGAGGTGATTCTGCAGGGAAGCAGGGGTCAGACAGGGGAAGGCCTCACCCGGTGCCGCCTCCTCCCTCTGCTTTTTGAAGACCTTTACGTGTTCCCTTTGAAAAGGGTGGGGGCGAGGGGCCAAGTGTTGCTCTGGAGCCCACTATTTCTAGGCAGCGGTGCTTGTCCCTCCCCTTTGAATCAGGTGCCTGGTAAGTTTCAGCCCTTAGAGTCCAGTTCATTCCCCTTGTGAAGCACCACACCTCTCAACAGTAATGACCTCGGCGCAGTGCTGACGGGCTGTTAGTTACTATACAGAGAGAAATGCTCTGCCCTGTGCATTTCCCACACCCAAGACAAGCCGGGATGAATCTTGCTGGAGCTAAGCAACCACAGGTTGGAATGTGAATCTAGCTGTCTGACCGGCTGAAGAAGTCATTACCATCCCCACTCAATTAGTTACATCCTGCTTTTGAGGTTAGCTACATGACGGCCAAAGAACGTAAGTGTATTAACAGAACAAACCACAAAATCTTCAGCGATCACATCAATTCTCTTATACTCTTCCATGATGAAAATAGCTCTACTGGATTTTTTTTCACAGTTATATAAATAATACCTGCTTATTATTTTTTTTAATGTAAATAATACAGAAAAGTATTGTGTGGGAGGGGTCAAGATCACCTGCCACCCAGATCTAACCACTGGCTGGTGTTTTGGTGATCAGTTTGCAGATACCTCATCCTTCTTACCCACAGAGCTGTGCACTTTTATAACAACGGAATTAGCTATGCACACTGGGATGTGTTTATGAGCTGATCTCACTGTCTTCTCACCCGACCTCCCTCCCACATACCCAATATCATGTCAGACAGTCTCAGAAACAAGTCCCCATGCTCCTATCTGCCTTGAGGGTGTCCTCCCCTCCTCCTGGGAACCATGTCACCACACTCCCATAGCTGGAGCCAAATGCTATTTCAGTCTCTTTTCAACATCCCAGGGAAAGTGATGCTGCAGAACCCTAAGTCACTTCTCTGCTAGAAACAGCCCAACAGCTTCCTGTCTCTAGTCAAGATAACAACAAAGGCCTTGAAGTGACTCACAGGTCCTCCATGATCTGCCCCTCTCTCTGTACCATCTCTTACCTTTTTGCACCCTCTGCTCTGGCCCTACTGGCCTCCTCTGCCACAGGGACCTTGCACCTGCCACTTCCTTGGCCTAATCCACTCTTTCTGTAGAGGTTCACAAGACTTGTTGTTCCCTCACCTCCTTCAGATCTTCATTTTAGCATCACCTTCTCGATGAGGACTTTATTTGCCGCTCCATTTAAAATTGTACAAACTTTTCCCAACTCCTTTCCTGTCCCTTTTTTTCCTCCAGACACCTACTTCAACCAATATGCCATGTATTTTACTTATTTATGATCTGTGTCACCCCACCAGGAGGTAGGCTCCATGACGATTCTGTTTGTGCCCTGCTATATCTCCAACACCAGACAGCACCAGCCACAGGTAGGTGTGCAAGAAGTATTTGTTAAACGAGTGAGAGTGTCTTCATGATTAATCAGAGGGCTGAGATAATCAACAAGTGCTTGTTCAGTAGTTGCAGGTCCCTCCTACAGCTACACTTTCAAGGTCAAATGGTTCCAAGAGCCTTGCTGTTCACAAAAACAGACACATGACTTTTATTCCTAGGGTATCTCTCTGCTCCATAGACTCTAGAAGCAACAGGTTGCTCCTCTACAGCTGAGTTAATAGTCCAGGTGCTCCAATCTGGGTTACACAAAGAATCTGAGGGGGGCCCCTGCCTCAGAGTCCTTGGAAGGGATTTGAATGGGCTTTCCCATCAGTGTCCCTTCATTGAGCCCCTCTCTCCCCCACCCTTCCCAGGGTGTGGCTCCTGTGGCTTTCTGTGAAAGCCAGCCAATCTTTCATCTCAGCCTCAACTGTGGGCTGTGGGCCGGTGGTCCTGCACAATGGGCATGCTGGACTATTGACTGACACTGTAGCTCACTATGTCCCCTCTGTTCCCTGGCTGTGAAGAGTCACCCAGAAATGTCAGCCTCCTTCCATGGGCACCGCGGAGGTGACTGCAGCAGACAGCATGAGCCTGTAGTTGGTTTGTCTCATGTTTTAGTTTGTTGTCTTTATTTTACCATTGATGATTATTGTGTATTACAGACTGTCTTCCAAAAGCTGATGACCTGGATAACAGATGTAAGGCAACAAATGTTAAGAAAATTCAACTTCTTTCCAATTGTAATCTGTTCTACAATTAACCTGTGGAAGATGACAGCAGGCGGGAATGGTTGGGGGATAGCTGATCAAGGACTCCTTGCCCCTGGTTTGAGACCTGACATATGGCCAGAGTCTGCCTATGGAAAGACACACATGTACAAAGACAGACACACACACACAGTATTCACAACCCAGATGGCTGGAACCTGAGTGCCAAGCTCTCTCTGGCAAAAGGCTGTCTGCCTCCACTCCCTACCATATCCAGGATCAGAAGCATAGGAGACTAGAAATTTCTAAATGCTGCCCTTGACCTGCTGTTGAAACAATCTCTAAAAACTAATGCATGTTCCACCTGCCACTAGGGCCAATCTAACCCATCCTTCCCATTGCTCTCCCCCTCCAGGTCTCCCTGGAGTAGGAAGGGGCAGCCCCCTCCCAAAGCCCCTACCCTCTTCTTCCAAGGAAAAGCAGCCCAGACTTGTCAACAGCAAGTTCAGGAAGGGAAGGAGACCAGGCTGCCCCACTGTGCCTGAGTCCCTGCCAGCCAACAGGCAGATGGCTCCCTCCAGCACAGGAAGGGGATGGATGGCCAAGGTGGACATCAGCTCCTTAGTCGATTCAGAAGTTGGAGGATTATCTTCTCCCAGGATGCAAGAGGATTAAATTTTTAAATCACTGATTTAGGATAAACATGAAGATGGGAACACTAGTGAAATCTGTAGTTCTACCAGTTGTAGAATTTTCTCAATGTAATTATGTCTCTTTCAACTATATAGAGTAATAGGAACTCCAGACTAGACATGCATAAAACAGCTCATTTAATACTCAGAAGCAATCTGCAAGGTACATATTATGATGCCATTTTATATGGTAAATGACTTATGTTCAGAGAGGTTAGAATCTAACAGCTGGTAAACAGTATCCCTATAACTTTTCACCTTGCATTGATCATGGATGGATGGATGGATGGATAGGCAGATGGATGGGTGTATAAATGAATGGACAGATGAAGAGCAGAAGAAAAGGCAACGAAACCACTTTACTGGTATTCCCAGGTAGCTAAACTAATGCAAGAGTGGGCTATTTGAAGAAATGAATTAGACTGATTAGTAATTAGCATTTCTGCAGTTAAGAAAAAGAAAGAGGCTGGAGGGGGAGGAGCTCCATAAGTAGAACCCATGCTTTGAAGCCAGACTGCTTAAGGTTCAAATCTCAGACCCACCATTTGCTAGCTGGATAACCTTGGGCCATTTATTTAACCTCTGTGTGCCTCCATTTCTCATCTGCAAAGTGGGGATGGTATATAGTTATGAGAATTAAATGAGTTACATTAAATAATATGTAAAGCATTTAGAATTTTGCCTAGCACCTAGCAAGTGCTCAATGAATGCTACTATGAATTCTACTATCCCCAATTTGTGGGAGAAATTGAAGTGGGGGAAGGAGATGATACTCGGCTCAGTCCAATAATGCCACTTTCAAGATTTGACTGTTGGCACCCCTTTTATTCAGTCGTGGTTCTGCAAGAACATCTGAGCCAACTCTAGCCAAATGATCTTCAGTTGTGGTGAGACTCTACATTTTGAGAAGGATCTAGATTTCTCAACTATAGCTTTTCAGATAACTTTAAAAGGTGATGAAACAAGGCAGAACCCTTGCTTCATCAGAAACCAATACACATTTATACCATTTGCTGTCCCAGGAATTCAGAGAAACTCCACAGTGATTTAAAAAAATACATGGATCTGCATAATTTTTAAACTGCTATAAATATTTGTTGCATGAATGAATGTTATCAATTATCACATTATTCAACACTCCTTATTCAAAGACCGTGATAAATCCCTCTCAGAACTCAAGGATTCTATTTCTTCTGAAGAACTTGCTAAAACAGGTCTGGAATCCCATAACAGAAACTCTTGGAGCCAGAGACATTTCAGAATTTAGAATTTTCAGATGTTCAAGAGATACTTTATGCTGCGTAATTCTCCCCGGAGGTCTGGGCTAGCACCTCATGATTAAACATCCTCAGACTTCTGCAGAGAACTGTATATGAACTGAATATTTACACTGAGTGGGACATATAAAGACTATAGGCAGGACAGCCTCTGCTCAGCTTGGGTTCTGCCACCAAATTAGTTTCTTGCAAACAAACAGAAAGGCTCTGGGCTTTCACAACTTTCTGGACATCAGAATGGCAGGCGGGGCTGTGGACCTGTAGCAAATAGCGAACTGTGTTCCCGTTTCCCAGGCTGCTGTGAAGAATTTGGTTTATTTCTCACCGATGTTTCCTGAGCAATCAGCACAAGGTGGTTCACTTGAATCATCTCATTTGGTCTCAGGTCTATAAAGGGTGAGTAGCCAGCCCAAGGTCAAGCACCAGGGAGGGCAGAGCTGATGCTTAACCAGGGCATCTGAGATCAGCTGAAGACATTTCCCAGGCAGTGGGGCATTTCCAACATGTTTCTCCTTGTTCACCTACTTTGTTGTTCCTATCTTTTAATAAAAGCTTTTGATAGTATTTTCTCTGCATTTTTTAATGAAACTGGTAGGTAGAGGTGGTGTGACCAAATTTTTTTGGACCTTCATCTCACACTTTTCACAATACAGACTTTAGATCCTTCATAAGCCGAGTTGGCACCTATCAACAGCAGCAAACGTTTATGCAGGACTCACCAAGACAATTACTAGTAAACAGAATCCTCCTGAGATTAATGCACAAAGGAAATGAAGAGGTCACTCCACAACCTCAGGTGTTTGAAGGAGGTTAAATTTGGGTTCTCTCTGCTCAATTTTGCAAATAATGGGTATCTTTTGATTTTTGCAATCTGTCACTCCCATTTGACTCCAAAATTATTTAGGGGGCACCCACCAGATACAGAGCTGTTCCTTTGGAGTTGGGGGCCATGAGGCAGATAGAGATGCAAAGGAGGGCATCCCAGACCAAAGAAGTTGCAATGGTGTGTTTGGAGAATGCAGAGTGATCTGGCAAGGCTAGATCTGAGCTCACAGGTGGAAGGAGAGGGAAATCAAAAAGCAGCAAAAAATAGTCTGGGGCTCATTTGAAGTACTCCGAATGCCATCTCAGGAATGTGCACCTTGCCCCATGGGTGCTGGGAAGCCCCCGGAGGCCACGGAACAGAGGTGCCCAAGCACACTTGAGACCTGTCTATCTTGCCCATGACCAAATCCCCAGTCCCTGGAACAGTACCTGGCACATAGTACACATTGTTGAAGGAAGGGATGAAAGAATGAATGCGCGGGTAGATTTGTGCTGGAGAATGTACTTGAATGTAGAGGATAGGGAAGGAGGAGACAGGGCCCATTAGGAATTCACAGCAGGAGTCTAGCTATGAATCGATGAGGGAAATCATTGGGGATGAGCATGTAGAGGAGAGGACGCAGCCACTCAGCAGGGACGGGAGACTCTGCAAGACTTGTCAGCCAACGGGACACGATCTCTGGAGGGCAAGAGGCCTCAAGGACACTTGGCCAAGTGTCCTAGTGAAGGAGAGAGAAGGGGGAGAGGGCTCTTTCCAATAGACTGCGTGGGAAAAGAAATCTTCAGGCTTGGAGATGCAAGGTGCTCCAGAGCCACACTGGGAATGGTATTTTCACACTCCGCTGAGCAGCTAGCGTCAGTGAGCAAGTGCCTAGTGGGCAAAGAAAGAATGTCAGTATCGCTGCCTCCTGTAGAAACCATCTCCCTATGGCTCCCTTCCCTGTCCACCATGTTATTCAGCCCCTCACCCAGGGACAGATGTACGCCAGCAGCCAGTGGGGAAGTTACAAAGCGGGAAGGGGAGCAGGGATGGGAAGGAGCTGCAGGCTCGTGGTGGCAGTGGGTAGTGCCAAGCTGGGGACTGCTGACAGCACAGAGGTATCAGGGAACAGGAGATCTGGGGAGGGACCATCGCATACAAGTGGACGCTCACAGGAGACTTTTCTGCTGCATCAGAAAGGCTAGGGCAAGTGTGACTGATGATGGATTTGATGCTTCCTAGGAAAGGGTCAGAGTGGCTCCTTTTCCCATGTATAGGTGTTAATTTTAGGTTTGGGGTCATCACCTTGGCGTTCCCTCCACCCAGTTTCAGATACTTTAAGACAGCTAGGGAGGAGCTGGGGGGGCCTCCTGGAAGGGCCTCCCCATGGCTGTGGTCTAGCCTCCAGATCCAGGTTCTGGGGCAAGAGGCTCCAGGTGGCCCACAGGAGACACCCAGCAATGCTGGCTCCTCCAGAAAGATCCATGCAAGGGTCAGCAGGTCAACCTTCCTCAGGTTCACAGAGAAAGCCCATGCTGACAAGTAGGTAACTCAACCAGAAAGAGCCCACAGGAGGTCCCCAGGGAAGGGCCCTCTTAGCAGTGACTGTTATTCATAGAACATTTCCTTCCACGTGATCAGCTCTCACAGCCATACCTGGAGATTGGAAAGGTCCACGTTTATTGAGCACTTACTATGTTCTAGGCCCTGTACTGGACATGGGGATACAAAGATGAATGTGACATGGTCCTGGCTTTTAAAGAATTCATGGCTCATTGGAGAAACAGTCATGAAACCACATAATCAGAACAAGAAAGGCCATTCTTAGGATACAAGGAGATAGATGGGGACAACAGTGAGTCAGCTAGTCCTCATGCCAACATTTTGAGGGAGGCACTGTTAGCCCATTTTACAGATGAGGAAACTGAAGTCACGATGGTCAATCGCTTGCCTCAGTTCACACAGCTAGTAAGAGACGCTGCCACGGGGGCGCTGGAGCACCTCTGTCCCACTCCGCCTTCAGTGACATCACACTGGAAACTTGAAATCTCCCAACAGGTGGTCCACAGAAATTGGTAAACACCACAAATCAGGCGGCAGGCTGGATTCAAACCCGAGTCCGAAAACAAAGACGTTCCAGTCTCAGTCTTTTCTGGACTGAAACATCCCCTTCTAAAAAAAGCATATGCCTCCCCAGGGAAATCACACCAGCCCATCCCGGACAAGGCCAAATAATACAATGGATGTGATCACCTCTTAAGTCACACAGGGCTATACAGTGAAGTTAAGTCTACATGTATCCTCTCAGCTCCGAGCGAGCATCTTAGCAGACACACTGGGGCCCAGACAGGCTGAGTGGGGCTTGGGGTGAGAACGGTGGAGTGGGGCCAGGGGGAGGCGCTGAGGAAGGAGAGCCCGTCCTTTCTCTAGAACACCAACCTCAGGGAATGTCACTAGTGTGACTGATTTATCTCTGTCTCCCCCACGAGCTCCAGGAGGGGAAGGACTGTGGCCGGTTCTGCTGACCTTTGCAGCCCACGTACAAGCGCTGTGCTTGCAGGAAGCCCTACATTTGTTTAAAGAATGAGGCAGGAGGGCATAGGAGCGGAACTGTACAGAGCTGCCAACCCCAGGCCTGCCTTCCTCCCAGCCACCCCTTCCATCCTCCCATCCAGGAAGGGAGGAGGGGGGCTGGAGGCGCCCCTCCCTCAGGAAACGGCAGAGCCCGGCTGCTGGGGACTCACTCACGAGCGGGGGAGGCCGTGCCTCAGTGTACTCCACTGTAAAATGTGGTCGTGGGGTCCTTGTGAGCATTAAATTAGTTAACATTTGTAAAGTGACGCATAGTGAGAGTTGCATGTTTGTTAAATAGATAAGGACGGACAGATGCGCGCGCACACGCGCGCGCGCGCACACACACACACACACACACACTCACACTCACACTCACACTCACACTCAGACCAAGCCAGAGACGGTTTCTCCTCTGCTCTTCAAATCAAATTTTCCAGCACATTCTACTCCAGAGAAGGCTTCCCTGGGGAAAAAGACGTTCCGACATCCTTCTCCCCTCCTCCCCGCCCCAAACCCTCCCCTTTCCCACTCCCCAGCATCCCGACGCACCCACTTGGGTCTCTCTGTAAAAGACCCTGAGCCCCGCCGGGCCCCATAGCCTGGGAGCTGCCGCCTCCCCCACCCCCAGGCTCTCAAAAGGTGCCCCCTTCCCTTCGTCTCCTACCCCCAGCCCCCCAGGAGCCCCGTTAGTGGCTGGGGTGGGCAGAAGACAGCACGGGCCGCCTGGAGCTGTAGGTGCGACCCAGAGCCTGAACTCCGCGGGCGGCTGCGCCACCCAGTGGCCACCGGCGGAATAGGCGGTCCACACAGCCTTGGGGGCCCCGGGGGGGGGCCTGCTGCCCCTCCACGTGCAGGGACAACGGGAGGGAAGGCCAACGGAAGTAAGGTTGGCCGGGACAGAATATCCCCAGAAGGACTGGCAGGTCCTAGGTCACGAGGACTAATCCGTCAGGGGAGCTGTGTGATCCCTGGGCAAGGCTGGCCTGGGGCCCTTTGTGCCCTGCCGTTTACACACCACCCTACTTCTCTGGCTTCTCCTCCCCTAGGAGGGCATTTGGCTGGAGGCTGAGGTTCCTGCCCCTGATACCCCCGACCTTCCTGCGCCAGGCGTCTCACACCCCACTGCCCTGGGCTGCAGAGATCAAGATTGAGGGCCTGAGGCAAGAGCAGCTCCCAAAGCCCACCCCCAAGTGGAGCGGGGAGCCCCCCAGCATTTACACACTGCCTGTACACGATGGGCAGACCGAGCACGCGTGCTCTAGGCGGGAGGCGTGGCATGGGCTGACCAGAGGCCTGGCAGCTGGCGGGGCGGACCAGAGTTTGGGATTTCAGTTCCTTTGGCTGACACATCTCTTAAAATTCTCCTTTGCTACGAGGTCCCTGTGCAGGTCCGGACGGGCCTCCTTTCCCTCTCTGCCTCTCCCTCCCCCTGACCAGACAGATACTCACATTCACTCTCACGCCCACATTTTCCACTTGCCAGTGGTTTTGTCCCGATTTGTTCTGCTTCTCAAGACTTTTCCTCCCCTTAGCTCACACGTTGCCATGCACATCTATTTCCCCTGTGGTGATCCCCCAAAGAGTGCCAGATTCCTTGGGGGGAGCACTGACGCACATCTCTTCTGAGTCCTTCACACAGTGGGTCGTCAGCATTTACTGAGCACCGCTGTGCATGTTCTCGCCTGGAAGCAGGGAAAGGGACACTCCGATGCCAGTTCTCACCCTGTCCAGAGGTTCCAGGTCTGGACCCTAAAGTGAGGGCAGACCCAGACCGTCACCAGCTCACACGGCAGAACTACTTTGCATTCATTCAGTGTGTTTGTTGTTCTCTCTCTTCAGGGCTGTGCTGGGGACTGGGAGACTTCAAGGGTAAGATGAGCTGCTCTCAGAACTCCCTCCCTGCACACCTCCTGTCATCCTGTCCCAAGGAGGGAGAATGCGCCCCTAATGGGTCAGATTGCAGGTGGGTGTGGTCGCTGTTCCCACCAGTGGCTGACTCGTGGCTGGCCTGTCTCTCCTCCTTCCATGCAGCAGATGCAGGTCTCTGGCCCAAGCTGACACCCTCTCCCGGTCCTTCCACGTGGTTGGCCAGAGCCCAGGAAGAGCAGCAGCTTGAAAAGAACAAGGTCCCCAGGCTCAGCCCAGCTGATGGCAATTCACCCTACCATCAAATGTGACTTCTTTTTATGCTTCTCTTCCTCTAGGACTTTGCAGATAGCAGTTGCTAGGATTTAAGTCTGCCTGGGGCCTCTGGCCATTACATAGATTAGCCCCTCACCACTGCCAACATCTTTGATAGCAATCCCCCGTGCTCCAGGTGAAGCAGTTCAACAGGAAGTATAGACTGTGCTGCGCTGCATGGAAAGAACTAGAATATGATTTATCAGGGACATGGGAAAGCCTTCATAGACAGAGCAGAGTTTAAGATTGACCTTGAAATATATATAGGATCCCACAGACATTTGGGGATATGGGACAGGTATTCCAGGCAAAAGAAACTCAGGTATGTTAGGAGGAAAGAGTCCAGTTTGGTGCTGGCCACATGAACATGGTCAGTGGAAGAAGATTCTAGAAAGTGAGGTAGAACCTACAGGTTGTAGTCCTGGGATGCTGAGTTAATGAGTTTTCACCTAATTTAGTGGATTCCTGGGAGTCATTGAAAAGTACTGAGCAGGGAGGTTGTGCTCAGGACCGACCTCTAGAAAGAAGAATCTGGCACACATGTGTGGGATGGCTGGCGCCAAACAAGACAAAGGGCATTAGGTGGCCTGTACAGTAACCAAGGCAAGCAGGACGTAAGTGTGCAGCAGTGGGGCCAGAACTGAGGCCCCAGGTAGGAAGCTGAACCCAGAACCTGAAGGACTAGAATCCCAAGAGAGAAGACAGACTGTGGAGGGTTGTCAAAAGGGCCTCCAGGAGAGCCTCTGCCCTGAACAGAAACTGGGAGGTCTAGAAAGGGGGGGAAGGTTTGCAGAAAGATGAGCTTGGCCACCTGCCCTGGACCTCTCTACCTCCCCTCCTACCACTGCCCCAGAATGCCCCGTCCTCATCGGCCAGTGCCCCTGTACTGCTTTTGCCAATGTCTGGACTGTCCTGCCCCCCTGTTCTCTCCCACCCCAACCAGGCTGCCTCTGGCTTATTCCTTTTTAATTAAGGTGTCACTGATATACAATGTCATGAAGGTTTCACATAAGCAACATGGCGGTTTCATCATTCACCCATATTATCAAGTCCCCCCCACCGCATTCCACTTCAGTCACTATCAGCCTAGTAAGATGCTATAGAGTCATTATTTGTCTTCTCTGTGCTGTACTGCCTTCCCTGTGACCTACCTATATTGTGATTGTTAATTATAGTGTCCCTCTCTCCCACCCACCTCCCCAACCCCTTCCCTTTGGTAACCGCTACTCCCTTCTTGGAGTCTCTGGGTCTGCTGCTGTTCCTTTCCTTCAGTTTTACTTTGTTATACTCCACAAGCGAGTTCAATCATTTGGTACTTGTCTTTCTCCACCTCTGGCTTTTTCTTTAGCTCTCGGCAGTAGCTTGGCCCTCCCAGGGGGCCCCCCTCAGGGGCTTAGTCACATGCCCCCTCTTGCCTATCTGCACCGTAACACTTGTGCTGGTTCATTTGTCCCTTTCCCAAATCACCCTGAGGCCTTCTGAGGACAGGTGTTCAGTTTATTCAACAGGGGGCAACAGTGCTTATTGAGCGCCCACTGTGCTTGAGCTCCCAGTGTCACAGCACCCCAGGGAACAAGGGCGGCCCTGGCAGGACCGCTTGAGCCAGTGGAGGAAGGAAGTGACCGGTGAGCCTGTCCATATGATAGGGGGCATCTCCTCTTTGACTCTTCATCTCCCACCCCAGCAGGGCCTGGCCAATCATACCCATAAGCGATGGTTGAGGGAAGCGAGGACATGCTGACTTTGAAGTGTGGAAGCACAACAAGAACGCAGCTGGAGACGGAAGTGGGGAGCTCAGGAGGGATGATTGCAGAAGGGGGATTCCTGGAATTCTGCCCACTCACCTGAGTTACCCTGTGTTGCACTAAACCTGACATGGAGAGTTGGGGTGGGGGGAGGTCCCCAGAGCTTACAGGGACCAGGGAGAAAGTGGGGAAACCTCTGCACTCCAGACAAGGCTTAGATCAACAGGGAGATGTCCTTGAGCTCAGACAGGCTGCTCCCATCCCAAACACATCCCATTTAAGGAGGTGGGATATCGAGTCGCCTGCACCCAAGGGCCAGACATCAGTCAAAGACAAAAATGCTTACATTATGGAATGCCCCTGTTCAAGGAAGCAGCAGAGTCAGTGGGAAGGAGGGAGGCTGCCTCCATGCAGCGCCCCAGACAGTAAACCTCATCACCAGGCTCCAGACTGACCAGTGATGGTTTTTCCTAATTTGGTACAAGACTTCAGCTCCATCTGAATGCCTGTGACACTGAGCAAGTCAAATGTAGACCCAAAGTGACATAGAAAATGAAAAGAGTTTGCTCTAGGCATAGTTTCTGCTGATCCTAAAAAAGAATTAGCCAAATTTCCACTCAAGAGCTTCCTTTCTGTCTCCCAGAGAGAAGCCAGCCCACTGAGAGCTCCTTCTCTCTCCCTCACTCACCTCTGAAACTCAATTTTTCTGTTCTTGTGGACAAATTACTACCAACAGCTTCTAGCTGTCTGAAAATGGTTGCAAATTAACAAGCCCATGCCAGGCAAACTGTATGGCTTGGGTTTGGAGGCTTCTGGACCCCCCTTCTGAGCCCTTTCCCCACCCCACCATACCTCTGTAGTGCCTATGACTCATCCTCCAATGAAATATCCACCGTCTAGAATCCAGGCTGAAAGCCCAAGGGCGGGAGTCGTGTTGCTTTGCTCACCACACACCCCCAGCATCTGGTACCTCGCCTGGCACACAGCACATCCTTGTGAGTATTTGTTACATGGACTAAACCAACATTGGCAAGCACCTCTCCTGTATAAGATAAAGGACGAGCAGCCTGTGACTCCTAACTTCACACCTACCCTGCTTCTTAGGACATAGAGCAGAGGAGCAGCTGCTATTCCCACCAAGAGCCCCTCACCAATGAGCCAAGGTGCTCCAGGCGGGTGCCAGGGTCAAAGGAGCAAACGCCCAGCCCCTGTAGCTCCCTCTGCCTGAGCATGGGTCTGCCCAAGACCCTCTCTTTAAACCTACAGTAAACGCAGACTGGCCTCTTCCCTTCCCACTTTCCTTCTCCCTATCACCTCTGCGGTCCTTCCTCCCTCTGGGATGTTTTCAGGACCATTTGGCACCATTTCGGAGAAGATGGAACTGCACGGCTTCCTTAGCAACCTGGGACACTTAAAGTACCCAAATTACTTCTGCCTTTGTTTCAGACAATGAAGTAGGAGAGAAGTCCTCATCATCATTAAAAAGGGTTAGTGTGTGCTCCATAGAGGGCGACATCGTGGGTAAGAAGCCTCTTCTTCAGCCGCCAGCATACCTCTGCTCCAATCCTGGCTCTGTCACTTATTTTCTGGTGACACTGGGGCAAGCTCTTCATCTCTGCGCTCCCAACTTCTTCACTATAAAATGGGGATGACATTAATAGTTCCTCTTTGGGATTAAGAAGATTAAATGAGATACTCTATAAAGCACTTAGAAAAGTGTGTATGCAATAAAAATTAACTTTTATTAAAACTATTTCTAATTACTATAATTATTATGATTGCTTTCAATTAGTTCAGAAAGGGCCCCACCAGAGGATGTTTACTCCAATTTACACCCTCATATGTACATACACACACACAGGAGCACTTTGCTCAATTTAAGGTGGCTAATTAAACCTTACTCCTCTGTCACCAGAAGCCTCCTTCCTACCTCTTCAAGGCAACACCTCTGCCAAATATCACTCTGTCCCCCAACAGAAGTGACCTCGTCACATACCCTGATGTACACTCCATACTAATCAGCAGAGTCCAACTACTGAAACAAACAGCCCCTAAAGCCAGAGGTTTAAGACAACAAAAGCTTATTTTTCACTCACAGTCCAATATCATCAAGGGTAGGGAATATTCTGTTCCACAAAGTCATGCAGGGACCCAGGCTCCTTCCTCTTGGCTCTACCCTCTTGCAGGGCCTTAGCATCACATCCTGGGTCCTGGGTTCACTGCATGCAGCCAGCAGGTGGCAAGAAAGCACATAGAGGATGGTATGTAGATTTTAGACTGTGCGAGCAGGGGTGTTTGTCCCTTTAGCCCCTTCCATTGGCCAGAAACTCAGTCCATCCCCAACATCTTACTGTAGTGGAAGCTCAGAAATAGTCTTTGCATGTGTCCAAGAGTAAAATAAAATCAGCTCAATGAATACATGGTATTTTTTCTGCTACCTACCTCTTCTGAAGAAGAGGCTCCTCCAGGGGAGGACTTGCATTTATTTTCTTAGGGCATTCTCTTAGAAAATAGGCAAAAGCGAGGTTCTATGTGTCTCCCCTCAAATCTTATAGCAGAGAATGTCTCATCCCACCTGAGCCGCGAGTTTGGGAGAAAGGTGGTCTTTGGAATGGGACAGAGCCGGGCCCAGCGCTCAGCTTCAGCACTCGCTCAGTCAGCTCAAGCCTTCCCAGCCAGCTTCCTCTTCTGCAAAGTGGAAGCGGTAACACGGAACGGGTACCAGTTGGACAACACATATGAATGGAATTTTCTTCGGCCCTCTTGCTCTCCCAGCCCCTAACCACACCGTCCTCTTCAGGCGAATGTCCCTCCAAGCCAACAAAGTCCCAGTTAGGGCTGCCAGGGAGAGGGAAGCGTTCTCCTGCCACCGGCTCAGGTTTATTCTTCTGCTGGTCAACCCAGCTGACTTGGCCTTAATGATTGCAAAGAGGACAGAGGTCAGGATGGTCTGTGAATGTAATTAAGTGAACGCAGAATCTGGAAACCCAAATCCCTCCCAGCCCCAACCAATGCCAGCTTGATGCTTTTCATTCATAGATCCCACCCCAAGCCCCCACTTCCTGCTGCAATCCAGATGGCCTGTGGCTGCTGAGAGCCAAGCAGTATGGAGAGCTGGTGTTTCATAAGCTCCTACAGACTCTCCCTAATTGCAAATCCATTTGGGACATATTCTGAAACAAGAGGCTTTGTTTGGGAGCTAGGGGTTAGTACAAACAGACATCAGAGCTTGTATCCTTCTCCTCATTTTCCCACACACCTGAATCCTCCTCACACCCTTGCTTCAAAACAATTACTTGGGAAACAAAAGGTCACACCAACCTTGTTTGGCCCTCACACCACACCAGCCACCTCCAAGGTGCCCTAAGCAGGAGTCCTGTGCGCCCGGCGACATGAACTTCCCCAGCTGCATGTATTTGTGCCTGGATTACACCAGCCGACGGCCAGAGGCATGCATGTTACTAGAACCTGAACTCGTATTTAAATTTGTGAACTTTCTTCACTGCCTCGCTTTTACTCAGCTGCAAACAGACACAGGCTCAGCAGCAGGACATGCAGCAGTGGGCCCCACTGGGAAATCTCGCTCAGATAGACAATTGTGCCCTTTTTTTCCCTCTTTCTCTTTGGTTTCTTTCTCTCTTGATTTTCAAACTGCCAACAACCACACAAACAAAGGATTTTGAAGACCTAATAATCATTGGCCAGCACTAACTGACCACTTACTATTGTCAGGCACTGTTCTAGGCAGCGGGGACACAGCTGTGAAGGAAACACGCAAGACCCTGCACCTGGGGAGAGGGGATGACAAAGACTTAAAGTCAACTGATTGTAGACATTTCCCACATCTACAAAATACCTTCACAGCAGCGCTCAGTCACTGTTTGATTGAATCACTGGGTACCATGGTCTACACAGGCTGACACAGAAATGAACCATCCCAGCCACCAAGGCCTATGTGGGATAAGGATAAGACTGTGCAATGGGGAAGAAAACAGGGTGAGAGGATTCCAGGAGCTCCAGGCAGGAGACCCACCCATGCGAAATGCAGTATGCCATTCAATACGAATCTGAATGAAAAATAAATGAACATACCTAGGCACTGTGCACAAAAAACACATCAAAAACCCTCACATAGTCATGCCCCTGCTTAGTCATGACTGGGCTGCTTGGTAACCAAGACAAGAGAGATGCTGTTTGTCGGACCTTCGTTAGTATCACTTGTCTAGCCCACGAGCCAGCGGAGCAAAGCTTTACAGTCCCCTCCTCCTGTGCATTCTGCAGACAAGTCGTGTTCTGCTCCACCTCCCGGCTGACTCCTGGCTGACCGGGGCTCTAGGCTTGCCCCGCCCCTTCGCTCCTGGCCCCGCCCCCAGGGTTCCCGGGGCACCGCCCACAGGCCCTCCGCATGCCTCACTTACTGCAGCTCTCCTGCTGGACTTTGTAGGTTCCCCAACAATCCCTTCAAGGCCTTTGCCCTTTCTGCTCCCTCAGCAGCCTGGAAGGAACCCCTCTCAACCTCGTCCTAGGCTCTCTCCCTCACATCCTGCTCAGAAAGGCCAATAGTGACCACCCTATAAAATAGCACCTCTGTCACTCTCTGTCCCCTTAACCTGTCTTCTTTGTCTTCATAGTACTTACCTTAAACATGTATTTCTTCGTTAATTGTCTATCTCCTCTCACTTGTACACAAGGGCAGGAACCCTGGGTTTTGGGGGTGTGTGTGTGTGTTAAAATAACCCAATTTACCATTTTAAAATATGCAATTTGGCGACTTTTAAATACATTCACAATGTTGTGCAATCATCACCACTGCCTAGTTCCAGAACATTTCCATCACCCCCAAAGGAAAGCCATACTCAAAGCAGTGGCTTCCCATCACTCCCTGCTCCAGCCCCTGGCAATCACTACCAGGCTGTCTCCATGGAGTTGCCCATCCTGGACATTTCATATAAATGACATCATACATATGTGGTCTTTCATGCTTGACTTTCACTTAGCATCATGGTTTTGAGGTTCATCTGTGTTGCAGCAGACCGCAGTAATTCATTCCCTTTATGGCTGCATAAAAGTCCATTATATGGCTATGCCATGTTTTGTTTAGCTATTGGTCAGCCGGTGGACACTTGGGTTGTTGTACCATTTGCTATTATGAATAATGCTGCACACTTGCCTGTCCCGTCCAGCGGGACCTAGTTATTTGTGGGGACGAGGGGGATCCGACCTGAAAGAAAATGGGGGCGAGAGAAGAGCGAAGGCAAGACAGTATTCTGATCAAGCCCTCAAATTTTATTGTAAGACGGGGGTAGATATACACCAGTGTTCAGGGGCAGAGTGGGCCATAGGATACTTGTAAGCAGGGGATTGGCTGCATAGCAGGGATGGCGCAGCGAGTTACATTCTGATTGGTATATGATAATGGGGAAGGAGGGGGAGAAGAGTATCTCTTGGCGCGCGCGGGCTTTCTTGTTGGTGCGCGCGGGCTCGCAGCTAATCTCCAGGAAGTGAAGCAGGAACCTCATGAACTGTGGCCATCTTGTTGTCTTTGTGTGGCTCCCAACATCTCCTCCCTTTCTATTTATTTCAGAAAGGTGGGCCTTAATCGAGTGAGGGAATAGAGGCCTGGCTCCTCCAGCAGGGTAACATTTCGCAAATGCTCTCGGTATCTTTTAGGGAGGAGAGGCAGAGCTGAAAGCCAAATTGATCTTAATATATCAAGGCTTTATGTACATATGGATACCAACCTCTATGCAAGCCAGGCGTATTCTCAGGGAGGACCAGAGAGGTTCTAGGAAGAACCCTCCCTTGCGGTACTTTGTCTCGCACTCATCTCGATGCCCATACCCTCATAGTTAGGGGTATGTCTGGTTCTGGCTGACCAGCATATGGGCCACATTAAGTACGGTGCCAGAATCGATGGTACCATGGTTGAGGCGCCTGTAAAGTTGAGAACCGGAGACCGGGAGCATTGGTTGGTTCGGTGTAAGACTCTTCATCACAGGCTGTAAGTCTGTGATAATGAACAGCAACCGCTGGCTTGACGAGCTGGTCAACCTGCTCTCGAATAAAAACTGTCAGTTTTCTTAAGGCCCAAGGGCCAAGAGACACTAAAAGGAAGAATCCTGCCAAGGGTCCAAGGATGGTGGGGATCAGAGTAGTTAACCAAGGGGTGGCAGAGGTCCAGTTTTTATACCAGGCCTCATCCTTTTCTCTTTGTTTTTGCCTGGCTTCTAGGTTTTTCTTAACTTTATCAATGCTATCTTGCACTAACCCTGTTTTGTCTTTATAGAAGCAACATTCTTCTTTAAGAGCAGCGCAGAGGCCTCCTTCTTTCAGGAAAAGGAGGTCTAACCCTCGGCGATTTTGGAGCACTACCTCAGAGAGAGAGACAACAGATTCTTTCAGGCTGTCTAAACCTTCTTGCAGATTTTGTATGTCTTTATCAATAGCCTGACTAAGAGCATAATATTGTTGTTTAGAAGTAATTATGGAGGCAATGCCTGTTCCAGCCCCAGCTGCTCCTAATCCTAATATCACAGATAAGGTAATGGCGGTTACTGGCTCACGCTTAGTGCGAGTAGAGCCCGAGTAATATGGAAGGAGGTCTTCGGTGGGATGTATGGAAATCTTGGGCATGAGCATGACTAAAACACAATATTCATTGTTAGATATTAGCAAGCGCGGGTTAACAGAGGGCGTTATGCCAAAGGAGCAAGCAAAATAAGTACCGTTGGGCGCGACAAGGAATTCATAGGACAGCGGGGGTGAGAAGGAGCTGTTACAAATGGGTATTAGCTGAGGGGGTAGACGCAAGACGGGGCTATGTATACAGAGGCCTATTCCCGAAAGCTGCGTCAATGTGAGACCCGGAGAGGTCTCTGAAAAACGGGAGGGGTCTGACCAGCGAGTCTTGCTGGAGTCATTGGTAAGTATGAGGTCTGCTGAGGTGTTTACTAAAACTGCTATCCCTTCGTAAAACGGGGGAACGGGGGAGAAACATAACCAGCACTCGCTATATCCAGTGGAGTTAAGGGATTCTGCAGTCACATTAGCCAGGCCTTTAAGGATTTCGCCTGTAGAGGGTAAAACTGGGGGGAGCAAGGCCTGGAAAACAGTACTAGTAGACAGGGGAGAAGGGTTAGAAGGTCTTGGGTCTCTTGCCTTAGGGGCAATAGGGCCAAGGACAACGTGCTTGTTGGCGTTTGGAATGGATCGAATTAATTTGATTTTAAAAGTGAGCCCAGGGTCCTTTCCTGAAACATAAAGCCTTAGCCCCCATTCATGTCCCCTGAGCCATCCATCAATAGGGGCCCTTTTTCCCTTGTCAGTAAAGGCAATGGAGAGCGGTGTACATCGCCCCCTTGTGGATTGGGTGCTTTGACATTCTGGGGTAACAGTTGAGTTAGGCTTGGGATTCCAAGCCCTACTTACAGTTATATAATTCCAGGTGGAGCTAGGCTTCCAACTAGCATCTCCTGTAGTCTCACACCCCCAGGAGTCACAGAAATAGGAGTCTCTATATCCACATTTATAGTTAAGGGCTCGATCTCTATGAGCTCCCGGGCAAACATAAAATTCTGTTTCTCTGAGGTAGGTTCTCCTAGGGGTGTTGTTACACCCAGGAGAGGTGGTAGATTGTCCCTCAGGGTAGGTCTCAGGGGAGGTGGAAAAAGGAAAGTAAATGTCTGGGGTCCCCCAGGCCGCAGAAGCTCCAGCGGCCAAGTCACAGAGGTCAGGGGCAAGAACAGGCCATGGGGGGGAACTTGCTAAGGTAGAAGAACTGAAAACGACGTCTCCTGCTTCACTGGTGACTGTCCAGGTGAAATTGAAAATCTGATGGGTCCAAACGGGGCGAAAGGTCATGACGAGGGTCAATAGTGTACAAATCTTCATTTTTGCCTCCTGAAAATAAACAGAAAGGGAAGGCTTCTCAGGGGTTAATATGCCCTGGACTGGAATTATTATTGTTTTTGCCTCTATTTGTGTCTATGAGTTTAATGAGCCTATCTGGGAGCCATCGGGCATTTTGTGCCTTAGCATCATATATACAAGCATGTCCTTTCCCCCATATGAGCACAGGGTCAGGCCCGTGCCATGTGTTGGTCATCGGATCTCTCCACATAGCCTGTGCATAATTATCTGCCGTGGAGGGATGCCAAAGGCGATCATCAGCGGTTTTACCCGCGGAGTCATAAGTAAGGAAATTAAGAACAAACAGTGCATGATTTAGGAGTGTCTTTGCATTACCTGTTTTCGGATAGAGTACTTCTCCCCCCGACTGAAGTTTGAATAACATGTTTTTAAGGGTTAAGTGGGCTCTTTCAACAATGCCTTGGCCTTGGGGATTATAGGGAATTCCTGTTATGTGCTTAATACCTAACTGCGCACAGAACTGTTTAAAGCTAGAGCTGGCGTATCCAGGCCCATTGTCAGTTTTTAAGATTTTAGGTGGTGGTAGATATGCCAGGCATGAGAGAACATGGGTAATAACATTTTTAGTTGCCTCTCCCGTTTGCAAGGATGCACATAGGAAACCACTACATGTGTCAATAGACACATGGATATATTTTAATTTACCAAAGGGAGGGTAATGAGTGACATCCATTTGCCATATCTCTCCTGGAACCAACCCCCGGGGGTTGATTCCGTTATGAGGCTCTGGGAGGAGAGTTAGACATCCTTGACATTGCCGAACTATTTGGCGGGCCTGTTCTCGGGTGATTGAAAATTTGAGTCTAAGAGTATGAGCATTGAGATGATGTAGTTCATGAGCCCGTTGGGCTGCAGCCAAGGGTGAGTCTGACGTGACAGAGGCTACTAATTGAGTCGCCAGATCAACTCTGTCATTGCCTTTGGCAAGCGGCCCTGGAAGGCCAGTGTGAGCGCGTATGTGCCCGATGAAAAAAAGGGCATCGCGGTTTAGAATTAATTTTTGCAATTTTGCGAATAGGGGGGAAGCATTTGTAGAGGGACGTATGTAAGGCACTGTCTCTAATAGGGGAACAGAGGTTGCTACATAGGCACTGTCAGTGTAAAGGTTAAAGGGGGCATCTATTAAAAGCTCAAAAACTTTGATTATTGCAGTTAGTTCAACAAGTTGTGCAGAAGAGAGGTCTGTCTGTATTCGAGTAACTTGCCCATTAATACTGAAAGCGGCTATACCGGAGGAGGACCCATCAGAGAACACCATTACGGCCCCAGCAATTGGCGTGGTTTTAGTCCTCTTGGGAAAGACAACCGGGGTCTTTTGAAGGAACTGGACTAATCTGTCTGCAGGGTAATGATTGTCTATTGTCCCCTGGAAGGAGGTGCAGCTAATTGCCCAATCATCATCATGTTGAATAAGCCATTGTAATTGAGATGTATTGTATGGGAGGGTTATAACTTCAGGGTCTCTCCCAAACAACTTGAGAGCTGCCTCTCGGCCTAAACGTAAGAGGGCAGCAACTAATTGAGGATAGGTAGCTAAGACTCTAGGGGGGGAGGCTGGCAAATGAACCCAAAATAGTGGATGGTTTTGCCAAAGGACTCCTGTAGGGGAGAAGGGGGTAGGGAAAATGAGCAGCCACAAACTTAGATGTGGAGAGAAGTAGCTAATGGTCTGTTCAGAAATAGCCCGCTCTACAATGGTTAATGCCCTTTGTGCTTCTGATGAAAGCGAGCGGGGGGAGGAAGGATCAGGGTCTCCACGTAAGACATCAAACAAGGGCTTTAACTCTCCGGTGGTCAGCTTTAAATAAGGCCTGAGCCAGTTGATGTCTCCTAGCAGACGCTGAAAATCATTAAGAGTGTTTAAGGAGCTTCTCTTTAACTGAATTTTCTGAGTGAGGATTTTATTAGAAAATAATTCAAAGCCTAAAAAAAGTTGGGGGGGGTGGACCTGGACTTTTTCTGGGGAAATTTGTAGTCCTCGATCTCGGAGGGCAGTGACTAGCTGTTGACTGGCCGCATAGAGCTGTTGCTGGTCAGGACCGGCAAGAAGAATATCATCCATATAATGGATAATATACAAAGTGGGGAAGAGCAACCTAAAGGGGTCTATAGTCTGGGCTACAAACTTTTGGCAAAGAGTGGGGCTGTTGGCCATTCCTTGTGGGAGAACTCTCCACTGAAACCGGGGAGAAGGCCCTACACAATTGGTAATGGGTATACTAAAGGCAAAACGTTTGCAATCATCAGGATGCAAAGGTATGGAGAAAAAGCAATCTTTTAGATCAATTACTAATTTGACATACCCTTTAGGGATGGCTATTGGAGAGGGAATTCCCGGTTGTAATGCGCCCATAGAGACCATAGTCTTATTAACCGCCCTGAGGTCTTGTAGGAGCCTCCACTTGCCTGATTTCTTTTGGATTACAAAGATTGGGGTGTTCCAAGGGGATGTAGAAGGTTCAATATGTCCAGCAGCCAGCTGTTCCTGCACTAACTCTATGGCTGCATTTAATTTTATAGTGGTAAGGGGCCATTGATCGATCCAGACAGGAACATCACTTTTCCAAGTAATCTTGTCTGCCTGGAGTGCAGGAGGAGCAACGGCCCTTACGAAAAATGTTTTTCAAACCCTAAACCTGAGCGGTCTATCTTAGGCGTGGCCAGTATCGGGTTGGGATCTCCCTGTTTTAGTTTGCCCAACCCCTGACCAGGGAGGTAACCCTGTGAAAGCATCTGCTGTGTTACAACTTCATTAGGGCTACACATGATGACCTTCATTTGAGAAAGGATATCTCTTCCCCAAAGATTTACCGGCAACCCAGGAACTACGAAGGGTTGAATGAATCCGGTATTTCCTTCTTCATCTTCCCAGTTTAATAACTGTGAGCTCTGTAAGGTGTTTCTTGACTGCCCAATTCCTTGTAGATGGGTCAAGGAAGCGTGTAAGGGCCAGCTGGAGGGCCATGAAGCCTGAGATATGACCGTAGAGTCGGCCCCCGAATCTAAAATTCCTTCAAATACTTTTCCTTGGATCTTAAGTTTAAGAGTGGGGCGTTCTTTAGTAATAGCTTGGATCCAATATAAGTCTGAAGAACCTGGGGTAGAGGAGCCTCGCTGCTTATGAATAGCAGGGTGAGATGTACTTAAAGGGAGGGGGAGCGCCTGCGCAAGGCGCTGACCTTTCATAATGCTGACAGGGCACTGGGGGGCACTAGCAAGAATTTTTATTTCTCCAGTATAGTCATTGTCAACTAAGGAAGGGTGGACAATAAGGCCGTTTATTGTGGTGGAAGCTCGCCCTAAAATTAGAAAATAAGTATCTTTGGGAGGTGGGCCATAAATTCCTGTGGAAATAATTGTAATTCCCTCTTCAGGCGTTAATATTGTTGAGGAGGAGGCACAGAGGTCAAGTCCTGCACTCCCGGGTGTGGCCCGATAGAGGGCGGGAGTGCTACAGCTAGGCTGTTCCCCGAGGCCGGCTGAAATGGAATTGGCTGGGGGGCCCGGGGCTGGCCCCTCAGCCCGTTTCCCTGAAAAGGGGGGGTGAAAGGATTTGTGGTACTGTAAAAAGGATTTGTTGGATTGTTACGGCACTCTTTGGCCCAGTGCCGCCCCTTATGGCAGCGAGGGCAAATACCGGGGACTGACCCAACTCTAGGAGGAGGAGCTGTGGTAGGGCATTGGCGAGCGAAATGGCCTAGCTGTCCACATTTAAAGCAGTTACGCATAGGCGGTGCGCCCCTGGGGAAGGAAGGAGGATAAGAAGCCGGGGGAGTTTGAACAGCGGCACCTACAGCTAAAAGGGCTTGGACTTTGGATGTAAAAGGATCGACATCTCTACACATTCTCAGCATTTCATCAAGAGTTTTGTCTCGAGTCTTACCGCGGAGGACGGCTCGACATGCCGAATTGGCGTTTTCATAGGCTAGCTGTTTTACAATCTTATCATTGGCAGCCGCGGAACCAAGGGTCCTTTCGGCGGCCTCTAACAGTCTGCTAACAAATTCGCTATAGTCTTCTTGCGAGCTTTGAGTGATCTTAGTTAGAGGAGTGTTAGCAGTCCCGGAAGCAGGGAGTGATATCCAAGCGCCCAAAGCGGCATCTTTCACTTGAGATAAAAGACCAAGGGGAAGGCGCTGCTGCCTGGTTTCAGAGATATATCTGCCCTGTCCCGTAAGCTTATCAAAAGTCCAGGACGCTGTTGGGGAATGAGGGTCTTTTACATTGGCAGCAGCGATGGTCTGACAGCGGTCAGCAAAATCTGCCTTCCAAGTTAAAAACTGACCACGGGTAAGCACAGCCTGGACTATACGCAGCCATTCACCTGGGAGTAAATGTCCTCCTCGAGACAGCGAATCAAGAACAGAAAGGGTAAAAGGGGCATTGGGGCCATAAGCTTTAACGGCCGCGTTCAGCTCTTTTAAGCTTTTGAAATGGATTTTGTGAAATTCTCTAGGGCCATCAGCAGGCTCGGCCGGCTCTGGCTCAGCCTGCTCCTCTCCCTCACTTTCTATTTCCTGAGCAGCAGGGGCGTCTTCGCCGTCGCTTTCAAGATCGCCCTCTTCCGGGCTATGTGTTGTGGAGGTGGGGCCAGAGCGGGCGGAGGCCCGGGTAAGAACAGGAAAGAGCAGTTTTTTAGGTTGTTTTTTAGGTTTTGTGGCTGTAAGCGGTTTCTTAGAGAGGCCCCTTTGCGAATATAATGCGGGACGAACTGGTTGGGAGACAACTAATTTTTGGAGATGGCAAGTTATTCTTTGTTCTACTATCTGTGCTATTAGGTCTTCAGTGCTGGTAGGGGGGCTAACAGGACCGGGAGCCGGAGGGGGTAGCGGAGGGGCCGACGGGGGCAAAAAGGCCGGGGCGCAAACATTGGGAGGCTGAATAGAGGGAGTGTAAGAGGCTCTTTTCAAAACTGGGGGTGTGTAAGAAGGGGGGTTAAGCGACGGGGCGGCAAGGGGCCAATCTGGGTTGTGATACTTGGCCGCTTCGTCTTCTAGTTCAGCCGCGTCTCCCGGATCTAAAGGCTCGCCATTTTGGCTCTTAGTCACGACTGGAAAAACCTTTTGTGTATCGACAAAGTCCGAATCTCGAGGGAGAGGCGGATAAATGCAACATTTGGGAGGGGTATCATGGAGGGCACCGAGCAAAGATGGTGTCGGGCTAGGGGAGGGGGATTTAGCTGATTTTGGGGCAGGGGGATCACTCGAAAGAGACAATTTTGAGGCCGCCCGAGATAGGGGGCGGAGGCAATATTCTGCCACTGACAAGAGTTGACGTTTATCAGGGTCAGTATTTTCAACAATATCTCTGATAAGACCCCAATAGGAAAATACTGAAACAGGAACAGAGTCAGGGCCGTTTTTGATAAGATAATCATTTAAATCTCTACCTACTTTCTGCCATTTTTTAGGATGAATTTCGGGGCCATTAATGATAAACCACGGACAGACTTCATCAACAAAAATAAAAAACTTTACCAAGTCTTTCTTTTTAACTCGAACTCCTCTCTCCCTAAGTGAACTTTTTAGGTCTCTTATGAAGACCGCTTCTTTACTTAATTTAGTTCCCATTTTCTTGTAAGGCGGCCGGTACTCACCAGGGACGACGACCTCCGTGAGCGGCGAAAGGCGTCTCCTATTGTTTCATCAAGAAGGGGTCTGGCCAGACGATATCTTACTCGGGGGTCCGCCTGCGAAGGATCCGCGCCTCGAGCCCCACGTTGGGCGCCACTTGTCCCGTCCAGCGGGACCTAGTTATTTGTGGGGACGAGGGGGATCCGACCTGAAAGAAAATGGGGGCGAGAGAAGAGCGAAGGCAAGACAGTATTCTGATCAAGCCCTCAAATTTTATTGTAAGACGGGGGTAGATATACACCAGTGTTCAGGGGCAGAGTGGGCCATAGGATACTTGTAAGCAGGGGATTGGCTGCATAGCAGGGATGGCGCAGCGAGTTACATTCTGATTGGTATATGATAATGGGGAAGGAGGGGGAGAAGAGTATCTCTTGGCGCGCGCGGGCTTTCTTGTTGGTGCGCGCGGGCTCGCAGCTAATCTCCAGGAAGTGAAGCAGGAACCTCATGAACTGTGGCCATCTTGTTGTCTTTGTGTGGCTCCCAACACTTGCCTACAGTGTTTATTTGAAGGGAACTCTGCTTTGATCACTCCGTATCCCTGGCCCGTGAACAGACCTGTGCAGGGAAAGGCTCAGTAATGAATAGCTGGGACAGTTTAATCCTCCGACAAAGATAAAAAGGCAAGGTTTGGGCTTCAAATGTTCTCAGACTCCAGGCTGCCCTCATCTGCCCTCTCTACCATGGCCCAGGACTGAGAGCCCTGTGTCTTCCCCTTCCTAAACCTACACTATCTGTCCTCAAGCCAAACCCCCGCAGTGGGGAGGGCGCCAGCTGGCTCCTCCCTCAACACCCCACTCCCCCGAGACAAGCCTATCTCCGGGCAGTGGAGAGAAAGGGGCCCTTCTGAAATTCTCATTCGACCCCAGGATCCCCCCAAAATGAACTGTTATCATCTGCCAGTAAAGTCTGATTAGTAGGCTAATAGGATGCTGGACATTTCTTTGGATGGGATAAGATCTTAAATTTCACAGTTAGAAGTAAGACCCTAAAAAAGGTAATGTCTGGTATTGGTTTCCTCGGGCTGCCATGAAAACTGGGTGGCTTACAACAGAAATGTATTCCCTCACCGTTCTGGAGGCTAGAAGTCTGAAATCAAGGTCTCCGCTGGGCCGTGCTCCCTCAGACGCCTCCAGAGGAGAACCTTCCTCGTCTCTTCGTAGCTTCCGGCGGCTTCGGCCGTCCTTGGCGCTCCTCGGCCCGCAGCTGCCTTTCCGGCCTGTCTTCATCGCACAGTGCTCTTTCCTTCCATCTTCACATCAGCTTCTTATAAGGACACCAGGCATATTAGATTAAGAGCCCTCCCTACTCCATAATGACCTTATTTTAACTAACTGCATCTGCAATGACCTGACTTCCAAATAAGGTCACATTCTGAGGTCCTGGAGATTAGGACGTTCACGTATCTTTTGGGAGCACAATACAACTCATAAACTTGGAGAAAGTAATGTGATACATATCCTTGATTTCACTAAGGTGTAAAATAATTGATAAGGTATTGGGGGCAAGGGACTGCCATGCAAATCAAGAGGGAGAGGGTCACCCATAGGCCAGGTGGGTCCACTAATTAGGAGAAATAGGCTAACAAAGAGGAGGATGGAGCCACAGAGATGTGTTTCTCTGTCTTCCTCATGATTTAGCTGAAGGTCAGCTCTTCAGTGGGCCCAGCCGCAGAACAGAGGGAGGCGGCACCTGAAGTCTCCTAGAAGGAGTGCTTTAATACTCAGAACAACTCACTCCTCTGCGCAAAACCCTCCAAAGGCTCACTTGTCATGTGGCCTAAAGTCCATGAGCCTCCACACCAGCCACCCTCCGCCTCCGCGCACGCTTCGTCTCCTGCCACTGCCCCTCCGCTCCCCCCGGGCCGCTGGGTTCCAGTCCCTGAAGGTGCCCAGCCTGCTCCCACCCCCAAGCCTTTGTCCTCCTCCTATTGCCCCTACCTGGAATGTTCTTCTTCCTTCTGAGATTTCCAATGGCTCAAGCCACACCTTATCAGGCCCTCACCTTGCCGATTTTTTCCCACAGAACTTACCACCACCTGAAATACAAGTATTGCCTGTTTCCCACCTGTCTTCCTCCAGGAGGCTGTGAACACCACGAGGGCAGGGAACTCTCTGTCATGCTGTTCACCACTGTACTCCGGGCCCTCCGGCGGTCCCTGCGTACAATAACTTCCCGTCAGGTGAAGGAAGCTGCTTCGCCCTCACTGTGCGCTCGGGGACGCTTGCTATCAAGAGGACCTTTGTGATTACATGGGACCCGCCTGGATAACCAAGGACAGTCTCCCAAGATCCTTAACTTAATCACAGCTGCAAACTCTCATTTGTCGTGTAAGGTAAAGTCACAGGCTCCAGGGATTCAGCCTAGAAGGCAGAAAAAGCAAATCTGCTCTCTGCTGCCTCCTGGGTGTGAAAGCCAGATTCGGAGGTGGCTTGGAGTGGGGCTCTGGACTGTTTAGTCTGCATATGAAAGGCACGCTTCTACACAAGTGCAATATAATGAGTTATAAGAACTATATATGTGCTTGTCTGAATGACCACGTAAGTATTTCTCAGGTATATCTGGTCTTGGTCCACAGTTCTTTTAAACACTGTAGAGTCTTAAAGGCGAAATGGGTGTTTTGTCATGTTAATGAGAGACTTCTGGACCCCCCCCACCCAAGGGCAGGGGCTGGAGGCCGAATCAGCCAGTGGCCAAAGATTTAGTCAATCATGACTATGCAACGAAGCCCTCACAAAAACCCAGGAGAAGCGCCTGTCTCCTTTTCATTGCATCCTGCTCCTCTGTTGGTGAGAGCTTCCGCACCCAACAGAACCAAGCCTCAAGCTCCATGAAGACAGAAGCTCCTTCATTTGGGCCCTTGCCCTGTGTCTCTCATCTCGCTGTTAACTTGTATCTTGTATTAAACTGGTGAATGTGTTTTCCTGAGTTCTGTGAGCCACTCTGGCAAGTTCATGGAAGGTCCTTGCAATCTCTGATCTGTAGCAGGTAGGTCTGAAACACAGGGAACAGCCTGGGGCTTGCAACCAGCCTCTGGAGTGGTGGGGGTGGAGGGCAGTCTTGTAGGACTGAGCCCTTAACCTGGGGAATCTGGTGCTGTGTCTGGGCAGACAGTATCAGAATTGAGCTGAGTTATCCAACACCCTGCTGGTGTTTGAGGATTGCTTAGTGTCATGTGTGGGAAGACCACCCCACCGACACACACACACACACACACACACATTGGAATAGGGTCTGGGAACCCGAAAGGGGTTGATGCTGAAACTAGCCCGTCATTTGCTGTCTGTAGGAATTGGCTAGACCTGGGAGGGCAGTCTCACCCTGCCCACTGAGGCCTGGAGCATCAAGAACACAAAGAAAATACAGTTATATGTTTGGTGTCCAAATTTCCCCTCTCTATAAGGACACAGTCATACTGGATTAGGGCCCACCTTAATGACCTCACTGTAACTTGATTGCCTCTATAAAGACCCTGTGCCCAAATAAGGTCACATTCTAAAGTACTAGGGGTTAGGATCTCAACTTATTTTTTTCAGAGGACCTAATTCAAACCATTCAGACAAGGAAGAGTAAACTTTTTCATTAAAGAGTCAGACAGTGCATGTTTTAGACTGGGGGGCCCCAATTCCTCTACCACAACTACTCAGCTACTGTTGTAGCAGGAAACAGCCATTGACAATATGTAAATAAATGAGCATGACTGTGTTATAATAAAACTTTATTTAAAAAAATAACAGGCAGTGGGCTAGATATGCCTCTGAGGCCAGGTTCTGGACTCAAGGATGTGGATTCAAAATGAGGGACGAGTGCCCAGAAAGATCGCTCACAGGTGCTGGGTACAGATCTCACAGAAAGATGAGTGACTTATAGAAGTAGAGGCAGGAAACATTCCAGGCTTATTTTGTAATCACTCACTACATACCTCCCAAGTTCGGGGGTCTGGTCACTTCAGATGACAAGGCTAAAGGTGCTAAGCATCTAGAAAGCCAGCGAGCCTGCAAAGAGATGGTGGAGAGCAGAAACGGGCTGGCCACTGGCGTCCATGGACATTAGGCCCCCACCAAACCACCTTTAGGGTGGGGCTTTATTAATGCCCCGCCCACAAAAGCAGCCCAGATAAGGCATGTTTACTCTGAGTTAACAAGGGCTCTTTGAATTGTGTTAAACATAAATTAATAAACATTCCCGGAATATGTTCAGCAGGGATTGTAAAGAAATAAAAACAGGTCAGGATACTAATAGGAAGACGCTAATTATGCTTGTTTAACTGAGTCATAAAACTTCACCCTTATTGGCCTGTCATCTTCACACCTCATTGAAAATCCATTAAAACTATGGCTGGGCCATTAACCCTGACTTTCAGGCAAAAGCTTCCCTAGGGCACAGCTTTTGAGTGGGGTCCCTTCATTAATACTTAGTGTAATTGCTTGTGAGCCGGATAATTGTGATTACATAACACTATTTAAATATGGAGGGAGACTCCGAAGACTCAATCGTTTTCTTTGCATCTTAATTTTTAATAGTGGACTCATCTGCCTCAGGAAGATGGTATATTAAAACTTGAACTTTTAAAATAGAGGGCTGATGACTCAATTTACAAAAGAATTCACCCTAGGATTTCTTAAATAGTGAGCTCCCAGAGCAATTAAAATTATTTGATTTACAAAATTTCAACTTGCTAGCATCTTTTCCATATTTCAGCTCCAGCATAAAGGTTATGTTTGGAAAAAAAAACAGGAGCTAATGAGCACCCTAGTGACAGCTGAGTGGATGACCAGAGAGCATATTTTAAGGACACCTTGAAGATCAGCCTCAAAGCCTGGGGTAGGGCTGTGACCTGCTAGGACACACAGAGTAAACTAGTGAGCCAAAGCAGGACATGAATTGAAGAAAAGGGGACCCACAGACCAAACTCCAGTTCAGAGCTACTGCAAGTAGATGCTTTCTGAGGTGTCTACAGAGGAGAAAGAACCCGGTTCCATAAAAAGAGGCTCTTCTCCCTCCATCTCCCAGCCACATAAACCTATCCAGCACCAGACACTGCCTGTAAAAGCCGGGAAGGATGTAAAAGACCTTTCCCATGAAACAATGGCTTCTCTTTGTACTTCATCAGCTTTCATTGCTCTGCATTAAAAACCAGCAGTGTAAAATCGCAGCCTTCCAGGTGTGTGGCAACAAAGTCTGTAGACTCCTTTGGGTAGTAAATTGTTACTAATTGTTGCTAATTGGTTGTGGGTTTTAGACTAAATTCAAGGTTACCCATGTACACCAGCTTGCATTTCCTTATGCTTTGGTGAAGCAGAGAGAAAGGTGTAGAGCTGAAATGCTGAGAATTGCCCAGTAGCCTCACCACACAGGTGTGTCCCATTTACGACACCCAATTGTCCAATGGACCTAGCATGGTAGCTCCCAAGGTTCAATACATCACACACTAGTAAATCTGCACACAAAGTGTACAGCCCTGGAAAGAATTTCAAATGTTTTATTTGCAAAATAGCATTGTATCAACAATCTGTCATCTGCTATGGGCATCATTTCATAGAAGCATTAATATATTAACACCAACAAAGAAGGACATCCTTCAAGCATTCCCTCAAACAAAATGGGCAATAATTCTACATTGACTTTATATATAAAAACACATGGTCCATATTTTTCTCATTTTACTGCAAGTAGGTGAAATTGTGCCTCATGGACCTACAGACAACAGTGCAATAACAAGGTCAGACAGAGTTTGGAAACCGCTGCCCTAGACCGTTGCTGTCGAATTTAGTGACCACTAATCACATGTGGCTATTTGAGCACTTGAAATGTGGCTGGTCTAAATTGAGATGTACTATAATGTAAAATTCACATCAGATTTCAAAAACAGTACAAAAAATGTACAATATCTCAATAATTTCTATATTGATTACATGTTGCAATGATAGTATCTTGGATATAGTAATATATCATTAAAATGAATGTGATATGTGTTTTACCTTTTAAAAAATGAGGCTACTCAAAAATTTTAATTACTTTGTAGTTCACATAATATTTCTATTGGATAGCACTGCCTACAGATCGTCTAGGCACCAACTGGAGAATGTTAGATGCCGTAAAGGTAGATTATAGCTTCCGATTATATTCACATATATCTTATATATTTGGCATTGACATACCAAATAAATAGGATTTCAATTTGTGTTTCCAAGGAGGGCAGGGGAGTTATGACTATGAAAACCTTAATATGTTCAAGACAAACTGGTCTTGGGGGAACTTGCTGATTCGGACTATATGTTTAATGCCCATCATAGTCACTAGAGGGCAGTAGCGTATATAAAAATGTGAGCTTTCACCAAAACTGAAGGAACAAAACAGCAGCAGACTCAGACTCCAAGAAGGGACTAGCAGTTCCCAAAGGGGATGGGCGGGGACGGTGGGTGGGGAGGAAGGGAGAAGGGGATTGAGGGGGATTATGATTGGTACACATGGTGTGAGGGGTCACGGGGAAGGCAGTGTAGCGCAGAGAATTCAAGTAGTGACTCTGTGGCATCTTACTACACTGATGGACACTGATTGCAATGGGGTATGGGCAGGGACTTGATAATATGGGTGAATGTAGTAACCACAATGTTTTTCATGTGAAACCTTCATAAGAGTGTATATCAGTGATACCTTAATAAAAAAATTAATGAGCTCTCACACCACCATTAGCTGAGAAGACCCCACAGGCAGAGCCATTACAAGGCAGGCACTCAGTAACTATTAGAGTTGATCCTCTTTTCCCTGCTCATAAGTGACATATGCCTTGGGAGGAGGGAGACCCCACAGAGGTGAGCTGGTCCTAAACTGTGAACGTAGCTCAGAGCAGCCAAGCAGGAAAGCCATTCATTCTGTATGAGGGAAATCATGTTCAAAGCAGGTGTTCAAAGCCCCAGGCTGTAGAGTTAGGTTTACCTTCCTGGCTCTGCTACCAACAAACTGTGTGACCCAAAACAAAGCAAGTCACTGGGCCTCGGTTAATCTTCCTCTGTGAGGTGAAGAGGCAGAGTGCTCACACCGTACAACCTGAGCACTCGTACTTTCAAGAGTAAACCCTCTGGGCCTGGTGTTATCATGGATTTGATGGAGTCAGAGAGTAGTAATCATAGGACCTGTAGGCACAATGGTACTATAATTTTTTATGATATTTATAATGGTACTTAATGCTGTAAGTCTCCCTCTGCTCCAAACACTTAACAATAACAGATAAAATACAAAAATTAAAAAATTAAAAGTCAAAGCCTTGTTCAAAAAGATCAGCATCTCTGGGGATCAGGACAGCAGAGACATGGGGCAATAAACTGGGCTGATCCTGTGGGATTGTGCGGCTCCAGGCAGGAAGCAGGCAGAGGTATAAGGAGCTTTTCTCCTGTGGTGACATGGGGGATACCACCTGAGGAGGTGTCCCCAAGCCAAGGACTGTGTGGGGCTCCCACACCCAAGAACCAGGGTATAAATGCATAACAAAACTCCATCTGGGGCTGAGGCTTACACGGAACTTCTTACCCACAAATGAGGAGGAACCTGGCCCAGTGACAGGATTAGCAACATCCCTAAGACATTACAGCATGGATTCTAGAGCCGACCATAGAAAATCTGGTTTTGAGTGCAGCAATGGGGGCCATGAGGAGGCAACTGCAAAAAACGAGGTTAGGAGGAGGTGAACATGAGATAAAAACTATTAATTATAACTCCCCCAAGAGAAAGACTAAGAAAGGCAGTCAAAACTTGCAATTTGAAAGAATGCAATGGCAGGAAGTGAGTTCCCTTCAAAGAAAGGGAAAATAGTAGGGCAAATTGATATGGATTTTTTTAAGAAGAATTCATTATTCATTTAGCAAATATGTTAAGCACCTACAATGTCCTAGATACTGTGGGTAAAATTGTAATAGTTCCAGAGTATCTTTCCTGGCTTTAGTACATCTGCATATCAACAGGCATTCTCAGGGGTGGAGAGAAGTCCATCTCCATATCAGTGGGTAATTACCTGGGCAACCGGAGGGCTTATCTGAACCTGAGAGGTTAGGGGAAGGTCCTGGTTTGCTTCTGCGGCAGTAGGAGAAAGAGACGCCCGGGACTGCAGTTTGTAAGCAATAAACGGGTTTTATTTCTCCCTTTGAATAATTTCGGTCTTAGAGGTATTTTGCCCCAGGATTTCCTCTCTCTGGAATTACAATACTGTTTTAAGTGCTAAGGATATAATAATAAACAGAACAAACTGACTACCCTCACAGAGCTTACATTCTAGTGGAAGAGACAACGTTTTTTAATTATATGCCAAGTAGTAATAAGTGCTGTGAAGAATGGTTAGTGCCCTCAAAGATACAAAGGAATAATTAACAACCACATATAAAAACATAAGTTATGAAACAACAAATAGGCAAGATTAAACAAAAGCAAGTTATGTAAAAGGACCAATTGAAATGGAAAATATAGACATTGAAATGCATAAACCCAGTAGGATAGGCATATCCTGGAGATGTTGGAGGTTAGGTCTGGACCCCTGCAATAAAGTGGATATCACAATAAAGCAAGCCAAATGAATTTTTTGGTTTACCAGTGTATATGAAAGTTATGTTTATGCTATACTGTAGTCTATTAAGTGTGCAATAACACTATTGCTCACTAGTATTATGTCTAAAAAACAATGTACATACCTGTGATATGAGTTATAAGAAATATAAATTTGGTCATCTGAGTAACCAAATATGTATTTCTCAGGTATATTTGGTCTTCATCCGCAGTTCCTGAAAACACTGCAGAGTATTAAGGGTGAAATGGGTGTCTTGTCATGTTAATGAGAGACTTTTGGACCCACACCCAAGGGCAGGGGCTGGAGGCTGAATCAGTCGATGGACAATAATTCAGTCAATCATGACTAGGCAATGAAGCTTCACAAAACCCCCGAGAAGAGCTTTTTGCTCTCTGCTCTGCTCGGTCATGTCCTGCTTCCCAGTCTGGGAGAGCTTCTATACTTGGGGAACCAGAACGCCTCCACGTGCCACTGAGCCAGGCCCCGAGCTCCACGAGGATAGAAGCTCCTTTATTTGGCACTTTGCCCTGTGTCTCTCTTCATCTGGCTGCTAACTTGTATCCTTTATGGTATCCTTTATTAAACTGGTAAACATAAGTGTTTTCCTGAGTTCTGTGAGCCACTCTAGCAAATTACTAGAACCTAAGGAGAGGCTGTAGGGACCTCCAATCTGTAGCCAGTAGGCCAGAAGCACAGGTACTGCCTGGAGCTTGTAACTGCCACCTGGAGTTGGGGGTAGAGGGCAGTCTTGTAGAATGGAGCTCTTAACCAGGGAACCTCCAAGCAGATAGCATCAGAATTGAGTTGAGTTCTCAGGCACCCTGCTGGTGTTTGAGAATTGCTTGGTGTTTAGTGAGGTAGAAAGCCCAAAAAAGGACAAAGTTTCTTTTAACCCAGGAAAGGAGGGGGCTTTGTGGCCACATGGCATTGTTAGGGTATGGTATAGAAGAGCATGTAGTATCTCATCCTGACTCTGTAACCAATTAACTACCAAATAAGGAAAAGCTGTTTTCCTTTAACCTTGTAGAGAAGGTATAAAAGGCATGGCCCTGCTGCACTCAGGGCTCAGCCTTTGGATATGAATCCACTGAGCCGGTGCCGGCACTAATAAACTCTGCTTCTCGACAAACATCTCAGTGCCCTGACTGCTTGTTCGTAGTTCCTGTGGTTCCTGGAACATTAGCATGTGTGGGAAGACTCCCTCCCACATACTTACACACATTGGAATCAGGTCCAGGACCCCGAACAAAGTTATACTACTATTACTGCTGTGTATATTGTTACTGTTATACAAATATGTAGGGAAAAAATACACCATAGCATTTAGTGTCAGATGACAGGGAATCACACTACCTTAAATAAAAGGTATAAAAAATAAAAATATTTTATTGCTAACAAAATGATAACCATCTTCTGAGCTTCCAGCAAGTCATAATCACTGAAAAAGTTTGAAATATTGCTAAGAATTATCAAAATGTAACGTGGAAGCACAAAGTGAACAAATGCTGTTGGAACATGGGAACCCACAGACTTGCTGAACACAGGGTTGCCTCTAACCTTCAGTTTATAAAAAAAATGCAGTATCTGTGAAGCACAATAAAGCAAAGCACAATAAAAGAGGTTTGTCATATATTGAATAAACACTATGAAGTCATAGTGGAAGATTCATTAATTAGAAGACAGTACTGAAGAAATCACCCATAATGTAGCACAAAGAGCAAACATATCTTTAAAGATATGAAAGAGCAGTTAAGAGACATGGAAGGTAGACTGACAGGCACAAATATACAGTTAGTAGAAATTCCAGAAGAAGAGAATATAAATAATGAGAAAGAAATGATATCTAAAGAGATAATACCTGAAGTTTTCCAATATTAAAGTTAGAATTCTAGAACTGTACATAGGGATACATAGGAACATGCCCATATGTCATAGTGAAATTGCAAGACATGTAACAAAGAAAAAAAATTATATCTGAAAAAATAAAACTGTCTACAAAAGAAAGAAAAACTAATGGTAGCAACATCATCAGCAATAGATGCCAGAAAATATGGGAGGGACTCTTAAAAAGTTCTAAGAGAAAGCCACTAATCAACATAGAATTCTATACTCAGCTAAACTATTATTCATGAGTGAGTGAGAAGAAAATTTATATACATTTTCAGGCATTCAATAATTAAAAGAAATCACAACCTATGGGCCCCAGGTAAAAGAATTACCAAGGAACAAAATCAGAATGGAAATAACAAAAATTTAGAATTCAACAACAAAAGCACAACATACCTGAATAACAATAATGATACATTGCTTCTAGCTATGAGCCAGGAATTATATTAGGCATTTCTCCAGTAGTATATATCTCAGCCCTCAAAGACAGGTTATGAACTAGGTATTAATTCCTTTGTAAGGATAAGAAAACTTAAGT
This sequence comes from Manis pentadactyla, assembly GCF_030020395.1. Taxonomy (NCBI): domain Eukaryota; kingdom Metazoa; phylum Chordata; class Mammalia; order Pholidota; family Manidae; genus Manis; species Manis pentadactyla. The sequence continues at coordinate 109,383,676 of NC_080027.1, read as the reverse complement.
AGAATAAGAAAATGATGCAGCTATGAATGTTTGTGTAGCCCCACACAAATATTCATTTGTCTTTTGAAGCCTTAAATACCCAATGTAATGGTATTAGGGCTTTTCAGAGATAATTAGGTGTAGATGAAGCTATGAGGGTGGAGCTCTCTGATGGAATTAGTGTTTTTACAAGAAGAAAAAGACAATAAAGCTTCCTCTCTCTACCATGTGAGAATTTAGTAAGAAGGCATCCATCTGACAACCAGGAAGAGGGCTCTCACCAGAACCCCACCATGACAACACCCTGATCTAAGACTTTCCAGCCTCCAGAATTGTAAGTAATAAATGTGTATGGTTTAAGCCACCCAGGCTATGGTATTTTGTTACAGCAGCTGAGCTAAGATTCATGCAAAATAGTCTGGGTATGTGCAAAGTTAGAGAGCCAATGAACCAAGAAGGGAAGTGCAGATGGAATCTTCTTACTGACTCTTAGGAACAAGAATGAGGGGCCTGTGCCAGGTACAAGCAGCTGTTAGGTAGGGAGGAGGTGGCTGGCAATCTAATTCAGGAGTATGTCATACTGGGGATTATCTTTGCCCTCTCACCTCTCACCTCTCGCCCAGGCTGAGTTTGCCTCATGTTGCACACTATATTACTAGGAACACCTACCCAGCTTTTTGGCCAGAACTGGTGTAGATCCGGGGAAAGGAAATCCTGGGGCAAAATACCCCTAAAAACCGAATGCAGTCAAAGGGAGAAATAAAGTTTAAATCGTGTTTACTGCTTACAAACTGCAGTCCAGGGCCATCTCTCTCTCCCCCAATCAGGAAGGAAGCAAGCCAGCCCCTCCCCTTAACCTCTCAGGTTCAGACACGCCCTCGGTTGCCCCGGTAATTACCCACTGACGTGGAGATGAACTTCTCTCCACCCCTGAGGATATGCAAATGAACTAAAGCCGTACTTCTCTCCACCCTTGAGCGCCTGTTGATATGCAGATGTACTAAAGCCTGGTGAGATATTCTGGAAATATAAAATTTTACCCATAATTGGGTTTTCAAACTGTAAATAAAGAGGTACTTATGGGAACCACACTTGTGGACTGAGGTTCCCAAGCCTGGCTATACTCAGGTACCTCCTGGGGAGCTTTCAAACATACCTATGTCTCCCCCCAAGATTCATATTCAATTATCTTGGCTGGTACCTGGGCAATAAATTTTTTTAAGTTCCCAGGAGGAAAATGTTGTTTGACCACAGCTGAGAACCACTGGCCTTGGACCGGGTGAAACAAAGGAAAATGTTCTTGCTGCCCCAACAGGCCGAACCTGGGGAAAGGGCCCCAGCAGTGTCTCTCCACCCCCAGGACAAGCACTTGGGCAAACCTCACGGCTCCTGTTTTGGCAGCTTAGGGGACTTGTTCCCCTTTCCTTGAAAGAAAAGTGTAGCTCTTCTCTGAAATCAGAAAAGAGGAAGCACTGGGTACTTGTAAGCAAAACAATTCTCCCAGGGTGGAGGAGGGGAGCTTTCTCTTCTCATGACACGAACAGAATTCGAGGCCAGCAGCCTGGACGAAGGGCAGTATGAGGAGACAGTTCAGTTCGGCAGGTGCCCGGCTGCACATGGAAGTGACTGAGACAATGTAAATTCCCTAAACTTTACTCCCTCGGGTCTAGGAAGCACTTTGCCTCCCCCCTCGCCTCCACCCCACCACTCTGCCCCTGGTGTTCTCCAAATCCTGGTCCGACTGGGCTCACTCACATTTCCCACGCCCACCTCTTCACCCCACCCGTCTCTCTGGCACCCCTGCTGCCTGCCTCCCACCGCAAGCCCTCCCACGCTCCCCTTGCCATCGCTGCCATTCCAGGTCCTGACTGCCCCTCGGCTGGCAGCCGGCCCTGTGTGGCCCCCTGCCCTTCCCACAGGACTGTCTCCCCGAGCTCACACGTGTGGACTGAATGAAGCCTTTCCCTGGGCCTGTGCAGCACACGAGCCCCCACCTCCTCTGCAGAAGCGCCAAAGCTTCCAGACCTCACCGTGTCCCCCCCAAACTTAAAACTTACCCGCACACACTTCCTCCTCCCCTCCTTTGAAAGCCCCCCTCCCCCCCCCCGCCCCACCCCAGCCTCCCCTGCTCCCCCTTTGCTGGCCGTCTGGGTCCTCAGGGCTCTCCTGGCACGTGGCCCGACGACCAGGCCTGCCCTCTCTCTTCCCCCTCATCTCATCCTGAGCCCCGAACAGGAAGGAGAAACTGAAAGAGCCATGAGGCTAGCCCCCAGTCCCTGGCAGGTGCCTAGAAAAAGAAAAGCCGCAGCCTGAGCAGCCAGGAGAGACAGCCACAGCACTCCGGCCAAGAGGGACTGCCTGCCCGCTGGGCCCAGAGGCCCGGCTTGCTTCCTGATGAGTCCCCTGCTCACACCTCCCCTGGGGCTCCACCTGTCACTGAGCAGCAAACATCTCGGGGCCTGTCCCACCTGCTAGGTAAGTTCTTACCTTCATTGCTAAAGGCACTGACACAGAGGTGCAAAGCTGGGGGAGCAGGGCCAGCCTTCTCAGGGCTCCCAACGAAATGGGGAGGACGGACGGGTAAACAACTATGGCCACATGGAGAGCTGAAGATTGCCACGAGGCAGAAGGCAGGCAGGAAGGAGGGCACGAGGCCAACGGTGAGCTCTGCAGGCACACAGACAGGTCAAGCCTCACTCTGGGGCCTGACACATCCAGCCTCAGGCAGCCTCCCCACCTTGGTCCCATGCTCACATTCTCCCCTGTGTCTGGAGCCAGGCCTGGCCTTCTACCGGCCCCTCTGCTTTTCCTTCCCGGCACTTGTCACCCATGTCCCTTCTCATCTGGCTGTCACCACTCACCCCACACCACCCCTGGTCATTCTCCTTGGCTTCACGTCACAAGGCCCCCTGCCTCTGGACTTCTCCACCCCATGGTCACAACCCACGTCCACTGTGGCACAAGCTCGCCTCCACTGCCCCCCCATAAATTAAGAACCCTTTGGAATGGTCCTGCCCAGTAGCCCAGTCAGCCATCCTGACTCATCCTCCTGAATCCACGCTGTCATCAGATCCTGTCTATTCCTTTCTTGTGTCTTCCCACCCACCCTCCTACTCCCACAGGGACACAGCCTAAGTCCCAGCCTCTCACTTGGCCTGACCTGACTTCCCCTGACACCCTCAGCATCCTGTCCCTCAACCCCAGGTGCAGCTGCTGAGAAAGCCATCCTGAGACCTTGTGGAGCATATGTGGTGCCTGCCCCTGTCAAACCCCTTCCGCATTCTCCATCGCCCGCAGGCCTCTGTACTCAAGACGCTGTCCCCCCTGTGTCCTCTTTTCGGCCAGCAGAAGCCCTCCCCTTCCCCAGCCCAGGGACTCTGACAAATCTCGGCCAGCCTCTGGGATTCTCTGCCAACACTGTTCCTTTTCCTGGAATGCCTTCTCTGCTTCCTCTCTGTTAGGTGAGTGGACCAAGTCCCATCTCCTCCAGGAAGCCATCCTGAAAGAACCCCACGTCAGGTGCCCCTCGTCCAGCATTCCTGGAGCCCTGGCTATTGGTGGCACCCCTTGTCAGAGCATCCACAGCCACCTTGGGAGGGTCTAAACTGGTTGTCTCCTCCACACGTGACCAGTCCCTTGCCTGGGCCCAGCCCTCCATGCAGTGGGACAGCCAGTGTCAGCATGAGAGGCACAAGACAGCAGCTTTCCACAGGCATGTGCTGGCGGCACCCAGGGATTTCTATTCAACACTTGATGCTCCCAGATCCCTTTTGGGCAGAGTTTTCAGAAGGCCACAAGCCTACTTCTTCCCACCAGCTAAAGCAAAAGGGGCACAGGAATGGGAGGGAAGCCCATCTACTTGGTCCCACCCCATCCAACCAGAGAGGGCCATTTATGCACAGAGCTCAGTGCCAGGCATCACAGGGTACCTGGAAGGAAAAGGAGACAGACGCCCTGCCACCTCAGAAAGGGAAACAAGAATGATGCCCCATCTTCTGGGGCTTAGAGCCAAGGTGACTGGTGACTGGGCAACAGCTCTGCCCCACTTACCACATCTTCAGAACACGGTAGAATCAGATTACCTACCTCACTGGTTGGGTGAAGTCAAGCAGCACATATTAGCTCTCATTGTAATAGATGTTCTTTTCTTTTGCACTTTACAGAAATGACAGCACACTGTTTTGCACTCACTGTTCTGCACCTTATTTTTTTCACTTTCATGTGCATCTAGGAGCTCATTCCCTGTCCTTAGCCCACTTCAGAGCTGCATAGTATTCCATGGCCTTAATGCACCATGATTTAGTTAAATGGCCCTTTTTTGATGGACATTTTGGTGGTTTCCAGTCTTTCACTCTTATAGACAATGCTGCAATGACTAATTTTGTACATACTTAATTTTGCCCAAAAGTGTTTAGGTAAATTCCTAGAAGTAGAATGTTAGTCAACAGGTATGTGTATTTGTTACCTTTTGTCATCCTTAGAAGTTGTACCAATTCAATGTCCCATGGACAACACATAAGACTCTCTGTTCCCCCATACCTTTACCCACAGAGTGTATAAACAAATTTTTTATCTTTCTTGATTCAGTAAGTGAAAAACGGTAAATGCTATTTCTTTGTAATTTTATTTTTCAATTTCTCTTATTATGAGTAATGTGAAGCATCTTTTTATGCATTTATAAGTCATTTATGTTTTCTGTGAACTCTCTGTTCTTATCTTTTGCACATTTTATTATCAGAGAGTTAGTCATTTGATCAGTTGAAGGTCTTTATGTATTAGGAATATTTCCATATTTTTCCTGGTTTGACATTACTCTTTAAAATTTGCTTTTGCTGTTTTTTCCACACCTAATTCCATATGTGTTATTTCTTTTCTTTATGGCTTTGGTATTCTGTATTACACTTTGGAACTTCCTCCCCATTCCAAAATAGTCATTAGATTGCTTTTTAATCCCCTATAGTTTCTTCTAGAATTAAAAAAATTTTTTAAATTACTGATATCTTCTGGTATGCATCTGATATAAGAAGTGAGGTATGGATCCAACTTGATTTTTTCCAGATGGCTACCCAATCGTCACAATGTCATTTATAGAACAGTTTATCTTTTTTCCCAAAAATTTGGAATACCATCATTATCATAAGCTAAATTCCCAATAAGTTTTGGTCTATTTCTGGACTTCCTATTTTGTTCCAACTGTAAGATGTCCTACACTATTTTAATTATTGTTGTTTCATAATATGTGTTTTCCACTCATTTTTCAGTTTCTTTTTCCATGTGAACTATAGTATTGAAAAAAGCTTTATTGGGATTTCTTTTAATTTATAGGTTAAGGCAAAAGTGACATTGAATATGTCATTGAATATGATACTGAGTCAGTTTTGGGGGAATTGCATCTTCCCAGAGAAAAATCCAATAAGGCAGGCTTTGCAAACACCAATCTCAGGTTCAATAATGTGCTAGAAAGACTCACAAAACTCACCAAAAGCTGTTGTACTCATAGTTAACAGTTCATTACAGTGAGAGGAGATGGATTAACACCAGCCAAGAGATGCACCTGGAAGAGTCCAGGAAACAAGCACAGAGCCCCCAGTTGTTTTCTCCAAGTGGAGCTGTGGACAGCACTACTTCCGCAGCAACAATATGCATCAGTATGGACAGAGGGTTGCCAACCAGGGAAGCCCCCCTGGGCCATGGTGTCCAGACTTGCTACTACAGCTCAATCAGATACACAGGACTGATTGCCCACAGGGCTGACCATTAGTCTCCAGACCTCCAGAGAGTGAAGAGCGTGGAGCCAAATCTCCCATCATAAATCACATTGTCTGATGGAATATTACTCAGCCATAAAAAGAAAAGAAATCTTACCATTTGCAACAACATGGATGGATCTAGAGGGTATTAGGCTCAGTGAAAGAAGCCAGGCAGAGAAAGACAAATACCATATGATTTCACTTATTTGTGGAATATAGAAATAAAGCAAAACAGAAGGAACAAAACAGCAGCAAATTCACAGACACTGAGAAGTGACTAGTGGTTACCAAGGGAGAGGGGTTAGGATGGGTGCAGGGTGGAGGGGGAGGGGTATAAAGGGGCACAATAATTTGCAATCACGATATAAGTGGATCACGGGGACTGTTGAACAACTGTGATGTACATTTGAAACTGAAATAAGACTGTATATTAATGACATTTTAATTTTTAAAAATATAATCAATCAATCAATCACATTGTCTGATTTGGTATAAGAACCTCCAGGTAGCCTTCCGGCGGAAGATGGCGGTGTGAGTAGAGCAGCGGAAATCTCCTCCCAAAACAACATATATCTATGAAAATATAACAAAGACAACCCTTCCTAGAATAAAGACCAGAGGACACAGGACAATATCCAGACCACATCCACACCTGCGAGAACCCAGCGCCTCGCGAAGGGGGTAAGATACAAGCCCCGGCCCCGCGGGAGCCGAGCGCCCCTCCCCCCAGCTCCTGGCGGGAGAAGAATAGGCAGAGCGGGAGGGAGACGGAGCCCAGGACTGCCGAACACCCAGCCCCAGCCATCCGGGCCAGAGTGCAGGGCCCTCAATACTAGGAAAACAGGGCAGCAAGAACAGTGAGCAGGCACTGGAGGCTGGGCAACAGAAGACATAAGAAAAGCGCGCGACCATTTTTTTTTTTTTTTTTTTTTTTTTGCTTTTTTGCTGTTTTGTTTTGGCGAGTGCTTTTTGGAAGTCTTAAAGGGATAGAGACCCAAATACTAGGGAAACAGGGCAGCAAGACCGGTGAGCAGAGGCCTGAGGCTGGCACCGGAGAATAAAGAAAAACAAGCGACCACCTTTTTTTTTTTACTTAAAAATTTTTTTTTTTTTTAATTTTTTTCTTTTTTTTTTTTTGGTGGTCATTGTTTTGTTTTGGCGGGTGCTTTTTGGAAGTCTTAAAGGGGCAGGGTGGGACACTTAATCCAGAGGTAGGGAATCCAGGGATCTCTGGGCACCCTAACCCCTGGGCTGCAGGGAGCAGGGAGTCCCCTTACGGAGATAAATAGCCTCCCAGCCGCTCCTGCTCCAAGGCGACTCCACCACTTTGGAGTAGCTGCCCAAGCCAGGCCACGCCCACAGCAACAGCGGAGATTAACTCCATAGAAGCCAGGCAGAAAGCACAAACTCTGTCTGCGCGCAGCTGCGCAGCACAAGCCACTAGAGGTCGCTGTTCTCCCAGGAGAGGAGGGCCACAAACCAACAAGAAAGGAAGTCCTTCCAGCCGTCACTCGTCCCAGCTCTGCAAACTATTCCTATCACCATGAAAAGGCAAAACTACAGGCAGACAAAGATCACAGAGACAACACCAGAGAAGGAGACAGACCTAACCAGTCTTCCTGAAAAAGAATTCAAAATAAGAATCATAAACATGCTGACAGAGATGCAGAGAAATACGCAAGAGAAATGGGATGAAGTCTGGAGGGAGATCACAGATGCCAGAAAGGAGATCACAGAAATGAAACAAACTCTGGAAGGGTTTATAAGCAGAATGGATAGAATGCAAGAGGCCATTGATGGAATTGAAATCAGAGAACTGGAACGCATAGAAGCTGACATAGAGAGAGACAAAAGGATCTCCAGGAATGAAACAATATTAAGAGAACTGTGTGACCAATCCAAAGGAACAATATCCGTATTATAGGGGTTCCAGAAGAAGAAGAGAGAGGAAAAGGGATGGAGAGTATCTTAGAAGAAATAATTGCTGAAAACTTCCCCAAACTGGGGGAGGAAATAATCAAACAGACCACAGAAATACACAGAACCCCCAACAGAAAGGATCCAAGAAGGACAACACCAAGACACATAATAATTAAAATGGCAAAGATCAAGGACAAGGAAAGAGTGTTAAAGGCAGCTAGAGAGAAAAAGGTCACCTATAAAGGGAAACCCGTCAGGCTAACATCAGATTTCTCAACAGAAACCCTACAGGCCAGAAGAGAATGGCATGATATATTTAATACAATGAAACAGAAGGGCCTTGAACCAAGGATACTATATCCAGCACGACTATCATTCAAATATGACGGTGGGATTAAACAATTCCCAGACAAACAAAAGCTGAGGGAATTTGCTTTCCACAAACCACCTCTAAGGAACATCTTACAGGGACTGCTCTAGATGGGAGCACTCCTAGAAAGAGCACAGCAAAAAACACCCAACATATGAAGAATCGAGGAGGAGGAACAAGAAGGGAGAGAAGAAAAGAATCTCCAGACAGTGTATATAACAGCTCAATAAGCGAGCTAAGTTAGGCAGTAAGATACTAAAGAGGCTAACCTTGAACCTTTGGTAACCACGAATTTAAAGCCTGCAATGGCAATAAGTACATATCTTTCAATAGTCACCCTAAATGTTAATGGGTTGAATGCACCAATCAAAAGACACAGAGTAACAGAATGGATAAAAAAGCAAGACCCATCTATATGCTGCTTACAAGAAACTCACCTCAAACCCAAAGACATGTACAGACTAAAAGTCAAGGGATGGAAAAACATATTTCAAGCAAACAACACTGAGAAGAAAGCAGGGGTTGCAGTACTAATATCAGACAAAATAGACTTCAAAACAAAGAAAGTAACAAGAGATAAAGAAGGACACTACATAATGATAAAGGGCTCAGTCAAACAAGAGGATATAACCATTCTAAATATATATGCACCCAACACAGGAGCACCAGCATATGTGAAACAAATACTAAGAGAACTAAAGGGGGATATAGACTGCAATGCATTCATTCTAGGAGACTTCAACACACCACTCACCCCAAAGGATAGATCCACTGGGCAGAAAATAAGTAAGGACACGGAAGCACTGAACAACACAGTAGAGCAGATGGACCTAATAGACATCTATAGAACTCTACATCCAAAAGCAACAGGATATACATTCTTCTCAAGTGCACATGGAACATTCTCCAGAATAGACCACATACTAGGCCACAAAAAGAGCCTCAGAAAATTCCAAAAGATTGAAATCCTACCAACCAACTTTTCAGAACACAAAGGCATAAAACTAGAAATAAACTGTACAAAGAAAGCAAAGAGGCTCACAAACACATGGAGGCTTAACAACACGCTCCTAAATAATCAATGGATCAATGACCAAATCAAAATGGATATCCAGCAATATATGGAAACAAATGACAACAACAACACTAAGCCCCAACTTCTGTGGGACACAGCAAAAGCAGTCTTAAGAGGAAAGTATATAGCAATCCAAGCGTATTTAAAAAAGGAAGAGCAATCCCAAATGAATGGTCTAATGTCACAAATATCGAAATTGGAAAAAGAAGAACAGATGAGGCCTAAGGTCAGCAGAAGGAGGGACATAATAAAGATCAGAGAAGAAATAAATAAAATTGAGAAGAATAAAACAATAGCAAAAATCAATGAAACCAAGAGCTGGTTCTTCGAGAAAATAAACAAAATAGATGAGCCTCTAGCCAGACTTATTAAGAAGAAAAGAGAGTCAACACAAATCAACAGTATCAGAAACGAGAAAGGAAAAATCACGACGGACCCCACGGAAATGCAAAGAATTATTGGAGAATACTATGAAAACCTATATGCTAACAAGCTGGGAAACCTAGGAGAAATGGACAACTTCCTAGAAAAATACAACCTTCCAAGATTGACCCAGGAAGAAACAGAAAATCTAAACAGACCAATTACCAGCAACGAAATTGAAGCGGTAATCAAAAAACTACCAAAGAACAAAACCCCCGGGCCAGATGGATTTACCTCAGAATTTTATCAGACATACAGGGAAGACATAATACCCATTCTCCTTAAAGTTTTCCAAAAAATAGAGGAGGAGGGGATACTCCCAAACTCATTCTATGAAGCTAACATCACCCTAATACCAAAACCAGGCAAAGACCCCACCAAAAAAGAAAACTACAGACCAATATCCCTGATGAACGTAGATGCAAAAATACTCAACAAAATATTAGCAAACCGAATTCAAAAATACATCAAAAGGATCATACACCATGACCAAGTGGGACTCATCCCAGGGATGCAAGGATGGTACAACATTTGAAAGTCCATCAACATCATCCACCACATCAACAAAAAGAAAGACAAAAACCACATGATCATCTCCATAGATGCTGAAAAAGCATTTGACAAAGTTCAACATCCATTCATGATAAAAACTCTCAGCAAAATGGGAATAGAGGGCAAGTACCTCAACATAATAAAGGCCATCTATGATAAACCCACAGCCAACATTATATTGAACAGCGAGAAGCTGAAAGCATTTCCTCTGAGATCGGGAACTAGACAGGGATGCCCACTCTCTACACTGTTATTTAACATAGTACTGGAGGTCCTAGCCACGGCAATCAGACAAAACAAAGAAATACAAGGAATCCAGATTGGTAAAGAAGAAGTTAAACTGTCACTATTTGCAGATGACATGATACTGTACATAAAAAACCCTAAAGACTCCACCCCAAAACTACTAGAACTGATATCGGAATACAGCAAAGTTGCAGGACACAAAATCAACACACAGAAATATGTGGCTTTCCTATATACTAACAATGAACCAACAGAAAGAGAAATCAGGAAAACAACTCCATTCACAATTGCATCAAAAAAAATAAAATACCTAGGAATAAACCTAACCAAAGAAGTGAAAGACTTATACTCTGAAAACTACAAGTCACTCTTAAAAGAAATTAAAGGGGACACTAACAGATGGAAACTCATCCCATGCTCATGGCTAGGAAGAATTAATATCGTCAAAATGGCCATCCTGCCCAAAGCAATATACAGATTTGATTCAATCCCTATGAAACTACCAGCAACATTCTTCAATGAACTGGAACAAATAATTCAAAAATTCATATGGAAACACCAAAGACCCCGAATAGCCAAAGCAATCCTGAGAAAGAAGAATCAAGTAGGGGGGATCTCACCCCCAACTTCAAGCTCTACTATAAAGCCATAGTAATCAAGACAATTTGGTACTGGCACAAGAGCAGAGCCACAGAACAATGGAACAGACTAGAGAATCCAGACATTAACTCAGACATATATGGTCAATTAATATTTGATAAAGGAGCCATGGACATACAATGGCGAAATGACAGTCTCTTCAACAGGTGGTGCTGGCAAAACTGGACAGCTACATGTAGGAGAATGAAACTGGACCATTGTCTAACCCCATATACAAAAGTAAACTCAAAATGGATCAAATACCTGAATGTAAGTCATGAAACCATTAAACTCTTGGAAGAAAACATAGGCAAAAACCTCTTAGACATAAACATGAGTGACCTCTTCTTGAACATATCTCCCCGGGCAAGGAAAACAACAGCAAAAATGAGTAAGTGGGACTATATTAAGCTGAAAAGCTTCTGTACAGCAAAAGACACCACCAATAGAACAAAAAGGATCCCTACAGTATGGGAGAATATATTTGAAAATGACACATCCGATAAAGGCTTGACGTCCAGAATATATAAAGAGCTCACACGCCTCAACAAACAAAAAACAAATAACCCAATTAAAAAATGGGCAGAGGAACTGAACAGACAGTTCTCCAAAAAAGAAATACAGATGGCCAACAGACACATGAAAAGATGCTCCACATCGCTAATTATCAGAGAGATGCAAATTAAAACTACAATGAGGTATCACCTCACACCAGTAAGGATGGCTGCCATCCAAAAGACAAACAACAACAAATGTTGGCGAGGCTGTGGAGAAAGGGGAACCCTCCTACACTGCTGGTGGGAATGTAAGTTAGTTCAACCATTGTGGAAAGCAGTATGGAGGTACATCAAAATGCTCAAAACAGACTTACCATTTGACCCAGGAATTGCACTCCTAGGAATTTACCCTAAGAATGCAGCAATCAAGTATGAGAAAGATCAGTGCACCCCTATGTTTATTGCAGCACTATTTACAATAGCCAAGAATTGGAAGCAACCTAAATGTCCATCGATAGATGAATGGATAAAGAAGATGTGGTACATATACACAATGGAATACTACTCAGCCATAAGAAAAGGGCAAATCCAACCATTTGCAGCAACATGGATGGAGCTGGAGGGTATTATGCTCAGTGAAACAAGCCAAGCGGAGAAAGAGAAATACCAAATGATTTCACTTATCTGTGGAATATAAGAACAAAGGAAAAACTGAAGGAACAAAACAGCACCAGAATCACAGAACTCAAGAATGGACTAACAGGTACCAAAGGGAAAGGGACTGGGGAGGATGGGTGGGTAGGGAGGGATAAGGGGGTGAGAAGTAGGGGGGTATTAAGATTAACATGCATGGGGGGGTAGGAGAAAAGGGAGGGCTATACAACACAGAGAAGGCAAGTAGTGATTCTACAACATTTTGCTATGCTGATGGACAGTGACTGTAAAGGGGTTTATAGGGGAGACCTTGTATAGGGGAGAGCCTAGTAAACATAATATTCGTCATGTAAGTGTAGATTAGTGATACCAAAAACAAAACAAAACAAAGCAAAACAAAAAAAAAAGGGCAGTTCCTGTGTGGTAACCTCCAATGATTTCTACACAAGGGTATAAAGGGCATATAAAAGTGTAGGCAAAGGGTCTGTTTGTGTTTATACAGAAGATCAAAGCCTAATTGGGCTACCCTGAAAATGAACTAAGATACGATATGAAAGAGAACTTCCAACATCAGCACTCTCTGGAAGACTCATGCCAGAAGATGATCATCAAAAAACCCCAACAAAGATCCACGCACTGCTACAGGTGTAGATGCACTCATCCCACCAGCTCCTGGACTTGCCATGGGAATGAAGGAGATATCTAAGCTGGCCTGTGCATACAGTAAAACAACAAATTTGACTGGATCTAGACTGTTGGAACTCAACCAAGAATTAGGAGAAGTGCAAATTGTAGCGCTCCAAAATCTTACAACTACAGACTATTTACTGTTAAAAGAACATAAGGGATGTGAACATTCCCCAGGAATGGGTTGTTTTAATTTGTCTGATTTCTCTCAGACTGTTCAAGTTCAGCTGGACAATATCCACCATATCATAGATAAGTTTTCACAAATGCCTAAGGTGCCTAACTGGTTTTCTTGGTTTCACTGGAGATGGCTGGTAATTACAGATATGCTTTGGTTATGTAGCTATACTCCTATTATGTTAATGTGTGTGCACAATTTAAGTAGTAGCTTAAAACCTATACATGCTGAAGTTACTCTACAAGAAGATATGTCAAAGAAATAATCAATCTTCCCATGTTTTCTGCCGCCTGCTACTTCTATAGCTTTTCTTCTTCCTTCCTAATTATAACCCTTAAATAGAATTCGTGCCTCATATCAAATTTACCAAGTATCATAACTCCTCCAAGTGGTAAAGATACCTCAAGACAAATGCTGGGCATAGAAGCTACAGGGCATAAATATGCAAAGAAATAAAAAGCTAACCATTTCAAACAATAAGGCTTCTCTCTCACTTACCAACTTTACATTTCCCTGTATGGCCCCGGAAGATGACTGGTTAGCCAGAGACGGGTAAGATTCCTCAAGGGAGGAACAACCTAAGACAGGCACAGTCGCAGGGGGGTCATCAGGTGAGAAATTGGGGATCAACAGAGGTGAGGCTTAGAACCTCACCACCCCGTTCTGAGAGAAATCTTCTGCATACGTGGATGTTTTATTGCCCTTGTCTAGCTTGGATTAACACATAGTCTACAGGCACACACCTGATCATCTACATTTGCTCTCTTACAACACTAAACTGTGTTTTCTACCTTTATCTTGTATCTACCTACCACTCCAGCATTTTGTTAAAAATAATAATAATAAAGAGAGAAATGTGGTATCCACATATAAATCAAGTATAAAAACCAAATGAGTATTCATATTTGAACTGACTGTTTATAGTTCATAATGCATGAGCAAAACCGAAAGTTTCTGTGATGACTGCCCTTGTACTGTTCACTATGTAACTTATTCATTATGTAAGAATTTGTTCTCCATGTAAGAACTTGTTTGTTATGCCTCAGAAGATTGGAGACTGACGAAAATCAGGCTTGGGGTGGATTAATGATTGTGCATTGAGCATTGACTCCCCTATACAGAATTTTATTGTCGTTAACAACCATTTGATCAATAAATATGAGAGATGCCCTCACAAAAAAAAAAAAAAAAAGGGCAGACTTCCAATGGTAAAATAAATAAGTAACTGGGATGTAATGTATAGCATAAGGAATATAGTCAAGATATTGTAACAGATTGGTAGGGTGATAGCTGGAACCTAGAATTATGTATATAAATGTTCTACCACTGTGTTGTACACTTGAAACTAATGTAATATAATACTGTGCTTCAACTACCCTTCAATAAAAAATAATTATCTAAAAAAAAAAACCTCCAGGTAAACAAAGACACTCTTATCAGGCAAGGTATTCTAAGGCTATTCCAAGATCTACAAAGGCTAAATTTCTCTTTGGGTAAGTTTAATTTTTTTACTACACAAGTTTTTTAATTTATTTACATGGAGTTGAAACCTTAAGTCACTAAGGTTTCTTTTAATTCCCTCCACCTTAGCATTTATTTGTACCTTTTTCCTTCTTTTCTCTTGCCAAGATTAGCTAACAATTTATATATCTTATTGTTTTGTCAAAGAATTCACTTTGAACTTATTTGTTAGTTACTTATAATTTATGAATTATAAAGATTTTTATCTTGTAATTCACTGACTTCTGCTTGAACATTTATTAACTTCTCCCTTCTATTTCCTTAGGTTTATTGCTTTTTTTCTAACTACTTCAATTGGATGCTTCTTTCATTTTTTCAGTCCTATTTAAATTTTTATTAATTCATTATAAGACTGTGTGTATTAGTCAGGGTTCTCCAGAGAAACAGAATCAATAGAATATATAAAGAAATGTTTTCTAAGTAACTGGACATATGACTGTGGAGGCTGAAAACTGTCAAGATTTCAGATGGCAGGCTGGAGGCCCAGGAAAGCCAATGATATAAGTTCCAGTCCAACTCTGAGTCCAAAGACAGAAAAAGACAATGTCCTAGATCATTGACAGACAGAGAGAAAGAATTCTTTCTTGCTCAGTTTTTTATTATGTTCAAGCCTTCAACTGATTGGGTGAGACCCACCCATACTGGGAAGGGCAATCTGCTTCACCCAGTCTGCCAATTCAAATGTTAATCTCACCCAGGATAATGTTTGACCAAATATCAGGAAACTTGTGGCCCAGTTAAACTGACATAAAATCTCAAGGGAGATTTCCTTTACTTCTACCTCCCAAGTTCTGATAGGTATTGTTTTATTGTTATTTTATATATAATCATTCCATCTTGAAGCCCCCTATGTATGGCTTACAGCAGGAATGTTTTGCTACTAAATTTTGACTGAGCAATAAGTACAATAACTTGACTTTTCATATATGGGTGATCTGGTTCTCATGAGGCCAATACAAAGGTGAACCGGGGCCTCCTCTAGGCCCAGATGTTGCTTTGAAAGGATTCTCTTGGGACTTGAAAAACTCATTTAAATATTGGTGAAAACATACACCCACTTGCCTAGATGGGTTTATTAATAACCAAGGTCAAGAGTTCCCCTGTTGAGTCTCAAAGCTAAGAAAGAAAAAGAGAAGCCACCACCTCTGTCTCATCCAAATGGCCATAAATAATAAAATTATTTATAAAAATGATAATAGCTACAAATTATAATTATTTTAAATTACAATACCATCTAATGTATGTTTCTAGTGCTTTATATATGTCATTTAATTTTTGCATGATTCTAAGATAGGGCTATCATATGCTACATCCTAAAAATGAGAAAACTAAGCCTCCAAAGGGCTATATAACTTGTTTAAGATCACACCTCTTTCTTTTTAAATGGATGAGCCAGGATTTCACAGTGGTCTGCCTGATTTAAAGCCAATGCATTTTTCAGGATGCCCCTCTTGTCTCCCTCTGCCTTAACTTTTAGCAGTAAGATGGTTCTGCCTTCCTTGGCAAAACTTATTTTTCAGGCAGATATAGTACATTTTCTGTAGTCCACTCTCAATTAGGGAGAAGCCCAGCACAGAACCCTGGAACTGATGTGCAGCAGGACACCAGCCATGGAAGGTCTTTGCCTGCAGAAGCCATATGGATGAAGAAGATTCTGAGCCAAGCACTAATGAAGAGAAAGGGGAGAGAAATCAGGGCAGGGAGTAGGTTACTGAGAGAGTAGAGGGCAGGCACAGCTGCTTCAGGAGGGGGACACTGACCACAGAGCCTACACGTGCCAAACAGGCCTGTGACCCATGCCAAAGCCATCAGGTGCATCTCAGCTGTCTGGCAACTGTCCTCTAATGAAATGAGCAAACAACTTCCTGTATTGAAGGTTTCCGTTGGTGTTGTTGGCCAAGTCTCAGCAGGAAACAGAGAAAATGACCACATGGGCACTGGAGACCCTGATAGCAGCAGCCAGAGCCCACTGGCACATCTCAGAGCACCTGCCAACTGGGCAGATTATCAGAACCCTGCCGCAGAGAGATAAGGAACATCCTGCTCCAGCCCCTAGAAGGGTAGGGCTTTTTATAGCAGCCTGAGTAGGCTGCAAGGGAATGTCCTGGCTGAGGGCCTCTCTCCAGCTCAAGCAGAGAGGGGAGTGGGTGGCTGGGAAGGAGGGAGCTTATAAATAACCTCGCATGCCCTGATCTCCTCTGCAGCCTTGTCTGAGCAAGGCCTGAGATCTTGGGGAGGAGGGGTCATTTTTAGATCATTTTTATTTTCTTCATACTTCTCCATATTTCCCAAATTTTCTACAGTGAACTTGATCTCTTTTTATAGACAGCAAACATGAATACAATTTTTAGAAAGTAAAAAAGAGGCACAAAGGAATTCCTTCAGTTGGGAATTCTTGGGGCCATCTTCATCAGTCTCCAGTCAGGGACTAGTCCTCTCCCCACTTCTCTGGTCCCTCCCAGGGGAGCTGTCTGGTGGCTGCACTTGTCTGTGTTGCAGGAATGGACCAGGTTTCTCGGTTTCTCCAGGGTTCCTGCATTCCTCATACCCTCCCTGCCCCCACCAGTTCAAATGTCACTATTAGCTTTGTTGTCTTTAGATAAAGTGTTCATTCTCCTCATCTCTGCTGGGATGCAGAAGGCCAACCCAGCTACATCTGTCCTCCCTGCATCCTGGCTCCCTAATGCTAGACTGGTAATGGAAAAAAAGCAACAGAGTCCCTATACAGAGAGTGTATTTTGCACTCTTTGTGTCTCAGGATCCTTATCTGTAAAATGGGGATAATAATACACCTGTTTTGTAGAGATGATATTTCAGATTAAAGTAAGGCAGTGAATGTAAAGTGCCTGAGACATTGGAAATGCCCAATTAAATAGTAACTGATTATCAGTGCACTATGCCCCTTGCTCCACACCCACTCATCCCCTGAATGCCCATACTTACCAAACTTGGCCAAAATGACCTTCATTGTTTCCAAAAATAATTCCTCCCAGGAGGTGTGAGGATTTACCACCCCACATCTAGCACTGACTCCAAGCAGGAGTTCCAAAAATGCTTTGAGAGGTGACAGGATCCTTGTAATATTAGCCTTCAAAGTGCCTCCTTATAAGGCAGGAGCCTGCATCTGGTGTATGAGTCATAGTCGTGCTGTTAGATAAACAGATAGAGTGACTAAACACGTTGTTACTTTGTAGTAACGACCTCATGTAGGCTGAGTTCAGTTCATGACACTGGCGCAATTTTTAGGAGACAAAAGTAGGTAAAATATCGATTGATCCGTAATTTTTTTTTGAACAAGTGCTATGTACAAAAAAGCGCTGTGCCAAGGTTGAAAAATGGGACATCAAAAATAGACAAAAGTCTCCCTTCTGAGAGAGATTAGTCAAGTTGAGGAAGTAAAATGCAGACACAGAAACAGAAAGCTGACTCAGCAAAGTAGGAAATGAGAAGTGCCTGGGGATAAGGTGGCAAGTTGGGCAGCGAGTTGCACTGGGTTCTGGAGGTCAGAGCAGGCCTCGTGGAGGAAATGAGTATCACACCAAGTGGGCACCAGGCCTTGCAGTATCCTGATGCAATCAGGACAATCTGAGAGAAAGGCTGTCACATGTTAATGTCAACAAGGCATAACACACAACTAAGTACGCCATCTGCTTGGACCCTGGTAACATCAGTGTGTAATGTGACATTCCCATTTTACTGATAAGGAAACAATGGCTCCGAGAAGCTCAGTCACCTATGGCAGAGGCGGAATTCAAACCCAGTTCTACCTGCTGCATAGTCCATGTCCTTGCTTGGGTCTCCCTTAACACTGGCTCCCACAGCAGACCTGGGCTGTCTGTGACCAGTAACGGGGCTCTCCTTCCATGGCTGTGGCCTTCCAGCCCAAAGGATGCTGCCTGGAGCTGCTAGCAAATTCTGTGGAGCTATATCGACCTTATATGGTCTGCTGGCATCATGGGATAAGATGGAATGACTTTTAAAGCCTGGGTCAAAGTAATAATTTTGACATTTTATAGTTTTAAATACTTAACCCCTCCTCCCACTTTGTAGTATTTTTCCCAGTTCAGCATCTGACCCCTTTTATCACTACAACAACCCATAATAAGCAGCATGGACCTTCCAGGAATGACATAGGAATAATCTTCCAAAACTGACCTTTGCCCCCAGCTTTTAGTTACTCTGACTTGGAGGATTTTTGTGACGTAAGAAATAGCACCTGCTGGTTAGCACTGAAAAAATCCCCAAATGCATCTGGGTGTGGCCGATACCAGCACAGTCATATTGCCTATGCCCTTGGGTGTTGTGCCCAAAGTCCTCTGACACCAATATTCCACAAAACCTAAGCTGCGTGTTCCTGGAGGCATCAACCAGCAATTACTGCCCACCAGCCCCATGGTTCTCAAAACCAGTTGGAAACGACAATCCAGCAACTCTTAACTTCATCCCAGCTCCGACTGCATAACTATATCCTAACTACAAAGGAGACTGGAAAGCTCTTTAAAAGAACAGTAGGCTGAATTATGTCCGTGTGTTGATGCCCTACCTCCTCACTGTGATTGTATTTGGAGATGGGGCCTTCAGGGAGGTCGTTAAGGTTAAATGAGGTCATAAGGGTGGGGCCCTGATCCTGCAGGACTGGGGTCCTTCTAAGCAGAGGAAGCACTACAGGAGACCTTTCTGTCTCTGCACATGCACAGAAAAGAGGCCATGGAGGCCTCAGTGAGAAGACAACTATCTGTGAGCCAGGAAGAGAGGCCTCCCCAAATAATAACCCCACCGGCAAGTTGATCTTGGACTTACAGCCTCCAGAGCTGTGGGAAAATAAATTTCTGTTGTTAAGCCACCCAGTGTTTTGTTATGGTGGCCCGAGCTGACTAATATAAAAAGGAACGCAGGCTGTAAGCGAGCCATAAAACCACCACCCATGGAACCAGGGCTGGGCAATACAGTCCATAACAAGTTGATTATAGACCTCTGCTCTTTTGCTGGGAGTCCAGTGTTGGGGAGAGGTAGAAATAAATACCATCCCTTTTTCATGTATTTATTAATAATAAACCCAATTCAGAAAATGTGACTCAGGTACATAGCAACAGTGGTCTTCCTAAAACTGCCTCCAGAAAGAGACCCACTCACCTTCCCAGTGGTGTGCCACTGCAGGGCAGCTCCAGTAAGCTGAGCGCCCAGCTGAAAGCTGATGATAACCTACACTCCTAGAATTAGGCAGATCCTAAGAAACAGTCAGCAAGGAACCGAGCCAGGTATCCACAGCTCCTTTTCCCAAGCCTACTAAACAGTTGAATTACTGGGAAGAAGAGAGTAAGGGACAGAGACATGCCAGGAGTGTTTCCAGAATCAAACTCCCTCCACATGGAAACGTGGAGAGAGGGGAAAGAAAGTTCCGCCCAACACTCATCCCAATTGCATTCGAGGCACACAAACGCCCCTCTTCAAACCTCTTTAATCTATTATGTGTGACTGGCTTTCAAAATGACAATAAATTTCATGACTTACATACTCCTTATTACAATCTCCTTATTACACACACACACACATACTTATAAATCCTGGGGCATGTCCCACAGGGAAGGTGAAAGTATCCAGTTGCTGGAGCTGATTTGTGGCTCTGTTTCAGAAGGTGACAATAAGCATTTTTGAGCCCGGCTCGCACTCTCGCAGTCTGGATCCAGTCACTTTCTCTTTTGGCGGAATATGGGTCCATTCATTCATTTCTCATTGACAGATATTTGCTTAATGCGTACTATGTGCCTAGCATTGTGCTAAGCTGGTTGAGCAGGAAACTGAGAAGCCAAAGATGTTGGCAAACAGCAGGCCTAAAGCAGCTATTTGCCCAGGTCAGATACCTGTCCATCTTCCTTGATTCCTCCCCACTCCTCGACCCCTTATCCAGTCAACCACCAAGTCCTGACATTCTATCCCTAATGCATCTCAAATCCCTCTATTTTGTTCCAACCCCTCCACCAGTCCTTGGCCTCTGCCAAGTTCTCTTCCTTGGATTTCTGCAGCAACCATCTAATTAGTTTCCCTGCTTCCGGACTTGCTCTCATCTAGTTTAACTGTCATACCACCATGCAGAGTAAGAAATGTGGCCTCCTATAAAGAGAGATTTGGCCTTTGCAGGGCTCTTGGCAAGTAACCTCTAAATTCTTGCAGTATTCACAGGAGAAGAGGGTCTGTTATTCAGGTTGGCCCCTCATTTCTGCTGATGAGGTGAGTCAGGTTGGGGCTGGCCGTGCCAGAAAGACCAACTGTGTCACTGTGGGTGGGGCTTTGGGCCATGTGAGATCAGCCTGAGCTCCAGGGAGAGAAGGGAGCCTGGAAATTGAGTTCAACCATGTGGGCAATTATTCAGTCATGCCCAGCAATGAAGCCTTAATAAAAACTGTGGGCAGTGAAGCCCAGGTAACTTCCCTGGTTGGCTGTACTCCTGTGCACCGTCGTGGAGCAATGCTGGGAGGCAGGGCAGCCTGAGGGTTCAGAAGCTTCATGTCTGGAACCCTCCTCTCAAGGCTCTACCCAACTGATTCCAATTACATCTTTGACCAAATCTAAATTGTATTTTTTATTATAATAAAATGCTACTCCTAAGTATAAGACTTTCCTGAATTCCATGAGTTGTTCTTGCAGATTATCAAATCTGAGGGTAGTCATGGGAATCCTGAATTTGTAGATAGATGCTCTGAAGAGAAGGTGATCCTGGGGACCCCCAAACTTAAGGCTGGTGTCTGAAGTGAGGAAAGGTTGTGGGGACTGTGCCCTTAACCTCAAGTTTGGCTAACTCGCTGTTCAAGCCAGAGGGGCTTTCTAAAATGGGACTATGACCCCATGACGTGTCTGCCTAAAACACTTGAGGGATGTCTTACTACCCCCAGGATGAAGTTCAAATGTCTAAACATAGCTTCTAAGACCTCTGATCATCGAGACCCTGCATAGCTCTCCCATTTTCCCTCAGATCTGATACTCCAGCCACACTAAGCCATTTGCCACTCCCTGAGTTCTCCCTGCTGTCTTGTTTTTCCAGATCTTAGAATGTATGGATACCTATCCTGTGATATTCTCCCCTCTCTGCCTTTCTCCCATGCCCTTTCTCTTGGCTAACTCCCACTCATCCTTCAGTCTCAGCTTAGATGTCACCTCTTCTGGGAAGCCTTTCCATATACCCTCCATCATCCCAGAGCTGACTACTCACTCCTTTCCCTTAACACATGTACTGAAATGGCCTGATGACTGGTCTGTTCCTCCAACCAGACTAGCAAGTTCATGAGTGTGAGGACTGTGTTTCTCCCCTTTTACATCCCCCAGTGCTTAGCAGACTGACACATAATTCCAAAGAGAGTATGGTAACTGTGGGGGAGAAACGTGGTAGACACCAACATCAGAAGCGTGACCTCACGCAGGTCACAGTCTAGCCAAGGCTGACCTGAGAACAACCGCAGCTGATGCAATGAGCAGAGGAAAGAGCAGTCCCGGGCAGCCACCCGGAGAGAACTGTCCTGACAGTCAGGAGAGGCTTCCTTCACAGAGCAGTGCCACTGAAACAGCCCTTGCAAACAGGTTCACACCAGACAGGGAAGGTCATGCTCTACAGATCAAGAAGAACTGGAAGACTTCAGTTTTGGTTCTCTAATAAATGATTGATGACTTTGCCAACATCCAAGGGGCACGCGCCCTCCAGCTCTGACTGCTCTTAGCGACCCTCCGTTGGCTCGCAGAACAGGATTCCCTCCTCTCATTGTTTAATGTAACTGTATGATTGAAACATCTTCCTCTGTTTCTTTCCTGATGATTTCTAGAACCTCAGGATAGTGTCAGGAGGCCACCATCCTCATCCTCCCTTTGTCTTTCGGTCTATCACTAAGAATTTGTCTCCTTCATCTCCTGCTATTTCCTGTTTTTCTAACTTCAGGGCCTTTTTGTTCATCGAAGGGTGCGAGGTTTTATTCTGCCTGGTAGCACTCTTCCCACTAGCTAGGTTTTTTTTTTAATTTTTTCTTTTTTTTTTGACAAGAAAGGTGTGTCTAAGTCTATTTTCTGTAAAATGTGTCACTGCCTAAGTGGTACCCTGCTGCTTGAGTCCTCATTTGTCTCCATGGCAATGTTCTGAAACTATTCTGCCTGTGTAAGTTCAAGGCCATCAAGTTATTTATCATAACAGAGCCAGCACTGCCCACCGATGCGCGCACACACACACACACACACACACACACACACACACACACACACACACATTCAGAGCATCATAGCAACCTTCACAAATGCAGCCACCTTTTGGTTTGTATTCATTTCGAAACAGCAGCCCATCCTTTGAAATGGCTGGCCCACTCATCAGCTGACTTCATGCACTCATTCATTCATTCCTTTATGTATCCAGCCTTAGCAGGGGATACAGAGACATAACAATCTACCTCCTCCTTGGGGCTGGGGGTGGGAACCAGGCTTCTCTGAGGAGCAGTCAGCTGACCACCAAAGGGTAAGGGCTTTCCTGGCAAAAACAAAGCATGAGCAAAGGCAGGAAAATGTGATTGAACATTCATGATAACAAAGGGAAAATGTCACATAATAAGGCTGGGAAATAGGATGGAGGAGGGCAATGGAGGGACGTACATAGGTGAAGCAGAGAGAGCCAGGGTGGGGAAAGAGCAGTAGCAAGGGGGTCCTTAGGGACCTGTGTAAAATCCTAAGGGGTTTTCAGTCCTTAAGCAATGAGGACCAAATCGGAGACACCCATCCTCTGCTTTCCCCATACCCTAAATTCTCTACCACAGGGACCAAACTGGCCAACAAGATAATCCCCACTGAGGTGGAAATAAGGGGTAAAGGCTTAATGTGTGACTCCCCCATTAATAATCCTATTTGCAGTTAACAGAGAGAACCACCTAACCAGTGTTAATCCTACATGTGAAGGACACATTGGGGGATATTTTCAACTAGGGAGGGCTTCCAGCATCCCCAAAATCACATTACAGAGACTACAGCTGAAACTCCTCTTAGTGAAGAGAAAGCTGCTGAAATTTCCTTCATTCCAAAGAACGCTGTGCACTCCATAAATAAAGGGCTCTTCCTTCTGTGCAGGATTCTGCCCTCTCAGCATGAGTACTGGTGGGACAGCAGATCCCACGGAGCTCGGGGGTCACTGAGGTCAGGTCCTGGTCCACCATTTACTTGCTGCATAACCTTAGGCACATTAGTTAACCTTTCTAAGACTCAATTCCACCATGCGTTAAGCCGGGGCTCAGAACACCCGCCCCCCCGCCCCCTGACCCCAGGGCTGTGAGCCTTGACTTATATGAGCCTGTCAGCCTGTCCTAGTAAACACTGGTTCTTCCCTGCACCTCTCCCCACCCACGCCCTGGCCTCTCATTTCAGATGTGAATCTCCATCACTCGTTCTCACTACCTCTACCGTTTATCTCAGGGTCTTTCAACAACCAATTCACTTGGAGAAGCTTAATTTTCTCCATGTGCATGGGCTGTTAGCTGCTCTGACAACTTCGGGTGATGAAAAGGCAGCATTTGAGAGACTCAGGCCGAGCCTGCCTGCAAGCCCGGTGGCGAGGGCCGTGTCCCAGATCCACCCGCAGGGGGCAGCAGCAGGCAGCGAAAGGCCAAGCCGAGCCGGGCTCCTCTAAGACGCGGAGCCGTCTCAGAACCGCAGAGCAGCCGCTTGAATTCAGACTCCAGCTGACAAAGCACCCATTTTATTCCACGTGGGTCTGACACTCGGCCTCCCAGGAAGTCGGGTCTTTGGTGAACAAGGGAGAAGGGAGTGGTTTTCTGAAAACACCCTCAGCGCCAACAAGTCCGGCCAGGTTGTTCCCAAACCCACAACAGGACTGGCTACTGTTACCTTTCAGTGTAGCCCCCATCCTCCAGAAGCTTCTTACCCACCCATAGGTAGCTGGATTCTGGACATCTCCTGCCCGCATGAAGCAAAGGGCAAGAGCACCTGATGAGGACAAGATGGGGAGCTTGCTCCCCCCGCAGATGTTGGTAGTTTCCCACGCCCTCAGCCCCATGGGATCATCCCAAAAGAAACAGAGGGACACCGCTCCCGACACTTAGGAGCTATTAATATTGTCAGAGGACCTTCAGATGTGAAACTGGAGAAAGACACAAGGGTACGTATCACCAGTTCTGTTTTTGATCAAGCAGGGTAGCTGAATGTTCCCAAGGCCCAGGGTGCATGGGCAGACCTGGAATGACTTCCTAGGATTTTTGTATTTGTTTACATGGAAAAACAAAGGAGCAAAAGATGTTTGAAATCAGTCAAGACTGCCCAGAATATAGAGTCACTGTGGGGAGCTAGCTGTGGGAATTCAGAGCTTTGGGAATGAGGATCTGAGCTGTGGGAATCTGGAGAAGGGAGCTACTGATGCAGGTGGCACTAAGTGGCTGCAAGATCCAAGGGACTCGGTCACTCATGAGAGAGTCTCAGGCCTTGAAGCCAAAGAGAGACACTCTCCTATTGACTTTGGCTGGGGAGGAGAACTGCCATGTCACCGTGACATCACCACCTTACAGGAACCACTGAATCAGCTTCAGGCTGAGGCAGGACCCACTCACTTCCTCCGACCAGGCAGAGGGGTGAGCACTGCCCCACCCCAGGCAAAGCGTTGGGCCTGTCCTTACACTACCATTCACCAGGACTGAAGACAGTAGGACATGGCCAGGGTATCAGCTTTGCAAAGAGACAGCCTGGGGTGGTGCCAGCTGGGCCCACTCCCAGGAGAGGTCCCAGTGGAGAATCGCCCACCGGCTGGGAGCTGGACCAGGGAGGTAAGCACTGTCAGCGTGGTTGGTCACTTGTGCCTCCTGAACGAAGTGGAGCTGTGTCTAAGGGAGAAGATCACGCCAGAGGAATGAGAAGGGATCAAGAGGGAGTCAGGCCTTGTGGGGTACGTGCAGCAAACTGAAGTAGGGAGTCTCAGAGAACACCTATGCCCTCTTAACAACTGAAGCTTGCTCCAGACATGGTGCCCACTGCAGATAGTCAGGGGTGCTGCAGAGCCCTGTCCAGGCCCACTTCTGCCTCAAAAGCCGGTGGGCACCTACACACCTGAGCCAGACACCCAGGAACAGAGTGCAGGGTGTCCGTAGCCCTCAGGGTCTGACTTTCTCCTGCCCCTCCCGCAGCAGTCACAGGGCTTCCCCACCTTCCCAGGTCGGCCCCTGGCCTTCCCTGTTAAGAGGACTCAAGCCAGAATCCGTCCACACCACATCAGAGCCTGTTGCATCATTTCATTAAACCTGCTGCTCTGTAAGCTAGTCTTAGGAAGAAAATTGACCAGTGGACAGTATTGCAATTTTATAGCACTGCAGAGGCCCTGCCCTCTCCCTGCTGTCTCTCACACACATACACACACTCTGCTATGTTTTCATCTTTTATTATATTGTTTCACTTAATGCCAACAAAACCCTGCCTGGTAAGTATCACCATCTTATACACGAGTAAACTGAGATTGAGAAAGGTGAAGGAGATTCACCAGTCACACAGCCAGTGAGTGACAGAGCCGGTCTCAGAGGCCAGGTGTGTCTGATACCAGGGAGGTGGGATCTTTCTACACAGATACTCTGACTCCAAGTCAGAGCCTCCTCTGAGCAAGAAATTATAAAATCAGGATATCATTCAGCAATTCACAAAATCTTAAGGCTGGAAGACACTCTGAAGTTTGTCCAGGCCGTGACCCAGGCAGATGTCTGAGTGTCCCACACAATGTCCTGCTTGGATACACCATCTCCAAGAAGTGCAGTATGTCCCAGTTCAGCCCATGCCAGCTTAGATTACTAGCGAATTCTTTTGGATTTAGAGCCAAAATCTCTCCCTGTAATGTCCACACATTGAATCTGTCCTTGGGAAATAGACAATCTCAGCAGCCTCACTCCTGAATTGTCTTTCTCCAGCCTACACCTTCTCGATTCCTTCCAGCCTATTCTCATGGGGCAGTTTCTCACCACTCTCCCCTGAATGGGGTCTGGTTTGTCTGTTCAGTCTCAAAGCGAGACCCCAGCATGTCTACAGTGCTCCAAAAGCAAGCTGACCTGCCTGGAGAATAACGGAACCAGACTGCAACAGTTTCATTTATTTCATGGGTCTTACTTAATAAGCTGGAGATTCATTTTGATCTTATCATGAATGAAAACCCATGGGCTGTCCCTAAGTCACATCCTCTCCTGCCCCCTGTCCAGCTGGGTTTGGGAGTCTCCGAAGCTGCCCTCTCCATGTAAGCAATGCCTGGCAAGTACTCCTGGGCAGTGTGGCCATCCCCCTGCCCTGCGGGCTCCCTCCTCAGTCCTCCCTGGCGCCACTGACCCACTAGGGCTCAGCCACACCTTCCCTCTGGTGCCAGCGCTGGTTGTCTGCTCTGAAACTCTGCCAAGGGGACCCCCTGGCCCAGTCACCCCTCAACAGGCATGCTGGCTCTTAATTCCCAGCTTCCTTATACACCCCCATGGGTCACCTAGGAAGTTCTGAACATGCCCTACGTGTAGAAGTAAGGGCTAACCCTCCCTCTGCTAGAACTCAACTTACCAGCATTTCCACCGTGCCATGGGGACCCCATCTAGATACATGTGAGAGACCCTCTTCTCTGGGATCTGAATGCACAGTGGGGCTTAAGCCCTTCTACTTCCCCCTTCCTGACATGCAGCCTGGGCTGCTCCTACCGCCTGCTGCCTGCTGAAAATTTTCAAAGATCATTCCAGCTACAGTGTGGAAAATGGAATTGGGAATGGGGGCAGGGAGGGGAGTGGGAAGGAGAGGAGCCAGTTTGGGTAACCCCCTCGTCTTCAAGAGAAACGATGACCAGGGTGTGGGGAATGAAGATGGAAGGCAGTGAAAGGATGGACATGGGGAGATACATTTTGGAGGTAGGAGTGACCTTTGTCATGTTGTTGGCAGACTTTGGGTAAGTGCATGAGGAGTATTCACACTGGGAGTCAGAGAGACAGAGTGAGGTGAGGAGGGGAAACGTGTCAGAGGCCAGAGGCCAGGCGGGGCGCCTCAGAGAGGCGTCCTGCTGTGTGTAAGTGTGAGTGTGTGTGTATGTGTGTGTGTGTGAGCACACACCACATATGCCTGCATGGATGCGTGCATGCATGCACATGTAAATGATATGGGGGAGAGCTGAAAGCCTTCTAGAAAGGGTGGGGGTGGTAAGAAGGGGCAGAGATGCGCCAAACACTAGCAACCTGAAAATTGGAAGAAGCTGTGCTTCCGGCCATACATCGTGGCTCCTCATGAAGTACCCGATGGGGCATCCCGGCCACAGCAAAGACCTGGTGCGCATCACAGCCAAAGTGCGTTCGCCTATTGCTTCATCATAAATATGAGGCTTTGAGCTATAGGTGGGCATTTCTAGGCTAGCTTCAGAACACTGCCTCCATTTGTAACAGTAATTCTGCGAAGGAAGGAGTTCCGAGTCCCTAACAAGTGACCTGTACATAAACCCTTGGAGCACAACCCGCAGGGAAGTCGAGCCTTACCCCACGGGGCTGATTCCCCTTTCGCACATCACACTGCCACAGGTCAGCTTTTTCTTATAAATCAGTATCTCTGCGGCTTACTCATGTTCAGCTTGTGGCCAACTATGACGCTAGAGGATTTATTTCCTTCTCTAGTTTTGCCCCAAAGGGTTTAAGCTGTTAGTTTTTGTGCCAATTCGTAGTAGAATGGCCCAGAGGAATCATTACAGGAAGCATTCTTTAGAGTCTTTCAAAGGGAGCCGTACCTTCTTATGAGCAAAGGCTAAAGGAAGTATTTTATTTTAGAGTCAAGGGTGAAAACAGTTCAGCTTTTAAAGACCTATAAATGTAATCCAAGAATTCCCAGACCTGCCAGTGTGAGACACAAGAACAAGGAACCCATATTCGGCTGGCTCTGAGCCACGCCTGCGCTAGGCCCCCTGGGACGCCCCACCTGGTATTTCTGGATGTCTCCAGGAGGGCTATTGAGAAGGGGCCAGCAGTTCAGTGAGCGGGGGGCACCACTGATGACTGGAGGAACAAGCCTCAGTTTCCTCATCTGTAAACTACAAAGCATAAAGTCTGAAAGTGGGGATAAGTCTCACCTCAAGGTATTGTTCTAAGGGTAAAAATATCTAACACCTATAAAGGACCAAAGCATGGTGCCCATCATCCAGAAGTGCTCAATAAATGATAACACCACTGCTGCCACCGTCAGGTCATCACCAGACCTGGCAGATCTCCCCTCCCCTCCCCTCCCCTGACCAAGGCGCTCTTGCCAGGCCCCCTTTACCATGCCTCGGTTTCCAGGCACAGCTCCCAAGGATCTCTGCAGTCTCGGTGTAAGTGGGCTCTCGGCCAGCCTGCCCACCAGGCATGCCCGGGCATGTCTCCCTTGCTCTTGGCCTCAAGCTGGGCTGCTGCCTGACGTGCAGGGACACACAAGCAGAAACCCATCCCTGGCAGTTCTGCTCCCTGTCCCTGGCTGCCCTTTTCTGCAAGGCCTTCCGGACCCCAGGCTCCCTGGCCTGGAGACCAAGGCTCTGAGATCAGCAGCTCCTGGCAGGGATGCAACTGAGCCATGAGCCTTCCCGAGAGTCTCTGAAGTTGTCAGTGGGCCCTGGGAGAAGAGCGCAGTGTGAACGCTAAAGTTACATCACCTGCAATAAAATCAGGCAAGTGGCAGAAAACAGCTGGGGGCACAAGGACACTCAGGTAGAAGACAGAAAACAGGGATAACAGCAGCTCCCCTCCATGTGTCCACCAGAGAAGACCAACATTATCAACACACAGCCAGGAAAACACTTGGGTCAGCCTTCCTAAAACTGAGACTGATATGCCAGCTCTGTCATTTGTACAGTGAACTTGGACAAATCTCCCATCTTTTGAGGAGACACAGTTTCCTCATTTAAAACCAGGAGAGCAGCCCAAAGTGCATGTCTGTCTGCAATGAGTCCATTGCCACCTCTTCCCCTCGGCTATACCATCTTCATCTGCCTAGTGCACCTGCTGTGTGCTGGGGGCAGTCAGGCCTGGGGAGTGAAGGACAGCAGAATGCGTCACCCTAGATGTGTCACTTCGGCATACAGATTAATTTCAGCTGAACGCAATTGCTAAGAAGATAACAAGAAAAGCTCTCTGCCCTCCCACTACGTGCCTAAAAGCAGGAGATAAATCTGTAAAGATGTCCCCCCTCCCCCTCAACCAAGAAGATCAGAAGTTAATCACCAGAGACAAACTAGGTGCTCATCAGCCCAGAGAAGGTACCAGAGGAGGCTCCATCACAAACTTTACCAACTAGCCCTTAGCTTCTGTTAGTTTCCCTCATATATTTACCTTCCCACAGTTTGCTGTCCTTGGAAGCTTACGGCCTTTTTTCTTTGTCTTGTCACTTTACTCCAAATGTTCTTTTGTTAGGAGCTACATAAGTCCAGGTTCTAACCGCCCTTTGAGTTACCCACCACTGAGGACTCCCCCGTGCATGGGCCATGTGCACTAGCCCTCCAGTTTTCCAATGGTAATCTGTCCTTAGTCGGTCTAATCTGCAAGACCCCAGGCAATGCACCTAAGGTGCTAGAGGAAATAGAAGGGTTTCTGCCTTTCAGGAGCAAGGCTGCTGGTGACTGGAGGAGTCTCCGTCTGCTGCGGGGAGAGGAGACCTCACGTCCACGGGTATTCACACACGGTACAGGCAGGCAGCAGAGGCAGGGCCCTTAGCTCAGGAAGAGGCAGGGGAGCTTCTGGGGGCACATCTGAGCTCCTCTTAAAGACAAGCTGGCAGCTCAGGTGTGGAAGATGAAGGACGTCCCAGGAAAGGAACCAAAGGTGGGAGAGATACTCCAAGTGCAGTGTTTCTCGTGCTGGAAGAAGCTGTGAAATGAGGCATCACAGGCCTGAAGCCAGAGGGCCTGGTGTGTGCAGTGAAGGGGCGCTGAGTGGAGCCCCTGAGAGGTGGGTATAGCCCATCCAGGCCTGGAGCAACAGGAGCCACGTGTGCATCAGGGAACAGGTCACACTGACGCCCCTGCAGGGATGGCACCCTGTGGCAGGGGCCTGGTTGGAAGACCACTGCGGAAGTCTACAGAGAGGTGAAGGGGCCACAGAAAGGTGGTGGCAGCTGGAAGAGAAAGGAGGGGAAATGGAGAGAAGCAGGCTCCAGAGAGTGGCTCCCACACATACTCGGCAGAGGGCCGCTGGCTCAGACCCTGCGGGGATACCACACCAAACTGAGGCCTAATTTCACAGGCCAGCTGTTCCCTTTCTTCCCACTATACTCAGCAGCCTCAGCTCCTTGCTTCCTTGCACAAGGCCAGCCTGTGGTCAGCGAAACTCAGCCAGCAAACCAGTGGTGGGTCAGTGGTCCTCAGCCCGGACTGCAAGTTAGAAATCTCTGGGGAGCTTTTAAAATTCCAGGGCCAGAATCATTCTGCAGGCCCATGAAATCAGTCCTGCTGTTCTCATTTCCCAGAACAGTTTCCCTCCCCTGACAGTCTCTCCTACCTCCCGCCTTAGCTGAAATCTGCTTCCTCTTTAAGGACCCCCTGCCCCCCTGAAACTGGGTCACGGGCCCCTCCTGTGCTGTCCTTGCCCTTCTGTGGGTCTGTACCCTTATCTCTCAGCTCCTGTGGGTGGGGTAGGGGCAGGGTTCACTTACCAATCCTTCACCTGACCCAGAGTAGGTACTAGATACATACTTAATGAATGAAAAAAATGAATGGATGAATCTTAGTTATACTGTAATTTGCCCCTTCCTAGAACTCTACCTTCTCACTAAGGATTGGGATTAACCCAAATCCAAAAATAGGGATCAGAAGATATTTCCACTGTGCAGGTGGAGTATCTGAAGCCAAGAACTGGTGAGATGAGCAAACAGGAGCGGTCAGCGGCCTGGATGACTGCGCCTTCTCCCCCTCACGCAGAGGTGATGCCAGCGGCAGGAAGCTGCCTGTCCCTTCTCTCCAGGCAGGACCAATGTCATGGCCTTGAGCCAATACGCAGCACCACCACCCGCCCCCACCCTACTGCGGCCTCGGTGCTCCTGCGGAAGGGTGGGCAAGGCCTCCTGGGGAAAACAGAGGGACGCTTCCTGCAGGAACACCCGCCTAGGGAAATCACTCCTCTTCGCCTTTCCTGAAGGTCCGATGGACCCTCATGGAGGCAGGGATGGCATGGTCTCGTCTTTGTCCCTCAGCACCAGCTGGCGACGGGGCCCCACTGCTCCCAGGACATCCAAGGTTCTGGTGCCACTGGGGGCCCCGAATGCAAGGCAAGAATCCCAGTCAGGGCCCTCAGCGCCTTGCGGCCGAAGGTAGCAGCTGAACGTCCACGATGAGGTTGCGGCTGATGACCAGGAGCCCCTGCTACTCACTGTGGCTGCCTGGAGGCCAGCTGGCAACTGACCTCACCCGGTTCCAAGTCAAGTCTCCTTTTCGTCCCCCCCTCTACCTGAAAGCACCTCCCCTCCCCCCGTGACTTCCCCATTTCTATAAATAACCCACCATCCTCCCAGCTAACATTTCAGTCATTTTTTTATTCCTCCTGGGCCCCCAGCCCTCTGTCCCCGCCCCCCACCCCCATCCCAACCGTGTGTCCCTGTAGACACAGCCTCCTCCTCGTGCTCCAGAGCAGGGGGCCTTCTTCCCTGACCCCTGCCACTCTCTCTTCCCCTTCAGTGCCCCCCTCTTCAGACCACAGCCAGGACAGCCCTGATCACGCGGTTCCCCTCCTCCAATCTTTCAGTGGACCCCACCCTCACACAACCTCCACGGTAGCACCAAAAGCCCACAGAATGTCTCCTTCCAAACACCTCTCTATGTTGTGTACTCTGCCTGGGTCCCTCAGTGGGCGCTGTTCTTCTGTGCTTGTCATTTTCTCCATTTAGAAGAAGCCTTCCCCTCCCAAAAGGCAAAGTCCTGCTCATTCTTTGGGGCCATTTCAGAAGCCTCCCCCCAAAGCCATCTCTGCCCACTCCTGCCATTGCTTTCCCATCGGGCCTGCCTGAAGTGACTCAGCGGAGAGCACCGGCCTCTTGTCCCTGGCCAGTCTGAACAGCAGTGTCGCCCTTTACTAGCCGAGCGCTGCTGGGAGAGTCCCTTAGCCTCTCTGGGCCAGGGGGTCCTCACCTTCGGGGCGGCTCTGAGGATTAACTGTGACAGCACTTTATAAGCACTCAATAAGTAGTGGCTGACACCATTTCGCCCCTATTCCTTCTGCAGGCGGCTCTGCTGAGCCCGCTGCAGACATATGTGAAGGGGCATCTCCCATCAACCCCATCAAGCATGGCTCGTTTTCAGCTGGCCTTTGGCTGCACCCGGTGACCTCCTTGCTGGGGGATGGCCTCTGTGGCAGTGAGTGCTTCCCCCCGGCCCACCCTGCTCTTCACAGTGTCCCAGCAGGGCCAGCTCCACCACATGCACATCCACTTTGGGGTACCCCACCTGCCCCCAGGGCTGCAAAGGGCCTCCAACCTATGATCTTCAGGTCACTTTAAGGGGAGGAGAAAAAACAAATCCCATGTTGGCTGATGCTAAATGGACCTGTTTGCACAAAATCAATCACACTTAACTTTGTCGCTGGCTAATGCATTCTCCCAGTGTCTCAGTCATGAATTAGATTTCCGGCTTCAAGGAGGGTAAAGGTGATGAGTCCCACTTCTCAGAGGGAGTGGAGGACAGACACGGTAAAACCACACCCAGATGACAGGGCAGATTTCTGGAAGGGCTAGAGGGTAAATGCACATCTCAGGGCCAGGGGCTGTGAGGGGTCAGTACTGCCTGGAAGAACCCCCTGGGAAAACCGCTGAATTCTGAGAGGGTTCCAGAGGGAATGATGGGAGAAGTGCCCAGGGAGGGATGTTTCCCAAGGCCAGTTTGTATTGTCTCCAACAGGGAAAATAGGCCACTTTCTGTGTACTTTGTGACTGCCAAATGCAAGATGTAAGCCCATAGGAAGACAAGAGAAACACAAAGCAGCGTGCTCACCATCAATCTCCCTGTGTCTGCTTTACTCATGCTCTGCAGCTCGGAGGCCTGCATGGAGGAAGAGGGATATTTCACCACCTGACAGGGAACAGTTCCTTCAAAACCACTGTAAATTCCCAAATGTAAAATTCTTTAAAGTCACGTCCCTAATGGCCTCAGGAACACACACTTTCATTCCCCAAATGAGCCACATCAAAGCTGTCAATGCATCTTTTCTCCATGCCCTGAGGAACCAACCACCACATTCCTTTCCCAAGAGTCTGCAGACGAGCCCCAACCTCCACAGCTGCTGGGCTGGGCTGGACCCCAGGAAACCTGGTCTGTTCTCTCAGCTGCCCTTTCCTCCACCTACAGCCCACACGCTCTCACTTCCCCTTTCCTGGAACAGAAGCACAGCAACAACTGCCCTCACAGGACCTGGGAGATATTTCGTATGCCTTCTCCTACTCCAGGACTTCATGCTTTCCTCGTACTTTCATTCTCTGCCGTACCGCTCATGGTGTCCCCTCTGTAGGCCTTCTCCCTTTTGCTCTCTGCCCCTGTCATCTTTCCTGCCAAGGCCCCCCCTTCTGAGCTTCCCTCCTTCCCCTGCCCCCTTGCATGCCTCAGTCCCCCTCTGTCCCTTCTTCCCCTGAGCGCTGAGCCCAGAGGGCCCTCCACCTCATTCCCAGACCCCATGCCTCTGTCTCCAGCTCCTCCTTCTTCTCAGTTCAGAAGAAAGCTGGCCAAAGAAATCTGTCTCCTCCTCCTCTGCCTCCCCTTCTCCCCCTTCCAGCACACAAAAGGGGACAGAGGCACCAGATGGCCTGGTGCTAGCTGAAGGGCTCAGGGAAGCTGCTGCCCCACAGAGGCCCCTGCTGGGCCCTCAAGTTAGTCGGAGCTGCTGCCCAGCCCAGCCGCCCAGCTGGCAGAGGAGCAGGGCACAGGGCCAGCCTCCCCAGCATGCTGCAAGCTCCCCCTGCCCAGCCCGCCCTCCGGCCAGCCCAGGGAGGGGGGCATACTGTCCAGCTGAAAAGCAGGTGTCAGGTGTCACTGCATATCACAGCCTCAAGCAACAGGGACCAGCCCGGTGGCCTGTGGGGACACTGGGCTTTCACAGGAGACAGAAAGAGTGCTGGCGGTCTGCTCTTTCTATGGGACAGACTGTGCCGAGGAGGAACCTCAGCAGCGGGCGAGTGGGCCACGGAGGACCTAAATGTCCCCAGCTCCCCTTCAGAAAGGAGGTTTGATGAGATGGTGTATAGGGTTAATGACTACCGTTTATTCAGTGGTTAGCTGAGTCAGGCATTATGCCAAGTCATTTACCAGAGGACCCCCAATCCATCAGTAGTCTTGCAGGCTGTTTTTGGATTCCCATTTTACGGACAAGGAAACTGAGGTTTGGAGGAGTTCAGTGACTCATCCTAAGCATCATAGCCAGAAAGCCAGAAGCCAGTTAACACAA
This sequence comes from Manis pentadactyla, assembly GCF_030020395.1. NCBI lineage: Eukaryota > Metazoa > Chordata > Mammalia > Pholidota > Manidae > Manis > Manis pentadactyla. The sequence goes on along the minus strand of NC_080027.1, from coordinate 109,348,783 downwards.
AGTAAAGCTTCTTTTCCAGTTAAGATTCTGTAAGTTCTGCTAAGGTAATGTTCCAAAGCTGGGTGCCTACTCTCTTTTTTCTCCAAGTGCCCCATTAAGACCTTTAGGGAAAGTCACACAGTACAGGAGAAAAGCTTCAAGACTGAGGGACTTTTATAAAAACTGAGATCCCAGGTCCCCTCCTCTGCTTCTGAGGTACACCCAGCCTCTCGGGGAGGTACTTGTATAGGGGCAGGAGCTGTGGAGTAGGCAGACATGGGTTCCCCTTACTAGTCACATGACTTAGCGAAAAGATTCTCTAATCCCTCAGAACCTCAGTTTCCTAGTATTAAAAAATGGAGATAATAAGGTTTACTGCACCATGAGTATTATATGGTGTTGGCATGGTGCCAGGCATACTGTAGGCAAACAGTAGATGTCATTCCCCTTCTCTTCCCTTCAAAAACCTAAGGTTCCAGAGTCCAGACTTCAGGAAGCTAAAGAGAAAGGGGTGTAGCCTGTGAATATTGCCATGTTGCGCTGACCTTTGATTCCTGCCTTCATAAAAGTCCATGCCCAGTGCCCCAGGGTCAGCCGGTTCCCACAGGGCTGCAGGACTGCCTTGACACCAAGCCATCCTGGGATAGGTGATTTCCAGGGCCGGGACCTCTGCTCTCAGAACTTCCATGGAAAGGGCTTGAAACTGACCTACTCCACCCACTAAAGATCGAAACCAGCCTCGCTGAGAGTTTCTGGAAACTGTCAGCCCACCATCTGTTCCCCAGCCTTCCTTCCCTCACCCACCAGCACATGTGTCTGAAGCCACCTTTATCAGCTGCCCCTCTAGACAGGGACAGGCTCACTCCCAGGTCCAGGCCCTCCTGCCTTGTCCAGCCACCGTCGGCCCTCAGACCACTCTCTCCCCAGGCCCTGGGCATCTTCTAGCCCCAGCCCAAAACCCAGTTCCCCACTTTGAGAAGCGATGATCCCCAAACAAGCCCGTCTCTGCCAACCCTGAGTCAGCTTTGACATACCTTGGGGGTGGGCCAACTCTGCAACCTGGGTGAGAATTTTGCCTTTCACCCTTTTAACAGAGAAGAGGTGGGTTCCAGGAAATCCCTGGTATGCTGGGCTACCTCTCTTGAGTGTTCTCACCTCTCACCCCGCACACATCATCCTAAGAACATGGGTGGAGGCCCCGCTAGGCATTCCCCTTCTTTCCTCTCTCCAACCTGAGATGTGGGAGGCAGATGCCATTAGCCTCCTGTTACAGATGAGCAGACTGAGAAGTTAGGCCAGTCATACAAGCTCCCACAGATGGTGGAGGGGACTCAGGATTCAATCCCAGGACTTTGCAATCCCATTTTCCACCCCACCATCAGCTACTGCTCTACCGTCTATCCTGAAGCTATTTCTTTCCCTCCCTCTTTGCTTCCCCCGACCCACCATCACTGACCACCTGGCTCACTAGAGCAGCCTCCCCATCCGTCTCCTTGCTCCCATTCTTGGTCCCTAAAAGGTCCCCTACTGTGTGTAAACTAAAATCTCACTCCTTCGTATGGCCTATAAGGCCTTAAGGGGTCGCTGCCCACCTCTCCCTCCTCATCTGGCACCTCACTTCCCCTCAACCACTACAGTCCAGCTGGGAGGCCCCCTTTTGACCCCTCAAGCTTTCTTCTAGCCTGGGATCTTTGCCCTTGATGTTTCTTCTCTTCTTCCCTTTTCACTCTGTATTGTCCAATTTCATTTTCTTCATCGTATTTATAACTCTCTGAAGGTACATTATTTATTCACTTACTGGGTTTTGTTTTTGTTTTTGTTTTTTTGGTCTGTCTCCACTGCCAGTATCTCCCCAACGACATCAGCTTCACAAGACAATTTGGTCATGCTCTCGACTGCATCCTTCATGCTGGCAAGAGCACCTGACCAGGAGTAGATACCCAGCAATTATCTGTGGGGGGGAATGAATGGATGTGGAGGAGACTGTGTGCTGACAGTTCCCCTGTGTAACATTTCTGACACCAAATGCATTGGAGTATTTCTTCCCTACATGTATATATATAACAGTAACAATATTATACCCAGCAGTAATTGTAGTATAACCTCATTCAGGTACCCGGATCCAATTCCAATGTGTGTAAGTATGTGGGGGGTGGGGGGATCTTCCTACCCATACTGACACCAAGGAATTCTCGAACACCAGCAGAGGGGTCATGAACTCAACCCAATTCTGATGCTAGCTGCCCAGAGACAGCACCAGATTCGCCAGGTTAAGGGCTCCATCCTACAAGACTGCCCTCCAGCCCCGCTCCAGACACCAGCCCCAGGCCCCAGGCAGCTCCCTGTGCCCTGACCTACAGGCTTCAGATTGGAGGTTCCCATGGCTTCCCCCTTGGGTTCAGTTAATTTGCTAGAGTGGCTCACAGAACTCAGGAAAACACATTTACCAGTTTAATAAAGGATACCATAAAGGATACAAATTAATAGCCAAATGAAGAGAGACATAGGGAAAGGTCCTGTGGAGCTTGGGGGCCGACTCAGTGGCATGTGGAGGCGTTCTGGTTGCCCAAACATAGATGCTGTCTCAGACTGAGAAGCAGGATCGCACCAAGCAGACCAGGTACCGCAAAGAGAGAGAGAAGGAGGGAGGCGGGTAGGGACAGAGGGGGGAGGGAAGGAGGGAGAGAGAGAGAGAGAGAGAGAGAGAGAGAGAGAGAGAGAGAGCTCCTTTCACTGGTTTTGTGAGGGCTTCATTGCATAGTCATGATTGACTAAATTACTGGCCATTGGCTGATCCAACCTCCAGCCCCCACCCTTAGGTGTCTGTCCAAAAGTTCTCATTAACATGACAAAACACCCATTTCACCCTTTAAAACTCAGCAATGTTTTCGGGAGCTGTGGATGAAAACCAAATAAACCTGGGAAATACGTATTCTGACCTATTTCTTATAACTGTTTTACGTTCTTTCTTATAACTCATTGTATCACACCCTGCAATACCGAAATGGCCCTGCAGAGCGTCGGCCAGGCACGTGGGAAGAGCCCCGGGTCTGGAACGTGAAGGCGGTCAGCTTCCGGCCAAGGAGGGACAACTGTTTGGAAACTGGGAGAGTAAAGAAAGGAGAAGAGAAATGTCAGGCTTGTGCTGGTTGCTGTGCTTCTTTTCAATGCCACTCAAGGGGGTTTCTGCAGTAGTTCAACATGAGCAAACATGAAACTTCTAGAAAATAGAGGAACCGGAAGAATGGAGAGAACCAAGTGTTGGGGGCTAAAACGGGGGAGGCTCCCCAGAGCTTGATCTCCTGCGTGGGCTCCCAGGACCCTCGCAGAGGCCTCCTCCAGAAAGGAAGGAAAAGAAGGCAGGGAGGGGAGAAAGAGGAGAGAGAGGAGGAGGAGGCAGGGAAGAGGAGGGAGAGGAGTGGGAGAAGGGGTGCAGGGGGGGAAGAGGGGGAGGTGAGGGGGTAGAAGGGAAAAGGAGGGAGGGGGGAGAGAGGAGAAGCAGGAGGGAGACCAGGAGGAAGGTGGCCAGTCACAAACAAGGCTAACAGTGACTAGGAAGTGGGAGTAGCCAGTTTCTAGATGACCTTCACAGTGAAGGTCATGTGAGGAAGTCACAGCTGCACCCTGGCTTCAGAGAGTGGCCGGTGTAGACAGGCCGAGAGGTGGAAGGTGGAAGCCGTGCGGCGCCTCTGTGCGATGCTCCAGTCCCTCCCTGTCCTGTTCCCCTGGCTGCAGCCAGGCTCTTTCTGCCCTGAACCCTGGGCTTGGCTGTGCCTCGCCCGCTAGGGACTGTGTCACTGGGGACACTCTGGGCCTCGGGATGCATGTGGCATCTCTCTCTGGAACACTGATGTTACTTGATTATTTGGCTGGAGGCATGTTTTGATTAAACATATAGGGATTTATTTTGTAACAGATGCAAGGTGTGTGTTTTAAGATGAAATGGGAGTGTTTTAGTAATTTCACACCTGTGATCTTTATGAACAGGCCACAGGGCGTTCACCCTCTCCTGCTGCTCTGAGTTATCAAGAGGAAAGGCAGTGTGGTGGGTAGGTGTGTAGGTGCTGGCACCAGAATCCCTGACTTTGAGTCCAGACTCTGTCTGTATGACCTCGAGCAAGTTATCTGGCCACCTTGTGCCTCAGTTTCCCCATCTGTAATACCGGCCAATAGTAATAACACCTATCTCATAGAACGTGTATGAGGTAAGCACTAGGTAAGTGTCAGTATTTTATTGCTCTGGTGAGAAAGCTGAGAAATGCCACGAGATGTCAGAACCAGGACACTTGATTCCATGCCACCCTGAGCTACCTTGTCTCCCCAGCAAGAGCACTGGCAAGGCTAAGGGTAGGACAGGGCCCTGGCTCCTGGGTGTGACTGAGGCAGTACAGGCAGCTTCCCACACACACCAGCCCCCTCCAGAGAAGCGGAAGGAAGGCTCTATGGGGCTCACCTCAGGGCCCAGCCCCCCTGCATGCATCCTTTCCCTGGAAGACACTTCCCTCCTATTCATGACTAACTTTCCATTTCCTACCAACTCCCCCCACCCTGAGGACCAGGGCTGGGACTAAAGTGAAGCAAAGAAGACATTTAGGGCATAAAATTTTAAAGAGGTTCTAACTCTCAGAGTTGTGTAACTGTTCAGATGTCAGTTCAGACCTCACCTCCTCCAAGAAGCCCTCCCTGCACCCCATCCATCAAGTCTTCTTGAGTGTCCTTCACTACTGTCACCTCCAGCCCACCTCCACTGTGAGCACCTGCTGAGCACTGGGTGTGAGCTCAGGACTGTCTGAGCACATGTCACTACCCTTCTCCCTCCTGCAGAGTCTCACCCTTGCCCGGCACAGGGAGGGAGCCCAATAACCATTTAGTGAATGTTGAGGGACTCATTCTATAGGAGCCCAGCAAAGTGAGGTGATATAATCACCAGAGTGGGGTAAGGAGATTGGAAAAGACAGGTGAGAAGGGGGAAGGGGCAGAGAGAGGAGAGCACTTGGGGTGGCTTATGACAGAAATGCCTCTGACCCTAGGGACAGACACCCTAAAAGAAGGAAAACACTCCCTTCTCCTTCCTGACACGGTATTGGAGAGCTCACTCAGTCTTCCTTCATCCATGCAGCAGTCCTGAGCTGGGCACCAGCTGGCACCAGGCACTCTGCAAGAGCTGAGAGACAGAGGCAGATGGACAGGGCCCTCCCCCAGGGCTCCCCCAGGAGGGCCCCATGGGCCCAGCTCTGCTTCTCTTCTCCATGCTGACACAGGTCACCAGGGCCTGTGTGCCTGATGCTGGCATATTGAGTCACAGCCATCAGGCCATTTGTGACTATCCTACTGTAGGAATTGTGCTTCAGGACAGGCGCACTGGGGTGTGACGGGAATATGCCAGAAAAAACAGGTGGCTTTATTGCAGCACCAAGGCCATTACTGTTCCTCATATTCCTGGTCCCCTGTCTCTTGTCCCCTCCTCTGTAACAGTCATGAAAGGATGAAATGGCCAAAAGATAAGCCCACACTGGAAAACTTGCCTCTAAATAGGAGAGGCCACAGGAGGCAATGGAAGCAGCAGAGAATTTGCCTGGATTTGAACCCTAGGCTTGGCAGTAACTGCTGAGTGGCTAGTTGTGTCATCTAGGATCTCTGTGCCCCAGTCCCAACATTGTTGATTACATGACATGACATATGTCAAGACCCAGCACAGTCCACAGCAGGCTTCAACAAATGCTAAGTCTGTTTCTTTGAATGATGAATCATATGACACATCCATGTAACTTTATAATTTTTTTTAAATAATTGGTATGTTACAGTGTCTTCCCTGCTTAAAACACTATTTTGTAAGGCAGATCATTTGTCAAATAACCATGAGAGTTTCAAGCACCAGATAATTCCCCTTCTGGTCAGCAGGGACCCAAGCTCTATTTGGGGGACAGGTAACACAAGAGACAGGCAACAGGAGATGCTAACAGAAAGGCGGGAAGCATGGGTTAGGCTGCAAGATAGAAATGGGAGCTGGGGAAGTGAGTGGAGATGGCTAAGACCAAGGGTGGACCAGAGAGAAAGACCAGCTCAGCCAAACATGCAAGAAGGTGAGTGTATGGCCCCCAGGAAGACTGCAAACAGGTCCTGTGCTTAGGGGACAGAGGTGTGTGTAGAGACCTCAGAGGAGTTGAGGCACACAGATAATCAAGGTTCAGTCCCAAAGGGCCTTTTATTCAAAATAACAGGTCTGCATTTATCCTGAAGGTCACAGAGAGCCACTGTCCAGCATGGTGGGAGGGAGAGGGGAAGGCTCCAGGCAGAGCTCATTGTGATGACCATGCTGACGTACATTAGGACAGAGGCCCAGGGATGGAAAGAGGGAAGGAATTCAAGTTCTGTTCTGGTGGTAAGCAAAACAAATAGTATGGATGAGGGAAAGAGACGGGTCCCACCTTCCTCATTTCAAGCAACTAGACCAATGGCCATTTACTGAGACAGGGAACCCAGAAAGAGTTAATAATAGTGAACTTGGTTTTAGAAAAAAGGAGACTGAAATACATGGAAATGTCTAGGTGGTGTCCCAGGGACCAGGGAGCAGCACAGCAGTCAGTCCTCTGACTGATGAGCAGTCACCGTGTGCCCTTAGGCCTCCGAAGTTCTGTTTTCTCATCTTTAAATGACACTTACTTCCCTGAATTATTGAGAGAATGGACAGTAAGATAGCCATGGCAAAAAGTAGAATAGGAGGGAATACTTCCAAACTCATCCTATGAGGCCAGCATCACTCTAATACCAAAACCAGGCAAAGACACCACAAAAAAAGAAAATTACAGACCAATATCCCTGATGAACATAGATGCAAAAATACTCAACAAAATATTCAGCAAACCGAATTCAAAAATACATCAAAAAGATCATCCATTGTGATTAAGTGGGATTTATTCCAGGGATGCAAGAATGGTACAGTATTCAAAAATCCATCAACATCATATACCACATCAACAAAAGGAAGGACAAAAATCACATGATCATCTCAATAGATGCTGAAAAAGCATTTGACAAAATTTAAGATCCATTCATGATAAAAACCCTCAATAAAATGGGTATAGAGGGCAAGTACCTCAACATAATAAAGGCCATATAAGACAAACCCACAGCCAACATCATACTTAACAGTGAGAAGCTGAAAACTTTTCCTGTAAGATAGGGAACAAGACAAGGATGCCCACTCTCTCCACTTTTACTCAACATATTACTGGAGGTCCTAGCCATGGCAATCAGATAACACAAAGAAATGAAACACATCCAGATTGGTTAGGAACAAGTTAAACTGTCACTGTTTGCAGATGACATGATATTGTACATAAAAAAAACCCTAAGGAATCCACCCAAAACTACTAGAATAACTGAATTCAGCAAGTTGCAAGATACAAAATTAATACACAGAAATCTGTTGCATTCCTATACATTAAAGATGAACTAGCAGAAAGAGAAATCAGGAAAACAACTCCATGCGTTGTTTTCAATTGCATCAAAAAGAATAAAATACCCAGGAATAAACCTAACCAAGGAGGTGAAAGACCTATACCCTGAAAACTACAAGACACTCATGAGAGAAATTAAAGAAGACACCAATAAATGGAAATACATGCCATACTCATGGATAAGAAGAATTAATATTGTCAAAATGGCCATCCTGTCTAAAGCAATACACAGATTCAATGCAATCCCTATCAAAATACCAATAGCATTCTTCAACAAACTAGAACAAATAGTTCTAAAATTCACATGGAACCACAAAAGACACTGAAGAGCCAAAGCAATCCTGAGAAGGAAGAATAAAGCTGGGAGGATTATGTTTTCCAACTTCAAGCTCTATCTCAAAGCCACAGTAATCAAAACAATTTGGTACTGGCAAAAGAACAGACCCATAGATCAATGGAACAGAATAGAGAACCCAGATATAAACGCCCCCACACATAGATGGCCAATTAATATACAATAAAGGAGCCATGGATATACAATGGGGAAATCACTCCTCTTCAACAATTGGTGTTGGCAAAACTGGACAGCTACATATAAGAGAATGAAACTAGATTATTGCCTAACCCCATACACAAAAGTAAACTTGAAATGGATCAAAGACCTAAATGTAAGTCATGAAACTATAAAACTTTTAGAAGAAAACATAGGCAAAAATCTCTTGAATATAAACATTAGCAACTTTTTTCCTGAACACATCTTCTCAGGCAAGGGAAACAAAAGCAAAAATGAATAAATGGGACTATATCAAACTAAAAAGCTTCTGTACAGCAAAGGACACCATCAGTAGAACAAAAAGGCATCCTGAAGCATGGGAGAATATATTTGTAAGCAACATATCTGACAAGGGGTTAACATCCAAAATATATAAAGAACTCACACGCGTCAACACCCAAAAAGCAAATAACCCAATTAAAAAATGGTCAGAGGATGTGAACAGACACTTCTCCAAAGAAGAAATTCAGATGGCCAACATGTATATGAAAAGATGCTCCACATTGCTAATTATCAGGGAAAAGCAAATTAAAAACACAATGAGATATCACCTCACACCAGCTAGGATGGCCAACATCCAAAAGACAAGGAACAACAAATGCTGGCGAGGATGCAGAGAAGGGGAACCCTCCTACACTGCCAGTGGGAATGTAAATTAGTTCAACCATTGTGGAAAGCAGTATGGAGGTTCCTCAAAAAACTAAAAATAGAAATACCATTTGACCCAGGAATTCCACTCTTAAGAATTTACCCAAAGAAAACAAGATTACAGATTCAAAAAGACTTATGCATCCCTATGTTTAGCACAGCACTATTTACAATAGCCAAGATATGGAAGCAACCTAAGTGTCCATCAATAGATGAATGGATAAAGAAGATGTGGTACATGTACACAATGGAATATTATTTAGCCATAAGAAGAAAACAAATCCTACCATTTGCAACAACATGGATGGAGCTAGAGGGTATTATGCTCAGTGAAATAAGCCAGGCAGAGAAAGACAAGTACCAGACAATTTCGTTCATTTGTGGGGTATAACAACAAAGCAAAACAGAAGGAACAAAACAGCAACAGACTCACAGACTCCAAGAAGGGACTTCCAAAGGGAAGGGGTGGGGAAGGGGGTTGAGGAGGGAGGGAGAAGGGGATTGAGGGATATTATGATTAACACACATAATGTAGGGGGCGCACAGGGAAGGCTGTATAGCACAGAGAAGACAAGTAGTGACTCTATAGCATGTTACTATGCTGATGGACAGTGACTGTAATGGGGTGTGGGAGGGACTTGATAATAAGGGTGAGTGTAATAACCACAATGTTCCTCATGAGAAACACTCATAAGATGGTATATCAATAATACCTTAATAATAATAAAAAGATTGCCAGGGCAAAGCGCCAAGCACACAGCAGGCCCATGGTGAGACTCCACGAATACTTGTTGATCCTGAAGGTGATCACGATCATTGACGTTTCTCTGTGTAAATACAATCACCACGAGTGTGTGGGCAGCTTGCTCTTTGCATCGTAATGTTCTCCTGGGGCAGTTTTGGCTACGTGGAGAGGACGTGGTCAAGGTCGCCAGGAGACCAGTCATGGAGGAGGGAGCTCCTCACGTCCACCTCCTCAGCTCCCACACCAGGGATGTGCCGCCAGGGATGTGCCGCACCCCATCCCACTCCCCCACAGCCACCCTGCCCCCACGGGATTCCAGAGACTAGGAAGAGCTTCCAGCCTGACTCAGGCAAACAGAGCACCTGGTTTCTGACATGAGGGCCCGAGGCAAGTCTTGCTCTGAGAAGATAAACAAGTTTTTTTACCTCCATCTTAGGATAAAGCCTTAACCTCTGGCTGCTGTAGGAGGCTCATTCCCAGGCAGAAAAATGACCGCTCGTTGCCATAGTGCATGTGACACCTCCCTGGCTAGACTGTGAGCTTCTTCAGGGTAGGAATTGGGTCCCTCGGGTCCCCATTTCCTCTTGGCATCTGGCACCAAGCCCACCTGAGTACATTGTCCTAAAATGTTTGTTCAAACTTAATTCCTTTGTATTTGGTTTCTGCCTCTGAGCCTGGGGTCTTCTGCCAGGTAACCAGTTAGATGCACTCCTCAAAATCACAGGAAAATGTCATTCATGCTGGGTCAAGGCTAACAGGGTCCAGGGCCAACAGTCCCTGCTGCTTCCTAATCCTCCTTCCCAACTCTGCACCTGCCCTGCCTATGACACTGAGGGTCCTGGGAGTAGACCCCACGTCATGCCCAACACAATGCATTTGGTCCTTAAATAGGTAAAGTTCAGTTCACCAGCCCCCAAATTATGTCACCTTAACAAGAAATAGAAGCAGATCCAGAACTCTCTCCTCACCCAGTGGTTTGAAGTCAAACCCTGGTCTAGAGAGCACTATGGTGGAGCAGAAGGCACCAGGGCCCGCGCTCTAACACATCCACAGGGGCTTGCCATTACCAATTAGCCAACCAGCGCACATCCACCTTCCTCCCCTCTGAATCTTCTCTCCTGCTGGGTCATCTCTGTGACCTCTCTGACCAGACCCCCACGGGTTACTTCTCACCCCAACTAGATATGGCCGTCATGCACGCTCAGCTCAGCCCTATGCCCTAAACAAAGGTTATGGTGTTTCAGCAAAGGGATTGCTCCCAGACCAGCCCTCCTTCCCCCACCGACCCCCTGAGCTGGCGGGGCCCCTCACTCTGGGACCAGCCCAGCCTATCTCTGAATTTAGATCAGCCTCTGACCGGCCCAGGAGAGCACTGTCAGCCAGAGTCTCCACACGGAGAACAATTTAGATTTCCCAGATTTGGGACAGCTGGGGAGATTTTCCCAAATGAGATCCCCCTTCCAGCCCAAACTCCCAGTTGCCTAGCAACTGCAGGGAAATTGGGGGCTTATCCACAGCCCCTGTGTTGCCATGAGCTCTGTGTGGCCCACCTAGAGGGAACTGCCTGCAGCTGATAATGATCACGGTCAACAACCGCAGTCCCAGACCCGGCTATTACTGTGTTTACCCAGGAGCAACTGCTGCAGAAGCTCACGCCACTGGCCTTTCCCAGGCCCTCACCCTTCCCACCCAGTGCTGACTAAGGGAGTAGAAATAGCCTCAGGCTGTTCCCAGGAGTTGAAGCTACAGCCTCAGAGCGCTCCAGGGCACTCTGACACCGGTTCTGCCACTTTAGCTGCTCCCCAAAGCTGTGAGTGGCCCCCAAAGGAGCAGGAGGAAGGATGTGAGATGGGGACAGGGAGTATCTCGGGCCAAGAGAACCATGACGGTGTTTGGGGTGCAGCCAGGGGACTGGTCTTATTCAAGGGACGCTGAGCTCTCTCTCCTTCCCGAAGCCAGCGGACTGCTCTCTGCCCTCCTTTCTGAGGGGCCCACTCAAGGACAGGCTAAGGATGAGGAGTAGATGTGGAGATCAGAATGTTAACCCCACCCACCCTCCAGCTCCCAACTCCCCACCCCTCCTGGTCTCTGTGTCTCCAGCTTTCCCAGCCATGGTGGGGAAGAGGAAAAGGGAATTTCATTCTATGTCAGGAAGCCAAGGAGGAAAGAGGACAGAAGCCTGAAAAGCCAGCCCACTTGCTTCTCTCTCTTGGTAACTCACATTTTTATGAGCTGCTGACCTAAGCTTCATGGGTGAAAAACACACCCAGGCTTTCAGTAAATTATCTCCCTGAGGATGACATGTCAGAATGACACATCTGCATCCTCCATGCATGGGATCCTGAAATGCTGCTCTAGCTAAAGGTGATGTACCCCACCTTGGTTCTTCGGCTTCTCTCCCTCCATAAAGCAAAGGCCAGAACATCATGGAGCCTATCTGGGAATCAAGACCATGAGAACCAACTGATCAAAGTCAAGGAGTCTTTGACTATTAAATTTTGGCAATGACAAGGAGTCTTAGACTATTAAATTTTGGCAATTAGACCTAATCTAATAAAATGTTTCCATTTTACAGATGAAGAAACTGAGGCCCAGAGAGGGAAAGTGGCTGACCCATGATCACCCTGCTCATTCGTGGCAATACTAAACTGGAGCCCAAACTTTGGGACTTCTACTCAGTTGTTCTTTCCAACACACCAACCTGCCCTTTGATTCTGCTTGCATTTTGGGTGCAGCTCACAGAAACATACATTTGGTTTTTTTTAAATCTAGCATTGTAGGGTTAGATATCAGACACTTGGAACTTTTTCCAAAAATGTTCACAATAGTCTTATCCTCAAAGCATTGTTTTCAGATAAATGAAGTTGACAATATTACTCTTGTTGTATTGGTTGGGAAACTGAGGCCAGAACGAGTCACCCTAACCACAACAAATACATATCAAAAGTGGGAACAGTTCATTGACCCAGTTCTCCTCCCACTGTCCTCTACACCTTCAAAAGTTAGGCATTAACACTCAATTAACCAAGCTAACCAAATACTAGTCTCACAAGTGCCCCTTCCAGAGAAAACCGGACACAGAGCCAGAATCCCTTTCAATCCCAAGCTAACATGCTTCTTCATGCAAGTCCCCAGTTCCCTGAGCTTCATTCTTGAGGAGAAGCCATTTTTCCCTTTCTTTCCATTGCTCCCTCCCAGCTTTTCCAGGCCCTTGGGGAAAAGGAGCTCTACCCCTATGCTGATTCCCTCTCCCCGAAGGAGAAATGTCAGTGAGAAGTGCCACTTGCATGCGTGTTGTCCGTGGGTGGGGACCTCCAGCACCTTTTGCAAGCTGTAGGGTGCTCACCAGGAAGCCTGGCTTGCCCTAGTTACCTGCTCCTGCCCTGGGTTCCCTGCTCGGGAGAAAGAGGTCTCAGCTCAGACTCTTGCAAACACTGTCACAAGACAGTGATTCTCAAACTTGAGAAAGCATCAAAATCACTTTGGAGGCTTAATAAGCACAGAGTGCTAAGCCCCATCCCAAGTGTTTCTAATTCAGTACATCTGGGATGAGCCCATGAAATTGCATTTCAAGTCCCCATGGGAGGCTGGTGCTGCTAGTCCAAAAACCACACTTTGAGAACCACTGTAATAAAGGACACAACTCTTACAATCTGTAGTCAACTACATGGATCTGGAGTATGGGGAGGATTGGAGAGTGTGAGAAGGAGGGTCGGGGCTGGGAGGGAGTTTGAGGACCAGCCACCTACACTGAGTGTAGCAATTTGGGACTTGGGAACCTGGACATGAAAGGCCCTGGCAACTTAGTTGAGGATTCTCTCACTGTTTTTACTACCCTCCTTACCTCTACTCCAGAGAAAGTTCCCCGATCTTTGGCTCGCTGGTGCCTCAAGGGCAGTAGAGGGAAAGGGTGGGGGTCAGAGGGAGCTGAGCCCTGGGTCTTTAAGCACAGCTGAAGCACCTGCACTAGGTGCAGAGACCTCTGGACAGGGCACAGAGAGGAGCTCAGAGAGCATGACTTGCTGGCTGGCCAGGTGGGAGCTGAGCCCAGAAGGATCTCCACCGAAGGAGGAGGTGCCAGATGGGGACAGGGAGGAGGCAGGGCTTCTGCTCATGACTGCCCATCCTCCCTCCTGGGCTGCTTCAGAGGGCCCAGCCAGGACCAGCTGTCTGCCAGATTTCCAGGTGGGCAGGATTCAAGTCCCTCAGGAGGTGAGGCGGGGTGTAGCTCTGGGAGAAGGGGCCACCTCTGCAGAAGGGGTGGCGTCCAGACATTCACCCTGGCCCCAGCTCCTTCTCCACCCCTGGTCCCTTGGGTGAGGGAGGCCCAAGAGGAGACAGAAAGGCAGTCTCTCTGCTAATCAGTGAGCATAGCTGCTGGGAGCATGAGACTGCCAGGGAGGGTGGGAAGCAGAGGCCTGACAGCTCAAAGAGGTAATACTAAGTGCCAAGGAAGCTGACCCAGCCCTCCTGAGTCATTTCCCAAAGAGTTTCTCAGTAGCCAGTGGGCCAAATGTGCCCAGAACCTGCCTTACCTATAGGCTGAGGAGGCACAGCATGCATCATTTAAAGGGGAGCCAGGCAGACCTCCTGCCCCCAAATTCATCTCCTACCAGCTATAGTAAGGCCAGAAATCAGTTTTCATTGTTTGAGGATTTAAGCTATTTTGGAGAGGAAGCAAGGGGGTGGGGGCAGAGGGGGTTATGAAACACTCCGGGATTCTTCTCTGCAGCAAAAGGACGGCATCTGGGAGAGGGTATGGAGTGACAGGAAAGCAAGTAGGGCTGGAAAGAGAACTTGGGAAGTCATTACCACCCCACCCCATCCTGCCCCCAGGAAGAGGCCCCACACATGTGGCCTCATACTTGTACCAGAAGAACATCTCAGACATGCCACCCCTGGCCCGTGAGCAACATGTTTGGCCTCCCTCCTACTCCACACCCTTGCCTCTTCCCGCCTCCCACCTGTCAGGCATGTTGCAAGACTCCACTGACCAATGTTTACAGAATACTCCAAAGAAGAATGATCCAGTTGCCAAATGCCTGAGTCATCTGGCCTAGTCACTCTTTGCTCCTCTGGTCTGCCTTCTCCCCAGAGCCCAGATCACTCAGCAGCCTTTCTTCATAAGGCTCCCCCAGCCAGGAGGCCATGCAGGCTTCCTGGACCTGCCTTTTTACAAAAACAAGCAGGAGGAAAAGGAAGAAACCTCTAGTGAGTGCCTGATGTGTGCAGGGACTGAAGAAGACACTCTCACAGATGTTACATTATCAAATGGTAAAGCCTGTGTGGCATTATAATACCCATTTTTCAGCTGAGGCAACAGAAGCAGAGAGATTAAGAGGTCTGACCCAAAGGGAAAGCTAGTAAGTAGCAAACCCAGGACGGGAGACTGGATGTCTCCACCTGGGTTCCCCCAAAAGCAGAGCCTACGACAAAGGCTAGTATGTGAGTAGTTATTTGGGAAAGTGACCCAAGGAGTCAAAAACAGGAAAGGACAGAGAATCAACACAGTGGTGCACTAAGGAGCTGTCCGTAAGGGTCAACTGGTTGACAGTCCTATGGGACCATCTGAGGACACTTTCTGTGACGTATCTCAGGATCATCCACCAAGAAGAAAGAGGGGAAAGCATTTATCCACTGGCTGACTTTCCCCACTGGTCAAGAGCGGCCCCCAGAGTATTAGCCCCTCTGTATTTTGAGCTGCATACAAACAAGGCTGGGAACCCTGAACAGAACTGGCCACAGCAGCAGAGACTGAATAAGATTTCAGGCAGTGAAACCCTGAAGTGGTGCATAAGGGCAGTGCTCTGGACATGGTGGCACTTCAGCCTCCCACCGCACCGTCCCAGGTTTTGTGAGTGACTTACACGGGTCACTAGGGCGCTCAGGTGAAGAGCCAAAATGTGAATCACAGGCATGACTTCCATCCATTCATCCAACAAATACTGACTGTAAGCCTACTATGTGCTAGACATTGGGGTTTAGCAGTAAACAAAGGAAGCAAGATCCTTGCTCTTAGAGCTTGAATTCTAGTGGGGGTGGGGAGGAACAAGGACAATTGGCCACTAAACAAACAAACAAACAAGTGCTAACTGTATGTCAGGCACTGTGCTAAGCACTGGGAAACCCCAGGAGAAATTGTTTTCTTGTCAGGGAAGCACAGTAGCGAAGTACCACACTCCAGTATAGGAGCCGCTGTGATTAGGGTTGTACATTCTCCTGGAGACAGATAAGGTGCATCTTACTCCAGACTGGGTGGGGTGGGGGGGAGCATCAGGAAAGGCTCTCTGGAAAAGATGAGACCCAAGCTCCTCAGAAAGGCCAGGAGGCTCTGGAGTGTAGGAAGGGAAGGTGTGCTCCAAAGGGAACAGCATAGGCAAAGACAGAGAGGAATGAGAGCAGGCCACACTCTGGAAAATTACAAATGATTCAGTGTTTCTAAAGGATGCTATATATATGCAGGATGGTATCAAAAGATGAAGCCAGAAAGATAGGCATGGAAGGGACCACCAAGACTTGGGTACCTAATGCTGCAGCATTTGGATTCAATTCTGAGAGGGAGGGCCAGCCTCTTTTTGTCCTCTAAGCCAATTAGCCCTGGGATATCTCAGCCAAGAGTGGAGATAAAACCAAACAGTCAACACAGAGATAGGCCCAATGGCCTTGCAGTATCTAAGAATGACTGGCTCTGAGTAGCCTGGGTTACATGTCAACAACTTAGCTCCAGACACTTGATGACACTCGGTGGGCAGACGGCTCACTCTTGCTCTCTCTGCCCAGTACGCCAGCCTCAAGGTGAGTTCCTCTGAAGCTGAAGAGTCCATCCTCTACCCCATCTCTTTCAGCTTCCAACTCTGTCCCTCCCCTCCTCAGCCTTGCCATTTGCAGGCAGAATCCCAAGGGCTGCCACCCAGGTTCTGTGACATTGAGGACCCTGAGTCCAGGTGAGGTGCCTCTGACCCTCCTTTGGTTTGTGTGGAATATTTACCAGGGCTCTCCAGCTGAACCCAACCACTTAGAACTAAAACCAGAAAGTGACCAGCCTCAGGCTGCATCCCTCACAGAAGCCCATCACATGCATCATTGGGGCAGGAGAGCCTCCTGCAGCCCACAACATTCCACAATTCCCCTGCAGAATCCATGTCAAACTGAGCCCCTGGCTTCTGTTCATCCTTCAAAGCAAAGAATCCTGCGATGATCTGAATGCAGATGAGAGCAGAACCCCCAGCAGCAGCCTTCCTGTTCTCAAATCAGAGTAGAATGGAATTCCCATTCCAGCATCCTCCTGTCCTGGAGAGATTCACGGATGACCCAGGCCACAGTCACGGGTCCAAGGGTGTTCCAAGGAGGTCCAGCAGCTGGAGGCTGCAGCCAGGACCTGGGGTCAGCTTCAGAGTCGTTCAGCTCTCAGGGATGGAATGAAGACAGCAAAAATGGCTGTGAACCAGAGTCCCAGTGTTTGGATTTTTCTTTCTTGACCTGTCCCTACCCCCAGGAAAATAGCTTGGTCCTAGGTCCCACTCCTTCCGGCTCCTGGCCTGCGGTGGGTGCCTGTTCTTTATGTCCACCGGCCTGCTCCTTACAGCAGATGGTGAGACACAGCTGCACGATCCAGAGGCAGCATTTGCATGTCAGTGGGTCCTGAGGTTATGCCTCAAACTACACCAACAAAAGCTGCTGGCGAGTAGGAGCTGTGGTTAGGGGCAGATGAGTGCCGCCCCTCCCAACCCCATACAAGGCCCTTCTGGAGCTACAAGGCATGACCCCTAAAGGACATCCTGAGCATAAGATTCCAAGAGTGTCCAGGGCCATGGCAGAGGGAGGCTGTTCCATGACACGCACAAACGTAAACAACAAAGCCCGGGTGCCAAGGATGCCGAGGACTCTAATTAAACTGACTTCTAGGTTGCTCCCTGAGCAGGTAAGCACAGCAGACTCCTTGCCAGGGACCTCTCCCTTTCCCCAGGACTCACCCTCCTGCAGTGACTGCCTCCACCCCCACCCCACCGCCCTCCCTTGCTTACAGGTCCTGAGTGTCCCCACAGATGCCAGGGCTCTTCCTGAGGAGGCTGCTGATGGGGAGGGTGCTACGCCTTGGCCAGGGAGGGAGTTCTTGGGGCCTAGCAGGACTCCTTTTGCCAAAGACAGGGAAAGAAAGATGAGCCCTAGCACTGCTTCTAGGCTGCCCAAGTGCCGGGGTTTCATCACCTTTCATGGCAGCATGGCGACCCCCCACCTGCTCCGTCCCCAGGCTCCTGATAGGAGCCAATGAAAGAGATCTGTCTTCATAAGTCCAGGCCCTCTAACTGACGCGTCTCATCTTTTAAAAAGACACAGAGAAATTCAGCCTCCTGGTTTCTTCTTGGGTCTCAGTGACAGATTTTTCTGATCCACCTCATTACCTCCTCCTACAGGGGCCCATTCATTTCCACCTCATTTTCCTCCGGGTTCTCATTCCTCTCCCCATCCCCACATAACCGATAGGGTGGACTCTCTCCTCACTCAGCTCCCACCCGTGCAGCTATGACCCTACTCTCTCGGCACTTCTCTCTGGATTAATACAGTCTCTCTTTTCTGCCCTGCTCCTATGGATCAAAGTCCTGGAAATCTTTCAATCCAGCACCTCAGGAAGAAACAAATGACAGGGCAATGATATAAGAGGATGCTAGCCTCTGGGCTTTGACTTAGAATTAATGCAGACAGGACCTCTCACTTGGCCTGGAACTCCTCCTGCCTCAGTTTGCTCTGGGGGAAGATTTCCACAGATCTTAAACCCCGCAGTCACATCTCCAAATCTCCCACAGCATCTAGCAGAGCAGCAGTACAAAGTACCCTCAGTAACTGATGCGTGGAATCCCTAGAAAGCCATTGCTTGCTGCCTAGAATCATTCATGTATCTCATAATTGCAGGCTCTGGGAGTTAGAAGGAACCATGGGAGTCATCAGTTCACCCCTCACCCACACAGGAACAGGTGCTGCAGGATTTCTGACGGGCAGACATCTAACCTAGACTCCTGACCTTCTCCATGACCATGAATGCCTAAGGAAGCCTAGCTTCTTTCTCATACTTGAGATCTCTGGTTATGAAAAAATGCTTTCTATTACTTTTTAGCAGAAATATCCCCTCCCAGTGCTGCATCCTACACCCCTCCACACTAGGACCACAGAACTGCGCATACAGTTTGTGTTTTCCGTGTGAGTGTAAGCTCCCTGAGGCACCTGACTCAGTGCCCCAACTAAGGGCCCAGGGCAAACTGGCTCACAGATCGGTTTGCCAATTAAAGGTGGGAGCAGATTCCCTCTTGTGCACTGGCTAAGACAGACAGAAAGTAAGTCATGCCCCACAACTCTACCCATACTTCCATTTAGTCACGTCTCCACCCTTGATACTTTCCTCCCCAAAGGAGTCAGAAACTTAAAACCAAAAGAAACACAAAAGGATCCTAGAGCGACCGGGCTCCCTTCCTGACCCTCACGCCCATCCCAGGCCATTGAAATGTTGTTGGTAACACTCTCCCACCAGAAGGACATGCTTACAGAGACAGCAAGAAGCAGAAAAAGAAAAGCCCACCCCCTCTGCCCACTGCCCAGTATTCAAGACACTGTTAACTAATCCATAAGATGGGGCAAACAGCAGTTAACTTTGGACTAGGTTTCAGACAAGCTCTGCTGAAGCACAAATCCATTTTTTTCATTCTGAGACTTTCAAAGAACAAGATGCTACCAGTAGAGCCAAAAACCCAGCTGGTAGTTTTCTAGGCATTAAGTGAACGGAGAGGCAAAGACAGAATATGTAAAGAATAGTCACATGACAAGCCTCCTTTAATCTATAGCTAAACATTTGCAGTAACCACAGGCCTAGCACGGACCAAGCACTTTCATGTCTATGTTCCTGGAACCTACGATTTGGGCCTAGGCCAGATGAGTGGAGCGCAACATTGATGAATATTCATTCCTCAAAATGCTGAGTTTTAAAGTTAGTGGGTAAAAAGGATGAGGTAGGGGTAATAATAATGTTGAGATGAGGTAGCATTAAGCAGCAGATCTTTATAAATAATAAAGCCCTAAGTAAATGTGAAGTATGACAGACTATAAGAGCAGATTAACATGCGGAAAGTCCTCAAGAAATCAAGATACACATTTTCTTTACCTGAGGCATAGTTCTAGCCTGGGGCTTTTTATGGAAAAAAATAAAAGCTGACTTTGTTGGGCAGAAAAGAAACAAAAGGAAATGGACGCATTTAAAATATAGGTGCTTACAGTCTGCAGCACACACTGAACTTTGCCCACCTCCCTTAAATATGTCCACCAAAACATCTGACTGTCCCCCCCCCAGGCTCAAGCAGGCAGTCCCAGCTGGGGTTCTGAGAGACGCGGGGTTCTGCGAGATGGCAGCAGAACCTTGGTTCTGGGATGGCCTTGGGCTTAACTTTGCAGAGCTAAAGAGGAAAGAAATGAAAACAATGCAAAGCCCTCCCACCGGATTCCACCTTCTTCTGTTGGCCACTTCCTTCCTTCCCTCTTTTTTCCTTCCCTTCCGGCAGGAGTTACTCTGCCCCACCTTCCTTCCTGGAGAGGAGGACCTGCCCTTTCCTCTGCTGGGGCTGGTGCCAAAGCAATGAACAATGTGATGCTGAGGGTGGTGGGGGCAGGGGTGAAGGGGGTCTAGAGGTGGGAAGAGGCAGCTGGTGTATGCACTGAAGCAAAGGGTGACCAAGCAGAGATGGAATACAAGTGGGATTTACTCCTCATTTTGCATTTCAAGGGTCTCTGGCCAGTTCCCAGAAGTTTCCTTTACTTAAGCTTACAAGCAAAAAGCCTGTTGATGGCAGCAGCAGACACCCCACACTCTTGCCTACAGTCCCCCCCACGGCCCCCAAATAATGAGATATCAGAGTTGCAAAAAGGGGTCATGTCAGCTAGATACAAAGGGGGCTCAATCTAGGTAGCCATTTGCATCCTTGCTGTCCACAGGCCTCTGAGACAAAGTGTAAAGAAACCAAGAAAGAGTCAGAGATGTTAAGAGGGTTTCTGCAAGTTCTGAAGAGGCTCAGGACAAAGTGGATTCTGACAGGAAGGGGAGTGGACAATAGAAAAGGATAGGCAGAGCTGAAAAATAGGAGAGGGCAGCAGTCAGTCGCCCTTACAGCAAATAACTACCAAAGGAGGTGACAGTGGGAGAGGGGCAATGTCAAATGGAGTCGTTTTCTAAGTCAAAGCTTTGGAGGGAGGGCCAAACAGGAGGTGAGAGCACAAAAAAATAAGGCAATGTGGCAGGGGCAGCACGTGCAGCTGGAGGTGCGCAGGCAGCCAACTCCCGACTCAGGAGTGCCCGAGACGAGGCGCGACGCGCGGGGGGCCCTCTGGCCCCTCCCCTTAGCTGCGCCTCTGGCCGGCGGGCCCGCACTACAGAAGGGACACATTGTTACGTCCCGGGCCGCGGCAGATTGCCGCTGTCCTGCAATACCCTCGCGCCCTGGCGTCGCTCCACTGGCACTGCCGGGAGGTTGGAAATAGCGGCGCCGTTCCCATGGCGACCAGGCAGCGCCTCCCGCCCCCGCCCTGCCCGCTGCGCGCGGGTCCGCAGGCCCCTACCACGCCGGCTACCCCTTCCCGAGTCGGCCCGGTAACCCTGGCAACGGCGGCCGCGGCGCTCGGGAGGAGAGCCAACCCCGCCGGCCGGGGGCCCCGCCGGTCCCTCCCGGCAGGCTCCGGGGCGCGGCCGCGAGGGGCCCGGCGCAGGAAGCCTCCCCCCACCCCCTGCTCGCCCTGCCCGCCCTGCCCGGAAAGGCGGCAGCGGGGGAGGAAGCTGCGCGGCGGCTGCGGGAGCGCCCGTTCGGGCCGCCTGGGCTCCGCGGAGCCTGCCCTGGCCCCGCCTGGCCTCCCGGCCCCTCGAAACCCTCCCCAGATCATCCCGCCCTTCCTCCGGGAAGGGAGGGGACCTTGTCGGGGGGTCCGCGGCCTGCGAGGCCAGATGAAAGGGGACCGGAAAATAAAGCCCTCTCCTGCCTGAGGGTCCTTTACCCAACCCTTGGCGTCAGGAGCCGGGGTCGTGCGTTCCAGGGACAAGTTCACAACACCCCGTAAAAAAAGGTCCTTGTTTCTTCCATACTGGGATTACCGCTACCCCACCCTGACCCCAGAGAAGATTTCGACAGTGCTCGACCCTCGTGTGTTTTGTGTGTGGGTGTGTGAGGAGGGAGTACGGCAGACCCAAAATAGAGTCTCCAGCTTCTAGGGTGATGGGGTCAGGATTGAGAGTTCATGACCCACCAAACTGGGGGGAGGAGAGAAGGAAGGAAAAGGCAGACCGCATAGCCTTCTATTTATACCGCCCTCTTCAGGGGCAGAGTCTACCCCTGACTCACTTGGAATGTGAGCTCCTGCAGGGCAGAGACCCCCCGGCACATAGAATGTTCTGGACTAATTAATGTTAAATGAATGAATATGATTAAAACCAGATAGTGCCTTCCTCATTCAGTTGTCCTGGGTGGGCAGGGCACCCCAAGGAATAGACTAAGAAAGTCTTAAGGTTTCCTTGAAATTTGGTCCCTAATCAAATGAACATAGTAATATTTTACATTTGTAAAATCCTTTCCTCTAAAATGTCACCTCATACCATATATATTTTTTCTACTTCAAAGTCCGTTAAATTCCAGAGCAGGCCGAAAAAATTCACATGGGGCAAATAAAACAAGAGTCTCAGCTATCTATGGTCATAGTAGAGGAGCATAAAGAGTAAGACTTTTATAGTTCTTAGATCCCTGTGTTGTCTTTGAAGTGTTATAGTGGGATTACCCTGGTGGAAAGAGTGGGGGCTATACAGTTGGAGGACAGGACCTAGGCATGAGACTTGCCAGTCCTTACAGGCCTAAGTTTCCTCATCTGTGAAATGGTTGTTGTGAATGTGAGATAATAAATGGAATATTCTTCATAAGCCATAGGATATGCCACACAAATAACTTTAGTTACTGGGATATCTATAAATTGGTATACAAGTCATGATTCCTATACTGTAGCTACAAAATGCTTTCCCAAGACTTTGCTGGTATTTCTCCAGATATCTTTCCAGTCTCCTCTGAATGGGGAAAGAAATTCAGTCAGAAATTCAGTTGTTTTTCCAGGGTCACTCCTGTATCCTTGGCTCTGCTTGACATTAAAATACTAGATGACTTTTTACTTCTTAGCTTAAAAGACAACTTCAACTACTACACACTCCACATATAGGCACCAAAACCCAAGCCCAGAAGAGCAGCAGCCCCAGTAAGAGGGAGTTTAAAACAATAAATGTTGACACAGGACCAGAAAGACATCCGTTGTCTAGAGAGCAAAGCAAGAAATGGGTGCTTGGACACAGGGTGGTGCTGGATCTGCAAGTTAGGGGGCATGAGGGCAGGACAGAAGGGTGATATGTGCTGTTGAATCTCCTTTATTATTACTGTTGCTATGGACCACAATGTGTCTCTATCCGCAGCTCAGTTCATACCTTAAGTCCTAAATCCCAAAGTGACTATATCTGGAGATGGAGCATTTAGGAGGTAATTAAAGGGAGGTCAAAAGGACGGTAGCCTTATTAGAAGAGGAAAAGAGAATTCTCCCCACCAGTGCCACCAAGTGAGGACATAACGAGAAGTTCCCTGGGTTTCCAGGAGGAAAGCCCTCAGTAGAACCCAACCGTGCAGGCACCCTGATCTCAGACTTCCATCCTCCACAACTGTGAGAAAATTCATTTCTTTTGTTTAAGTCCTCCAGTCTGTGGTATTTTGTTATGGCAGCCTGAGCAGACTAAGACAAATATGTCTTCGCCTGGAGCTGAGCACCCCTCCTGCCACCTTCACCACCTGGTGTTTTATTCAGCACTTCCAAAGTCGTCTCATTTTTAATTCGTAAGCGTGTGAGTTGGAATTGGCAGGATTTATTTAAAAATGAAGGAGCTAAAACTCAAAATTAAGTGACTTGCTAAAAGTCATACAGATTCAGAATGGCCAAACCAAGACTTGAGTCTCCCCAGACAACAGCTAGCCAACTAGTGCTCAGGACTTACCGTGTGCTAGGTTCTGGTCTAGATTATGGGCATAGAAAGATGAACGTGATTTAGAGGCAGGGAGGGCAAAATCTGGGCAGGAAAAGGAACGTGTGAACAAATAAATGCAGCAAGAAGTGTCTGCAAAGGTTAACTGGTCCAGCAGGTATGTGGGGGAAGGGGTCCAGACAGAGAAATCTGTGAAAACATGGCTTTGGAGAGAACCACAAGTCTTGCTGAGACAAGGCACAGAGTAGGGAAGGAAGGAGCAGAGATGCCCCAGATGGCACTGGAGATACTGCTCTTCTTCCTCCTGCCCAAGGCCTCTCATGGCCTCCCCAGGGCTCTGGCCAAAGTAAGGAACTGAACTTGAATAGAGATCAAGGCTGAGTCCAAAAGGACCTAATATCCCTAAGGAGAAGCAACAGTAAACTCTTCAATTAGGTTCATATTTACATTCTATGTAAATTATCTTTGTTTGTTTGTTTGACCTGGGAGTCTCAGGAAGGGTTAGTTTATTGCAGCCCTAACCACTTGTAACTAAGCAATAATGTGCTTTAATTAGAAGATATGAATTGCATACCTATGGCTTTTACTAGCAAAGTGTCAATGTTTTGACAGAATTGCTTGCTGGTCTCCGCAGGCACAAAGTCTTACTTAAACTAATCCATGATCATCCCTCACGGATTGAATACAGATAAGGACCTTCATTAATGAAGGGATAAACATCTATCTGTCCTCTCCGGGGAGTATTAGTCCAAGCTCTTACCAGTTATAGTCAAATATGAGGATTC
Source organism: Manis pentadactyla (assembly GCF_030020395.1). Taxonomy (NCBI): domain Eukaryota; kingdom Metazoa; phylum Chordata; class Mammalia; order Pholidota; family Manidae; genus Manis; species Manis pentadactyla. Next base: position 109,324,581 of record NC_080027.1, on the reverse strand, counting down.
ACTTTTCTACTGTTTTCTTTTTGAATACAAGTTGCAAACTTTTGTTTATCACGTGTTTAATCTGCTCTGACTTCTAGGGACTTATTAAATCCAAGCACTCATATGCCTTCCCTGGGGGCAGAGGGGAAATTGTAGTTGGGGAAGAAATGAGCCCAGTAGGGCTACTTGCACTTCAGGCCCCTGTGCCAGCAGCCTGGCTCCAGAGGCCTGCCCGGCTCCCAGGGGTATGCATTCTGAGCACCAGGCCAACTGCCAATTTAAGGGCTGGTTCTGGGATTTCAAAAGCTCTCTGCCTGGAACCAAATGAAGACTATCCCCTCTCCCTCACTGGAGACCTCATTAGAACTTGAACTCTGGTCTTTGTTCCTTCCCAGTGGGTTCAATACAGCAGAGTGGGGAGAAGGGGGGTCGGGAAGCCCACATCTCCCAGAGCAATGGGAGTCCAACAGCCTGGAACTGGAAGTGAGTAAACAAGCAATTACCTACAAGACAGCCAGGTAACCAGAGAGGCAGCTTAAGCGATTTGACTCTACTCATTGCCTGAGAGAATGTCTGCCTGCCTCAAGCCCCCTTTCCACCCAGCTTCTCAAGGCTAATTTCACCACCCTCTGCCCACTTTCCAAGTGTAATTCTACCCTTGGTGGAAGCAAGGTCCCAGGCTGAGAGGCAGACGGCTCTGTTGGGCTACATTCTTTTTGCCTAGCCATTGTCAACACCACTGTTCTTTGTCTAGGGGGGTAAGGGGAAGAATCAGATGGCACTGCTACCCTCCCTAATCCAATACCCAGACAGCCTCCAAATCCTTTGAGGGAAGAGAATTTAGGAAGAAAGAGGTGACTCAGAATTTGCTTCCCAGAAACTGGAGTGAGAACCCAGCTGGGCTGCAGAAAGTGTGGGGTCCGAGTGAAAGAGCTCACATTCCTTTCTCTCTTTTGGCTGTGAGTTCCCTCCTGCCTACTGCTTTGAGGCTAGTCCCATGTTTTTTCCCCAGTTTCTCTGGTTCAACTGATATCAGTGCAGATCCTGGCACAGAAAGGCCTCTACATAGATAAAACTAAGGTCTAGCACATATCTTCAAAAAATTTACAATCCAGTGGAGAAGGGAGAGAGGAGTCTCAGGAAACTAAAAAACATGAACATAAATAACAAAATAAGGCAATTGCCGCTGTTGCTATTGGCCCCTGTGATTTCTCAACTACATTACTGAACAGGTCTCTAACTGGCCCTGCCTCCCCCTGCCTCTAGTCTTTCTTATTCTCCCATTCCTAGTCCTGTTTCCACACTACAGCCACTGATGGATCTAAATGTAAATCTGATTGGGTCCCACCCTGCCTAAAAGCCTCCATTGCATCCCCCACACCTTTCAAGATGAAACCAGACCCCCTAGCATGGCATGCCTACCCTCTTGTAGTCTGACCTCTGCAAATCATTGGTGCCACGTCCCACTCCACACTGGTGCTGCAGCCAGACATTTGCAATGCCCAGATACTACCAGGCCCTCTGGCCCCAGGGCCTTTGCACATGCAGCTCTATCTGCCTGGAATGCTTTTCCTTTTACTTGCCACTGCACTAACTCCAATTTGCCTTTTGCGACTTATTGGGAAAATAACCTCCTCTTCCCCAAAGAGGAAGGTTTCTGACCCTCTGTCTGCGTTAAACACACCTTATCAGTATTTCTTTATCACCATGTGTTAAGCCTGAATTGTACTGAGTTTTTCCATCCGCCTCCCACTGGACATCAAGTTCTGTACTCATGTTTGTACCCAGTGCCTAGCACAGAGCAGACAATAGAGGATGGTTGAATGAAAGGCTGAATTTCAGGCAGAGTTCATAGAGAACACGGGAAGTCATTAGAGGCTTTTGAGTCAGAGACAGATAACATCACCAAAATGATGTGAGTAACCTATTAGTTGTAAGACAGGGCTGGGGGAAAGGAGGGCTGAGGGAAAGGCCACAGCAGCCTGGAGTAATAAGGGCTTGAAGTCAAGAATGAAGAAGGTGACCGCGGGAACTAGAAAGCAGGAATGGAAACAAGTTACACTGCCAAGGTAATGCTATAAGCTTTAAGTGGCAAGATGGGGAGGTGGGGGTGAGGTGAGGCTAACGTCTGTAGCCCTGGTGTCTGAGCAGGAACTTTGGAAGG